>NC_059109.1:76453459-77069709 GCF_020740685.1 Jaculus jaculus
TCTTGTGTCAAGTGCAAGATCATGAGTCTAGAATGAGGTATCACAGAAGGAATAAGACTAAGGCTGAGGCTTCTGTAAGGGACCAGAGCTTCCTGGTGCCTTGTGCAGCCTTACAGGATGGATGTTTTGTGTCTAAGTCCCTTTTATAACTCTTTTTGCAGAGTGCCCATGGCCCAAGGCACAGGCTTTTGGGGCTACACCATTTCCATGAGCTGCTAGGCTACTCTTCCCCAAAGGAAAAAAAAAGGCACACTAACATTGACACTGGGCTGTCAGACACTTTTTATGTATGGAACTTTATTCTTCTCTTGGTTTTAGGCCGTTTAAAATAGCAAAAATGATTTTCCCTTGTAGGTTTATGAAAATCATGGTGGTAGGGTTAGATCTTAGAACTAGCGTTTTTCAACTTCTAGTTTGTGTCCATTTTCATTGAGATGTAATTGACAAGTAAAATGGAATTCCTTTAAAATATGCATGTGACATGATATAAGCATGTCGCAAAATGATTCATACAATTAACATACTCATTAATTCACAATAACTTTAAATTTTTCTTCATTAATGAACAAGTACAAATTATTTATGTCTATATGTGTTAGAGAATGATGCTTTGTTAAGTATAAATACATTGTTGAATGGCTTTTTGGCTATTTAACACATGTGTCATTCCACATATTATCTTTATGTGTGTGATGTGTGAGTGCATGTATGAATGCCTGTGTGTGTGTGGGTGTTTGTAGGTGCATGCATGCATGTATGTGTGTCTGTGTGTGCATCTAGAGGCCACAGGTTAATGGGTGTCTTGTTCCATTATTCTCCATCATAGTTATGGAGGCAAGGTCTCTCACTTGACCCCAGAGCTCACCTGTTCAGCTAGTCTAGCTACACAGATGGCTTCAGGAATCCCATCTTTGCCTCCCCAGTCTTGGATCATAGACAGGTCGCCAAATTTACATGTGTGCTAAAGATTTGCATTCAGGTGCTACTCTTTTATTTTAATTAAACCTTTTTAAATTTTTGTATTTATCAGAAAAGAGAAAGAGAGGAAGAAGCATATATATATACATATAGAGAAAATGGTTGTGCTAGGGCCTCCAGCCACTGCAAACAAACTCCAGACACATGCGCCACCATGTAAATCTGGTTTATGCAGGTCCCTGGGAATTGAACCTGGGTCCTTTGGCTTTGCAGGCAAGTGTTTTAACTACTGTGCAATCTCTCTAGCCCTCAGGTGCTATTCCTGATTGGCAGGCCCATTACTAACTGAGCCATCTCTCCAGCCTCCATATACATACATACATACATACATACATACTTACTTACATACATACATACATACATGGTTAACACATGAAAATCTATTTTATCAGCATTTACTCAACCCACATTCCAGATCCTAGTGTCATTACTGAAGGTCTGAGGACTCACATTGTATCCTCAGACCTCACTAATCTCAGAAGAAAGTTTGTGCTCTTTGATCCTGTACCCTCTTCTCAGCAGGTCCCTGAACTTATGATGTGACAACTGAGAGGCAGAACACAGCATGTTCTCTCTGAAGCTAACCCAAGGGAGCAGGGCAGTGACCAGAGCCTTGGAAGGTGTTGGGGAGGTGTGTGAGAGAGAACTGTTGGTGGGTGCAGGGTTCAGGTGTGCAGGACCTAAAGCATGGTGGGGTGATGATAGTTTATAAGAATCAAGTAAATAGTTCAAAACAACAATGGCATGGTCTGAGGTGATAGATATGCTACTTACTTTGATCTGACCATCACACATTGTATACATATAAATATCACACGATACTCCATATATACACATACATACATGCATACACACATGTATGTATGTGTGCATGTATGTATGTATGTATATGTGTATATACACTCACAAATGTAACTGACCATGCTCAGCTAAACATGTAAACATAAAATGCAAAGACAGAGAGGACAGTTTCCCACATGGGAAGTCAACGCAAGGTTTTACAACACGGAGCTATATGATCTAACCCACAGTTTTAAAACTCGGGTCAATCAAGAGTACTCATCTCTAACAAATTATATGAAATTTGTTCTCAAGAAAGTCTTTTATCATCCACACAAATGCTACAAAGGTCTGTTTTGTGTATGTGGCCAGGCTGTCAGGAGCTCTGCTTCTGCAGGGTTTGATTTCGTGGACTCATCTGGTCATTCAGTCTCCTTGCATGGAAAGTCATCCAGACAAGCTTGCAATGATTCCCAACAAGAGAGCTCCTTTCTGTGGTGCAGCGGTTCATGCTGGTTCAGGGTCTAGTCATTAAATGGCTCTGAGGAGAGCAGGGATTTAAAAAAAATCCTATGGCTCAATTCCCTGCTGCTTTCCACAAATCAGCTTAAATTCTCATTGTTTATTTTTATAATAACGCAAGCAAGAGCAGGCTGGCTCTTCCTAATTATCTTCATTTCTGCCCCATCTGAGCCACTGTAAATCAGAGAAATGGTGTGATTGTGACAATTGCAGCAGTCTTTTTCCTCCCGGCATGCCATTTTCCTGTCCATTTTGTTAATCACAATCCAAACAATGCATCTGCTCAGGCTTCCACTTCAGTCAGTTCTCAGAAGGCAAGGAGGGGAGATGTGAAGATGAATAGTCCCTGTCTTTGCCTGCAAATCGTGTCTCCTCTGCGGCTGTCACAGCCTGAGCTAGCATTTCTTGGTGGGCCCTCTCTCTTTTCATTTCATAGTTCTTATAGGCAGGGCATGGGACTTGCTGAGGTGCTATTGTCTTTTTTTTTTCTTTTTTGGAGAATAGTTAAGTTATGAGATTTAGTTTGAGAGAGTTGAGGTAAAAGGGGAAAAAGTGCCCAATGCAAGAGAAGCTCCTCTCTTCACAGCCACGCTGGCAGGTGGGAGAGGAAACAGACAATCTCAACATGGTTTTGACAAGCTGAGAATGAGGGTTTTGGGGGAGCACTACCTACTTCATTCTGACCATAGGCACATGCTTCTCCAGGCAGCAGGGCTTTCTGATTTTCATGGAGAGGCTACTGGGACCCCTCTTTCCATTCACGATGTGTGAAGAGTGATCTGGGTGGTTCCTAAGCCCTGGTTCAGCTCTGAGTCTTTATAAAGTGTATCTTTCATTAATGGGTTGTGGACATGGTGAATTGGCCTTGGTTGTTCAAGCAGGACTGTCAACATCTTGCTTGGAATTTAACCCAGATCCTTCTGTTTGAAGATGTTTGAGGATGGGTTGCTGAGTGATGCTTCCAGAAAATGTAACATGTTCGCCATTTCAGTATATGCACATGAGCAACGCTTCTCTTTTCAGTGATCGTCTTAGTGTTGTGTCTTCCTTGGAAGAGCAAATCTCAACTTAAATCTTTCATACCTGGAGGAAGATGTGACCTCCATTTGCTCCACAGTTGGGTGAAAATCCCTTCTGCTCAGTTGGGGCTGTGGCATTTGATCCCAGCAGGGGCTGAGTGGTGATGTGATACATGATATTCTGGGACCTGGCAGTGGGGTAGACATTCAGTCTGGAGATTCAGAAGGTAGTTTTACCTGAAAGCTCATGTTGAGGTGCTGAAAATGCCTGTCATTTCCACCTCCCATACAACCTGAGTGTCTCCTGTGGTGGGGTGGGGGAGAAGGATACCATGTGTTAAAGGGGCTTCAGTCTGCCTCATAAAAACTCAGTGGAGGGCTTTAATCTTTCCTGTTTAGCTTATGAGGATACTAAGAAATGACTGAAAAAGAGAACGATCTCACTTTGGTGTATTGAAGTTGATTATATTCCTTGACAGGGATTCTGGAATTCTGAAGAATCTTTATTCATTACCTTTAGGAAGGAGTCTATTGGCTTTGGGTCATGGATACTGATAAAGGAAGGCAGCCCACTGAGACATTATAGCCATATGGTATTCTCATTCTCTTCCCATTCCTGGTTCCCTTGTATCCACTGCATAGGACCAGAAGGATACACTTGTGTAAGATGTCTTTAGGGGACCATAATATAGAACTACCCCTTAACTCCCTCAAAGCTCAAGATCTCTGAAGATAGGCTTGTGACTCAAGGGCTAGACCATGACTAAACTTGGCTCCCAGAGCCAGTCATGGTGACACACGCCTTTAGTCCCAGCACTTGGGAGGCAGAGATAGGAAGATTGCTATGGGTTTGAAGCCAGCCTGGGACTACAGAGTGACTTCCAGGTCAGCCTAGGCTAGAGTGAGACCCTACCTTGGAAAAAAAAAAAAAAAAAAAGAAGAGACAAAAACAGTAAAACACCTGGCTTCCAGACCTGAGGAGACTCGGCTGAAGTAGCTACCTTCCACTTACTGGGGCCAAACACCCAACCTGAAGTAGCTTAAAGACAGAAAGGATTTATTTTCACCTTACAGTTTTGAGGGGAAGTTTCATCATGTGGGGAAAGCAGGACAGGAGCAGATAGTCAGGTGTCACATTCCTACAGTTGCAGATAGCTCACTGAGTGTAGCAACTGGGACTAGACTATAACACCCCAAGGCCCATCTCCAAGGCCTATCTCCCTCAGCAAGGCTTTACCTCCCAAAGACTTTACAAACCTCCCAAACAGTGTTATAATCTGGGGATCAAGTATGAAGCTTAGTTACAAACTCATGAGGCTATGGCTATAGGGGACACTGTACATTTAAATCACCACAGTGGCTTGGTGGATAGAGTGCTTATTGAGTTCAGATCCTCATGAGTTCCATATGGTTATGTCAACCAGACTGTAATCCCAGACCTTGGAAGGCAGGGAAAGGAGGATGTACAGGGCAAGGTGAATCCTATGTTAAGCAAGTTGGTGTGCTCTGGGCTCAAGTAACAGACCTTGTTTCAATACATAAGGTAGAGAGTAGTAAAAGAGACACCCAACTTCCACTTCTAGCACTTGCGCATGTACAAACATGCTCACTTCACACACAAACACCGTACACACACAAAAGGAAAGTCTTGGTGCTCACACTGCCAGAGCTGATTTCAAGCTAAGTGAGAGTGCAACCCCTGACTTGTTAATATTCTAAAGGTTCAGGTTGGCACCTGCAAGCCAGTTCGAGCTGGCTTCTGTGCACCATGGACATTTGGGGAGGCTGCTGTTTGAAGAGTTCAGTTGGGTCTCCACTGGGAGTATTTCTCAGGTCTGTTTGCATGCTGGTTATAGAAAGTTTCTGTCAAACTGGCTAGAATGGAAAATGTGGCTTATGACCTTTCATAGCTGAGAGGCTTGGGTAGGGCACATCCTCCTGTCTAGCTAGATACGAACCTCTATTCTCACTGGTTATTTTTTTTGAGTGGAGAATCAGTTTATTTTCATGCCAGTATGGGCTCAAAAGAATCTCTTCCAAAGCTTGGGTCCCAGGATCTGATATCTTTGAGTTTATCTACCTTATCTTGGGTAATTCATTATTGTTAGTTCACAGAGCTCAAAACCACAGCCTAATCACACCTGGATTTGTTTGGTGTTCATTTCATTCCTCCACAGTTGATGGACATTTAAGTAGTTTCTATATGTGAGTTCCAATGAGTACTACTGTGATGAAAACAGCAGGACAGGTATCTCTTCCAGACAGATTCTACACCCCACAGATGGGAGTTTACAGTTTTCTGAGGTGCCACGATGCCCACATCTGGCTATGCCAGTCTAAGCACTAGTCCTCCAACCTTCTTTGTTCTCATTTCTCTTGATGTCAGAGGTGTGACGTAACATCTCATTGTGCTTCTTTCCCTGACAATCAGTGACCTAGTGTGTTGTTCATTCCCATGTCAGTCAGTTAAGTGTATTCTCTCCAGAAGGCACATATTATTTTTAATGGATTTTTTAAAAATTTAATTTATTAGTTTTCTTTTCAGCAAAAACAGGCAGTTTGGTACCATTGTTTAGGTTCATCCATGATCTACCCCCTCCCAATGGACCCTCCTTGTTGATGTAAATGGGTCGTGCATTGTGGAGTTAGTCCACAGTTATTGGTACAATAAATGTCTCTGCATATCATGACCCAACATGTGACTCTGACATTCTTTCCGCCCCCTCTTCTGCAAAATTTCCCTGAGCCATGTTGGGTTCATTTTTGGTCTGCTTCAGTGCTGAGGTGTTGGGGGCCTCTGAGGCTCTGGCTCTCTGATTTGGTAGGAGTTAATTTTTCTCTGTGTTGGTCTCCTTCCCCTTTGTGCTGGTACCTGGTTCATCAGGAAAACAGCACCCTTGCTTGTTTTGCCAATTTTCTTTAGTTTCAGTCCGGCCTCTTTTTTTTTTTAAATTTTTTATTTTTATTTATTTATTTGAGAGTGACAGACACAGAGAGAAAGACAGATAGAGGGAGAAAGAGAGAGAGAGAATGGGCGCGCCAGGGCTTCCAGCCTCTGCAAATGAACTCCAGACGCGTGCGCCCCCTTATGCATCTGGCTAACGTGGGACCTGGGGAACCGAGCCTCGAACCGGGGTCCTTAGGCTTCACAGGCAAGCGCTTAACTGCTAAGCCATCTCTCCAGCCCTGGTCGGGCCTCTTTTGAGGTATGTTGGGCAGCTCTCTCCTTAGGATCTGCATCTACCTGAAAAAGAGAAGCAGATTCTCCAACAGAGAGTAAGTTAGCACCTGTAAAATTGAGATAACACTTACTTTTTTGATAGAGAGTTTAATAGGTATAGGCCCTCTTGTACCCCATGATTAATGGTAACTTGATATTGGAGAGTGGGCTTATGTTTGGATATGGTTCTGACTTGTTTCCCTGCTCCAGCTATGGGTCTCGTACCACTGGGGGGATCAGTTAGCCAAATCAAGAGCAGTAGGTTCCCCACCATGGCTGTGTGCCACTATTGCACTTGTGTGGGCATCACACCAGGTTATTTGTTGCTAATTAGGTTAGACCATGAGTTGTTTGGACAGATATTGGTCATTTCCCCCAGTCGCCCATGTAGCACCTTCTGGCACTAGACATGCTGACTGTCTGGGGACTGACTCTCTCCTGGCTTCCAGACATGCTGTTCGATTTTACGTGTCGGCTGTGTATGGAGTCTTCAGCAATAGGGTCTTACCACTGACCTTTGGTGGGTCATCAAGTACTCTGACAAAAGTCTGTCATTGTTTTAGGAAACCTTGTTGGTTTCTCTGATCAAAAGCTCATTGTGGATGATAGCCCCATGCTGGTAGTGGGGGTTACAGGTCAGTGCCCTCTAAGAAAATGAGGAAAAACCTAACTAATATACAAGAGTTAGAAAGGAGAGAGAGAGGAGGTGGGCGAGAGGGAGGGTGGGAAGATGTAGAAGACTTAGGTTAGTCTTGATCCTACACTCTCCAGTGTCTTGTGGTTCAGGTGCTTCCTTTAAGGGTCTAATGAAGGTTCAGCCATTTGGTCTGCCTTTTAGGAAGTAGAATTTTATGGTACCATTGAAGTTTGGGTCCAGATTAGTGTTTCCCACTCCTTCGATGCCCTCCCCCCCTCCCCATTCATCTAGAGTCTAGTCCATGAGGTGCTTGCTGGGTATGTAAGGTATCTTGGGTAGATTCAGTTTAGGTGTTGTAGATGAGTGAGACTATGTGTCGATTTTTTTTCTGTGATTGGGTAAGTTCACTGAGAATGATCTGTTCCAGGTTCAACCATTTTTCCTCAAATTTATTTGTGTTGTTTTTTCTTACTGCTGTATAGAATTCCATTGTGTAGATATACCACATCTTAGTTATCCATTCTTCTAGTGATGGACATCTGGGTTGATTCCAGCTTTTAGCTATTACAAATTGGGCCACTACAAACATGGTTGAGCAAATCTCCCTGGCCTGTGTTTTGAAGGTTTTAGGGTAGATGCCCAGTAAGGGTATAACTGGGTCTGTTGGTATCTCTATAGTCAGCTTTTTCAGGAGTCTCTATATTGCTTTCCAAAGTGGTTGTACCATCCTACATTCCCACCGACAGTGAACGAGTGTTCCTGCTTCTCCACATCCTCACCAGCATTTATTTGCATTTGATTTTTTGATGTTGGCTATCCTTATTGGGGTAAGGTGGAATCTCATAGTTGTTTTAATTTGCATTTCTCTGCTGATTAGGGATGATGAACATTTTCTTAAGTGTGTGTTTGCCATTTGTATATCTTCCTCTGTGAACTGCCTGTTCAACTCTGTGCCCCATTTTGTGAGTGGGGTGTTTGTCTTCTTATTGTTTAGAATTTTGAGTTCTTTGTAGATTCTAGAGATTAGGCCTCTATCAGTTGGATAACCCCAAAATATTTTCTCCCATTCTGTGGGTATTCTATTGACTTTGCTTATTGTATGCTTGTCTGTAAAGAAACTCTTCAGCTTCATATGATCCCATTGGTTGAGTCACTGTTTAAGAAGATGAGCCACTGGGGTTTTGTTCAGGAAGTCTTTTTCCATTCCTATATCATGGAATGTACTTGCTAAATTTTCTACCAGTAGTATTCAAGTTTCTGGTCTTATGTTGAGGTCTTTGATCCATTTGGATTTGAGTGTAGTGCATGGTGAAATGTGTGGATCAAGTTTTAGTTTCCTGCATGTGGTTATCCAGTTAGTCCAGCACCATTTGTTGAAGATGCTATCTTCTTTCCAGCCTATTTTGTTCGGGCCTTTGTTGAATATCAAGTAGCTATAGTTTCTTGACCCAAAATCCGGGTCCTCAAGTCTATTCCATTGGTCTATACTCCTGTTTTTATGCCAGCACCATGCTGTTTTTATTACTATGGCCTTGTAGTATAGCTTTAGATCAGGTATAGTGATACCACCAGAGGTATTTCTTTTGCTGAGGATATGTTTGGATATCCGAGACCTTCTGCCTTTCCATATGAAATTGGAGATAATTTTTTTTCTATATCTGTGAAGAACACTGTAGGGATTTTAATTGGAATTACATTAAATCTATATATTGCCTTTGGTAGGATTGTCAACTTCACAATGTTAATTCTGCCTATCCAGGAGCATGGGAGGTCTTTCCATCTTCTCAAGTCCTCAATTTCTTTTTTGAGAGTTTTTATATTTTCGTTGTATAGATCTTTACTTGCTTGGTTAATGTTATTCCAGGGTATTTTATTTTATTTTTTTGCTATTGAAAATGGGACTATGTCCCTTATTTCTTTTTCTGTATCTTTGTCATTTGTATACAAAAATGCTACCAATTTTTGTGCGTTGATTTTGTATCCTGCTACTTTGTTAGAGGAGTTAATCACCTTCAGGAGTTTTGGGATGCAGTCTCTTGGGTCTATTACATATACAATCATGTCATCAGTGAATAGAGCTAGCTTAACTTCTTCCTTTCCAAATTGTATCCCTTTTATTTCCTTCTCTTGTCTTATTGCTTGAGCTAGGACTTCTAGAATTATATTGAAAAGCAGAGGTGAGAGAGGACATCCCTGTCTTGTTCCTGATCTTAATGGGAATTCCTCCAGTCTCTCTCCATTAAGTATTATTTGGCCTTTGGAGCTTTGTACATTGCCTTTATTATGTTAAGATGTGAACCAGCCATGCCGATTCTCTCCAATGTTTTGATCATGAAGTGATGTTGTATCTTGTCAAAGGCCTTTTCTGCATCTATTGAAATGATCATGTGGTTTTTGTTTAAGCTTGTTTATGTGGTGTATTACATTGACAGATTTTCGTATGTTGAGCCACCCATGTGTTCCTGGGATAAATCCCACTTGGTCAACGTGGATAATGCTTTTGATGTGTTGTTGGATTTGGTTTGCGAGTATTTTGTTCAGGATCTTTGCATCTATGTTCATTAAGGAAATAGGCTGGTAGTTTTCTTTTCTTGTGGCATCTCTGCCTGCTTTTGGGATTAGGGTGATACTAGCTTCATAGAAGGAGTTGGGTAGCTTTCCCTGTTCTTCAGTTGTGTGGAACAGTTTTAGGAAGATTGGTTTGAGTTCTTCCATGAAGGTTTGATAAAATTCGGCTGGGAATCCATCTGGTCCTGGACTCTTCTTTTTGGGGAGGTTTTTTATTACTTTTTCAATCTCCATGAGTGTGATGGGTTCATTGAGGTGATTAATCTGCTCTGAGTTTAGCTTTGGTAGATGAGATGCGTCCAGGAATTTATTTTTGTGGAGTAGAGGTTTTTGAAATAAGTCCTGATGATTCTCCCAATTTCACTTATGTCTGTTGTGATCTCTCCTTTTTCATTTTGAATTTTGTTAATTTGGAGCCTCTCCTTTTTTTGCTTGATCAAATTGGCTGGAGGTTTGTCAATCTTGTTTATTTTTTCAAAGAACCAACTCTTGTTTTGTCAATTGCTTTGTTTCCTTGATTTCCAATTCATTAATTTCTGCTCTGATTTTAATTATTTCTTTCCTTCTGGAGCTCTTTGGGTTGGGTTTTTCTAGTGCCTCTAAGTGGATGGTTAGGCTATTAATTTGGGATCTTTCTGTCTTTTTTATGAAGGCATTGAGTGCTATGAATTTTCCCCTGAGGACTGCCTTCATTGTGTCCCATAAGTTTTGGTATGATGTGTTCTCATTGTCATTCAATTGCAGGAATTTTGCAATTTCTTCCACTATCCAATTATTGTTTAAGAGTGTGCTGTTCAGTTTCCAGGTGCCGTTGGGATTCTTGGTGGGTCTTTTGTTGGTGATTTCTAGCAATACAGCATTGTGATCTGATATCATGCAGGGAATTATGTCAATTTTCCTAAATATGTGGAGGAAGTCTTTGTAACCCAGTATATGGTCTATTTTAAGAGAATGTTTCATGGGCTGCTGAGAAGAATGTGTAGTCTGTGGATTTGGGTTGGAAAGTTCTGTAAATGTCCATTAGGTGTAAGTGATATATGGTTTTGTTGAGCTCTCTTACTTCCCTGTTGAGTTTCTGTTTGGATGATCTGTCTATTACTGATAATGGTGTATTGAAGTCCCCAGCTATGATTGTGTTGGTGCTTATTTCTGTTTTATTGTCAGGTAGGTTTTGTTTTATGAACTGTGGTGCCCCTGTGTTTTGTGCATACAGATTTATAATTGTAATATCCTCTTGATGGATTGTTCCCTTGTTAAGTAGGAAGTAGCCTTCTTTGTCTTTTTTGATTATTTTTGGTTTGAAGTCAATTTTATCCGATATTAATATAGCTACACCTGCTTGTTTCTTTTTCCCATTTGCTTGGAATATTGTTTTCCACCCTTTCACCCTAAGGAGGTTTCTGTCTTTAGTGGTAAGGTGGGTTTCTTGAAGGCAGCAGATTGAGGGGTCTAATTTTTTGATCCACCCTGTTAGCTTGTGTCTCTTGATGGTTGAATTAAGGCCATTAATATTTAGGGTAATGACTGTGAGATTTGATTTGATCCCTGCCATGTTGTGGTGGTAGAGGTGTATTGGTGTTTTCATGGAATTTGAACTTTTTTGTGTCTACTCTGGGTTTGGTTGTTTTGATCTGCTTCTTGTAGGCATTTGTGTTTGGTTATTTGTTTCTTCTCTGTAGAGAATTTCCTGATATACTCTCTGTAGGTTTGGTTTTGTGTTCATATAATTGTAAAGCTGAGTTTTGTCATGGAAAGTGGAAAGTCTTTCTTTCACCATGTATTATGAGGGAGAATTTTGCCAGGTAGAGTAGTTTGGGTTGGAAGCCATAGTTTCTTAGAGTTTGGAGAGTTTCATTATAGGCCCTTCCAGCTTTCAGGGTTTCCATTGAGAAGGTTGAAGTAATTATGGTGGGGTTTCCTTTGAAAGTGGTGTGCTATTTTTCCCTAGCTGCTTTTAGGATTTTCTCTTTGGTGTCAATGTTTAGAGTCTTAATGATAATATGTCTTGGGGGCTGGAGAGATGGCTTAGTGGTTACGCGCTTGCCTGTGAAGCCTAAGGACCCCGGTTCAAGGCTCGATTCCCCAGGACCCACGTTAGCCAGATGCATAAGGGGGCGCACGCATCTGGAGTTCGTTTGCAGTGGCTGGAAGCCCTGGCATGCCCATTCTCTGTCTGTCTCTATCTGCCTCTTTCTCTACGTGTCACTCTTAAATAAATAAATAAACAAAACTAAAAATATGTCTTGGGGAGTTTCTCCTTTGTTCCAGTCTGTTTGGAGTTCTGTTCGCTTCTTGTATCTTGATGGGCCTTTCTTTTAAGAGACTGGGGAAGTTTTCTTCAATTATTTTGTTAAATAAGTTCTCCATGCCTTTGGTCTGAAATTCTTCTCCTTCTGGTATTCCAGTGATTCTGATATTAGGACGTTTAAGTGTATCCCACAATTACCTCATGTTCTGTTCACAGGAACTTTTGAACTTACTGAAATTTTTGAACTCTTGAACTCTTTCTTCCATCCTGTCTTCCAGATCAGAGTTTCTATCCTCCACTTTGCTGACTCTATTCTTGAGAGCCTCTAGAGAGTTTTGGACTTGCTCAATTAAGTTTGCATTTTCTACAACATTCCTATATATCACTTCCATTGCTCTGTCCACCTCCCTTTTCACCTCATTTTCTGATTTTCTTGATGATTCTTGGAATTCAGCCTTGCATTTTTTTATGTTTGCATTTAGTGTGGCCAGCTGACTTTTAAGGTCCTCTTTTTTTTTCACTCTCCCTCAACTCTCTTAGCTCTCTTTGAATTCCTTCCAATGTCTTATCATCTTGCTCTAGCTTAGTGATGGTAGCATCCACACGATTATCGGTCCTTTGTTGCTTTCCTGCAAGTTCTAGCAGTAGGTTGGTCAGGGTCGCATTGCTCTTAGCTTCCACTTGATGTTCTGATCCTAAAAACACTTCTATGTTTTGGTTAGATGTAATCCTTGTTGGACTGGGTGATCTATCTGGGTTGTCTTGCATTTTATTTTTCATGTTATTTCTTTTGTGCTGTGTTCTATCCCTGACAGTGTATGGGCAGGTAGGTGGGTGGAGCAGCCTGGCCTCTAGCTCAATGAGACTCCAAGGCAGCCTGGGGCAGTTGCCAAGCAGCCTGGGTTTTTGCTCTCTCTTGCCAAAGCTGCCTATCTATTGCCTGACAGGGGCGCCAAAGTTGCCTGAATTCTCACCCAGTAATGCACCACAGCTGCCTGCCTTCAAGCTTGGAAGGGGACTGAGGTAGCAAGCCCTGAAGCTGCCTGAACTCTGGGTGGGAACACTGGGACCTGTAAACAGACTGTGCTCTCCTGCCACAGGGGAGTGGGGGATGGGCGGTGACACACAGGTAGGGGATGGCACCTGAGCTGGCGCTAGTGGCTCACTGTGGGCTTGTGTGTCCCTTGCTGTGGGACTGGGCCCGCTCCACATGCAATTGTAGTGCAGAGGCAGCTGCTGCATGCATGGGATCAGGGCACAGCGGAGGCTGGCCGGAGGGCGCGCCATCGGAGCACAGTAGCTGGGGGTCTGGCAGCCGCCTGATCCCAGCTGGGTGGTCACTGCAGGTTTGGGAACCAAGCACAGTGTGGCTGGCTGGCGTGTGTGATCACAGCACAATGGCAGAGGTCCCTGAGGGTGTGGAGATCCCCACGGGTATGCAAATGGAGCACAGCAGTGGTGGGCCCTGCAGGTGTGTGATCAGAGCACAGCACAGCAGGCTGGCAGGCGCGAGATTGGAGCACAGTTGCTTGGGGCATGGGGTGCGGCAGCTGTATGGGGGTAGACTACCCACCCGAGAGGAGATCTGTGATTCCCTGTTTTTCCCCACTCTGTGCACTCCCACTGGCAAGAAGACCCCGATAACCCTTAATTTTTTGCCTTTCTTTCCCCGGTATTTGCAGCGCAGCTAGGCCATTGCCAACTTGGCCGGAAGTGATATATTATTTTTAAATTGAGGTGTGTTGAATGAAATCATCGTAGTACAAGAGGAATACCCAAACTAACATTATTTGAATTGTTGGACACATTCTGACAAAAGAATTCAACCCAATCCCATGACATCACAACACTGACAGAGCCCTGCCGCAGACCTCTAGGGTTCCAGACCTTGTCACTATTGGCAACACTGCTCTCTCCCCTGCCTCTTGCAAGTACTTTCCTCAGGGCTGTGAGAATTAAATGAAATCATACCCATGAAGAACCAGCAACATGGCCTGCCACAGGTGGCGCTAGTAACCCCACTGATCATAATAGATCGATTCAACTGTCCTGAGGAAAGTCAGGCTTTCCCTTTCATTGTGTATGTGTTTGGAGGAGAGGATGTGGTTTTTGCATTTATGACCTGTCAATTTCCATTCATGTGACCTGGCTACTCCTTTAGCATTGCCCACACCTGTCTGATCAAACTCACAACTGTCCTGTATAGTTTTCCATATCCTTTGAAATTAAATCTCTTTGGCCAGCATGAAGTCTGCCATGCACACTTCTGCCCAAGCTAGAAGGGTGGTGCTCTTCATGTGATACAGCCCACATTTGTCTGACAATCCCATTGGCAACGGCAGGTCCAAGATCCTATTCAGTCGTCATCGCTACATTTGTCTGAGCTGATGAATGGCCTCCAGTCCCACTTTCATGTGCTTTGGAATGCCACACAGTGTGCACACCCAGCAGTATGCATCAGCTGCTCTGTTTAGTCCCATCTCCATGCAGGGCACAAGACCCTGTGCTTTGCTTCTGCAGGTGGCCACTGCACATGCAGTTCCATTCTTTTCCATTTGAGTGCATCCCAGTGCACTGAGCAGAGGAGTGAGGACGGTTGATGTTTTCACTCTGTCATGGTGGAATAGTTCTGTTGAGCATGCTGAGAAAATGGCTTGGCCGTTGCCATCTTGAATCACAGACCCAAGCTTTCATCGTACACCAGCCCCTTGATGTTTTCTGGAACAAATGACTTCATTAGATTTTTTTTTTTCTGAGTTCTTTTAGGGATGTCAATGTGTTGCTTCTGAGATGTGGCAAGACACACAAAGCTGATCATCCTTGCAGCTGCTGTGAACTGGTCCAAGCCTTTGGGAGTTTAGAGGGTGTTGGAGCAGCAGACTGACCCAGTGGTGGATGGGCAGAGAGGCAGCCAGGCTCTGGGCTGATATATGCACACACTGTCCTCAAGCTCACAGCCTGGAGAGTCGTGGGTGGATCTTAGGGTATGGAGGTCACTAGCAGGTCCTTAGCAAAGACAAGTAGATGAGTTTGAGGTCTCCTCCAGTTTGAGGTTTGGAATTGAGGAATGGGAAGTCTTGTTTGCTATGGGGCTTCCTATGTCAGCCTTCTACAAACAGCAGAGCAGCAGAGACTTTTAGGCTGATCTTGATAAAATGACCAAAGGGTTGTCAAAACATAACTTACAAAATAAGATTTTCAGTAAGTGAAGAATATTTAAAAAGAAGAATGTTCAGGGTCTGGAGAGATGGCTCAGTGAGTAAAGTGCTTACCATGCAGTTGCCATTGGTGCTACTGGTAGAGCCCTCTGCTGTCATGTTTTTCCTTATTGTATCCTCTTATTTTATAACAGTGATGAGAAAAGAAACCAAGACACTAATCCTATCCATGAAGACTCCAACACTACTCAGCCATCCCCTTGGGGATGAGGACTTCACCATATGAACCTTGGAGGGGCACAAATCATTCTATGGCTAGTGGACAGGATTTCTAAGCAGTGACTGAGGGCTGTAAAGATTTCTCAGTGGGTAAAGCACTGCTGCACAAGTGTGAGGACCTGAGATTTGGAGCACCAGAACCCATGTAAAATCCCAATTGTGGTGGGGAGTGCCTGTTATGTCAGCACTGAGGAGACAGTGACAAGGAATCTTGGAACCTTGATGGATGGCTCGTCTAGACTAATTGGTGAGCTATTGGTTGAGTGCAAGATACTGTCTTACAAAATAAGGTAGACAGTGAATAGAAGACACCTGAGATGGACCTCTCTACCCTCTGCACACATTACTGTACATGCATGTGCAACCAACACATGTGGGCATGCATACATACACAGACACCATACACATATACAAACATACCCGCATGCACATGCATGCAACACACAAAGATACCAAGTGATTGAGTACAGTGTGAGTGACATGGCCCCAGCAGGAGCAAGGCTGATGTGTGGATACAGTGAAATGTTTTGTGTATTTGTATTTATGATGTATGTATAAGATGGTGGCTCCCAAGTCTTGCCTGTCCACTCTGCATAGTAGGTTGCTATCAATGGTCAGGAGAGCATCTGGCACACAGGTGACCCTTGGGACATGTCACCTACAATACACTGGGGCAAAGGAATTTTGAGACTCTCCTGGTGGCAGGTTGTCATTGTGACCCATGGATTGCTCTTCCTCACACTTGCATGAGGCCACGTTTTCTGTCCTCATCACATCTCAGTACTTTCCTCAGGGATTATGATGGGTTGTGGGGGAAAATTCATGCTGGCCTTAGTTATCAAGCCACAGCCCACTGTCCACATGTGCAGGTTCTGCAGAGCTCATCTGTGATCATGTACAGCTTCCTCTTCTATATGACGGTGTTTTGACAGGGAGAGGATTCCACAAGGGAATTTGTGGAAGGAGCTATGAGATGTCAGTGTACATCTGCTCTTTGGTGCCACTTGATGGCTATGCTTTAAGCCTTGTCTAGGTCTAATTTCATTCTGTGGCCCCTTCAAGTACTACACGTAAGCGGGTGACATGATATGCTATGGAAAGTCAAGCATTGGCAATTCAGTGACTATCAGTAGTATAACCTGCTTATCCAAAGCTGGGAAACTGAGTCCCATCTCTCTGAGGTGGCTTTTCTCCCCCCTGCTTCATCATGTCTCTGTCTGTCCCCACCACTGTTTAGTCCAGTACGGTGCTGTGTTACTTGGAGGCTATTCTCTTTGGCTCAGATCTTGACACTGCGTCTTTCTGGATCCCTCACAAATCAGGCCTCTTCTCTTTAGCACTGAGGAGGGGGTGCATGACAAGGCCTTTGCCTTAGCTTGTGTGACAAATATAAAACTTCCCTGCACCCAAGAATCCACTAAGGCACAGTGTTCTGCAGGGATGCAACCATGAAAGCCAAATGCTCAGGGTTTGATCCCACAGCACTTCAGAGAACTGGGTGCAAAGGGACTTCTTGCAATACCCAAACCCAGCAGTTGCACTCAGCGCCTACCCTGGCCAAGAGATGGTTTGAATATGAATGAATAGGAATATGAAACAAGCTCATGTGTTTGAACCCACAGTTCATAGATGATGGTGCTACTCAAGAAAGTTGGGTAGTCTGTAGCAGGAGGAAATGGCTCACTGAGGGTGGATCTTAACGTTTTGTATATCTGTGTCACTTTCTGCTTACCTTCTGCTTCCTGATTGGGGATTCAATGATATGAGCTGCTTCATGGCATGGCCCTGCCCCCATGTCTTCCCAGACGTGATGGACTATATGCTCTCAAACTTTGGAGCCAAAATAAACTCTTCCTTCCTGCAGTTATTTTTGTGAGATGTTTTTGGCACAGCAACTAGAAAGTAACTAATAGGTGTCACATCGGATGCTTTTAGACAGCGGCTTCCAGGTGAGACTCATGTTAAGAAGCGAGGTTGAGAACCTGGCTGTGGCTGTGTAGATTGAAGTGGGAAGGATACAATCTCAGGAGGCAAGAGGAGTGGAATGTTCTCCGGCCATGGTGAACCCCTCAGTGGAATGGAGCTCCCAAGCAGTGGGGCTGTGTATTGGTCAGGGTTCTACTGAAGAGCAGAACCTATCGAATGAATATATATTATAAAAGGGATTTATTACATTGGCATTCATAATATCTGCTGGTTGTCTGTAGGTTGGAGACTCAGAGAACCCAGTATCTGCTCAGTGTATAAGCCTGGATGCCTCAGCAGCAGTGTTATTCTGACACTGAAGGCCAGGAGGATCCCTGGAGAGTTGCTGGTCTTCAGTTCACAGTACAAGGCCTATGAAGCTGGGCTTTAATGTCCCTGATTGAGGGTAGCTGCAGGGTAGATGTATGCCCCAATAAAGAGCAAGGGCAGGCAGACAAAAGACACTGCTTTTTCCTGGAACCTCTTTATCTACAGGGTTGTCCTGGAATGGCTGCCCCTCTGTGGTAGGTGGTCTGCCCCCCCCCTCAAAGAACTCTTCCTGGAAATGCTTTCACAGAGCTGACCAAGAGGTATGTTTCATACTTGATTCCTGACCTGATCAACTTGACAACAGAGTTTGAGTGTCACAGACTGCGTGTGTGTATCTGTTTGCAGACCCTCCTTGGGATCTAACTCTGGTATTTGAGCTTCAGGGAACAGTGGGATCGTTGCAATGGAGTGCATGTGGAGTCTCACTGGTTCTCAGGGGCAATATTTCCCACACATAAGTTCCACTTTCACCCCTATGTGCAGCCTTAGGTCCACTGAACACACATGTTCTGCCTGTTTAGTGAAATGCTATCTTCTGTCTAGTGGGGAAATTTCTTACATGATTGAATAATAACCTAAGTGTCTCTGAACAACAAGCCAAAATAACACAGTGATAAATAGGAGCTGCTGGCATATGAACATTCTCTCTGGGCTTTTGTTGTTGTTGATTTTTTTTTTTGTTTGTTTTCTTGAGGTAGGGTCTCACTTTAGCTCTCAGGCTGACCTATGGAAACTATGGAGTTTCAGGGTAGGCTCGAACTCATGGCGGTCCTCCTATCTCTGCCTCCTGAGTGCTGGGATTAAAGGCATGCACCACCACGCCCAGAACTGGGCTTTGCTTTTGATAATGTTTGTCCAAAACTACTCCATTCAAAACCATCTTCCTTATATTCCACAAACTTAAAATGTCACACCCATTCTATAAATCCAGCAAAACACCTTCCACGGAAATTTGGATAATCTATTACTGGTTCCTGTCAATAAGTACCATGTTGAGTTAGGACTATGTGATTCAGGAAGGAGAAGAGAGGGGAGACAGAGAGAGGAGGAAGACATGGAGTAAAGGAGGGAAGGCAGAAGAAAGGAAGAATGGGAGGGAGAGAGAGGGGGACAGGGAGAAAGATGGAGGGGGAGGTAGCCAAGCACAGGCACAGGCACAGATGTGCACACAGATAGTTACAGATATATCAAGAGGCAGGCACATTGCTAAGAAAGCACTGAGGGAGACCCCAAATCACTGGTGCTGAAAGGTGGACTGACTGAGGGAAAAGCAGACTTTGGAATCAAAGAGAATGTATTTGGACCCATGCTAATTGTGAACCTACCCTGGAATGCCTGAAAGTAACACCCACCTGGTCAGCAGCAGGGTATGCTAAATAACTGTCAGAAAGAGAGATGGTAAGTGAAATGAGTAATCCTCAACACTGCCTGGAACATGCTGAGAATGGAGCGTGGACAAAGCTAGCTCAGTCAATGGGTATGGGAGCACTCCTACATATTTCAGGGGGCAGGAGAGGCCAAGGAGACTGCAAGAGACTCTCTTTGTCATTGCTAGGAAACACAGTGGTTCTGGGGACCAGGGAGCCCACTGTCTTAGTGTCCCCAGAATGGAACTTTGGCTTCTTATTCTTCGGCCTCACAGAAGGATGAGAACTTCACTGTCTTGCAATGTCTCTGTTTATCAGGACTTCAAGGAGAGGCCTGCTGGCTGTGTCATGGGTCTTGTATTAGCTACACTCTTTCTTTCTTTCTTTCTCTCTCTCTTTCTTTCTTTCTCTTTTTTTATTTGCTTTGATCAAATACCTAGCAAGAAGCAACATAAGGGAGGAATAGTTTATTTTGACACACAGTCTGAAGGATGGAGTCTGTCGTTGCAGGAAAGTCTGGCAGCAGGAATGTGAGAAGGCTGTGTCATTGTGTCCACAGTCAGGAAGCAGAATGTGAGCAGGAAATGACATGGTTTATGAACCTCAAGACCTGTGTACATATGGCCTGCCCCTCCCCCTCCACTCACACCACCATCACCACCACCACGTCCATCAAGGAATTAATGCTATGATCACACTGTCATTTCTCTCATCACTGCTGTCATTAGGTCTTCTGACATTTTACTATTATGAATAAGGCTTCAGACACCATTGTGTGCCTGCATACATCTGTTTGCATGTGATAAAAGTCATAATTAGTTCCCATTGAGAATAGTATAATTTAATCAACACTGTGGAAACTTGTGGCAAAAGAACAATTTTTCAATTTAATATTTATGATGGACGCCCACAAGAAGAAAATCTGTTCTGACTGGTTACAAAAGAAGTCCATAATGAACCAGTAGTTTTTGAAATTCTAAATGTGAAAAGCCAATCAACTAATTTCTAAATAATTGGGAAACTATTCAGCATGGAGAAAATAAAACTCTTTCTGTGCTTGGGTTAGCCACATATGCAAATTTGCCCTCATCAATTTCTTAGGCATCTGTTCCCCAAAGGATGACAACCTCTGCTTTTCAGTCCAGATGGGCTCCATGTTTGAAAAAGGGACTTCCAGTCCACACCCTGTCTTCTAGAGAGAGCTGAGCCTTGTATGGACTTGGAAAGTCTGCTGTATCGTCCAAGGGCAAGGTCATCTCCAGTGTCCCCTTCACTTCTATACTCAGGTCAAAGTGTGCACTGTTGACAGTGACCCTCTTTTTTCTTTTTTTAAATGTTTATTCTTCTTCTTATTATTATTAACAATAAGATGTTTCACATGGATACCTCATGTATTGGTACTCTCTTTTCCCTAATTCCTGCCCCGATTCTGTTGGGGTTGCTCCTCAGTGGGGTTGCAGGTATTCCCCATGGGGTTGTGGTTTGTGCATTGTGGGAGCAGCAGTCAGTTATTTTGGTGGGGGAGGGAATGTCTCTGGGCATGATGTCTCAAGCTGTGGCTCTTACAATCTTTCTCCCCCTCTTACACAAAATTCTCTGAGCTGTGGTGGTTGATTTTTAAGTCTATTTGAGTGCTGAGCTCTTAGGAGCCTCTGATTCTCTATTTTACTAGGTATTGAGTATCCTCACTGTCTGTTTCCTACACCCTTGTGCTGATATCAGGTTCACCAAAAAGCAACACTCTTGCTCATTTTCGCAATTCTTCTGTGGTTTCAGCTTTGGCTGCAGTGAGGTGTGTTGGGTCATTTATCTCCTATTGTCCCACTCTCATCTGAAAAAGAGAAGCAGAATTTCCATCGGAAAATGAAGTCAGCATTGGTTAAATGGGATAACCATTATTAATTTAGAGATACTTTAAAGGGTGTAGAACTTCTTATAGCCCAGCATTAGTGGGAGCTTAACATTGGAAAGCAAAATCATTATTATTTTTTTTTTAAATTTATTTATTTGAGAGCGACAGACACAGAGAGAAAGACAGATAGAGGAAGAGAGAGAGAATGGGCGCGCCAGGGCTTCCAGCCTCTGCAAACGAACTCCAGACGCGTGCGCCCCCTTGTGCATCTGGCTAACGTGGGACCTGGGGAACCGAGCCTCGAACCGGGGTCCTTAGGCTTCACAGGCAAGCGCTTAACCGCTAAGCCATCTCTCCAGCCCGCAAAATCATTATTTGGATATGATTCTGACTTGTTTCCCAGTTCCACATATGGTTTGTTTTCCACTGACTAGATCCTTTCATCACTCTTAAGAGCCGTTGGTTACCTGCCATTGGCTATGTGCTACTATTGCACTTGTGTGAGCATCACATCAGGTTGTTTGCTTCTGAGTCACTTAGACTTTGAGTTGCTCTGACAGATGTTGACCATTTTCCTCTGGTAGCTCATGTAGTGCCTTCCAGGACGAGATGTGCTGACATTGGTGACTGGCTTCCTTCCAGATTCCAACCAGGTCACTCCATGGTCCATGCCAATAGCAAATGGTGTCTTCAGCAGTAGGGTCTTACCATTAACCTCTGGTGGTAAATCAAGTACTCTGACAGAAGACTGTCTTGTTTGTTTTGAGAGACCTTGTAGGTCTCTCCAATCAACAGCTCGTTGTGCATGTTAACTATGTCCTGGTACAGGGAATTACAGGCCAGCACCAAGGGAAAAGAAAAAGACAGAAAAAAAGGAAACAGGAGAAATTTGAGGCCAGGTTTCATCTCACCCTCATGAGGGCCCTTTGATTCCGGTGCTCACCCTATGGTTCTGTTGAGGGTTCAACCTTTTGGTCTAACTTCCAGGATATAGGATTCTATGATATCAATTCAACTTGGGTTCAATTTTGTGTACCCCCTCATTCTTCTCCTTCCCCCAAGCCCTGCCCCCCCTTTTTTCCAAGCTTTGAAATGCCATTCAGGTACGTCAGCAATTTGGGCTGATCCAGGTTAGGAACTACAGATGAGTGAGACTATGCGACAACTATCTTCTCTGTGTGAGTTTGCGTAATATGATCTGTTCAAAGTTCAACTATTTGTCTACAAATTTCATTGTGTCATTTTTTCTTGCTGCTGAGTAGAATTCCATCATGTGGACATACCACATCTTGGTTATCCATTCATCCAATGATGGGCATCTATGTTGATTCAGTTTTTAGGTATTATGAACTGGACAGCTATAAACATGGTTGAGCAAATATCTCTGAGCTGACGTGTGGAGCTTTTAGGGTAAATGTTCAGTAAGGGAATAACAGGGTCACTTGGTAACTCCATAGTCATCCATTCCATGAGTCTCCACATTGTTTTCCATAGTGGTTTTACCAGCTTACACTCCTACAAACAGTGAATGAAAGTTCCTATTTTTCCACATCCTCATCAACATTTGTTTTCATTTGATTTTTTAATGTCTGCTACCCTTACAAGGGTAAGGTAGAATCTTATACATGTATTAATTTGCATTTCCTTAATGGTTAGGATGTTGAACATTTTCTTAAGTGTGTGTTAGCCATTTACAATTCTCCCTCTGAGAACTCCCTGCTCAGTTCTCTGCCCCACTTTTAGAGTAGGTTATTTGATTTCTTTGTTGTTTAGTTCTTTTTTTTTTTTTTTTTTTTAGTTCTTTGTAGATATTTTCTAGTTCTTTCTAGATATTAGGCTTCTGTCAGTGGAATAACTGGCAAAGATTTTCTCCCATTCACTGGATAATGTATTGGCTGTGCTTGTGGTATGTTTGTCTGTTCAAAGGCTTTTTAGATTCATGAGATACCATTGTTTGAATGCTCGATTTATTTATTTTCGCAGCTAGTGGGGTTTTGTTTAGGAAGTCTTTTCCCATTCCTATATTGTGGAGTGTGCCTCCTATTTTTTCATTGAGTAGTTGAAGAGTTTCAGGTGTTATATTGAGTTCTTTAATCAATTTAGACTTGATTTTTATGTGTGGAGAAATGAATGGGTCTAATTTGGTGTTTCTACATATTAACATCTAATTTGTCCAACACCATTTGTTGAAGATGCTGTCTTTTCTCCAGTCTACATTATTGGGAATTTTTTTAAATCAAAGATCAGGTAGCTATAGCTACTTGACTTAAGTTATGAGTCTTCAATTCTCTCCATTGGTGTATGTTTCTGTTTTTATCCCAGTGCTGTATTGTTACTATGGCTTGATAATATAGTTTTAGATATGTTTTTCCCCCTATGTATATGTTTGGACATCCAAGGTCTGTTGCCATTCTATATGCATTTTGAGATCATTTGTTCAATTTCTGTGGAGAATAATGCAGGTACTGTTATTGGTATTGCATTAAATCTGTATATTGCTTTTGGTAGAATTGCAATTTTCACAATATTAATTGTATCTACCGAGGAGCACAGGAATTCTTTCCATATTCTCAAGTCCTCCTCAATTGCTTTCTTGAGGTTTTTATTTTTTTTGAATTGCTACACTCCTTTATTTTTTTCCTCATGTTCAATTAACATTTTCCATGATTATAAAAAATGTCCCACAGTAATACCCTTCCTCCCCTCACTTTCACCTTTGAAATTCCATTCTCCATCAAATCCCCTCCCCATCTCAATCAGTCTCTCTTTTATTTTGATGCCATAATCTTTTCCTCCTCTTACGATGATCTTCTGTAGGTAGTGTCAGGCACTGAGGTCATGGATATCCAGGTCATTTTGTGTCTGGAGGTAGGACATTGTAAGGAGTCTTACCCTTCCTTTGGCTCTTACATTCTTTCTACCACCTCTTCCTCATTAGACCCTGAGCCTTGGAAGGTGTGATCAAGATGTTACTCAGTACTCCAGTCACTTCTTTCTAGTACTATGTTACCTTCTGAGTCGTCCCAAGGTCACTGCCATCTGAAAAGAGAAGATTCTCTACCCAAAGTGAGAGTAGCATTAATATAAGGGTAGGAATATTAAGAAAAGTGCTTACTGGGCAGTTTGAAAATCATAGCATATACATTCATCCAGAAATCAGCAGGTGTTACACCCCTAGGGCTCATGACTACCCATGTTTTAAGTTTTCAGTATCAGGGATGTATTGCCCCCCCATGGAGTGGGCCTCCAGTCCAATTGGAGGGCAGTTGGTTTCCACCATGACAGACGTACCACTATTGCACCTGTTTGCTCATTTGGCCTGGCTGGCCAATTATAAGGTTTGCAGTGTCTTCTGTTGAGTATCTTCACTGGTAGTATCTCTTTCTTCCATTGAACTACATGTAGAATGTCTTCTTCCAGCTTTCTGTCAGCTGGTCTACACGGAGGAGATTATCAGCTCAGTTCTAGCAGGATTTCTTAGTGGCCTTGCAGCCCAAGTATGTGGAATCTTCAACAATAGGGTCTTACCATCTATTTATGGTGTTGGAAAACCAAGGGCCTCAGCAATGGCCTATAATATTTGGGGGGGCACCAGGGACTGCCCTGGCCAACAACACAATGGAGATATCCTGTCCCTGGCACTGAAAATTTTCTAATAATGATCTAATGCTCCTGAGTGTTCCATTGTCCAAAACTGGAGGATCCCATATGATTTATTTGTATCCTCTTAGATTTTGATTAGCCCTCCCTCCACCTTTGCTTTACTCCATCTCTTCCCCTGACTTCACCCTGGGCCTTTTTTTTTTTAACCACTGTTAATCTATTCTTCTACTTACCTATATACAATGACAACCTATTAAGTACCTTCCTTCCTTCCTTTCTCTGCTCTTTATATCTCTATTTAGTTGGGAGATTTTTTTTAATATTTATTTATTTATTTGAGAGCA
Organism: Jaculus jaculus; assembly: GCF_020740685.1. Lineage (NCBI taxonomy): Eukaryota > Metazoa > Chordata > Mammalia > Rodentia > Dipodidae > Jaculus > Jaculus jaculus. Next base: position 76,478,330 of record NC_059109.1, read on the forward strand.
ACAGACACAGAGAGAAAGACAAATAGAGGGAGAGAGAGAGAATGGGCACGCCAGGGCTTCCAGCCTCTGCAAACGAACTCCAGACGCGTGTGCCCCCTTGTGCATCTGGCTAACATGGGACCTGGGGAACCGAGCTTCGAACCAGGGTCCTTACGCTTCACAGGCAAGCGCTTAACCGCTAAGCCATCTCTCCAGCCCAAGTTGGGAGATTTTTGATAACTGCTTGGATCTCCATGCTTGTTATAGGTCTATTTAAGTGATTAATCTCATCTTGATTTAATTTAGGTAGGTCGTATAAATCAAGGAAATCATCCATTTCTTTCAGATTTTCATACTTTGTGGAGAATACATGCTTTTGTAGAATGTCCCTATGATTTTTTGAATTTCTCTGGCATCTGTTGTGATGTTACCTTTTTCATCTCTAATTTTATTAATTTGTGTATCTTCTCTATTTCTTTTGTTCAGATTTGCTAAGGGTTTATCCTTTCAAAGAACCAACTCTTTGTTTCATTGATCTTTGGATTGTTTTTATGGTTTCTATTTCATTAATATCTGCCCCAATCTTTAATATTTCTTCCTGTCTACTGACTTTTGGTTTGCCTTGTTCTTCTTTATCTAAGACATTAAGGTGAAGCATTAGATCATTTACTTGCAACCTTTCTAATTTCTTTATATAGTCACTTAAAGCTATAAATTTACCTCTTAGGACTGCCTTCATTGTGTCCCAGAGATTTTGGTATGTTGTATTCTCATTATGGTTTGACTCTACAAATTTTTTGATTTCCTTCTTGATTTCTTCATTGTCCCATTCATCTTTTGGTAGTGTGTTGTTTAATTTCCATGATTTTTGTATGCTCTATAGCCTTTCTTGCTATTGATTTGTAGTTTGTGCTTTGTGTCCTAATATATGGTCAATTTTAGAGTATGTTCCATGTGCTGCTGAAAAGAATGTATATTCTGCAGCATTTGGATGAAATGTCCTATAGATATCTGTTGGGACCATTCCTTCTATGACCTCATTTAGACCAGATTTCTCTCTGTTTATTTTTTCCCAGGATGACCTGTCAATTGATGACAGTGGGTGTTTAAGTCACCCACTACCACTGTGTTTGGTGTTATCTGTGACCTTAGTTCTAACATCGTTTGTTTGATGAATTTGGGGGACCCCATGTTAGGTGCATATATGTTTAGGATTATAATGTCCTCCTGTTGGAGGGTGCTGATAATAAATATAAAGTGGCCTTCCCTATCTTTCCTAACAATTGTTGGACTGAAGTGAAGTGTATCTTGTCAGATATTAGGATAGCAACCCCTGTTTGTTTTCTAGGTCCATTTATTTGAAACACTGCTTTCCAACCTTTCACTCTAAGATAGTGTCCATCCTTTGTAGATAGGTGGGTTTCTTGGAGGCAACAAATTGAACTATCCTGCTTTTTAACCCAGTCTGAAAAGCTATGCTTTTTGGTTGTGGCATTGAGGTTGTTGGTATTACGAGATATTATTGAAAGGTGTGTATTCATTTTTGCCCTTTTTAAAAAATATTTCTCCCAGTTTTACCTTTGCTCTCTTGTGTTAACTAGTATTTGAGTATTCTTTGTTTATTTCTGGTTCCATATATTTGTGCTTTTCTTTTTCTTCAGCATGGAGGATTATTTCAAGTATTTTTGTAGAGCTGGGTGTGTCTTCAAATATTCCTTTAGCTTGCTTTTGTTGTGGAATGTCCTTATTTCTCCATCTATTTGAATGGATAGCTTTGCAGGATAAAGTAACCTTGGTGGACAGTTGTTATCTTACAGAACTTGGAGTACATCACTCCATGCCTGTCTGGCTTTTAAAGTTTGTGTTGAGTAGTCTTGTGTAATTCTGATAGACTTGACTTTGTAGGTAATTTTATTTTTCTCTTTGACTGCTTTCAATATTTTTTCTTTGGTTTGTGTGTTTGGTAGTTTGATTATAAATGGTGAGGAGAGGTTCTTTCTAGGTTTTTTTTTTTTTTTGAGGTAGGGTCTCACTCTGGTCCAGGCTGACCTGGAATTAACTCTGTAGTCTCAGGGTGGCCTTGAACTCATAGCAATCCTCCTACCTCTGCCTCCCGAGTGCTGGGATTAAAGGCGTGCGCCACCACGCCCGGCCTCTTTCTAGGTTTTGTCTGGCTGGTGTTCTAAAGGCTTCCTCTATTTGCATTGGCACCTCTTTCCCAATTTGGCAGAAGTTTTCTTCTATGATTTTGTTGAAGATGCCTACTATGCCTTTGGAGTGAAATTCTTCTCATTCTACTATGCCCTGAATTCTTATGTTTCATCTTTTCATAGTGTTCAGAATATCTTGAAATTCCCACTCATACTTTTCTACTAGTTTGTCTTTCTCTTTGTTGGACTGTATTAGATCTGCCACATGGTCTTCTAGCTTAGATATTCTGTCCTCTCCTTCATCCATTCTACTGGTGAGATTTTCTACTGAGTTTTTTAATTCATTAACTGTGTTCTTCATTGCTAGTAATTCTGACTGGTTTTTCTTTATTATTTCTATTTCCTTATTTATGTCTTGTATTGCCTTCTTTATTTCATGAAATTGGTGTCCTGCATCTTCTTTGATTCCCTTGATTTCCTCTTTAAGTTCCTCTTTGGCTCCTTTGATTTATTCTCTGACTTCTTTGAACATATTTACAATCATTCTTTTGAAATCTTTTTCAGGCATTTCCTCTAACTTGTTCTCACTGGAGGTCATTCCTGATGCATTCATACTGTTAGGTGGATTTATATTGTCTTTCTTTTTAGTGTTTCTTGTGTTATAATATATATATATATATATATATATATATATATATATATATATATATATATATGCATCTTGGATTAAGTTAATGCTCGGATTTTCTAGCTAGCTAGATATTCTTAGCTATATCAATTGATTTGATGTTATATATTTTCAGGGTAGGAGCTTAAGGTGTTAGGTGTGGCTCTTAAGGCTCTCAGAGTATCTACAAAAGTGTTCCCAGGGGTTGAGTTTCCCTGCTATGGGAGTATTCAAGTAGGCTGAGTGGAATAAAATACAGGTAGATTCTAAAATTTAACTAAACACTGTACACATTCAATCAAAAACAGCACCGAATATTTATGCAAGAGTAGTTATTATAACAACCAGATCCTCTAGCAACAAAGCAGTTAAGATTTCTGGTCTGTTGAGGGATCTAAGTCAGCTTGTGATCAAGTGAGACCCTTACCTGGTGCAATCAATCCCAGTTACCTTTATGGATGATCTTGGTCTCAGTCAAGTTGCTGGCTGGGTCATTGGGCTGCTGTTCTGATTTCTGGAGCTGGGCACTGGCTTTTCCTGCAGGGAAAACCGAGCCTGGCAACTGTGGCCCTGCAGATCGGCACCCCAGCTGCTGAAACCACCACTGCTGCTCCTTAAGCTGCCACTGCTGCATCTGTCGCCGCTGCTGCTAAAGCTGCTGCTGATGGGTCTGTCACCTCTGCTGGGTCCACCGCTGCTGCTGCTGCCACTGCTGCTGCTTTAGCTTCCACTGATGGATCCTCTGCTGCAGCTGCTGGATCTGTGATTTCTGCCTCTGAAGCTGCAGCTGCTGGATCTGCGACTGCTGCCTCTGAAGCTGTTGCTACTGGATCTGCCACTGCTGGGTCCACTGCTGCTGGTGCCAGAGCTGTTGATGTTGCTGCAGGACCCTGCTCCTGGTTGGGTTCCGCTGTTTGCTCAAGTTGGCATGGCTGGGTCCCGGGACCGCTGCTGTATTCGCTGGAGCTGGGCACAGGCAGTGGGGGAGGGGAGGGGGCCGCAGCTGCTCTGGTTCTCTCGCTGTTCCACTTGTTCTTCTACCTTGTGATCTACTCCTCCGTTCCTCACTGCCATTTTCCCTTCATGTTTCTTGAGTTGCAGAGAGCTCCAGTGTGAGTGGAAGCCCCTGAACCTGGATTTTCTGCGACTCGAGCCGAGCCTGGCTGTTTTCTGGTGCACTGCCACCGCTGTGGTTGGGGGACCTGTTGGAGCTGCTTTTGCTGGCCTGTGTGGGCTCTGGATGCTCTGAATCTCTTCTACTTCTCCCCTACTGTTTCAATTTCCTATACACCTCACTTTTTAGTAAAAATGTGTATTTTGCTAAGTTTTTTGTTTTTTTTCTCCCCTAGGCTGCTTTGGCGTGGTACCTACACCACCATCTTAACCGGAAGAGGTTGTCTGACTTCTGTGTGGGATATTTCCTCAAGTGTTCTGTGTAGGTTTGGCTTTGTGTTCATATAATCATAGTGTTGACTTTTTTTAAATGGATTTTTTTTTTTTTTTTTTTTACCATCTATTATGAGGGATACTTTTGCTGGTTAGAGTAGCTTGGGTTGGAAGCCATCGTTTTTTAGACTTTGAATTGCTCTATTCCAGGCCCTTCTGGCTGTCAGAGTTTCCATTGAGAAATCTAATGTAATTCTGATGGGATTGTCTTTGTAATGAGTTGTTTCTCTCTTGTTGCTTTTAGTACTCTCTGTTTTCATTGTTCAGAGTTTTAACTATGATGTGCCTTAGGAAGTTTCTTCCTTACTCTTGTCTGTTTGGTGTTCTGTGGGCTTTTTGTATTTAAATGGGCCTCTCTTTTGAGAGATTGGGAAATTTTTCTTCAATAATTTTGTTGACAATGTTCTCTATGCCTCTGGCCTGGATTTCATCTCATTCTGGTATACACATGATCTGGATGTTTGGTCATTTTAGAGTATCTCACAGTTCTCTCATATTCAGTTCACTGATTTTTTTGAAGTTAGTAAAGTTTTTGGCCTCCTGATCAATTTCTTCTGTCTTGTCTTCCAGGTCAGATGTTCTGCCTTCCACATGAGTAACTGTTAGTGATGGGTTCTAAAGGAAGTTTTTATAAGTTTCTATTTAATTTCTGTTTTCTATTGTGGTATTTTGCATTGTGTCCATCTCTTTTTTGAGGTATGATTTTAGTTTGAGTTCTGATTTTCTTGATGCTTCCTGGCATTCATTCTTACCTTTGGTCAAGTCTTTATTAAGCTTAATCACTGAGTTATTTAGACCTTCCATTTCTTGAATCACCTTCAGTTCACTCATACCTCTCTTGAGGGTCCTAACATTTTATTTAATTAAGTTGAGCCTGCTTTCAAAAGCTGAACACTCTGACAGATGAGTCTGTTTAATTTCATTGATAGGATTGTTGGGACGTTTTTGATCGTTTTCTTCCAGTTCAGCAATTCTTTTGATCATGGTCTCATTGGTTGTTATGTTTTCATTTTGGAACTGAATTTTTCATTATTTCTCTGTGGTTTCATTGGAGGCTTCCATTGTGGGACTAGGCACCGTTGGTGGAGATCTTATAATTTTCTGACTTTTGTTTTTGCATTGTGGGCAGACATTGTTTTACTATTGAGGAGAAAGTAAGTTTTGGTCCTTGTAGGATCTTCAGAGGTTATTTTGTTTAAAATGTTAACTGGATTGTTATACTGGTGTATGATGTGGTTATGGCCACGGATGCACAGATTGCGGAAATTGCAGGTACATCAAAGGTACTTAGGGAACTGAGAGCTCTGGCCTACTCACTCCACTTGCATACACTCTTCAGCACATGGGAATCATGGGTTGGGGAACCAAGCACCAGGAAGCTAGAGAGCTTGAGCCAAAAGACCTGCTCCCACAGGGGCCCATGTACCCTTTGACTCAGGGGAATGGAGATGTAGTTACCCAGGAGCCAGTCAGGATACCAGAGCACAAGGTATGTTTCCACAGCTACCACACGGGGACCAGGCTTCCCCAAGGCAGGTGCAGGGGATCCTACAGGGACAAGGAAACTGGCAGGAGCCAGGGATCTGGCCTATTCACTCTGCACCATATGTGTCCTCTGGCACTCACTCTCTGTTGCAGTGTACCTGGGAGTTTGGACCCAGGGGCACTACAATCAGGAAGGTGCAGCACACTTCTGCTTCCACAGCAAACTCACAGGGTCCAAGCAGACCCAAGGAAATCTTGCTAGGATCTACCCAGCCCAAGAAACTGGGAAACTGGGAAGAGCCCAGAGGAATAGGGATGTGGCCTACTCACTCTGCGCATTCTGCAGGCATCCTCTGGCACAGGGCATCCAGGAACTGAGAGTAAACTTTATTTCTGTCAGGATCTGCTAAACCAATAAAAACTGACTGGAGAAGGGCTTGGATGTAACTCCCTTGGTAGAGCACCCGCCTAGCATGCAGGAAACCCTGGGTTCTACTCCTAACATGACATAAACCAGGAATGGTGCTACATACCTATAATCCCAACATGTGGGAGGTGGAAGCAGGAGCTTGACTACGTAGTGAGTATAAGGCCAGCCATAGCTTCATGAAATCCTTTCTCAAAAACCCTAAAACAATAATAATAACAACAACAACACAAGACAAAGCACAGGCTTTGTCTTAAAAGAATCTACTTAAGAAATACAGTTTTTCTCTTTTCTATATTTTATATTTGACAGAGAGAGAAAGAGGGAAAGAGAGAGAGAGAGAGACAGAGGGGGGGGAGAAGAGAGAGGGCAGGAGAGAGAATGGGCTCACCAGGGCCTGCAGCTGATGCAAATGAACACTAGACACATGTGCTACCTTTTGTATGTGGCTTACATGGGTAGGTCCTGGGGAATCGAACCTGAGTGCTTTTGCTTTGCAGGAAGTGCCTTAAATGCTAAACCATCTCTCCAGCCCCATTTTTTTTTACACGTGTGGCAGAGCCTCGACTTTGATGACCCACCTGTAAAATTACAGGTATGTGTTAAATATTTTGCAGATGGTGGCAATGTTTGCATGATACAGTTTCTGTCATTCCCAGACTCATTTGTCCTATCCAACAGGTACCACCTTGCTCTCCTTTCAACCCCATTAGAGGTGCTGAGCTGAATATGGAGACTCAGCATGTTATTGGCTTGAAGACCCTGGCACATCTGCAGAAACTCCTGCTTCATGGTCCTCTTTTCTGCCCTGCCAGCTCCTTACTCAGCCCTGGGAATTCCTTTCAGAAAGAGAGAACACATTTATAAATGTCCTGTTCACATGTAGTCCCCTCTAAACACACAAACTAAACCCCAAGCAACCTTGTAAAGGATAGATGACAGCACCCTCCAGAGGGTGAGAAAATTGTTGTTGACATTTGTCTTTCACCTGTATCTCCTTAATATATTTTACCTTTGCATGCTGAATTTTCCATGAGTTTTAAAAGAAGTGACTGGTACCTAATAATGATGTGACAGGCAGGCCAAGAACATTTCCAAGACAAATATAGGAGTTGGGAAGACAGCTCAGTGGGTGAAATGTTTGCTGTGCAAGCATGAAGATCCGTGTTCAGGGATCCAGTATCCACATAAAAATGCTATGGGGTATGGTGATGCATGCCTGTTATTCCAGTGCTGAAGAGCTAGACACAGGAAGCTCAGTGACAGTGCCCTGTCTTTTCCCAGTGGTGGCTCTGACCCTGTCCAAATGAGCAGAGAGAAATGGATTCACCCCTGCATGTGACCTGGACCTATCTGTACCCCGTCACCAGCTTTCACATAAGCTGCCTTCAGACATTCAGTGTGGGTCATAGCTCCTACATTGACTTCCACATTCCACATTACCAAACAGGAGGCCATTCTTATAGACCCAATCATTTTTCACGTTCAGTTAAGAACTGTTTGGCAGGCTGGATAGTGTAATATGGTGTGATATGACATGACAGGGTAGGAAATCCATGGGTTTGGTCAGGCACCCATACAGTCAATGGGTTTCTTTCTTTCTTTCTTTTTTTTTTTTTTTTTGGAAAGCGTTTAACTTCTTTTTTTAAAATTTTTATTAGCATTTTCCATGCTTATAAGAAATATCCCATGGTAATCCCCTCTCTCCCCCCACACTTTCCCCTTTGAAATTCCATTCTCCATCATATTACCTCCCCATCTCAATCATTGTACTTACATATATACAATATCAACCTATTAATAATAATCTTTATGCTTAAATCTTTAACATTCCCCAACTCAGTTTCTTTGTCTGCATATAGGTTGCACTAATGCAGAATTGCCGAAAGTTTACAGCATCCAAGGATGATAGATGTCTAGTGTGGTGCCTAAAAGGAAATTTTCTCCAGAGAGGATGGCTTCCTCCTGCTAAGTGTCCCTCAGCTTTCTTTCTCAGCAATATTCCCAAAGTGACTGAGTGGTTTCTCTAAGTGATGAAGCTATATTCCATTTTTCCTTTTGTCAGTTATGGTTGCTATCATATGGATATGAAATGTCTCCCACATGTTTATGTGTGGAAAGTTGGCATTATTTGGGAGAGATTGTGGAAGCTTTAGGAAGTGGGGTCTATCTAAAATAAGTACATAACTTGGGGGTGATGGCTGTTCTTGGGCTCAGTCTCTTGCTGCTTTGTGTTTGCTAGAAGGTGAGTAGTTTTCTTTCTCTGCTATGTCCATGGGGCAAAAGGCCCATGGACCAAAACACCTGAGATCATGAGCAAAAATAAATCCTTTATCCCTTAAGATGTTTCTGTAAGGCATTTCATTGAAGCTGCAGAAAGGTAACAGGCTTCAGCATGATTCCCCATTGTGTTTGTGTGTATTTGTTACATGTAGGTACATCCACAGGACTAGTAAATTCAAATCCACCTGTTGAACATCTACACGAAGATATTTTCTTTTCTGTGGAGTCAAAGAAACCTGCATCCCAAGAATTCTGCTTCTGTTTTTGAATGGATGTCTCAAGCTTAAAAGATTTTTCCCTAGGAAAACAAGCTTGTATTTGATATTTAGTTCTACATTTCATAAGAGCGTGTTCTTGTTCTTAAGAAGAATGTTTAGAAAAACTGTATACACATATATAAAAATACCAAAACCTGGTGAAACATGGCTATGCTTCCATGAACGCACTGGGACCTCACTCTGTGGAGGTGATGCTGGAAACACAGGAACACTGGAAGCCTTGTTGTGCTCTTCTGAATCCCGTCCACGACTACAAGAAACAGTTTTCCTCTATCACTCTTCTGGTGAATTATTGTGTCCATACTCAGTTCTAGGGGTAAATGCATATGCCAGTCTGAATATGATAATTTGTAGTTATAGGAGAGGAGGCAGTGGAAGCAGTGGTCTGAGGCACAGAGGGCATTAATAGGGAATGGGATGAACTTGGGAGTGAAAGTGACAAGGGAGTGCTCGAACAACAAGGATTCTCTGCTTCCTATGGCATTGTCACCTTACATCACGAGGGCCTAAAACCATGCTGCTTCTTCAAATCAGTTGCCTCTTACAGAGTAATGATCAAAATGGTCCCTCAAAAGTATTGCTGATCTTCATGATTCATGTGGAGAAATAGGAGAACCTGAAATGACAAATCAGAGACAAACACAATTGAGACAAAAGGGCTTAGATTTTCCTAGAAGGAACACTTCCACCTCATTTGTGCCAGCCTACTAAGAGATTACCTTACCTTTGTAAGTTATTATTTTTCTTTTCCCCCCATAAGAAAAAAAGAGCCTTTTCTGACCTTCACATCATACTGCTAGGACAAACCTATCAAAAAAGACTTTATGTTTAAATCTCAACACTTAGCTAAAGTATTCTTGTTCTGGGAGCAGAGCTGGTTATTTATCATCCATCACTTCTGTGACCCCATCTTCCATGTTTTATTTCAGGTAAGGGCCTCCAGGGATCACTAATACCTGAGATCTTTGCAAAGTCTCTGATGATTTTTTTAGGAACCAAAAGGAAATTATCTTTGCATATTTCAAATGTCATGTCACATCCCAAGGAGACACCCAGATCTCAGAGAATCCTCTGGGTATAAACAGCAAGGATCCAGACCTAGACGCCAGTCAGACCTCAGTCCACACAGCTGAGCTGAGTAACATAGTGGGGCAGATTGGCCTACATGCGAAGCAAAGCAATCACACAGCCCAAATGTCATAGAAGACTTCTGATTTGGAACAGAAACACCCTCATTTAAAATATTTTTTTAAATTTTTTTGTTCATTATTTATTTATTTATTTGAGGGCTACAGACACAGAGAGAAAGACACATAGTGGGAGAGAGAGAATGGGCGCGCCAGGGCTTCCAGCCACTGCAAACGAACGCCAGACGCGTGCGCCCCCTTGTGCATCTGGCTAATGTGGGACCTGGGGAACCGAGCCTTGAACCGGGGTCCTTAGGCTTCACAGGCAAGCGCTTAACTGCTAAGCCATCTCTCCAGCCCCCCCATTTAAAATATTATTCATTCACCTTTATTAAAAGAAAACCATGATAATTTGAGCAAAAGCGAATGGTTTGTTTTGGAGAGAATTTCTGGTTTGGAATAGTATTTAGCAATTGCATTAATTACTTTACTCATTGCTGTTACAAAATACCTGAAAAGAAGCAGCTTAAAGAATGAAGTAGTTTTATTTTTTATATTTTCAAAATATATATATATATATATATATATATATATATATATATATATATATATATATATATTTGACAGAGAAACTGGGGGGGGGGGCTGCCAGGACCTGTAGTCACTGCAAACAAACTCCAGATGTGTGTGCCTCCTTATGCTTCTGGCTAACGTGGGTTCTGGGCAATCAAACCTGGGTCCTTTGGCTTTGCAGGCAAATTCCCTAACAGCTAAGCATGCCTCCAGCCCAGGAATGAAGATTTTATTTCAGCTGGCAGTTTCAGAGGATAGACTCCATCCTTGCTGGGAAGGCATGGTGGCAGGAGCAGGTGATGGATCCAGCAGCAGTCAGAAAGTATAGCAAAAACAAAAATGAGGCCCACCCCTAGTGGCCCACTCTGTCAGTGAGGCTCCAGCTCTTCAAGGTCCCACAACCTTCCAAATCAGCTGTTCCAGCTGGTGCATTTAGCTGCAGGTTTTGCTGGAGGGGACATTCACCATCTAGAGCATGCTTGGGCATGTGACAGAGGGAAACTTGGACAGTGAGGTGTGCTCTGTTCTTACACCTTCTATCATGGAATGCCATGTGCTCTCATTTCCTTTTTATTATTGTCAGTGTGGTTCAGGTGGCCTTGCATAAATACCTTCCTTAGGTCTGGAAGCAAGTACCTCTTGGGTCCAAAGAGAGAGCACCGCATATTGTAAAGTCCCCAAGACTGTCCACAATCCTCAGGACAATCACCTTGTAGAGTGGTGTCACAGTCTTTAAAGGAAACACAAAGATGGCCAGAGGAAGGGGCCTGGAGAGGCAATATGCCGAGGATGAGTGGTAAGCGATCGAATCTCAGGGATGAGTAAGTTAGTACCATCCATGGACCTGCCCTCAGCAATCTGCACAGCACATGTAGCCTGTTCTGTTAAGGCTTCTGAATTACTCTGTGCTTAGGACAGACTTAACTTCCTTTTCTGGCTATTGTAAGGGTTGATAAATCTGAGGCCCCAGCAATCATTAGAGTGACAGAAATTACTGGGACATGTTGGTCCTGGATCAGGCTTTAGCACAGAGAAAATTCTTTTGGGTTGTGTATAACTTCCAAAACCACAACTTGCTAAGGTCACCTGTGACAAAGGAGCCATGTAAAACCTGCTATCATCAAAGAACTAGTCAAAACCTGAGTCCTACCTGGAAAACAAATCAAGAAAGGAAATAGCCCTATTATATCTGTTTCCCTCTCCCTTCCCCTATTCTCTGTCCTGCTTGTCTCTTCCTTTAAATGTCCTGCTCAGATGTTCCTGAGCTTGGCAGTTTATCATGCACATGCACATGTACCAAAAGACAACCAATCAGTAGAACCCTGAGGAAAGGGGTGTTTTGGCTATCTCTGTATTATATGGAATCCCAGAAGTTAATGCATTGGATTGATAATTTATCCAGGTTTGATACTGTCATGCCTATAGTCCCAGCACTGCTGAGGCAGGAGAATTCCAGACAGGGTTGGGATGTAGAGTGAGACTTTGTCTCAAAAAAAAAATCAAACAGCAAAAATCCTATGATGGGGTGGTGAGATGGCTCAGTTATTATGGCACTTGACTGCAAAGCCTACGGACCCAAGTTTGAATTCCTAGTTTTTATGTAAAGCCAGATGCACAAAGTGGCACATGGTCTGTAGTTTGCTTGCAGTGGCTAGAGGCCCTGGCATGCCCATTCTCTCTTTCTCCCACAGATAAATATTTTAAAAATCATATGATAATTTATTGTCATTCTTCACAATGCTTGGAGGTGGGCTTGGCACTGTCACTATCGTTCAGTGTCTGTCATACCCCTGAAATAGACAGTGGCTAGAGTGGGCAGGTGTTACTGATAGCTTCTCCAATCTTGAGTATGACTTTGTTCCTGAATGACATTGTGTACCCTCTCTGCAGGACTGTCATGGGCTTCCTTACAGGATGGAAATTTTGAGGGTGCCACTCTGCTTGCAGGATATCTCTTTTTTCCAGAGTGGAGGTGCCAGCCTTTGTAAACCTGAACCCAAGGATGGCAGATTCTTGTTGCAGCCGTGCTTCGCAGGAGGCCACAGCAAACACCGAATTGCTCAGTGAGGGATGTAGGCCTTATCACTCAGAGGAAGCCAGAGGACATGCAGATACTCAAGGCCCACTATGAAGATGCATGCTCTCAGTTTGCATGGCATCTTGAGCCACCTTTTGGCCATGGCTAAGAGGGAACACTTGCATCATGGCTTTAGAAGCCCCTCAGACCTGGGAGACCAAAACTGGAGTTGAAGTCACAAAGGCAGGCAAGACTGAAGCTAATAACCCAGAGATGAAGGAAAATCATAGAAGTGATCCCATAGCCTGTGCTCTTGTCTTTCTTGACATATTGGCTGGTTAATAAGTACAGAGACTCGAGCTGAGTAAGAGTCCTCAGCAGTCTCACTGGGTCTTTACACAGATACCAACAGAAACACACGGCATTTGGGACTTGCTTGGAGGGTTGTACCACAAGCACACAGCTTGTGGTGTCCAGGAATCTATTGGATGGCAAACTTAAAATGTAGAAGAGGGCTGGGAGGTGAATGCATTTGCTTGCAAAGTCTGCAGGGGTGCCTATAGGGCAGCAGCAGAGAACAAGGATGAACAAGAAGTAGAAGAATCCACAGCAGAATTCAAACCCACTTTCATAACACCAAGGAGTATGATCATTCCTTGTTCTAACAGTCTTCTTGAAGCAAAATAAATCCTCTCTGGGGAAGTTAACATAGTCCAATGTCCTTACAAATTTTTATGTACATTGTCTGACATTCAGTCAAAATTTCCCTGGCACACACCCCATCATACCTCAAAAGGGCCCTGGCTGAAACTAAGGAAAATTGGCGAAACAAGCAAGGGTGCTGTTTTCCTGATGAACCGGATACCAGTACAAGGGGGAAGGAGACCAACACAGAGAAAATCAATGCCTACCAAATCAGAGGGCCAGAGCCCCAGAGGCCCCCAATACCTCATCACTGAAGCAGACAAAAAATGAACCCAACATGGCTCAGGGAAATTTTGCAGAAGAGGGGGCAGAAAGAATGTCAGAGCCACATGTTGGGTCATGATATGCAGAGTCATTTATCTTACCCATAACTGTGGGCTAACTGCACAATGCACGACCCATATACCTCAACAAAGAGGGGCCAATGGAGAGGAGGTAGGCCATGGATGAGCCTAATAATGGTACCAAACTGTCTGTACTTGCAGAATAGAAAACTAATAAAAAAAAAATTTCCCTGGCACAGCCAAAGGCTGGACCAAAGGAGATGATCAGAAACAGAGACATGGAAGGGTCAGATGTCAAAGTTTCCAATGCATTTAAAAATACCTTTCGGGCTGGAGAGATGACTTAGCAACTAAGGCACTTGCCCACAAGACCAAAGAACCCAGGTTTGATTCCCCAGGACCCATGTAAGCCAGATGCACAAGGTGGTGCATGTGTCTGGTGTTTGTTTGCAGCAGCTGGAGGTACTGGCATGCCCGTTTTTCTCTCTCTCAAATAAATAAAAATAAAATACTTAAAATGCCTCTTGTAAAAGTATTCACAAAGTGGAAGGCATTAGCAGGAAATCAAAATACATAAAGAACTGATGATGGAACCAGGGATGCTAAAAGGAAGAGATAAGCAGGACAGAGAATAGGGGAAGGGAGAGGGAAACAGATACAAGGAACTGGCTCAGGTGCAAAGGAGCGGATTACAACGGAGAACTATAATGAAATTACAGGAAATATTCTGAAAGAGGTAGAGGGAGAGGAGAGAGAATATTTTTCAAAATATTTCAAAAAATGTTTAGTAAAAACATAAAACTATAGACTAAATAAAGGCCAAAGGTCCAAGCAGGTGACTTCAAAGGCAATAGCACACGTGTGTATAAAAATAGACCCTGAAAAGAAAAACCAAGCAGCAGCAATGACATTGCTTTTTCAATAGAAAAACACTTTCCAGGAGTCTATTGGATGGCAAACTTAAAATGTAGAAGAGGGCTGGGGAGGTGAATGCATTTTCTTGCAAAGTCTGCTGGCCCGAGATTCAGTTCCCCAGTACCCAGGTAGAGCCAGATGCACAAAGTGTTGCATGCATCTCAAATTTGTTTGCAGTGACAGGACACCCTGGCACACCTGTACTCTCATACTCTCACTCTCAAAGAAAATAAAGAAAATGCAGAAGAAAGAATTTTCTTCCAAATCAAGAGTTTTAGTATTGCAAAACCATCTAAAACAAAAACAATAAAGGGCAGGCGTACAGCTCAGGTGGCAGGTCACTTACATAGCATACTGGCAAGTATGGCCCTGGGTTCATTCCTCAGTTACTAAAAATATCAATCAATGAAGAATAAGTGATATTTCTGAAAAAAACAGGAGGTAATTTGTAATGCCCAGGGTCTGTTCTATCGTATCCCATGCCTGGTTTTTCATATGGATGCTGGGGTTGAACTCACGTCCTCATGCTTTCCAAGCAAGTCCTTTCACCTGCTGAGCCATCTCCTCAACCCCTTAGACTCGCTATGATTGGAATTCTACTAAAAACTGTTTATAATATGAAGCTTTCCTCTTGAGGATCTTTAAATTTGGGTTAAATCTAATAGGAACTTGTCAGCTCATAAAAGTACTGCATGTGTGTGTAGAGTATGTGTGTGATGTGGTGTGTGATGATGGTGTGTGCAGATGTTTGTTGTGCGAGTGCATGTGGAAGCCAGAGGAGAACTTTGGGTGCCCTTTTCTATCACTTAACTATGTATTTCCTTGAGATCTGCTCTCCCAATCCAAATCTGCCATTGGTCAGTGATCCCCAGTGATTCTGCAGCTTCCCCCCCCACCCCACTGGGGTTATCAGCGTGTATATTCACAACTAACCTTTTAAGTGGGTCCTATGGAGTTGAACTTTGTGGTCTCTGACCCTAGAGGCACTCATGCTTAGGTGGCAAATGCTCTTAACCACTGACCTATCTCTCTTCAGCCCCTTGTCACCTAATTTTGACAGACTCTGTGCAGCAGCTATGGTGACACTTAGCATGGTGATGTCTGACCATATTCTAGAAGTAACATGGAAGGCAAGCGAGGTGAGATGGCTATATTTGAATTTTGTGTTTCTGTTCCTTGAGTTATGTTCATCTGTCTTCTTCCTTCAATACCAAATGCAGAAGCTGGCTGGTCACAACTCTGTACCCGGAGAGGTGAGCTTGTTCTAAGGATGGGGAGCCAGATGTTCCACGTTTTCCCAGCTCCAGCTGCTCCAGCTGCTTCAGGGCTCCCAGACTTCTCACCCTGACTCCATTCTGTAGTACAAGAAGTGTTAGGTAGTAGCCAAGCATAATAGCCATTATGTAGAAATCCTTCCTGCCTGGAAAATTAGATCACTGTTTGTTCAAGTGGATAGTGCTAGTGTGACTCCCACCACTTAGAGCTATAATGGAAAGTGTGCTGTAACTCAGAATCCTGCTATTACTGCTCTTTGAAGGACTATGTTTCAGTCCTTCCACAAAGGATCTCAGGTCTCTGGAAGTAGACATTATGGCTGTGCTGGAAGGGCAAGTATTGATTTCACCCCTGCAGCCTTATCCTGTTTATGTTGTAGAAGTTTCAAGAAGTATAAAGCTGCTACAAGTGATTGCAGTGCATAAAGGGCTTGTGTGCTTTCAGAGTCTATCATAGGAAGATCTTCTTACAGAAATGAAAAAGCATTGTTCCTTCAGAGGAGCACTGGGGACAATGACTGTACTTTGCAATGAGAGTCAGGTCCCTAAGTACTAAGATTACATAATCTCAGAAAGATTCTGGCAGTATGAGGGGCAACAGGAGACCCTGGCAGTTTGAGGGAAGGATGAGAACATGACTTGATCTCACTCACGGTCCCTACAAGATGCTTCTGTAGCAGGGTCATTTGCATGTGCCATTGAACATTTTATGTATGTATGTATGTATGTATGGATGGATGGATGGATGGATGGATGGATGTTGTGTATGGGCATGATGCCAGGGCCTATTGTCTCTGTAAATGAACACCAAATTCTTGCATCTGAGGCTCACATGGGCAGCTTAGGAATTGAACCTCAGTTGGCAAACTTTGCATGCAACCTCCTTTAACCACCAAATCCTCTCCCCATCCTCCAGGTGCTGTTCTTTATACTACTTCTCACTCGGTCTGTCTCTATCTCTCTCCTTTTTCTCTTTCTCCTCATCCTCTCTTTCTCTCCCCTCCATGACTCAGATTTTACAAGCACATAAGTATGAGTTGATGTGTTATTACGTTTCATCAAAAACAATATGTCATCTTGTAAGATCTGTCTTGTTTTCAAATACTGTAAAATGAGCATCCAAGGCGATAAAATATAACCCACGCCTGTTCTGAGGGGCTTGGAAAGTTCTGCTAAGTTCCATAGACACTGGAGACAGGGTCATTAAAGTGTCCTTTGGTATCTGATTAGTGTAGCAGTAGTCATCTGAGGTGTATTGTAATTTTCTGTGGCAAAAGCAGCATAATTGCTTTATAAGAACCTGATGACAGGAGAGGACCCGGGAGTTGTCCCTGAAGCACTTCCTGCCTGCGGCTACATTGCTGTTCACATGGAGTCAGTGCCTCTCAGGGTGCTGGTGTTCGTTCAGAACAAAGCCGGGTAGAGCTGATCAAGTACTTCATAGTGCAGATGACTGAGAGTAGTAAGAGCATGCGCCACAGTGAGCTCCTTGGGTACCGTCCTCACCTCTGGAGAGGTGCCTTGTCACAGACTTCAGATGAGTTTCATTTTATTGCCAGTACTTTGGATCCATCCCTTGTGACTGTATCAATAATTGGTCCAAGTCACTCATTTAGGCATTTGATAGTTTCCAGTGAACTTTTTCTGTGCCATCTACATGTGAGCTGGGTTTGTAGCTTAAACTCACAGTTGTGGTTGTACACGATTGGCTAGAATCCTGTCACCATTTTAAATTTATATAAGGGCACCTATGTAGCAAATGATTGAAAATAAATTAATTTAGAATTTAGTATTTTCAAAAGGAGCATTCTCTTTTTTTAAAAAAAATGTTTTTTTTGTTTTTTTTTTTAATTTTTATTAACATTTTTCATGATTATAAAATATATCCCATGGTAATTCCCTCCCTCCCCACCCCCACACTTTCCCGTTTGAAATTCCATTCTCCATCATATTACCTCCCCATTACAATCATTGTAATTACATATATACAATATCAACCTATTAAGTATCCTCCTCCCTTCCTTTCTCCACCCTTTATGTCTCCTTTTCAACTTACTGGCCTCTGCTACTAAGTATTTTCATTCTCACGCAGAAGCCCAGTCATCTGTAGCTAGGATCCACATATGAGAGAGAACATGTGGCGCTTGGCTTTCTGGGCCTGGGTTACCTGACTTAGTATAATACTTTCCAGGTGCATCCATTTTTCTGCAAATTTCATAACTTCATTTTTCCTTACCGCTGAGTAGAACTCCATTGTATAAATGTACCACATCTTCATTATCCACTCATCTGTTGAGGGACATCTAGGCTGGTTCCATTTCCCAGCTATTATAAATTGAGCAGCAATAAACATGGTTGAGCATGTACTTCTAAGGAAATGAGATGAGTCCTTTGGATATATGCCTAGGAGCGCTATAGCTGGGTCATATGGTAAATCAATCTCTAGCTGTTTTAGGAACCTCCACACTGTTTTCCACAATGGCTGGACCAGATTGCATTCCCACCAGCAGTGAAGAAGGGTTCCTTTTTTTCCACATCCCCGCCAACATTTATGATCATTTGTTTTCATGATGGTGGCCAATCTGACAGGAGTGAGATGGAATCTCAATGTAGTTTTAATCTGCATTTCCCTGATGACTAGTGATGTAGAACATTTTTTTAGATGCTTATATGCCATTCGTATTTCTTCCTTTGAGAACTCTCTATTTAGCTCCATAGCCCATTTTTTGATTGGCTTGTTTGATTCCTTATTATTTAACTTTTTGAGTTCTTTGTATATCCTAGATATTAATCCTCTATCAGATATATAGCTGGCGAAGATTTTTTCCCATTCTGTAGGTTGCCTCTTTGCTTTTTTCACTGTGTCCTTTGCGGTGCAAAATCTTTGTAATTTCATTAGGTCCCAGTGGTTAATCTGTGGTTTTATTGCCTGAGCAATTGGGGTTGTATTCAGAAACTCTTTGCCAAGACCAATATGTTGAAGGGTTTCCCCTACTTTTTCCTCTAGCAGTTTCAAAGTTTCCGGTCTGATGTTAAGGACTTTAATCCATTTGGACTTAATTCTTGTGCATGGCGAGAGAGAAGAATCTATTTTCACCCTTCTGCAGATATTTATCCAGTTTTCAAAACACCATTTGCTGAAGAGGCTGTCTCTTCTCCAATGAGAATTTTTGGCATTTTTATCGAATATCAGGTGGCTATAGCTACTTGGGCTTACATCTGGGTCCTCTATTCTGTTCCACTGATCTACATGTCTGTTTTTGTGCCAGTACCATGCTGTTTTTGTTACTATGGCTCTGTAGCATAGGTTAAAATCAGGTATGGTGATACCACCAGCCTCTTTTTTGTTGCTCAGTATTATTTTAGATGTCCGAGGTTTTTTGTGATTCCAAATGAATTTTTGGATTGTTTTTTCTATTTCCATGAAGAAAGCCTTTGGAATTTTGATAGGGATTGCATTAAATGTGTAGATTGCTTTAGGTAAGATTGCCATTTTCACAATATTGATTCTTCCAATCCAGGAACAAGGGATGTTTCTCCACTTTCTAGTGTCTTCTGCAATTTCTCGCTTGAGTGTTTTAAAGTTCTCATTGTATAGATTCTTTACTTCCTTGGTTAGGTTTATTCCAAGGTATTTTATTTTTTTTGGTGCAATTTTGAATGGGAGTGATTCTCTGATTTCATCCTCTGTGTGTTTGTTGTTAGCATATATGAAGGCTACTGATTTCTGTGTATTTATTTTGTATCCTGCTACATTGCTGTAGGTTTTGATCAGCTCTAACAGCTTGCTAGTAGAGTCTCTAGGGTCCTTTATGTATAGAATCATGTCATCTGCAAATAATGATAACTTGATTTCTTCCTTTCCAATTTGTATCCCTTTTATGTGTGTCTCTTGCCTTATTGCTATGGCTAAGACTTCCAAAACTATATTAAATAAAAGTGGGGACAGTGGACACCCTTGTCTTGTTCCTGATTTTAGTGGAAAAGCTTCCAGTTTTTCCCCATTTAGTAATATGTTGGCTGTAGGCTTGTCATAAATAGCCTTTATTATATTGAGATATGTTCCTTCTATTCCCAGTCTCTGTAGGACTTTTATCATGAAGGGATGTTGGATTTTGTCAAATGCTTTCTCTGCATCTAATGAGATGATCATGTGATTTTTGTCCTTCAACCCATTTATGTAATGTATTACATTTATAGATTTGCGTATGTTGAACCATCCCTGCATCTCTGGGATAAAGCCTACTTGGTCAAGGTGAATGATCTTTTTGATATACTCTTGTATTCTGTTTGCCAATATTTTGTTGAGAATTTTTGCATCTATGTTCATGAGGGAGATTGGTCTGTAATTTTCTTTTTTGGTTCTATCTTTGCCTGGTTTTGGTATCAGGGTGATGCTGGCCTCATAGAAGGAGTTTGGTAGAATTCCTTCTTTTTCTATTTCCTGGAAAAGCTTAAGAAGCAATGGTGTTAGCTCTTCCTTAAAAGTCTGGTAAAATTCAGCAGTGAATCCATCCGGGCCTGGGCTTTTTTTAGTTGGGAGATTATTGATAACTGTTCGGATCTCCATGTTTGTTATAGGTCTATTTAAGTGATTAATCTCATTTTGATTTAATTTAGGTAGGTCATATAGATCAAGGAAATCATCCATTTCTTTCAGATTTTCATACTTTGTGGAGTATATGCTTTTGTAGTATGTCTCTATGATTTTTTGAATTTCTCTGGAATCTGTTGTGATGTTGCCATGTTCATCTCTGATTTTATTAATTTGTGTCTCTTCTCTCTTTCTTTTGGTCAGATTTGCTAAGGGTTTATCAATCTTGTTTATCCTTTCAAAGAACCAACTCTTTGTTTCATTAATTTTTTGGATTGTTCTTTTTGTTTCTATTTCATTAATTTCTGCCCTAATCTTTATTATTTCTTCCCGTCTACTAATTTTGGGTTTGCCTTGTTCTTCTTTTTCCAAGGCTTTAAGGCGAAGCATTAGGTCGTTTACTTGCGACCTTTCTAATTTCTTAATATAGGCACTTAAGGCTATAAATTTACCTCTTAGAACTGCCTTCATTGTGTCCCAGAGATTTTGGTATGTTATGTTCTCATTATCATTTGACTCTATAAATTTTTTGATTTCCTTTTTGATTTCTTCATTGACCCACTCATCATTTAGTAGTGTATTGTTTAGTTTCCATGATTTTGTGTATGCTCTATAGCCTTTCTTGCTACTGATTTGTAGTTTAATTCCATTGTGGTCAGATAGAATGCAAGGAATTATTTCAATTTTCCTGAATTTGTTAAGATTTGCTTTATGTCCTAATATATGGTCTATTTTAGAGAATGTTCCATGTGCTGCTGAAAAGAATGTATAATCTGCAGCCTTTGGATGAAATGTCCTGTATATATCTGTTAGGTCCATTCCTTCTATGACCTCATTTAGTCCAGATGCCTCTCTGTTTATTCTTTCCCTGGATGACCTGTCAATTGATGCGAGTGGGGTGTTAAAGTCACCCACCACCACTGTGTTTGGTGTTATCTGTGACCTTAGTTCTAATAGTGTTTGTTTGACGAATTTGGGAGCCCCCATGTTAGGTGCATATATGTTTAGGATTGTAATGTCCTCCTGTTGGAGTGTGCCCTTAATCTATATAAAGTGACCTTCCTTATCTTTCTTGACTAATGTCGGACTAAAGTCTACCCTGTCTGATATTAGGATAGCAACCCCTGCTTGTTTTCTAGGCCCATTTGCTTGAAACACCGTCTTCCAACCTTTCACCCTAAGATAGTGTCTATCCTTTGTAGAAAGGTGAGTTTCTTGGAGACAACAAATTGTAGGATCCTGCTTTTTAACCCAGTCTGCAAATCTATGTCTTTTCGTTGGGGCATTGAGACCGTTGATATTAAGAGATATTATTGAAAGGTGTGTATTTATGTTTGCCATTTTTGTGTGTGTGTGTGTGTGTGTGTGTGTGTGTGTGTTACTGGTTCTACCTGTGCTCTCTTCTGTTAACTGGCATTTGAGTATAGCTTTTTTTTTTCTAGGTTCCTTATATGTGTGCTTTTCCTTTTGTTCAGCATGGAGGATTCTATCAAGTATTTTCTGTAGAGCTGGTTTTGTCTTCAAATACTCCTTTAACCTGCTTTTGTCATGGAATGTCTTTATTTCTCCATCTATTTGAATGGATAACTTTGCAGGATAAAGTAACCTTGGTTGACAGTTGTTATCTTTCAGAACTTGGAATATATCACTCCAAGCCCTTCTGGCTTTAAAAGTTTGTGTTGAATAATCTGCTGTAATCCTGATGGGCTTGCTTTTGTAGGTAACTTGATTTTTCTCTCTAACTGCTTTCAATAATTTTTCTTTGGTTTGTGTGTTTGGAAGTTTGATTATAATATGGCGAGGGGAGGTTCTTTCTGGGTTTTGTCTGGCTGGGGTTCTAAAGGCTTCCTGTATCTGTATTGGCACCTCTTTCCCAATTTGGGGGAAATTTTCCTCTATGATTTTGTTGAAGATGCCTACTATGCCTCTGGAGTGGAGTTCTTCTCCTTCTACTATGCCCTGAATTCTTATATTGGATCTTTTCATAGTGTCCCGAATATCTTGAAATTCCCACTCATACTTTTCTATAAGTTTGTCTTTCTCTTTGTTGGCCTGCATTAGGTCTGCCACCTGGTCTTCTAGCTTAGATATTCTGTCCTCTCCCTCATCCATCCTACTGGTGAGATTTTCTACAGAGTTTTTTATTTCATTAACTGTGTTCTTCATTGCTAGTAATTCTGACTGGTTTTTCTTTATTATTTCTATTTCCCTATTTATGTCTTGTATTGCCTTCTTTATTTCATTAAATTGGTGTCCTGCCTCTTCTTTGATTCCTTTGATTTCCTCTTTGATTTCTTCCTTGATTGTTTTCATGTGTTCTTTGACCTCTTGGAACATATTTATAATTATTCTTTTGAACTCTTTCTCAGGCATTTCCTCTAACTCTTTCTCTCTGGATGACATTTCTGATGCATTAATACTTTTAGGTGGATTTATATCATCTTGCTTTTTAGTGTTTCTTGTGTTATAATGTATATATTTTTGCATCTTGGATTAAGTTTATGCTTGGATTTTCTAGCTAGCTGTGTATTCTTAGCTGTATCAATTGATTTGATGTAATATATTTTCAGGGTAGGACCTTAAGGTATTAGGTGCGGCTCTTAAGACTCTCAGAGTATCTACAAATATGTTCTTAGGGGTTGAGATTCCCTGGTATAGGAGTATTTAAGCAGGCTGAGTGGAATAAAATACAGGTAGATTCTAAAATTTAACTAAACACTGTACACATTCAATCAAAAACAGCCCTGAGTATGTATGCAAGAGTAGTTATTATAATGACCAGATCTTCTATCAACAAAGAGGTTTAGATTTCTGGTCTGTTGAGGGATCCAAGTCAGCTTGTGACCAGTGAGACCCTTCCCTGGTGCAATCCCAGTTACCTTGGGTGATTTTGGTCTCAGTCAAGTTGCTGCCTGGGTCGTCGGTCTGCTGTTCTGATTTCTGGAGCTGGGCACTTGCTTTTCCTACGGGGCAAACCGAGCCGCTGCTGCTGCCTCTGCTGCTCCTATAGCTGCCACCACTGGAGCTGCCGTTGCCGTGACCACCGCCGCTGCTCCCCCCGAAGCCGCTGCTGCGGGATCTGCCGCCGCTGCCGCTCCTGGGTCCGCTGCTGCTGGGGCTGCTGGTACCGGTGCTGGAGCCGCTGAAGTTGCTGCCGAACTCTGCTCCTGCTTGGGTCCCGCTGTCAGCCCAAGTTGGCGTGGCCGGGTCCCGGGCCGCTGCTGTGTTCGCTGGAGCTGGGCTCAGGCGGTGGGGGAGGGGAGGGAGCCGCGGCTTCTCTGGTTGTCTTGCTGCTCCACGTGTTCTAACTCGCGGTCTTCTCCTCCCCTGCTCGCTGCCGCTCTCCCCTCACGTTTCCCGAGTTGCGGAGAGCGCAGTGTGAGGGGAAAATCCCGCACCTGGTTTTTCCTGCGGCTCGAGCTGGTCTGGCGGTTTTCTGCTGCGCCACGGCTGCGGTGTTTGGCCGAGCTGCCTGAGCCGCTGGAGCCGCTTATCTCGCCTGTGCGGGCTCTGGCTGCTCTATAATTCTTCTACTTCTCTGCTGCCGCCTCAATTTCCTATACACCTCACTTTTTAGTAAAAACGTGTATTTTGCTGAGTTTTTTTGGTCTTTTTCCCCCCTAGGCTGCTTTGGCGTGGTACCTACGCCGCCATCTTAACCGGAAGTCCAAAAAAATGTTTTTGAGGTAAGGTCTCTCTCTAGCCTTATGGAGTCTCAGGATGGATTCAAAATCATGGCAATCTTCCTACCTCTGCTTCCCAAGTGCTGGGATTAAAGGAGTGCACCATCGTGCCTAGACAAACGAAACATTCTTAAATATCTTATTTTTTTATCATTTTATTTAAAACCGTATTCATGATTTTTTAAGATACATGTGTGTATGTGTGTGCGGATGCTTGCATGTTTGTGGGGCCAGAGGACAGCCTCAAGTGTCATTGTGAGAAATATTGTACACTTTTTTCTGAGACAGGTCTCTTACTGAACCTGTAACTCACCAATTAGGTGAGACTGGTTGGTAAATAAGTCCTAGATATACTCCTGTCTCTCCATTCTCAGTGCTGGGGTTACAGGCCTATGTTGTCATGTCTGGCTTTTATGTGGAAACTGGGGATGGAACTGAGGCCCTTGTGCTTGCAAGACAAGAGTTTTGCTAACTGAGTTATCTCCCCAGCCTTATGCCTACTTATTTTATTTTTTATTTTTTTTAAATTTTTTATTTATTTGAGAGCGACAGACATAGAGAGAAAGACAGATAGAGGGAGAGAGAGAATGGGCGTGCCAGGGCTTCCAGCCTCTGCAAACGAACTCCAGACGCGTGCACCCCCTTGTGCATCTTATGCCTGCTTATTTTAGAAAAGTATTGTTAGACAGTTGGTCCAGGGACACTGCTTTGATCAGTCATTGTAGATTCTCCCTTAGAGAGAGACACAAGCATATGCGCTACGTGGTCTCTGGCCACACTGCCGAGATTTTCATTTTTCTATTTTTGCCATAGCTGGAGCTAGCAGGTCTATTACTAATTCCATGTTCTCTTTTATAAAGCTACACTTTCAAAATTAAAACCAGTAGAGTAAACTTATATATTACTAAGGAAAAGGTAAAAATTGACCTTAAAGAAAATAAGCAGGCTGGAAATTGGGCAAATTGGAATGGAAACTCTTGAATCCATCCTGCAAGAGTGTGGTTTAGGGGCTGTTGAGGTGGCTTGGCAGTTATGGTGCATGCCTGTGAAGCCTGAGGACCCACGTTCGACTTCCCAGGTCCCATGTAAGCCAGATGCACAAGGTGACACAAGTGCACAAGGTCGCATAAGCACACAAGGTGGCACATGCATCTGGAGTTCACTGGTAGTGGCTGGAGGCCCCAACATGCCGATTCTCTCTCTCTCTCATAAAAAAAGAAGTATGGTGGTATCTACTGAAGGGGCCCTCATACCCAGTACTCACTGGCTGTCAGCTGTTATGATTACTGCTATTACTTAGTTTCCTTACAATTTATTTTAAAGTGACAAGGGCCTTTTTTATTCAGTGTGAGATGACTTCTTTGGGAGTGAAGGGGGTCTCATTAGATACAATTATTGCTTAGGTACCTAGCAACTCTTCTGCTTGCCTCATATTCTTGCCACTGTTCCCCCCACCCCCCCGAGCTTCTCGCCCTGTAAAATTTCAGCTATTAAAAAGAGAGGTCTTGGGGCAAGAGTCTAAGTAGTCCAAATGAAAATCCCAAACAGCATTAACATTTCCACATGCCTCGCTATTATGAGAGCAGAGGTAAAGAAATACAAAAGGTAAAATTAACAAACTCTTGGCTGAAGATCATGGCTCTGAGGAAGAACTACTCTCTGAGGAGCAGTAGTGCCAAGGGTTGATTAAACTGGGATTTCTTTGTCTCCCAGCCCTGAGTGGATGAAATAAAAAGTCATCCAATCTAATTAGGCAGCCCTGGTGGGGCTTTGAACCTCCCACCTGTGGTGAATGTTTTTTTTTTTTTTTTCTCTTTCTGTTTTTAATCTTAGAATTAGATTTTTGGAAGTATGTGAACTTTTTCTTTGTATTGAGATTTGAGGTCCAACAAGTAGGCTAAGCTTGATATCTTTCTTGAAAGCTTTTAGTGATTTCTATTGAGACTTCAAATATATAAATATATAACTATGTATGTGTACATATCTGTTATGTTACTTGTGTGTGCTCATTACTTATGCCATATGCCATATGTTCTACAACCTTGTGTAGCATGACATATATGTATATATTATATATGTCTATATATTTCCAGTGCCCAAACCTGGATGTCTTTGTGTTGTGATAACATATATTGTGATATGATTCCTCCCAATTTTATAACCAGTTAGCACGCTTAATTCATGCTAACCTTTTTTACTTGTTGTAAGTGTTTTTGAGGCAGGGTCTCACTTGGTAACTTAGACTTGCCTAGAACTTACTATGTAACCTCAGGCAGGTTTTGAATAGCTATCCTCCTACCTCAGCCTCCAAGATGCCACCAACCCTACTCATGTTTAGGGATGACTTTAGTAACGACTGAAGCAATCATAGGTAACATTGGTTGGCACTTTTCTGCACCAGCCATTCACCTCAAGCACTGCCTTAGGTGACTTGCAGTCCCACAGAGTGGGCACTTTTGAGGTTTGGTGGACCAAATATAGGAATTGAGGCACTCAGGTTTCAGGTGTCTCTTGGTGGTTGGGGGAAGCTACTGCAAGGTGAGTTCCTCTGGAGGGTTGTAGGAGGTTCCTTGGATGGGTTTCTTATCCACTGAGCAGTGCTCTATGGGGCTGTAAGAGGTTCCCTGGGTGGGCCTCACATCCACTGAGCTGTACTCTCTGGATAATAGGATGGTCCCTGGGTGGGTCTCACAACCACTGGTTTGTGCTCTGTGGGGCCACAGAAAGGTCCCTAGGCGGGTCTCATATCCACTGAGGTGTGCTTCTCTTTCCATTGAGCATTTCCAAGCATGAGTACCCAGATAAATACAAAACATCAAATAAGTATAAATCAAATAAACATATAACCATGCTCATATTTCGAAAGGGGAAGAAAGGGACAGGGAGAAGGTACAAGAGAGGAGAATATGGAGAGGTACATGATCAAATAAACATGCATGAAAATTGTTAAAGTGAAACTTATCAATTAAAAACAGTAAAGAGAATGGAATTTCAAAGGGGAAAGTGTTGGGGGGAAGGGAGGGAATTGCCATGGGATATTTTTTTATAATCATGGAAAATACTAATAAAAATTTAAAAAAATTAAAAATTAAAAAACAGTAAAGAAATGTGTCCAGGGTTTTGTTTTATTTTTCTTTCTACAGGCATAATCCATGAAGGGGTTTTTTTTGGTCAAATAATGGTATAATGCTGTGTTAAGAAGATTTTTAATTCTAATCCTGCCACCACAGCATCATTTACTGCACAGGCCACAGGTATAGATGACTACTTCTGTAGTTCCCAGGGCCAACAGTAGCCTTATGATAGTGATCTTTAATTTGCAGATATCTGTTTATTATTTTATTAAATGGGTTTCTTGTGCAGTGTGTATGTCCTTAGGTAAGTTGCTCTTAAATATGACCTTAAGTATGGGTCTTAAGTATGACCCTGCTATTTAAGAATTGGGGTCTTCACCCTTGAGACCGATTTTGCATGGATAATGCTTTCTCAGTGACTGGATGCTTTTGACCCATTTTTTGCAAACAATAACAGGCCTATGTTGGTGGCCAGCCAGCCTTCCTTGCTCCTTTCCTTTGAACACCATGGAGTGGTAGGGATATGAATCAGTCCTGGAAAAGGCTCAGTGTTTGCATGCTGACAATGTTCCTTGCAGATTTGTCTCTCCAGAGCTGTTTAGCTCCCTCCAACTACATGTGCACAGGACAGGGCCATTCAGACAGATCCTTAGCAAGTGGAAGGGGACTTCCTCAAGCTGGCTGTCCTGACTGGCCTCCCATCCCTCGCTGACGAGAATTTAGGGAAGAAAGCACTGACATTCTCACTTAATAGTAGCTCACACCTGGCTTTTAATCCTGATTTATGTCCTTCATTTGAGACCAGGAGCCTAGCATTTTCTATAATGGGAACAGTAACCAGTCCTGAAAGTCATGTCTGATGATCAAATTTTACTGGCACATAAAAAATCTGAGGTTAGTATCTTTCTTCAGAAAGATGTTTGATTAAATGTTTTGTCAATTGTTCTGTTTTTTTATCTGAAGAGAAAGAAATAAAAGAGATGTTTTGGGTTATATTTGTATGTAATTGAATATGACAGATGTATTGAATTAGCCTTGCCAGGGCCTTCGAATTTCTGCCTCTGAACTGTAAATTTTGCTTGACTTTTTCATTTGCAGGTGGCATGAAAGCATTTCATGTATATTTCATGGGCTGGGAAGGGCAGCAAGTCTAAAAATGCTGTGATGTTGTGGTCCATTCATTCTGAGGAAGACATGGGTGTGTGCTTGGGAAATAAATCGTCTGTGTTTATGGTTTGGATAAAAACATTAACAACATATCAAACTACCAAGAGCTTATCATTTAGTTTGAAAAAATTTGCTCTGAGTGAAGACTGGAGTAGGAATTTAGTTTTCTCCCTTCTTTTCTCCTCCATTAAAACCTGGGTGCTTCTATTTGGGGAACTTGACTCAGGAAAGAAGATAAAATGAAGGTGCTATTCTCTACTTTAAAAAACAAACAAACAACTGACTCTACTACAAAAAATATATTAAAAGACATCTTGTGTGACAACTTAACCACTTAACAAATTCATTAGCATGCATGAATTCTGTATTGAACTCTCATTCTGACACCCTCGGCCTTGTCACTTAACCCTCCAGACCTGAATTTATTTGAGGATTTCTAGATTTAAAAAGGAAAATACTCCCTTTTAAGGATAACTGAAAATAAATTCTTTTCAAAGGATGCCAAATAAGAACATTATCAGGAAATATTTTCTTTAAAAAAATTTTTTTTTGTTTTTATTTATTTATGTCAGAGCGACAGAGAGAGAAAGAGGTATATAGATGAGAGAGAATGGGCGCTCCAGGGCCTGCAGCCACTGCAAACGATCTCCAGATGCATACACCCCTTGTGCATCTGGCTTACATGGGTCATGGGTCATGTGTCCTGGGGAGTCGAGCCTTGAACCCGGGTCCTTAGGCTTCACAGGCAAGCACATAACTGCTAAGCCATCTTTCCAGCCCAGGAAATATTTTCTCGAGGGACCTGGGCAGAGAGCATGGGGTTGGCATGCTCAAGGCTGGGTTGTAACTGCAGCCAAGGCAGCAAAACAAAACCAACAAAGGTGCATATCACAGAGAAAGAGGAAGTGGCTATAACGTATTAGCACCACCCAGCACAGCTGAGGCTCATAAGTTACAGCATTTTCTTCCCAGGGCTCCCTGGAAGAGATCATGGTTATACTCAGGTGCTCTTCTGGGATAACTAAGAAGCCCCGGAGTCATAGTTTCTGTCCCCTAGAGAGAGTCTTTGAACCAAATTCCTTTCTCCTGTAGGTTAAAACTTAGATACTCCCCTATTTTTCTCTGCTTTGCCTTCCTTGCTTGACAAAATTTGGAATCATTTAGGATAGATTTGTTAATGGTTATCTTAATTGGTCTGTTAAGACCTGCAGGTACAAAGCACTTTTAACAAGCTGCCCAAATCTTTGTAGAGAGATAAGGATAGTGTCTCCAATTGCTGTGGTTAATCACTGAGTTAAACATCACTGGATATATAGGGAGTCTGTTAATAGTGGTAATTCATGCATTTCTCTGGGGTTCAGAACTCTTTTTCTTATTTTAATGATTCATGGGAAGTGTTCATTTTATGAACAGAAGGAAAGCAAAGCCATTACATTATTATGTAAGCAGTACTTACTGGATAAAGAGCTAATGTACACATCTTTTTACTTACAAAATGGAGAGTACACTTATGTGAGATCACATTCTCTGATTATATCCATGCATATGCACGTGCATGCATACATACGTAGAATCTCAATTCCTGCAGACACATTTTTCTCAATTATAAGAATTCCTTAGTCAACAAGCAGCAGTCCTACTGACAGTGTGAAAGAGCATATAGCTATTACCCTGAGGATAGAAGATGCTCCTGTCTCCAAAGGACTATGATAGACTATGTTGGCTAAGAAGCTGTTCCTCAGTTATCCTGAAATTTGGTGGCCATTCCTACAGTTACCTGGATGGAAAGTATTAGGATATGCCAAGTCCTATGAGGCCTCATACAGCACAACAGCCTTACTTGTCATACCTGTGAAATGTTTAGCACAAGATGGGAATCCTGCTGCTCAGAAACTCAGCACGTGGAAACTCCAGCAACAGAAGAAATGTACTTGGCCATGGTCATTCCATGCATAACCTAACTGCTAAGGAGACAAGGAAGCATGGGAAAGAATATATTTATGCCACATTATAAACATTTCAAAGAGTTCTGCATGTATCCAACCAACTCAATTCTCCTTCGTATGATAGTATTTTAATATGACCATTAAAAACTTCATATATGAAAAATTGAGTTAACCTACCAGCTGACTGTTATTAACTTTAGCCAAACTCATTTTTTGCCAATAGTCTGCTTTTCCTTATCTTTTTATCTTAGGTTTACTTCTCCTAACCTATGGTCTCCTGATGTAATGCACATGGCATTGCTATCAAATGTGCATGTGCATCATAATGTCAGAGGTCCTTGTCTTGCAGGCATGTGCTCTATGATCATATCCAGTGTTTTTCCATACCTGTGTACATTAGCAGTTTGTGTTTTGTAAGACCCTCCCCATGTCATCCTTAGCAACTCCTTGTATGACACTGCAGAGTTGTGAGTTCCATTCACCTGGGGCCCTGTTCCTAATGGGTAACACAGCCCAGTGCACAGTGTGTGGAGAGCAGAGCACATGACTTCAATTTTCCATATTCAGATCCTAGCTGTTTCTAAACACTGCACTGGCCTCCACCCCTCTGTGGGCTCAGCTCCATCTGTAGATCCATGGTAGTGTTATTTTTAGATATGCAGGCATTTGGGACAACAGCTGACATCCCTAAATCTAGTTATTTTATTTAGTTGAGGCACATTTCTTGAGGGTGCATACCAATTGACTAACTGCATTGTCAAGGAGAGAAATGAAAACCAAGGCTGTAACTGGGGACATGTCTGCAGGGAAGGAATGAGTGGGATATTAAAAGGGAACAGAAGGGACAGGTTTGCATGTGTGAATGTGAGTCTGTATTCAAAATAGTTCATCTCTAAATACCACCTATTAGCATGGGACATTCCATCTATCCCAAAGTGGCCAGTAGTCATTGATTTAATAATAATATGGGGATATACATCTACAGCCCATGTGACCTTTCCTCAAGGATGGGCAGTTTAAAGATAAAGGCCCCAAATCTGCCAGAGCTAGTAGCCATTTGCCAGAGGCCGCTCTAAAGAATCCCATGTATCAGGGCCAGTTTCTGATAATGGCCCATGAGGGTGAAGAGGGGGTGGGACCCAGAAAATGCCATGGTGTTGCCAGCCCTTTATGGGCAGGAAGTCTGGTTGAGAAGCTGAGACAGGTCCTGACAGATACAAGTGGGATTATGGGTGACATGGCCTTTGCTGGACTCCTTAGAACTCAGATGTGACGAGTCCATCAAGTATCTGCCTGGAGGATCATATAGCAGGTATTGGGGCAGCAGTGACAGGTAGAGCTCAGCGAGTCCCAGCAGCAGAATTCAGCAACATCTCACTCTGCGTAACTGGAGGCTGGAAGTCAGAGGACTTTGATAGCCTTTATTTTGTTTTTGGTTTGTTTTATGGTAAGGATGGGGGATAAATCCAAGGCAGAGATTATGCTGTACCACTGCAGAGCTATAGTTTGGCAGTTAAGGATGCCTGTTTCACTCACAAACTTCCCCTAATTTAGGCCAGGGGTCAATACACTTTTGTGGTAAAAGCTAGACAGTGAACATAGGTATGCACCTACTATTCAGTTAGTTTCTACATGTGTGAGTTGGTTCAGATATGTGCATGTTTGCACATCATACCTGTCTGTTACATTTCCTCATTCTCCCTCACCTCTTCCTTCCTTCTACTCACCTTTCTCTTCCACTTACT
Source organism: Jaculus jaculus (assembly GCF_020740685.1). Taxonomy (NCBI): domain Eukaryota; kingdom Metazoa; phylum Chordata; class Mammalia; order Rodentia; family Dipodidae; genus Jaculus; species Jaculus jaculus. The sequence continues at coordinate 76,510,149 of NC_059109.1, forward strand.
CACCTCTTTCTCCTGCTCTTCTCCTTCTTTTCCTTCCCTACTTGAAGGCCAGGCTGGAAGCCCAAGTCTCTGGGACAAAAAACTCAACCAGAAGCAGCTTATGGAGGGAAAGAACTTGTTTCCACTTTACAGTTTCATCCTGATGAGGTGAACCTGGCAGGAGCATATAGCTGGACATGGCATCTTCACATCAGTGAAGAGGAAACAGTAGGAGCTAGCTGAGTGCAGTGATCAGGCAGGACTGAAGAAGAGAGTGAGAAAATGGGCATGCCAGGTCCTCTAGCCACTACACGTGAACTTTTTTGTGTGGTTTTTCAAGGTAGGGTCTCACCCTAGCCCACGCTGATGTGGAATTCACTGTGTAGTCTCATGGTGACCTCAAACTTAGGGCAATCCTCCTACCTCGGCTTCCCAAGTGCTGGGATTAAAGGTGTGTACCACCACTCCTGGCAGTTACTGAAAATTTTGATCAGAACACTCAAGTTTCAGTTTTGGTGATAATCATTGTAGTAATACAAACCTTTATAAAGTATGTTTCAGATTCTATGCACTCCTTTTCCCTCCCTCTTTCACTCCCTATTTTTTTCTTTTTCCTCCCTCCCTTCCCACTTTTTTCTTCTTTTCTTTATTCTCCCTTCTCCACTTCTTCCCACTAACCAAGAAGGAGAATAATGGTGTCTGGGGGTCAGCCAACCACATAATATTGCATCATTTCAGGAACTCATGTGACATCAGTGGAACAGGCATTGAGTGATCCTGATGTCAGATAGAGGAGAAACCTATGTGACTGCCGATACAGAGTCTGAGTTTATCTGCATGTATAAATTATAATTGTTCATATTATTTATGAAGATAATTATGTAATTTCTAAATTCATAGCAATAGTTTTCCTTAATGATTTCTAAATGCATGTAATAGGACATTAGGCAGCTTTTATTAATTCTATTTATGTCTGCAGAGGCAAGACAAAGTGTCCCAAACCTTAAGTATGCCCAAGGAGCAAGCCTGAGGAGCTCCTCTGGAGAGGGCTTTCAGAGTCCTGCCCAGAGTGGGGTTACTTTTCATGGGCTTCTGCTCCCCAGGCCACTAGTGCAGCTTTGTATGTAATTTTCATACAATCATTTTCACTGCAGTACGAGAATATAGTTATTAATGGTATTGCCCCAAACTTGGGTGAGCATAAGCTTCCATTTTCAGAGTCTATCTTTAGGGTACACTTCATTTCACTTAGAATAAATTATCATACATTTATCATTAGTTAGCGAGTTATTAACATCAATATAAACAAATAGATGGCAATTTCTTTGGGAAGATTGCATTTTTAATCACTTAGTGAATGTGGAAGGTGGCTTACACATACTTTGTTTCTGATGGATGCGCTTTCTGGTTTCATATTCACACTAATGACATCGTTCCATCTCGTTGCATCTGTTATCTCAGAATGCACTTAATTGAGGTGAGAGGGGTTCAAAAATTAACTTTTCTCTTCCAGTGAAAAACAAGAACTTCTTCAGACATTTTTTTGACACTCCAGACACTGTAATCTGTTAAGAACGTTTCTGTTCATGGCGAGGGATGCTTGAAGATTTAAGTTACTGAACTTGAACTCTCACAGCAGGAAACAAAGTGGGCTGTGCTTCCTTGGAGGCACCTGCTCAGAACATGGGTTCTAACGACCACTTAATAAGGACAGAAAGTACTGTGGACTCAGTCTAATAAATTACAAAGCTAATTCAGTGACATTTGGTATTTTTCAGAGTCTGTTCTTGGCTTCCATGAGAGCGGGCATGTAGGGTGGGGGAGCCAGGGCTGTGCAGCTAAGTGTGCTCTCTCAGCTTGGGACACCATGGACCACCTTGGAGTGGCCGGGCTCATACCTTATCTGTCTATGGGTGCTGTGGGTCAGACCCTTTCACTTCCTTAGGCCTTGGTTTCTCCATCTGCAAAGTGGGGATGAGAACAGCACTTGTTTCATTGAGCCAAGTGTTAACGAAGTGAAGCACACATAGAACCCATAGTAATTTCCTCATTGCTGTGACCAAGTACCTTAAGGAGAAAGGGTTAATTTTGTCAATGGCTTCAGGTATTTCATTCTGTTATAATAGAAACAAGGTGGATCCATGGCGGGAGCACTAGGCTTCTTGTTCACAGTACAGCAGGTGGGAAGCCGAGAATGAGAGTCAGAAGGAGCAGGTATAGCTTGCAAAGTTATTACAAAGTTATGGTTCTCATTGAACCACTTCCTCCAGTAAGACTCTATACCATAGTTTTCACAACCTTCCCCAATACTGCCACTAGTTAGGAACCAAGTTCTCAAACTCACAAGTTTGTGGGGGAAATTTTACATTCAAACCAAATAATCTGTAATTTAATGCTTTGCATAGTTCATCATATTCTAGTTTTTGGACAAAGCTAGTAGCATGGTCCATCTCTGTTTGCCTTTCATTCATGACAGGATTGACTTACTCACTGTCAAAGACTAGCATCCTCAAACTGCCTCTGACTCTTTCCTTTGACAGCCAAGTTTATGGGAACACTTTCATTTTCCCTCTGCCCTTTTGCCTCTAGCTTACTGTAAGAGCAAGGTTGGCCCTTCCATTCCTGGCAGTGCTCAGTAAGGGCCCCTGTTCCAAACATGCTATCTTTTTAGTGTCTGGTTACATTCATCTGCTCTGTGAGAGAAAACTGGGTCTCTACACTTGGCCTTTAAATGGCACTGTATACTGGGATAAAGACTCAAGCAATGCTCCTAAGTCAGTGTCAAAGAAGATACTCAACACCCACCAAAGCAGAGACCCAGAGGCTCTTAAGAGCTCAGCACTGAAGTAGACTTAAAACTCACCCTCCATGGCTCAGGGAATTTTGTGGAAGAGGGAGTAAAAAGATTGTGATACCCATCCCTCCAACCCCCCCAGATATAACTGATTACTGCTCCCACAATGCATAAACTATAACCCCATGGGGAATACCTGCAACCCCACTGATGAGCATCCTCAATGGAATGAGGGAAAAGAGGGTATCAACACGTGGTGTATCCATATGAAACATCTTGTTCATAATAATAATAATAATAAACATTAAAAAGGACCTCTTTACTTAGGATGAATAATACCTGAATTGTATAAGTTTTCTGAGGAAATGTAAATTTAACATATGCCAACCAAACTAGGTTAATTTCAACAGCTCAAAGGAAGGCTCATCACACTCATCTTGAAGAGCAGCCTGAGTTAATGAGGCATTGCTTACTTATGGAGTGGTAGAGGACTACATACAGTTGGAGTTTCATGACATCAAGCCCTGCTGTGCTTTATGTGTGAAATGTTTCATATAGGTGTGTGATACCCAGCTGGTGTTGCTGTTTAGGAAGGTTGTTAAATACTTACAATGTGGAGCCTTGCTGGAGGAAGTGGGTCACTGGGGGCTGAGCATTGAGGTTTCATAGCCTGACCCACATCCTGTTCATTTGCTTCCTCACTCTGGCTTTACTGTGACAAGCCAGCTTCCTGCTCTTGCTGCCTATCATCTCTGACTTGTCAAACAGAATGATCCTTTTTCTTCCTTAAGTTGCCTTTTAAAAAATATTTTGTTGTTGGTTTATTTGAGAGAGAGAAAGACACAGGGAGACAGAGAGTGAGAAAGAGAGAGAGAGAGAGAGAGAGAGAGAGAGAGAGAGAGAGAATGGGGACACCAGGGCCTTCAGCCACTGAAAATGATCTCAGATGCATGCTACCTTGTGCATCTGGCTTACATGGATACATGGATCCTGGGGAATCTAACCGAGGTCCTTTAGCTTTGCAGGCAAATGGCTTAATCACTAAGCCATCTCTCCAGCCCTTAAGTTGCTTCTTTTGTTAAAAAAAATTTATGACAACTTTTATACTTACAGACAATAAGTCATGACAATTCCCCTCCACTTTCCCCTTCATAGCTCCACTCTCCATCATATCCCCTCCCTCTCTCCATTAGTCTCTCTTTTATTTTGATGTCATCATCTTTTTCTCCTGTTATGAGGGTCTTGTGTAGGTATTGCGAGGCGCTGTGAGGTCATGGATATCAAGGCCAATTTCTGTCTGGATAGTTTCATTTTAAGGAATGGCACCCTTCCATTGGCTCTTACATTCTTTTCACCACCTCAGCCACAATGGACCCTGACCCTTGGGGGATATGATAGAAATGTTTAAGTGCTGGACACTCCTTTGTCACTTCTTGGCACTGTGTTGCCTTTGGGGTCATCCCAGTGGTTACCGCCATCTAAAAACAGAAGCTTCTCTAAGCAAAAGTGAGACTAACATTAATATATGAATATGAACATTAAGTGTAGTGTTTATAGGGTAGTTTGGTGAGCATAAGATATGCATTTAGATGAACAAGAGCAGGCTTTATATCCCTAAGGCTTATGACAAACTCCCACCCGCCATAGGCTTTTGATTAGGTTTTCAGTACCAGACATGTATTCCCTCCCATAGAGAGGGCCTCCAGTCTAATTATAGAGCAGTTGGTTTCCTCCAGAGCATACATGCCACTATTGCACCCATTTGGTCATTTGGCCTGTCTGACCAAACTTGAGGTTTCCAGTGTCCACTGTTTTCATCACTTATGACTTATGTATCCTATAGGACTGCATGCAGTTCAGCTTTTATCAGCTTTCAGTTGGCTGGACTTCAGGGAAAAGGTTTCAGCTCAGCATCAGCTAGATTTCTCAGTGACCTTACTGGCCAGGCATGTGAAGTCTTCAGCAATAGGGTCTTACCATCTGTTACTCATGGGTAACCAAGGGCCTTGGCAATAGCCTATACTTTTTTGAAGGGGACAAGGACATCCCAGGCCAACAACTCACTGGAAGGTATCCCCATCCCTGGCACTGAAGAGTTTTTAGTAGCAATCTATGGCTTTTAGATATGCCATTATGCAAAAAAGTAGGCTTTCATACATCTTATTCAGAATATCTTGAATTTTAATTGACCCTCCCCACCCTTCTTTCATTCAGTATCTTTCACTGGCCTCACTTAGGCCATTCTACCCCCTGTAATCTGTTCTACACACACACACACACATACACACGCACACACATATATATAATTATCCCCTAAAGTCCTTCCCTCTCCTCTCTCCCTTATAGCCTTATTCTAACTTACTGGCCTCTGCTACTGATTTTTGGTTCTAGCTCACAAACAAGTCTAAACATTTGTAGCTAAGACCTACATATGAGAGAGAACATATGACATTTGGCTTTCTGGGCCTGGATTACCTCAGTATAATCCTTTCCATATCCATGCATTTTCCTGCAAATTTCATAATTTCATTTTATTTACTAGACTCATGCAGGGAAGGTGCTATTGTGGCACATGCTGCCCCAGTCACTGAAACATCACTGGACTCTGTTCCATCTTTATTTTTGCTACCCATACTTTCATTGTAATACAAGGTAATGTCTATTTGATAGAGAGAGAATGAGGCACATAGAGAGGGAGAAAATGGGCATGCCAGGTCCTCTAGCCACTACACACGAACAGTAGATGCATAGTACCACCTGTGCATCTGGGTACTGGGGAGTTGAACGTGGGTCCTTTGGCTTTTCTGGAAAGCATCTTAACCACTAAGCCATCTCTCCAGCACACGAGTATATTGTGACTTAAGTTTCAGATGATGTCCATCATAGCAGAGAAAGCATAATGTTGGCAGGAGCTTGAGGAAGCTGGACACATTCAGTCTACAGTGAGGAAGGCGACACCAATGAATGCTGGTACTCAGCCAGCTCTCTTCCTTTTATATAGTTTAGGACACTCCCCTTCCATAAAATGGTGCCACCCACAGTTAAGGTGGGTCTTATCACCTTAATTAACCTAATCAAGATTATCCTTCATAGGCATCTCAGATGCTAACCTAATCCACATAATTGCTCCAAGGTGATTCTGGGTCTTGTTAAGTTGATGATCAGTAAAAAGCCATCACAGATGTTAACTGCAAGTGGAATCAAAGGCTGTATCCTGTGAGTCCTGTTAGCAAGACTCAGGCCTTAGGTGGTCTGGAAACCTGACACATCTCACTCACTTTAGCCATGGCTGCTTTTCCCTCCAGCTCAGCTCAGCGTCCATCCCTGGAAACTCCTGCCCCGATGACCACTGCATTATGACCCCTTCTACTACTCTCCTCTGATGTGGTACTGGTTTTGTTCTTCTTTTTTATTTTCTAGCTTCTATCTCCTACTGTTTCTCTCATGTATTTTTTTTCCTGCTTCCCCACTGATTTGGCTCTATGAGAACAAAGACCGTGTCTGTCTTCTGCACTGTGGTATCCTCCACACATAGCATGCTGCCTGAGACACAGTAGGTGACAAAAAAATATTTCCTCCACAAGGAAAGCCAACACCCTGGCTCATTTAACCAGAGTACTCTGTCACACTATCCTTCAGAGAGTCAGTATTGCCAGATCTTTGTTGTTCAAACTTGTCCTGTTCACTCCCTAGACTAGTGAAGCTTGGAAGTTGGCTAGAGATGCAACTTCATGTCCTTCTTCCCCTCTCCCCAGACTGGAGGAGCTTTGACATGCATTTGACATGTTTCCAAGTAGTACCCCCACACCTCAAGATTCATGCTATGCAGCCCCAAATGGTCCATGTGTATTTTGACTTAACACTTTTACTCAAGTTTTGCCCCCACCTGCATCTTGTTCTGATGTTTTACATTTTGTCAGACCAAACAGGCAATGCAGACACACCTATAGCCCAGTACTCCATGCGATTCCTTCTGCAGTCATTTCTGCAGCCCATCTGCTTCTGGGAAAGGAGAGTGAATGCTCATCACCTGGGCCAGGGGCCCAGCTTTGGTGCCTTCCATGGAGTTCCATGGGTGAACAAGAAGGGAGGCTCCAAGCAGCTTTGTCATCTGTTAAAATTCAAATCCAGAGCTCGGAGACAGCTCAATGGGTAAAGTGCTTGCTGTACAAGTATGAAGACCTGAGATCAAATCCTCACCATGTGCATAAAATGCTGGGATGGTGGAGGTTGGATGCTGTGCACATTCAACCCCAGTAATGGAGAGATAGAGAGAGGTGGATCCCCTGGGATTCATGTGCAGCTTGTCTAGCTGAATCAATGAGCTCCAGGTTTAGTGAGAGGCACTCCCTGTCTCAAAAATAAGGTGGAGAATGCTTGAAGAAGATACCCAGTGTTGATCTTGGACCTACCAACCTGCTCAATCACGCACACTCACGTACATATAAACATGTGTGCCCACTGGCACACTTAAAAATAATTCCTTCAGTTACCCTCTAAGTGAGATACCCCAGCATATGTGTTCAATGCATAAAATTCACCAAGAGATCCTGTGTTTTTGTGGTGAGATGCATTTGAGGAAGCTAGTCTCAGAGCATGCACCATCATGTTAAAGGTCCATGTATTCCTTAGGGTAAAAAATCCACGTCCATCCCTGGATTTTGTGTCTTTCAAATGTTTTGGATATGGAATGTTTTTTCTTCTCCTGTAGAATACTAAAAATCATAATTTCAATCATGACATTTCAAGGTAATTTCACATCACTTCTTTTTTATTAATTAGTTTTGTACTCAGAGAATACAGTCAATTTGGTGCCATCATTAGTCTCATCCATAACCTACCCCCTCCCCCTAGTCCCTCCTTGTTGAGGAATATGGGCCATGCATTCTGAAGTTATCCCACAGTTATGGGTAGGATAAGTGTCTGCATATCATGACCCAACATGTGGCTCTGACATTCTTTCCACCCCGTCTTCTGCAAAATTTCCCTGAGCCATGTTGGGTTCATTTTTGGTCTGCTTCAGTGATGAGGTGTTGGGGGCCTCTGGGTCTGTGGATCTCTGATTTGGTAAGAGTTGAATTTTCTCTGTGTTGGTCTCCTTCACCCTTGTGCTGGTACCAGGTTCACCAAAAAAATAGCACCCTTGCTTGTTTTGCCAATTGTTCTTAGTTTCAGCTGGGGCCCTTTTGAGGTATGATGGGGTGGTTCTGTCCTTAGGATCTACATCTATCTGAAAAAGAGAAGCAGATTCTCCAATGGAGAGTAAGTTAGCACCAGGACAAGTGAGATAACCTTTACTTTTTTATAGAGTATTTAATAGGTGTAGGCTCTCCTGTAGCCCACAATTGGTGGTAGCTTGATAATGGAGAGTAGGCTCATGTTTGGATATGGTTCTGACTTGTTTCCCAGCTCCAGTTATGGGTTCTGTACCACTGAGGGGATCAGTTAGCTAAATCAAGAGCAGTTGGTTTCCCACCATGGCTGTGTGCCACTATTGCACTTGTGTGAGCATCACGACAGGTTATTTGCTACTAAGTAGATTAGACCATGAGTTGCTTAGACAGATATTGGTCATTTTCCCCCAGTCGCCCATGTAGCACCTTCTGGCACTAGATATGCTGTCTGGGGACGGACTCTCTTCAAGCTTCCAGCCATGCCATTCCATTTTACCTGTCAACCACATAAGGTGTCTTCAGCAGTAGGGTCTTACCACTAACCTTTGGTGGGTCATCAAGTACTCTGACAGAAATCTGTCTTTTAGGAAAACTTGTAGGTCTCTCTGATCAAAAGCTCATTGTGGATGACAGCCACATGCTGGTACTGGGAGTTACAGGTCAGTGCCCACTAAGAAAAGGATGAAAAAGATAACTAATATAAAACAGTTAGAGAGGAGAGAGAGACAGAGAGAGAGAGAGAAAGAGAGAGAGAAGGAGAGAGAGAGAGAAGCAGTAGAAGATTAAGGTCAGTCTTCATCATACCCCCTCCAGTGTCTTGTGGCTCAGGTGTTCCCTCTAAGGGCCTGATGAAGGTTCAGCCAATTGGTCTGCCTTTTAGGATGTAGAAATTTATGGTACCATTGCTGTTTGGGTCTATATTTGTGTGTCCCACCCCCTCGGTTAACCTCCCCTTCCTCCCCACCCATCCTATTGCCTGGTCCATGAAATGGTTGCTGGGTATGTAAGGCATCTTGGGAGATTCAGGATAGGTGCTGTAGGTGAGTGAGACTATGTAGCGATTTTTTTTCTGTGATTGAGTAAGTTCATTGAGAATGATCTGTTCCAGGTTCAACCATTTTTCCTTAAATTTCATTAGATCCTTTCTTAAGTAGGTTTATATGAATTGTTGGGAAAGAAATCCAGGGAAAGTAGAAGAAGAGAGAGGGAGGAGGAAAATTAGACGATGCTGGAGAGCTAGAGCCATCTTTCTATTGTGAATCTACCAGAGCTTGGTCTGGGTCTTCTTGACTCCTTTGGATTTGTAATTGAAACTCACGGAATTTATTTTCTGCCATTTGTCCCAGTTTTTTGCACATTACTCATATTTATGTTGGGTCTTGAAAGGCCTGGACATGAGGCCTCAAAGGTCGTGGTATGCTATTGGCTCTTACATCTCACCCCATCCTAAAATCCCCACCTTCGTTCTCAACATTATATAAACACCCGTCTGTATCAATAAAGTGAGTTCCTGCTTTGATGAGACTCCAAGCTTGGTGGTTTTGGTCCTGGCTGTTGACACCCACCCTCCTCCTCAACCCCTTGTGAGGAACCAGCGGACCTGGTCCTCCCCCAGCACTACCTGCCGGGAGAGCCTGGCAACTGGCACCTAATGTGGGGCTACAGGACCTCAGCAGACTGGTGCCTGTGTGAGGCATTCTCGTTCAGGAGGTCAATCGGTGTGCATGTGTGGGTGAGTGTACCCTCATAAGTTATGAGGCAGTCTTCATATTTAATGTGCTAAACTTTGTTTCTATAACCTGTACTTGCTTATCAACATGTCTTCATTCTCTTTCTCTTTCCTTTCACTTTTGGTTCACCAGCACGCTACATCTGCGGCTTTTGTACAGCATGTTTACCTATCTTTTGGATCCTTGTGTTTGTGTCTTACTCGTGTGTCTGTGGGTTGCTATAGCCCTAATTTTATGGACATTTCTCTCTCAACTTTCTAATATGGGACAGTCTACCTCTAAATCCAATCCTGCCTTAGAATCTCTCAGGGCACTCCTACAGAGTAGAGGGCTTAATTTAACAGATAAACAGGCTCGACAGACCTGGGATGGCCTTCTTTAGCTGGCACCATGGATGTTGGAAGGACATCTCTTTGATTGGACACTTGGGATAGGGTCAAGGCCCTTGTTTGTTGGGCACGTGTGGAGAAGGGTCAAATATCCCCCTTAGGGGTCCTCCCTATGATCTTGGCCCTCAAGGGCTGCTTCCCTTCAAGGCCAACTAAGCATAAACAAAAGACAGAGGGAAAAGATAGTATACAGCCTGATCCGGCTACTTCTCTTAGAGATACAGCTTTAAAAACCCCAGAAAAGGGTACATCTTTATACCCCTCACTTTATCCCTTTGAGAGTGCTCCCTGGCCTTCCGGGGGACCTCCTCCACCTCCTCCATTGACTAACCCTTTCTGGACCCCCTTGGCCCCTCCTTCATATTTGGCTGCCAAGACACCCTCAGCCCCTCTTTCATATTTGGCCACCAAGCCTCCAAAAAATAAAGCTACTTTTTTATTTCCCGTCAGTCTAAATCCTGGGAGCAATTGCCCTTCTGCCTGGTATCCGTGGGAAGTTCAGGACCTTAAGGAGCTTGTCTCGGAGGATGGACCTAACTCTCCTTAGGCTGAGACCCTGTTACAGGGATTTGCCCATCAACAACCCAAGATTGGAAAAATCTAGTCAGGACTGTCTTTTCAGGTCTCCTATACATTAAGTGGTGTGCCTTTTTTAAAGATGAGTGCCATACACAGTCAGAGTGAAACCAAAGTCAACAGCGCCCTGTGCCGATAACTTTTGGGATGCTCCTTGGTACCTCTGATCAGTATTCTACAGGCACTCAACAGGCAGCTATACCTGATCCATATAGGGACCAGGTCAGGACACTGGGCTTGGCAGCATTGAAAAGGCTTGATGAGGGACCTTCTGAACCCCCCCCCCTTTATGGTTATTACTTAGAAACCATCTGAAGACTTGGCTACATTAATAGATAGGGTGGAAAAAAAGTCTCCAAAGTAAATTTCTCCCAGGGGCATTACAGGATCAGTTTGCTAAAATGTTGGTCTGGGAAGGGATGATGGCCGATCACTGCCTTGCCTGTGTGGGTCTCAAGGACAACTCCATGAGTAGATGGATTGTAGCCACCAAGAACATTGGAACTATCTCTCATCAGGCTAGGGCCATGGCTGCCACCCTTCAGGAAAATAAACAGAGAGATTTGGCCACCATGACCTGTGCATTACAGTTAAACCTTAAAAAATCAACATATTTGGGGTGAAGGGATGAGGGCCACTTTAAAAAGGAGTGCCCCAACAAGACAAAGCCTCCCCCGCCCTCTGGGGGAACTACCAACGCCCCTTGCAGTCACTGACCTAAATGCAAAAAGGGGTTTCATTGGGCTAGGGAGTGTCAGTTGAAGTTTGACATACAGAGAAATCCTTTAAACTCCTCCCGTGACTCCCCCAAGCCTGGTTAAATAAGGGAAAGAGACCATCAAAGCCCATTGGACCATCCCTCTGGGCCCCAGCCATACACCCAAAATTATTTTAAATACTGGCAATAAAAAATTCAAACTTCTCATTGACACTGGAGCAGACCGAATGGTCCTGAGCAAGGAGGAAAAAAACCCCTCCTGGCAGCTTGGGTCCGGCCCTCCCCTACTGGGACTTGGCAGGCAATCCACCTCCTGGGAGACTGCCACGTGGCTCCCTTGGACTGACCCAGGTGGGGCCAGGGGAGAAGTCCACCCTCTCATGGTGACTGGGCTCACTGCTAACTTACTGGGGCAAGACATCCTTGGAGATGCTGAGGCTTTCATCAGTACTGACCATAAAGCCTTTTATAATGATTTGTTAGATAAAATAGAATATCAACAACAGTTTGAGGAAGGGAGGGAATGTCATCCCAATTATAGAGATGACCCTTACTTTGAGCAACTCAGACAAAAGTACTCCAATGAACACTCCCAATTCTGAGGGCCACTGACCAGCTCCCCCCATTTAAAATCCAGTGAAGACCAGGGTATCCTATATGGGTTGAGCAGTGGCCTCTCCCTTCTTCTAAGTTACACCAACTCCACATACTTATTGATCAACAGTTGGAGGCCAGACATATCCATCCCTCCACTATAACAGTCCCTGGAATTTACATTCTTTGTACCCACTGTTAATTTGTATGGCCCAGGTAGGAGAGTTGAGTGGACTTTCTTACCTCAGGGCATGGCTAAGAGCCCACCCACTTGTCAATATTACCTGTCATCCATTTTCTCTTCTCTTATCAATCTCCCCAATACCCGGTTTTATATATACATGGATGATATTATTCTTGGGTGCCTAGATTCCTCCACACCCCAGGACATTAACCACCAATGTCTAACTATCCTTCATACTCACAGCTTTAAAGTAGCTCCTGAGAAAGTTCAAACTGTGCCTCCCTTTAAGATCTTGGGCTCGATCTTTACCCTAGATACAGTTTCACCTGTTAAACCACAACTTTATATTCAGGATTCTTACACCTTGCCTCAACTCCAGAAGATTTTGGGAGAAATTAACTGGATGAGGCCCTGGATACCTATAACCACTGAGGAATTTTCCCCCTTGTTCGACCTACTAAGGGACCTTGATCATTTGTCCCAAATAAGCCTAGCACCTGGGCAGGCACAAGTCTTCCATAGAGTCCAGGAGGCCATAGATAACTCTAATCTCAAATGAATCGACCCTGATCTCCCTCTTTCCCTCTACCTTTTCCCTGGGGAGACCCTGACCACTGCTCTGTTGACTCAAAAGGGTGAACCTATTCAGTGGATTCACCTCTCGATCTGTGAGGCCCCTAGGGTCTATTCTTTAAGTAATCAAGAGGCTGATTGCATCATTAAAGGAAGATAAACTGCCATTAGATACTTTGGTATTGAGCTTCACTCCATTATTACCTTGTATAAGATAACTGATTTCCAAAGAAATAATGTAAGGGTTGCTATGGCACCTGAATGGTTCCTGGGTGCCATCAACTTCCATTATGGCCCTCATAAGTGGATGAGCTCTTTTTCCAGGTTGGAGTGGAGAACCCCCAGGCTTTTCCTACCTCAACCCAACCCTGACTTCCTCATTGCCTTTACTGATGGGGGACGCCTGGGGGCTTCCCTGGTTGTGTATTTCCCCTTTAAATTGGGTGTCAAACCTAAGCCTATCAAGTCTATCTCTCAGGAAATAGAGGGATTATCACAGTACAAAGAGCTTTTTTCAGTTGTTCTGGCTCTACATACTATTCAGAAGCCATTCAACTTATTTTCTGACAGCCTCTATGTGGTAAACCTAGTGTCCAATCTTATCAAAGCTCACATTAGACTTGATTCCAACCCTATATCCCCCTTAATGATCCAGGTTCATGCCCTACTCAAACAAAGACTCCACCCTATCTTCATACAACATCTTCAAGGCCATCAAAATTTAAGAGGTTTCCTGTCTGAAGGAAATAGCTTGGCTAATCAATTGGCTTCTGTGGCTCACTGTCACACTGTCTCAGAGGATGTCCAATTTCATTCCCAACCCACACAAACTGAAGAGGCCTTAAACAAAGATTCCCCCCAAATACAAAATAAAAATCTTAAACAGATTATTAGGACATGCAAGTATTGCCAACCCTTCCCCCAGGTCCCCCCAACTCCAAACTTCTGGGAGTAACCCTTGGGACCTTCGCCCCAACCATCTTTGGCAAATAGATGTTACTCATTATTCCCCCTTTGGAAAACTTAAATGCAACTTTTTATCAGTTGATACTTTCTCCCATGCCTGTTGGGCATCTGCACATGCCAGGGAGAAATCTAAACATGCCATTAGTCATATGCTTCAGTGTTTTGCCACTCTCTGACTGTCTGATCAAGTAAAAACATAATGGCCCCTGCCTTGTAAGTCAAAACTTTACAAGTTTCCTCCGGACGTGGCAAATTACACATGCCACAGGCATTCCATATAACCCTCAAGGCCAAACTATCATTGAAAGATATAGCCAAACACTTAAATCACAATTACAAAAACAAAAGGGGGAATCACTAACCCCCCATGATCAGCTAAAGAAAGCATTATTCACCTTAAATATTTTAAATTTTTTTAGAAATGAAAAAATGTCCCATTTCAAAAACATTGGTCATCCTCTATCACATACAGCTTGATCAAGGTCAAATGGAGAGACCCATTGACTGGGGCCTGGAGAGGATCAGACCCACTCTTCACAGCAGGGAGAGGGTTTGGATGTGTCTTCCCTCAAGATGAAAAAAAGACACATTTGGATACCAGTGAGGAACCTAAGATATTTACCCCAACAAGGTGACACTGATAATAACCCCATCAGGGAGTGTCCCACCCCTGAGGACTGGTCCTAAAATGGTCTTCACTCTGCTAAACCAAACAGTTCCCTCCCTTGCAGAGGATTGCTCGGTTTGCCTCCAATCTGGGCCTCCCTGGCTGCTTGTATTAATCACCAATGGTACAACTACAGTTTCCCATGTGACCCTACTCGTTGGGTTGGGAATATCAGTGACATAAAAGCCATGTCCATCACTATCTTTAATCTCCAACAACAGCTAGAATCCCTGGCTGAGGTAGTCTTTCCAAACAGGAGGGGACTAGACCAACTAATGGCTGAAAAGGGAGGCATATGCTTGTTTTTACAGGAAAAATGCTGTTTCTATGCCAATAGATCAGGAATCATTCAGGACAAGATCGAAAGGCTTCAAGAGGACCTGGAGAAGAGACAGTGGGACCTTCAAGACGATCCACTGTGGATGGGCTTACATGGCTTCTTACACTACTTTCTCCCCCTTCTTCGGCCCATCTTTGTCCTTCTCCTCCTGATTCTCACTGTTGGGCCTTGTGTAATTAACAAAATTAAACAATTCATTCACCAGCATCTAGAGGCAATAAAAATCCATCAGGTTGAGATACATTATCATAGGCTGGCAACTCAGGAATTAAGTTCCTCAGATGACCCACTGCCACCTCCTCTGCCCTCCATGTGATCAATGATGGATAAGATCTCAGGCTGACTGAGACAACCTATGACAGGACATGAAGTGGGTTCTCAGCAAGCTAAACTCCTGGTACCCAGTGTTGGGTAAGATCCACAGAGGGGGAAATCCTAAGACAGGGGCCATGGTGACTAGTGCTCTTACAAAAAGAAAAGGGGTGTTGTTAGGCATTGAAAAGCCTAGGCATGAGGCCTAGTGGAACTTCCTGAGCCTAGCTAAAGTTTGGCGAACTGCCTCCACCTAGCTATGAGTCAGCAGGGGTCCAAATGGCCTCTGTCCTGTTACTTCCACACGGGAAGCTAGAGTCCCTGCTCATGCATGCTTAGAACCAATCATCTCAAAGGTCGTGGTATGCTATTAGCCCTTACATCTCACCCCATCCTAAAATCCCCACCTTCATTCTCAACATTATATAAACACCCCCCTGTAACAATAAAGTGAGGTCCTGCTTTGATGAGACTCCCAGCTTGCTGGTTTTGTTCCTGACCAATGACACCCACCCTCCTCCACAACCCCTTGGGAGGAACCAGCAGGCCTGGTCCTCCCCCAGCACTACCTGCTTGGGGGAGCCCAGCATATTTATACACAAAATTTAAGTTCATTTATGAGAGAGTCATCACATATTTTTCAGCGGAAGGTCCCAAAGTCCTTTGAACAAATTGAGCATCAAGCCTAAGTAGGGACATTTTGAATTAACTGGCTTTTGGAGCTATCTCTTACTAAGAAAGGAAATGTAATTCAAATAACCTTGTGGCTAATCTTGAGTTTGGAGTACTTTATCAGACCCAGGCTAGGTGTGCATTTGGCTCTGAACATCTGAATGGCCCATTGACTATGTCTTGATCCCCAGAAGAGCCTGTTCAGGGGAAGACAGAAAACACAGGCAGTGAGAATGCAAGCTAAGAATTTTAAAAGAAAAGCAAACCCAGGGCTGGAGTGTTGGTTTAGCAGTTGCAGTGCTTGCCTATGGACTTAGCCTAAGGACTTAGGTTTGATTTCCTAGTACCCAAGAATGCCAGATGCACAAGGAGGCATATGTGTCTGGAATTTGTTTGCAGTTGCTAGTGATCCTAGTATGTCTATTTTCTCTCTCCTCTCTCCATCCACCTCTTTCTCTCCCTCCCCCATCTCAAATAAATAAATAAATGAAATATTTTTTAACTAAAAAACGAAAAGCAAAACCAAGTACCACATCAGAGGACAGTAGTGGTAAGGGTCATGATGTGGTGGATGACCATGCCTGTCCAAGGGACTTTGGACTCTCTGCTGGTCTTATGGTGTCATCAAGTGGTACAGAGGTAATTGTGGTGGACTTGCACTAAGTAGTATCTGTACATTTTCAGTCCTGGCTCCTATTGCAGGGAAAACAGCCTTTGAGATTTGCTCCTGGAAGGATTAAGGTCTTTGTCATACCTAGTCTGTGCTGGAAATGGAGGCAGAGCATCCTGTAGATATGGGAGGAATATGCGTTAGTTTCAGAGAAAATGGAGTAAGAGGTGACAGGAACTGAGACAAGAAATGAAGCTGGATTATTCATTGAAAGAGGGCTGAGAGAATGCTCAGATGTTAGGAAAAGGGAATCAATGGAGACCTTAGATCTTTAGGTAGCTGGAACTACTGTTGTATTAGTCACTTGTTGTTGTGACATAACACCTCACAAGAGCAACATAAGGGAGGAAAGGTGTTTTGGCTTGCAATTTGTGGGTATACAGTTAGTCCATCATGTGAGAGGCAGAAATGCATGGTGGTAGGAGCATGAGGCAGCTGGTTATATTGCACCCACCATCAGGAAGCAGAGCATAATGAATACTTGTGCTCAGCTTGCTTTTTCCCTTTTATTTAGCCTGGGACTCCATACCATGGAATGGTGCTGCAAACACTTATGGTGGGTCTTTTCACCACATTTAACCTAATACAGAAACTTTCTCACAAACATATCTAGAGGTTTGCCTCTTAAGTGATCCTTGATCATGTCAAGTTGACAGTATTAACTGTTACACCTGTGCATGCAAGCCTGGGATCTAGATCATGCAATCACAGTTGAATACTTTGCGTGGGAAGCATTTTCCTGTGGATGAAGGTAGTTAAAATCCTGCTGGAACTCAAGGAATGTGAAACTTAGTAGTGGTGATGGTGATGATAGTAATGTTGATAATGATGATATAGTGATGATGGTTATGATAATGGTGATGGTGACGATAGTAATGTGGATGATGATGGTGATGATGATAGCGATGGTTATGATGATGGTGATGATAGTAATGTTGATGATGGTGATGATAATATAGTGATGGTTATGATGATGGTGATGGTAGTAATGATGGTGATGATGATGATATAGTGATGGTTATGATAATGGTGATGGTAGTAATCATGGTGATGATGAGATAGCAATGTTTATGATGATAGTGAGGGTGATAGCAGTGTCAGTAGGAACAGCCAAATCCTTTAGGATGGAAATTCTAAGTAGCTTTGTTGCCTGTTACAATCCAAATTTCAAATAAGGACAGTCCTTCATATTTCTAAAACCACTTTTGAATGACTCCCCACATGTCCAGAGAAAACCAAATTTAGTTAGTGGCAACTAACTAGCTAGCTAACTAACTTAGCATTTGTGATGTGCCTGGAACTCTGCAGATGATATTATTTATTATTACCAGCAGGGCTGCTTAGGGAGTGTCACCTAAGTAGAGAACATGAGGTGTGGTGAGGTGATTACATTGCTACTCCTGGAGTCAATAGGCTCTAGGTATACACAGTCAACATAGTCTACACAATCAGCTTTTCTTTACATGTCACAGAACAACCCTGGGGTAACTTATACCTCTATATGTGATATGACTAAGGGTTTTAGCTAATTTTTTTCAGATCTAAAAAATTAACGATTTCCCAAGCCCTAGGTAAATTGCATACAGTGATGTTGCTTGTAGCATATTTTACTTGTCCAGATATTTTATGTCAGAGAAGGATAAAGCTAGATTCAGCTCTCCTTTGCACTTCCTTTTTGTTTGCTCTCACCCATCAATTCATCCACTCCCTTGAGCAAAGTGCCATTTGTGTGGCACAGTGCAGGTGGGGAAAGAGGAGGGAAAGCATCTTGTCTTTAAGGAATGTATCCTTGTATCTGACAGGATGCATTTGGGACCTCATTTTTCTCCAAGGATTTCTCCAGCAAAACAGGGATGCTGCTACTGTTTCAAAGAGGAAGAGGGAGGCAGGGTGCTATATGAATGTCAGTAGCTTTTCAGGAATGAAACCACAGGGCATACTGTTCTGTGTGTCATTTATACAGCTGGATGAGTGTGCAGAGGCACACATGGCTGTTGATGTGATCTCTTTAGGAAAGGCAATTTGCCATCTTGGGAGATTCCTATCCATAGTAACATACTCTCCAGTTTATCTTTATCTCATCATTTGGATTTTCCCATTATTCTTACTGGATTATTTTCCCCTTGGGTTTTTTGTTTGTATTCAAGTGTGTGCAAATGTGATGTGCTTTTATGTGTTTGTACATGCATATGGAGGTCATATGACAACCTTAGGCATTTTTCTTTAGGCGATATCCATGTTTGTTTGAGACAGGGACTGTTACTGTTTTGGAACTTACTAAGTTGGCTGGACTTACTAGAAGCAAGGCAGTCTCAGGGTCTACCAGCCTCCAGCCCCTCAGCCCTGGGATTACAAGTGTGCAACAGCATGCGAGTTTGGAGATGAAACTCAAGTCCTCATGATTGGAAGGTGAACACTTTGCTGACTGAGCCATCCCCTCAGGCTCAGGCTCCCTTGGATGTGCAGAGTGAGTGAGTCCTGATCTAAGCTGAGCTCGGGAAGTAAGGCCAAGTAGTGCCTTGTGTGCAAGACCTGACCTTATTACCCAGCTCCAAAATGCAGAGACTTGAGATGTGAAGAGCCTAGTTCAGTTCCTGACACTTAGTAGGTCTTGAATAAATATGCATTAAGGCAATGAATGCATAAAACTGTGAAAGTGCTGCAAAGAATTTTATGAGCATTCTAACTGCAGGCCTTGCATATTTATGGAAATGAACTTATTGTGCCGATTTCTACATGACCAGTCTTAACCATTCTTTTGCAGCCGTAAACAATTTTTCACACAATCCATTTCTATTCTCATGAATGCCAGCTTGCTATTAAGCTGAATCCCAGCTAATTAGCCAAGTGCTATTCTTGGATGAAATTGGGTGGTGTAATAAGAGCTGACTCATTATTTGACTAGGAAAATATGGTATCTATTTAGGTCCCTGCTTGTGATTATATTCCAGAATTTGTGTCTTCTTTGATAAAACTATGCTAGTATTTCACAAAAATTCACTCATGTGCAAAGCCATCATCTTGGTTCATTTCAGCAAATGCTGTAATCAGAGGCTTCCTGTCAGAGAAGAATTGTCAGCTATGTGTTGGGGGTGTCAGGAAGTGCTTGTGGCAAACCCCTCTTGCCTGTTTCAGAAATGAACTACTCTTTCTCCCAGACTTGGAAAGATACAATTTCAATATAGCCCTTTCTCCTATTTCATCATAATTGTGGCTTTCATCATTTTTATCTTCTTTTTATAGGCAATGAGATGGAATTGGTTTCCCTTTTATTTTGGCTCTGCTATTTGTATATGCTTTATTTTACTCTTGTTTCCATGTAACTAATATTGAGTCCTTCTTATGTACAGGAAGATGGAAAGTCCAGCAGGCGTATTCCAGTAAAGAGTTCTGCAGAACTTAAGAAGTCTTGGCTTATATAAGAAGCTAAGTGACTCAGTTTCCTCATCTGGAATGGAATGAATGCTTCTGTGTGTTTCCTTTCTCACCAACTTAAGACCCATAGTAACAGATATTTTGAGGCATTATGAAGTGACCATTATAATATAATTCCAGTATTTATTTGTTTTGATCACATGCACATTAATATATATGCTCTGAAATTTATTTTGATAAATTATCAAGAAGACAGAAATAGCCCTGAAAAATGCATTATGAAGTGTTGGAGTGGGAGTAGAAAGCTTGAAGATATACCCAATTCTAGTTCTCATAGGCAGGTGTCATTTGGAATAAATGACAGGGAAACACACATTACAAGTCCAACAGTGGTCATTTGCCAGTGTAGCCCATGGGTTCTGGTAAAGGTTGGTGGGAATAAGACAATCCATGTCTCCTTTGGAATACTGCTAATGATCTAACCTTTTTTATGGGGATGAGCCTCAACACCTGAATGGAAGCAGCTATTTAGTCATTGCCTTTCATTTCTATTAAAAACATTCATGAAAACAGTTGAACACAGACAATCTACAGACAGTAAAATAGTTGGAATCCTATCATAGGGAGAAAAAGCTAAGCAAGTTAATTAAAAAATATTTCTCTTGAATAGCTACCCATATAGATAGGTGTGTACTTTACCAACAAAAGTAAGCATGAAATAATGCTCAACCTCACCACCCCTGGAGGACTGCAAATCAAAACAGAACTGAGATTCTGTCTCATCCCAGCTGGAATGGCAGTTAGTAGGAAGCCAAGAAACTACAAATGGGGTGTGTGTGTGTACAGAGAAAAGGCAACTCTTATACACAACTGGTTGGACTGTAAACTAGTCCAGCTTCTATGGAACTCAGTGTGGTGATTTCTTAAAAAAAAAAAATCTAAAAATATATCTACCATATGACCCAGCCATTCTACTCCTGGGTATTTACCCAAAGGATACCCAAAGGACTCTAAGTCAACGTATCACAGAGATACTTGCATATCCATGTTTATTGCAGCCTTATTCACAATAGCTAGCTTGTGGAATAGAATTTTATTCAACCATAAAGAACAATGAAAATAAGTTTTTTGCAGGAAAATGTAACAGGAGATAGTTATATTAAGCAAACCAAGTCACCCAAGAAAGACAAACAATGCATGTTTTCTCTTATTTAGGGATCCTATATTTTATCTAGGTATATAGAATTATGTATATATCTATGACATGAAAATAGAGGCAAAACTATCTAGGGAAACAAAAGGGACTAACAAGAAGGAGAGGGGGATGAAGGATGGGTAAAAGGACATGGTCAAACTACATCATATGAAAACCTGTTTATGGGGGATTGAAGAGATGGCCCAGCATTTAAGGCACTTGTTTGTAAAGTTTGATGACCCAGATTTTATTCTCCAGTACCCACATAAAACCAGGTGCACAAAGTATTGCATGCATCTTTGCAGTGGCTGTAGGCCCTGGTGTGCCCACTCTCTCTCTTTCTCTGTTCTTGCAAGTAAATAAAATATTAAAAAGAAAACATGAATGAATATATGCAATAGAAATTCCTTAGTGCATCTAACTTAACAGGAATGTGGGGGAAGATAAGGTGGTGATAAAACATGTAGAAATGGATGAAAAGGCCACAACAAATTGAGGGGACTCTAAAATGATTTGGTGGTGAATAGCAGATGATAGAGGAGTTTATGATGATTTGTCTGGAATTGTCTCTATGAAGGCAAGGCATGCACTGTACTGGTGTGTGTGAGCACATAGCATTGGAACCAAGCAGTGGTCCTGACCCTGGGAGGAACAAGGGGCCTGTGTGAATTCAGCTTGTTTAGTAGTGAGGGGGAGGCCATAGCTGGGAGGCTGACATTTCACATGCCTGCACCAAGGACTTCAGACATTACTTCAAGAATGCATTAGACTGGATTGCAGCAAGACCACCAGCCAGGGAAGGCTTTTAGGCATGGAAGCAAGATGTTATTAGTTCTTTCAAGTCCACACTAACAAGTGTGGAACTGTGAACTGGAAGGAGGTGAAGGAGGTTGTGAGGAACCAGAGGCATAGGCTTGTCATGGTCTTCAAAGGAGATGGTTATGGTCTGAGCTTCCATTGTCACAAGGATGTCCAGACAGAGGCAGATGGAAGAAGTCCAGAGTACGGCCCACTGATGGCTTGAGATGGACAGGGGCATGCAATCAAGGACTCCACTATGCTTCCTTGGTAACATACATACTAAAATTGGAATAGTAGAAAGAAGATTAGCACAAGGATGACATACAAAGTTGTTAAGTGTTACATATTTTGGCCATTAATGTAGTCTCATAATTTTAAAATTGAGTACTAAAATTGACTGCTGAGTGAGTGTGTTCAGCTTTATGTGGGACATCTACATCCCCTCTTACAAGGCTCAGGGAACATCACAGTAGATGAGATAGAAAGAATGTAAGAGCTGGGGGTTAGGGAGGAGTGCTATGGAACACTGTCTTCTGGTCATAGCAACTGGAGTTACCTGCTAATGGAGTTCATAAGCTAGAGCTGATCACTATTCTCTCTTGGATAGGCGAAGGGCTTTAGAGTCCCCACCCATCCCAGAGGAGCTAGAGATACGCCAATAGATGCTGGAGGAGGGATCCACTTTCTTCAGTGATGTGTCTACTTGTACATGGGAAGAAGGGGTTCAGTGGAAGTGGGAAGGGAACAAAAATGGTAATGGGGAGTCTATGTGATCAAATTACAACTTATAGATGTAAATTACAATTTATAGATGAAAGAAGAAAGACATTATTGTCTGCTTTGAGTCAGCATTGCTCTAAGGTACCCACAGAAGTAACCCAGGAAATAGTTTATGAGAAGATGAGGTGAGAACTAAAAGGAAAAGCCAGGGTTTGTGGAATCTGTTATTTCAACAGTGGAAGCTGTTCCCATGCATGAGAGAGAAGCAGTGCCAGGTGCTGTGGCATGTCCAGGAGTGTATGCTTGTGACCACCCAATGGGCAGTGGTGTTGCTTAAGGGTGTGGCAGGCTCAGGGTTGGTGGGGAATTATGGAGAATGAATAAAAAAAAAATGGAGATGGCTTCCAGAACAATCCTTAGTAGAAGCTAGAAAAAGGGTTAGCAACGGATAAAAGGGAAACTTTTAAAGATGTAAAGTACTGGAACATTTTATTAGCTTCTTAGACAATAATGGGTTGAATCATTCTGGACAATTTATGCAGAAAAATGTTTTCTAAAAGGATGTCACATGGTTCAGAGAAAATCAGCGAGAGCTAGAGGGCAGATGCCAAAACTACAACAGCCAGAAATGGTTCTCAGAGGCTTTGCAGAGTCTCCTTTGTGAAAACCACAGATGGGAGAGAAAGGGGAGGCGATGATACAGGGGAGAGTGTGGAGAGAGGATAGCAAAATGGGCTTTGAAGTCAGACTGTTAACTTGGGTTTGAGGACTGAGATGGAGTAGTGTCAGGATGCTATAGGACAAAAAGGGACACCATAGGTCTTCTCTGAAGTGAGTTCATTTCCATAGCCTGAGCAGCTGACATTTATTAGTTCCTCTTTCCATGGGACAGATTTCCAGACATCTCAGCTGTGTTTTTTGCCCAAGTGCTCTAAGGCCTAAGTCAGGTTGCAGTGATGGTTTGGGGTGGAGAATGGGTTCTTGTGTGGAGGTTCCAAGGCAAGTCTACTTCTGGGATTGGTCTGGCTGTTGGAGGAATTCAGTTGTGTGGGGTGAATGATTGGAAACCTCCCTGGTGGCTATTTGTTCCTTGAACAAGTAAACTACATTTCATTCTTCTCTTATCTCAAGTCTGCCTGGCCTCCTGGCATCTGTGATGATGCAGGGTACATGCTAATCCATGGCAATGACTCCACAGATCATTTGCAGCTACCTTCACAGACATCTTTGCCAGGAAAGTGACATTCCTAGGATTGGTCTCCCATTCTTGCCAGCCCTGACCTCATGGGTAAGGACAAGGTCCTCTCAGGGACTGACACTATTAACAATGGAAGGGGTAAGTGGAGGAGACAGAGGACAAGTTTACAGGGTCCCCTTGAGGATGGACGGCAGTCAGGCACTGAGCAACTCTGATACTTGCAACTGGTCTTCATGTCCAATGGAGAGAAATGTGGGAGGCACCTAAGCCCAAGGGACATGCAGCCAGCAGGTGTGCACATGGAAAGAGTGAGGCAAGACCTACATGTCCCTGCCCTTCCCTGAGTACAGTGAGTGTGGAACCCACCAGCAGCTCTAGGAAGGAATGGTGTGTGTGTTAGAGGGTATGCTTTTGCATAAGTTAAGGTAATTTTCCTAATGACATAATGTTTTATATTCCTCAGGAAAGCCTAAACATTTCTCTTAGAAAGTGAGACAAGTGTCTCTTCAGTCTTCTTATCGATATTGTGTTTTTGAGTACTGTAAGTAGAAGCCTTCTGTCACTGTGTTTCCAACTACCTCTGCTTCTGTAAAGGCGACTTTGGTTCTGTAAAGATATCCTGGATTTGTGCCTCTCATCTGATGCCACCATTGCCTGAAGTTCTCCCTTAGTTCAGTTGTATTTTCCTACCACACCCTGCGATTAATTGCAAACATCAATGTATTTTTCCTTTAAAAATACCTATCCCTTTTATGATGCTTGTAATGCCATTTTTTAATTAGGAAGAATTTTCATTTTCCTTAAATGGATCTTTCAACACAACTTGACATAATTACATATTTTTCTCCAGTGTTGAATGAAAAATGAAGACATACCTTGTATTTGCTCAGATAACACAGTTAGTCAAAATATCACAGAATTTTTCTTTTAGTTTTTAATGTTGCCTGAGTACTATCTATAATAGCATATGGGCATAAATTTAAGGAATGCTTTTTTTTTGTTTTAGTTTTTTCAAGGTAGGGTCTCACTCTAGCCCAGGCAGACCTGGAATTCACTCTGTATTCTCAGGATGGACTCGAACTCACGGCGATCCTACGACCTCTGCCTGTCAAGTGCTGGGATTAAAGGTGTGCGCCACCATGCCTGCCTAGGAATGCTTGTTATTATAGATGCTGAACAGAAGTTTGATAAAGCATGTGCAGAATGAGAGCCAGACTTCTGTCCTTCACTGCACATATAGAAACTGTTACACACACCTGCACACATAGGCATGCATAATTACACATCTGAGGCAGTCACACACACCTGCAAACATAGGCTTGAATAACTGTATATCTGGGGCTGTCACACACACCTGAAAACATAGGCTTGCATAACTGCACATCTGGGGCTGCCACACACACCTGCACACATAGGCTTGCATAACTGCACATCTAGGGCTGTCACACACATGCACACAAAGGCTTGAATAACTGTATATCCGGGAATGTCACACACCCTGTACACATAGGCATGCATAAATGCACATCTGGGGCTGTCACACACACCTGCACACATAGGCATGCATAACTGTACATCAGGGGCTGACACACACACATGCACACACAGACATGGGTAACTGTACATCTGGGACAATCACACACACCTGCACACATAGGCATGTATAATTGTACATCAGGGCTGTCACACACACCTGCACACATAGGCTTGCATAACTGTACATCTGGGGCTGTCACACACACCTGCACAAAAAGGCATGCATAACTGCATATCTTGGGCTGTCACACACAGCTTCACACATAGGCTTGCATAACTGCACATCTGAGGTTGTCACACACACCTGCACACATAGGCTTGCATAACTGTACATCTGGGACTGTTACGCACACCTGCACACATAGGCATGCATAACTGTACATCTGGGGCTGTCACTCACAGTTGCACACATAGGCTTGCATAACTGCACATCTAGGGACTGTCACACACACCTGCAAACACAGGCATGAATAACTGCACATCTGGGGACTGTCACACAGACCTGCCCACATAGGCATGAATATCTGTACATATGGGCTGTCTCACACACCTGCACACATAGGAATGTATAACTGTACATGTGGGCTGCCACACACACCTGCACACATAGACATGCATAACTGTACATCTGGGTACTGTAACACACACCTGCACACATAGGCATGCATAACTATACACATGGGGTTGTCACACACAACTGCACTCATAGGCATGCAAACCTGCATATCTGGGGACTGCCACACAAAAGTGCACACATTCGCTTGCATAAATGTACATCTGGGATGTTCACACCCACCTGCACACATTGGTATGCATAACTGTACATCTGGGGTTGACACACACACCGGCACACATAAGCTTGCATAACTGTACATCTGGGGCTGTCACACACACCTGGACACATAGTTATTCATAACTGTACATCTGGGGACTATAAAACCCACTTGCACACATAGGCTTGCATAACTGTACATCTGGGGCTGTCACACCCACCTGCACACATTGGTATGCATAACTGTACATCTGGGGACTGTCACACACACCTGTACACATAGGCATGTATAACTGTACATCTGGGCTGTCACACACACCTGCACACATAGGCTTGCATAACTGTACATCTGCGGCTGTCACACACACCTGCGCACATAGGAATGTATAACTGTACATCTGGGCTGTCACACACACCTGCACACATAGGCATGCATAACTGTACATCTGGGTCCTGTCACACACACCTGCACACAAAGGCTTGCATAACTGCACATCTGGGGATGAAACACACAGCTGCACACATAGGCAGGCATAACTGTACATCTGTGACTGTCACACCTACCTGTACACATAGGCTTGCATAACTGCACATCTGGAGCTGTCACATACACTTGCACACATAGGCATGCATAACTGTACACCTGGGACTGTCACACACAGCTGCACACATAGGCTTGCATAACTGTACAGCTGGGGATGGTCACACACACCTGCACACATAGGCTTGCATAACTGTACATCTGGGGACTGTCATACACACCTGCACACATAGGCATCCATAACCTTACATCTGGGCTGTCATACAACCCTGCACACATAGGGTTGCATAACTGAACATCTGGGGCTGTCACACACAAACGCACACATAGGCATGGATAACTGTACATCTGGGGCTGTCACACACCTGCACAAAAAGGCATGCATAACTGCACATCTTGGGCTGTCACACACAGCTGCACACATAGGCTTGCATAACTGCACATCTGAGGTTGTCACACACACCTGCACACATAGGCTTACATACCTGTACATCTGGGACTGTTACACACACCTGCACACATAGGCATGCATAACTGTACATCTGGGGCTGTCACTCACAGTTGCACACATAGGCATGCATAACTGAACATCTGGGGACAGTCACACACAACTGCACACATAGGCTTGCATAACTGCACATCTGGGGACTGTCACACACACCTGCACACATAGGCATGCATAACTGTACATCTGGGGACTGTCACACACACCTGCACACATAGGCATGCACAACTGTACACCTGGGGTTGTCAAACACACCGGCACACATAGGCTTGTAGAACTGTATATCTGGGACTGTCAGACACACCAGCACTCATAGGCATGCATAACTGTACATCTGGGGCTGTCACAATTGCTGCACACATAGGCTTGCATAACTGTACATCTGGCGATGGTCACACTCACCTGCACACATAGGCATGCATAACTGTACATCTGGGGGCTGTCACACACACCTGCAAACCTAGGCATGCATAACTGCACAGCTGGGGACTGTCACACACACCTGCACTCATACGCATGCAAACCTGCATATCTGGGGACTGTCACACAAAACTGCACACATTGGCTTGCATAAATGTACATCTGGGACGGTCACACCCACCTGCACACATTGGTATGCATAGCTGTACATCTGGGGTTGTCACACACACCGGCACACATAAGCTTGCATAACTGTACATCTGGGGCTGTCACACACACCTGGACACATAGTTATTCATAACTGTACATCTGGGGACTATAAAACCCACACACACACTGCAAACCTAGGCATGCATAACTGCACAGCTGGGGACTGTCACACACACCTGCACTCATACGCATGCAAACCTGCATATCTGGGGACTGTCACACAAAACTGCACACATTGGCTTGCATAAATGTACATCTGGGATGGTCACACCCACCTGCGCACATAGGAATGTATAACTGTACATCTGGGCTGTCACACACACCTGCACACATAGGCATGCATAACTGTACATCTGGGGACTGTCACACACACCTGCACACATAGGTATGCATAACAGTCCACCTGGGATTGTCACACACCTGCACTCATAGGCATGCAAACCTGCATATCTGGGGACTGTCACACAAAACTGCACACATTGGCTTGCATAAATGTACATCTGGGACGGTCACACCCACCTGCACACATTGGTATGCATAGCTGTACATCTGGGGTTGACACACACACCGGCACACATAAGCTTGCATAACTGTACATCTGGGGCTGTCACACACACCTGGACACATAGTTATTCATAACTGTACATCTGGGGACTATAAAACCCACTTGCACACATAGGCTTTCATAACTGTACATCTGGGGCTGTCACACCCACCTGCACACATAGGCTTGCATAACTGTACATCTGGGGACTGTCACACACACCTGCAAACCTAGGCATGCATAACTGCACAGCTGGGGACTGTCACACACACCTGCACTCATACGCATGCAAACCTGCATATCTGGGGACTGTCACACAAAACTGCACACATTGGCTTGCATAAATGTACATCTGGGACGGTCACACCCACCTGCGCACATAGGAATGTATAACTGTACATCTGGGCTGTCACACACACCTGCACACATAGGCATGCATAACTGTACATCTGGGGACTGTCACACACACCTGCACACATAGGTATGCATAACTGTCCACCTGGGGTTGTCACACACCTGCACTCATAGGCATGCAAACCTGCATATCTGGGGACTGTCACACAAAACTGCACACATTGGCTTGCATAAATGTACATCTGGGACGGTCACACCCACCTGCACACATTGGTATGCATAGCTGTACATCTGGGGTTGACACACACACCGGCACACATAAGCTTGCATAACTGTACATCTGGGGCTGTCACACACACCTGGACACATAGTTATTCATAACTGTACATCTGGGGACTATAAAACCCACTTGCACACATAGGCTTTCATAACTGTACATCTGGGGCTGTCACACCCACCTGCACACATAGGCTTGCATAACTGTACATCTGGGGACTGTCACACACACCTGCAAACCTAGGCATGCATAACTGCACAGCTGGGGACTGTCACACACACCTGCACTCATACGCATGCAAACCTGCATATCTGGGGACTGTCACACAAAACTGCACACATTGGCTTGCATAAATGTACATCTGGGGACGGTCACACACACCTGCACACATAGGCATGCATTACTTTACATCTGGGCTGTCATACACCCCCGCACACATAGGCTTGCATAACTGCACATCTGGGGATGGTCATACACACATCTGCACACATAGGCATGCATAACTGTACATCTGGGCTGTCACACACACCTGCACACATAGGCTTGCATAACTGTACATCTGCGGCTGTACACACACCCCTGCACACATAGGCATGCATAACTGTACATCTGGGGATTGTACACTCACCTGCACTCATAGGCATGCATAACTGTACATCTGGCACTGTCACACACACCTGCACACATAGGCATGTATAACTATATGTCTGAGAATATCACAGCACCTGAACATATGGGTATGCATAACTGCACATCTAGGGCTGTCACACACACCTGCACACATAGGCATGCATAACTACATCTGGGACTGTCACACATACCTGTACACTAGACCTGCATAAGTGTATATCTGTGGTTGTCACACACACCGGCACACATGGGCTTGTATAACTTTACATATGGGACTGTCACAGACACCTGAACACATAGGCATGCATAACTGTACATCTGGGACTGTCACAAACACCTGTACACATAGGCATGCATAACTGTACATCTGGGACTGTCACAAACACCTGCACTCATATGCATGCATAACTGCACATCTGGGAAGGGTCACACACAACTGCAAACATTGCCTTGCATAATTGCATATCTGGGGACTGTCACACAAACCTGCGAACATTGGCTTGCATAACTGTACATCTGGGACTGTCACACATACGTGCACACATAGGCTTGCATATCTGTAAATTAGGGGACTGTCACACCCACCTGAACACATAGGCATGCATAACTGTACATCTGGGGTTGTCACACACACCGGCACACATGGGCTTGTATAAATTACATCTGGTACTGTTACAGACACCTGCACACATAGGCATGCATAACTGTACATCTGGGACTGTCACAAACACCTGCACTCATATGCATGCATAACTGCACATCTGGGAAGGGTCACACACAACTGCAAACATTGCCTTGCATAATTGCATATCTGGGGACTGTCACACAAACCTGCGAACATTGGCTTGCATAACTGCACATCTGGGACTGTCACACATACGTGCACACATAGGCTTGCATATCTGTAAATTAGGGGACTGTCACACCCACCTGAACACATAGGCATGCATAACTGTACATCTGGGGTTGTCACACACACCGGCACACATGGGCTTGTATAAATTACATCTGGTACTGTTACAGACACCTGCACACATAGGCATGCATAACTGTACATCTGGGACTGTCACAAACACCTGCACTCATATGCATGCATAACTGCACATCTGGGAAGGGTCACACACAACTGCAAACATTGCCTTGCATAATTGCATATCTGGGGACTGTCACACAAACCTGCGAACATTGGCTTGCATAACTGTACATCTGGGACTGTCACACATACGTGCACACATAGGCTTGCATATCTGTAAATTAGGGGACTGTCACGCCCACCTGAACACATAGGCATGCATAACTGTACATCTGGGGTTGTCACACACACCGGCACACATGGGCTTGTATAAATTACTTCTGGTACTGTTACAGACACCTGCACACATAGGCATGCATAACTACATCTAGGGCTGTCACACACAGCTGTACACAAAGGCAGGCATAACTGTACATCTGTGACTCTCACACATACCTGCACACATAGGCATGCATAACTGCACATCTGGAATTGTCACACACACTTGCACACATAGGCATGCATAACTGTACACCTGGGGCTGTCACACACACCTGCACACATAGGCTTATGCGTAACTGCACATCTGGGGCTGTCACACCCATTTGCACACATTGGTATGCATAACTGTACACTGGGCTGTCATACAGACCTGCACACATAGGCATGAACAACTGTATATCTGGGCTGTCACACACACCTGCACACATAGGCATGCATAACTGTACCACTGGGCCTGTCACACACACCTGCACATATAGTCATGCATAACTGAACATCTCGGGCTGTCACACACACCTGCACACATAGGCTTGCATAACTGTACATCTGGGGACTGTCACACACACCTGCACACATAGGCATGCATAACTGTACATCTGGCCTGTCACACACACCTGCACACATAGGCTTTCATAACTGCACATCTGGGGCTGTCAGACACAGCTGCACACATAGGCATGCATAACTGTACATCTGTGCTGTCTCACAATCCTGCATACCTGGGCATGCATAACTGTACATCTGGGGACTTTCCCAAACACCTGCACACATAGGTTTGCATAACTGTACATCTGGGACTGTCACACACAGCTGCACACATAGTTATCCATAACTGTACTTCTGGAGACTATCACACACACTTGCACACATAGGCTTGCATAACTGTACATCTGGGGCTGTCACACCGACCTGCACACATTGGTATGCATAACTGTACATCTGGGCTGTCAAACAGACCTGCCCACATAGGCATGAATATCTGTACATCTGGGCTGTATCACACACCTGCACACATAGGCATGCATAACTGTACATCTGGGGGCTGTCACATAAACCTGCACACATAGGCATGCATAAGTGTACATCTGGGCTGTCATACACACCTGCACACATAGGCTTGCATAACTGCACATCTATGGCTGTCACACACACCTGCACACACAGGCTTTTATAACTGCACAACTGGGGACTGTCACACAAACCTGCACACAAAGGCTTACATAACTGCACATCTGGTTTGACACACACACCTGCACACATAGGCTTGCATAACTGTACATCTGGGACTGTTACAACACCTGCACACATAGGCTTGCATAACTGTACATCTGGGGATGGTCATACACAGCTGCACACATAGGCATGCATAACTGCACATCTCAGTTGACACACACACCTGCACTAATAGGTTTGCATAACTGTACATCTGGGGGTGTCACACACACCTGCACTAATAGGTTTGCATAACTGTACATCTGGGGACTGTCACACACACCTGCACACATACGCATGCATAACTGTATATCTGGGGCTGTCACACACACCTGCAATAATAGATTTGCATAACTGTACATGTGGGGACTGTCACACACAGCTGCACACATAGGCATGCCTAACTGTACATCTGGGGCTTCCACACACACCTGCACACATAGGCAGGCATAACTGCATCTCTGGGGACAGTCACACACACCTGCACACATAGGCATGCATAACTGCACATCTGGGGACTGTCACACACAGCTGCACACATAGGCTTGCATAACTGCACATCTGGGGATGAAACACACAGCTGCACACATAGGCTTGCATAACTGTACATCTGGGGATGGTCATACACACATCTGCACACATAGGCTTGCATAACTGTACATCTGGGGACTGTCATACACACCTGCAAACACAGGCATGCATAACTTTACATCTGGGCTGTCATACAACCCTGCACACATAGGGTTGCATAACTGAACATCTGGGGCTGTCACACACAAACGCACACATAGGCATGCATAACTGTGCATCTGGACTGTCACACACCTGCACACATAAGCTTGCATAACTGTACATCTGGGGCTGTCACACACACCTGCAAACACAGGCATGCATAACTGCACATCTTGGGCTGTCACACACACTTGCACACATAGGCATGCAAAACTGCACTTCTCGGGAATGTCACAGAAAACTGTATACATTGGCTTGAATAACTGTACATCTGGGACTGTCACACACACCTGCACACATAGTCTTGCATAACTGTACATCTGGGGACTGTCACACACACCTGCACACATAGGCATGCATAACTGTACATCTGGGGACTGTCACACACACCTGCACACATAGGCATGCATAACTGTACATCTGGGGCTGTCACACACACCTGCACACATAGGCTTGCATAACTGTACATCTGGGGATGGTCACACTCACGTGCACACATTGCCTTGCATAACTGCACAACTGGGGACTGTGAGACACACACCTGCACACATAGGCTAGCATAACTGTACATCTGGGACTGTCACACATACCTGCCCACATAGGCATGAATATCTGTACATCTGGGCTGTATCACACACCTGCACACATAGGCATGCATAACTGTACTTCTGGGGCTGTCTCACACACCTGCACTAAAATGCATGAATAACTGCACATCTTGGGCTGTCACACACAGCTGCACACATAGGCTTGCATAACTGCACATCTGAGGTTGTCACACACACCTGCACACATAGGCTTGCATGACTGTACATCTGGGAGTGTCACACACACCTGCACACATCGGCATGGATAACTGTACATCTGGGGCTGTCACTCACAGTTGCACCCATAGGCATGCATAACTGCACATCAGGGGACTGTCACACACACCTGCACACATAGGCATGCATAACTGTACATCGAGGACTGTCACACACACCTGCACACATAGGCATGCATAACTGTACACCTGGAGTTGTCACACACACCTGCACACATAGGCTTGTAGAATTGTACATCTGGGACTTTCACACACACCTGCACTCATAGGCATGCATAACTGTACATCTGGGGCTGTCACACATAGCTGCACACATAGGCTTGCATAACTGTACATCTGGGGATGGTCACACTCACCTGCACACATAGGCATGCATAACTGCACATCTGGGGACTGTCACACACACCTGCACTCATAGGCATGCAAACCTGCATATCTGGGGACTGTCACACAAAACTGCACACATTGGCTTGCATAAATGTACATCTGGGACGGTCACACCCACCTGCACATATTGGTATGCATAACTGTACATCTGGGCTATCACACAGACCTGCCCATATAGGCATAAATATCTGTACATCTGGGCTGTCTCACACACCGGCACACATAGGAATGTATAACTGTACATCTGGGCTGTCACACACACCTGCACACATAGGCGTGCATAACTGTACATCTGGGGACTGTCACACACAGCTGCACACATAGGCATGCTTAACTGTACATCTGGGCTGTCACACAAACCTGCACACATAGGCATGCATAACTGTACATCTAGCGCTGTCACACAA
This sequence comes from Jaculus jaculus, assembly GCF_020740685.1. Classification (NCBI taxonomy): domain Eukaryota; kingdom Metazoa; phylum Chordata; class Mammalia; order Rodentia; family Dipodidae; genus Jaculus; species Jaculus jaculus. The sequence goes on from NC_059109.1 coordinate 76,544,420, forward strand.
CCTGCACTCATAGCCATGCATAACTGTACGTCTGAGAATGTCACAGCACCTGAACACATGGGTATGCATAACTGCACATCTGGGGACTGTCACACACACGTGCACTAATAGATTTGTATAACTGTACATCTGCAGACTGTCACACACACCTGCACACATAGGCATGCAAAACTGCACATCTGGGGATTGTCACACACAACTACACACATTGGCTTGCATAACTGCACATCCTGGGACTGTCACACACACCTGCACACATAGGCATGCAAAACTGCACTTCTGGGGATGTCACAGAAAACTGCACATATTGGCTTGCATAACTGTACATCCGGGACTGTCACACACACCAGCACCCATAGGCATGCATAACTGTACATCTGGGGCTGTCACACACAGCTGCACACATAGGCTTGAATAACTGTACATCTGGGGATGGTCACACTCACCTGTACACATTGCCTTGCATAACTGCACATCTGAGGACTGTGACACACACACCTGCACACATAGGCATGCATCACTGCATATCTTGGAACTGTCACACAAAACTGCACACATAGGCTTGCGTAACTGTACATCTGGGACTGTCACACATACCTGGACACATAGGCTTGCATATCTGTACATCAGGGGACTGTCACGCCGACCTGCACACATAGGCATTCATAACTGTACATCTGGGGTTGTCACACACACCGGCACACATAGGATTGTATAACATTACATCTGGGACTGTCACAGACACCTGCATACATAGGCATGCATAACTGTACATCTGGGCCTGTCACACACAGCTGCACACATAGCCAGGCATAATTGTACCTCTGTGACTGTCACAACTACGTGCACACATAGGCTTGCATAACTGCACATCAGGAGCTCTCACACACACCTGCACACATAGGCATGCATAACTGCACATCTGGGAATGGTCACACACACCTGCCCAAATAGGAATGCATAACTGTACATCTGGTGCTGTCACACACACCTGCACACATAGGCATGCACAACTGTATGTCTGAGAATGTCACAGCACCTGAACACATGGGTATGCATAACTGCACATCTGGGGACTGTCACACACACCTGCACACAGAGGCTTGCATAACTGTACATCTGGGGACTGTCACAAACACTGGCAAACATAGGCTTCCATAACTGCACATCTGGGGCTGTCACACACACCTGAACACATAGGCTTGCATAACTGTACATCTGGGACTGTCACACTCACCTGCACACATAGTTATGCATAACTGTACATCTGGGGACTATCACACACACTTGCACACATAGGATTGCATAACTGTATATCTAGGGCTGTCACACCCACTTGCACACATTGCACTGCATAACTGTACATCCGGGCTGTCATACAGACCTGCACACATAGGCATGAATAACAGTATATCTGGGCTGTCACACACACCTGCACACATAGGCATGAATAACAGTATATCTGCACTGTCACACACACCTGCAAACATAGGCATGCATAACTGTACATCTGGGACTGTAACACACACCTGCACACATAGGCATGCATAATTGTACATCTGGGCTGTCACACACACCTGCACACATAGGCTTGCTTAACTGCACATCTGGGGCTGTCACACCCACTTGCACAAATTGGAATACATAATTGCACATCGGTGCTGTCACACTGAACTGCACACATAAGCTTGCTTAACAGCACATTTCGGGCTGTCACACACAGCAGCAAACATAGGCATGCACAACTGTACATCTGGGAGTGTCAAACAAACCTGCACACATAGGCATGCATAACTGTACATCTTGGGCTGTCACACACAACTGCACACATAGGCATGCATAACTGCACATCTGAGGCTGTCACACACCTGCACATACAGGCATGCGTAACTGTACATCTGGTTACTGTCAAACACACCTACACAAATAGGCTTCCATAACTGCACACCTGGGGCTGCCACACACACCTGCACACATAGTCATGCATAACTGTACATCTGGGGACTATCACACACACTTGCACACATAGGCTTGCATAACTGTACATCTGGGGTTGTCACACCCACCTGAACACATTGGTATGCATAACTGTACATCTTGGCTGTCACACAGACCTGAACACATAGACATGAATATCTGTGCATCTGGGCTGTCACACACACCTGCACACATAGGCTTGCATAACTGTAGATCTGGGGCTGTCACACAGACCTGCACAGATAGGCATGCATAACTGTACATCTGGGGACTGTCACACACACCTGCACACATAGGCATGCATAACTGTACATCTGGGCTGTCATACACACCTGCACACATAGGCTTGAGTAACTGCACATCCAGGGGTGTCACACAGCTGTACACATAGGCATGCATAACTGTACATCTGGGCAGTCACACAAACCTGCACACATAGGCATGCATAAATGTACATCTGTGGCTGTCACACACCGGCACACATAGGTTTGCATAACTGTACATCTGGAGCTGTCACACACACCTGCACAAATAGGCATGCACAACTGTACATCTGGTGCTGTCACACACACCTGCACACATATGCACACATAACTGTACATCTGGGGCTTTCACACACTCCTGCACACATAGGCATGCATAACTGCACATCTGGGGACTGTCACACACACCTGCACACATAGGCATGCAAAACTGCACATCTGTGGACTGTCACACACAACTGCACACATTGGCTTGCATAACTGCACATCTGGGGATTGTCACACACACCTCCATACATAGGCATGCAAAACTGCACTTCTGGGGAATGTCACACAAAACTGCACACATTGGCTTGCTTAACTGTACATCTGGGACTGTCACACACATCTGCACACATAGTCTTGCATAACTGTACATCTGGGGACTGTCACACACACCCTCACACATAGGCATGCATAACTGTACACCTGGGGTTGTCACAAACACCTGCACACATGGCTTGTCGAACTTTACATCTGGGACTGTCACACACACCTGCACTCATAGGCATGCATAACTGTACATCTGGGGCTGTCACACACAGCTACACACATAGGCTTGCATAACTGTACATCAGGGGATGGTCACACTCACCTGCACACATAGGCAGGCATAACTGCACATCTGGAAACTGTCATATACACCTGCACACATAGGCTTGCATAACTGCACATCTGGGGACTGTCACACACAACTGCACACATTGCCTTGCATAACTGCATATCTGGGGACTGTGACACACACACCTGCACACATAGGCATGCATCACTGCATATCTGGGGACTCTCACACAAAACTGCACACATAGGCTAGCATAACTGTACTTTCGGGACTGTCACACATACCTGCACAAGTAGGCTTGCATATCTGCACATCAGGAGACTGTCACGCCGACCTGCACACATAGGCATTCATAACTGTACATCTGGGGTTGTCACACACACCGGCATACATAGATCTGTATAACATTACATCTGGGACTGTCACAGACACCTGCACACATAGGCATGCATAACTGCACATCTGGGAATGGTCACACACACCAGCACACATAGGCATGCATAACTGTACATCTGGTGCTGTCACACACACCTGCACACATAGGCATGCACAAGTGTACGTCTGAGAATGTCACAGCACCTGAACACATGGGTATGTATAACTGCACATCTTGGGACTGTCACACACACCTGCCCACATAGGCTTGCATAACTGTACATCTGAGGACTGTCACAAACACTGGCACACATAGGCTTCCATAACTGCACATCTTGGGCTGTCACACACACCTGCACACATAGGCTTGCATAACTGTACATCTGGGACTGTCACAACTATGTGCACACATAGGCTTGCATAATTATACATCTGGGGCTGTCACACACAGCTGCACACATAGCCAGGCATAACTGTACATCTGTGACTGTCACAACTACGTGCACACATAGGCATGCATAGCTGCACACCTGGGGACTCTCACATACACCTGCACACATTGGCTTGCATAACTGCACATCTGGGGACAGTCACACACAACTGCACATATTGGCTTGCATAAGTGTACATCTGGGACTGTCACACACACCTGCACACATAGTCTTGCATAACTGTACATCTGGGGACTGTCACACACACCTGCCCACATAGGCTTGTAGAACTGTACATCTGGGACTGTCACACACACCTGCACACATAGGCATACATAACTGTACACCTGGGTTTGTCACACACACCTGCCCACATAGGCTTGTAGAACTGTACATCTGGGACTGTCACACACACCTGCACACATAGGCATGCATAAGTGTACATCTGGGGCTGTCACACACAGATGCACACATAGGCATTCATAACTGTACATCTGGGGATGGTCACAGTCACCTGCACACATGGGCATGCATAACTGCACATCTGGGGACTGTCACACACACCTGTGCTAATAGGCTTTCTTAACTGTTCATCTGGGACTGTTACACACACCTGCACACATAGACATGCATGATTGTACATCTGGGGCTGTCACACCCACCTGCAAACATTGGAATGCATAACTGTACACCTGGGCTGTCACACACACCTGCACACATAGGCTTGCATAACTGCACATCTGGGGCTTTCTCACACAACTGCACACATAGGCAACCATAACTGCACATCTGGGGACTGTCACACACACCTGCACACATAGGCATGCATAACTGTACATCTGGGGACTGTCACACTCACCTGCACACATAGGCTCTTTTCTCTTGTTCCTTCTCTGACAGTTGCTGACATAACCTGAGTTCCCTCTTCTCTTTACTATTTTTGAGCTCCCTCAGGTAGATTTGTTTTCTGGGCTAGTGTTTCCTTAGAGTATTTTCTTATAGTAGCTGTTTGATGGTCATTTGGAGCCCCATCTTTACTCTGCATCAACTGAATGGATCTCATTGCACTGAACCCTGCTGGTCCCACAGCTTGAATGAAGAACAGAGCTTCTCAGACAGAGTGGAGGAGGATGTGGTGTGTATATGTGATGTTAATCTGTGCTCTGTCATGTTTGTGACATTTCAATCTCTTCTGTTATTAACAGTAATATTTAGCACATGCCTTGGTCTTTTTGGTTGAAAATCTAAACCTGTGTTTCCAAAAATGATCCTATATTTTGTAATGACATTCTATTAAATAAGAAGCCAAGGCCAACAATAAAAAGTTTTGTTAGCAAAATTAATTATATATTTAAGTTTTGCTCATGGTAATTCCAGACAGTCAATGCTGCCTGTTGCTCATTGTTCTGCCTAAAACAATAGCTCCAGAGCCTCTGCCTGCTGCTGAGTGTTGAGTCCATTGAATCTGAGAGAGCGCAGAGTTCTTTACAAATACCAAGAGTGGATAATGGAGCAGCTGCGGGAGGATGGTGCCAGGCTGTGGACTGGTGCTTGGGCCTCAGGATAAACAGCCATTTTCATCTGGGTTATCCAAGCTAATCCCCATGGCCCAGCCTGCTGCCTTACTTGCTATGTGAAATTGCTTTTAGGGAGACATGCAAAAGAGCTGGCACAGATTTGCACCATCTACAATCACTTCCTCTATGAACATCACAGCTCTTATTTTCTGAGAGGAACTGTTAGGGAGTCCAGTGTGGCATGGTCAGGTAGAGGTGACTATCTGGCCACCATCGTGAAAGGATAGATGCCTGTGGCCTCACAAGCTGGTCAGGTAGCAAGAGAAGGCAGAGCAGGTCCAGGTAAAGGGAACAGGCTGCTTGTGTTACTTATGATGGGACAGAGACACAGATCTCTACTGTCATTCTCAATAGCCTGTGGAATTTTGCGAGACTTTTAGGGGCCTCAATTTAGACAAACCCAGGAATCCTGGCTTCAACACAAAGAATATTAGGAAGAGCCAGTATACAGCAGAGTTGATGGTTTTATCAAAGATACTCTCAAGGAGAGAATCGAAGAACAACTGAGAACATTGATGTGGGCTTCTCTCTAAGAGAGTACTTAAAGAAAGTAAGATATACCCAAGTGTTAGTATGGTATTCTCAAGGGGACTAGCAATTAAATATCTTTATATTAAACATATACACCATTTTGGAGGCTCTTAAGCTACATTTCAAAAGGTTACTTAGATTCCTTTTTTTTCTCTCTCTTTCTCTTTAGATGAGTGAGATTATAGGGTTGTTCCAGAGGTTCCCTGGATGGGATTATAATCTGATAAGGTAAAACCACCAACCACTAGGGTAACTCCCTGACATGAAAATGCTAAAAGTGGCAAATACACAAATTAGATTATTCAAACCGATGTTCATAGATGGACTGGCCAGTAACAATTCTCACAGTTTAATCTTATTCAAATTTCTTTCACAAATGTCATGCATTATTTTTTATTTATACAGGAGGAAAATCATTATTTAGAGAAGATATGATTATCTGCCTTCACAATTAAAGGACATCAAACATCTACAGGAATGCCACAATAATAATTCCCCAATAATAGCAATGATTATTTTGCAAATAATGTCAGGAATATAGGTCTCCTTCATGAATAACAGAAACATAAATGATCTAGGATAATACAGTAAACATGCACAGAGCTGAAGAAACTGGCCAACAGAACTAAAATCTATAATATGAAAGAATACATATGAAATATTGGAAAGCTCAATATCACATTATATCCTCAAATTAATCTATAATTTCACCTTCCCAATAAAGTAGAATGTTGTTTTAAACATAATTTAACAAAATAGCCCTAAAGTTTACTCACAAACATTCATGTATAAGTAGAGCAAGTAATATATTTAAAAGAAAATAGAGCAAAAACCTGCACTATAATATATTAAAATATACTATAAAGTTAAAATACTGCTAGGTGAACTCAAAACAAGAATTTCAATGGAACAAAATGGAAAGATTATATATATATATAAAATGATAAATATATATATTATATAATATGATAAATATATATTATATAATATGATAAATTTATATATATAATATTGTTGCAGTCAGGTTCATATTGCTGACAGAAATCACCCAACCAAGAGAAGCTTGTGGGAAAAAAGGTTTATTTTTGCTTACAGAGTTGAGGGGAAGCTCCATGATGGTAGAGGAAAATGATGCCATGAGCAGAGAGTGGACATTACTTCCTGGCCAACATCAGGTGGACAACTGCAACAGGAGAGTGTGCCAAACACTGACAAGGGGAAAATGGCTATAACACCCATAAGTCTGCCCCAAACAATACACTGCCTCCAGGAGGTGTTAATTCTCAAATCTCCCATCAGCTGGGAACGTAGCCTTCAGAACACCTAAGTTTATGGTGGACACCTGAATCAAACCACCACAAATATATTATGTATTATTATATATAATTACATATATTTTTATATAATATATAAATATATATAATGTAATATATTATATATTATTTCCATTTTGATATGTATGTATATGTGTATATATATATATATATATACACACATGCTATATGAGGAGAGAGATGCTGTATTAGCTACATTCTCATTGCTGTGACAAAAATATCTGACCAGAGGCAAGTAAAGGAAGTGTATATTTTGGCTCATAGTTTGAGGATGCAACCTATCATAGCAGGGAAGAGACACAGTGGTCAGAGCATGAAGCAGCTGGTCACATAGCATCCACAATCAGGATGAAGAGAGTAGATGAATTATGCTGCTGCTTAGCCATCTCTCTCCTTTTTATACAGTTTAGGATTCCAGCCCATGAAATGGTGCTGCCTTCTGTTAAGGCAGGTCTTCCTACTTAAATTAATCTAATGAAGAGTATCCCCTGAAGGTGATTCTAAGTCCTATCAAGTTGACAGTCTAAACCATCACATATGTGTTTTCTGTATGTAAGACCTTCAATCAATCTTAGTGGCCTTTTACTTGTAAACAATGTTGTTTATGCATATTTAAGGCAGCATAGTCAAAATGAAAAGGCAAGTTGACCATGAGGCAGCACTTCAGGAACAAGTAACCATGTGTTTGTGGGTTTAGCAAAGAGCTGCAGATCAACAGAATAGAAGAAAAAAAAAAAAACAACAATACAAGAATGTTAAGAGGCAATTAGTGATGACAAAATAAAATAGGAAGACACGTATTATGTCTTTATTTTCATTTCAAGATAAGGAGCTGCCCTTTCACCTGGTATATGGATAGAGGTTCAAGGAACTTATCTGGGGGTAAGGCAAGGGGTTGTGACTAAATTCCTGACAAGAGAAACCTGGAAAATGGTGAAAGGAAAATACTGAAAGGCAGTCTGACAAACTGATTAATGACACTACAATATTCCTATTCCTCAACCTCTCTTAATCCTATGGAAAGAATACACAAGAGGGCAAAAATCCACTCTCAAATGCTATCTCTACCTAGTTAGAGAATTTTTGGTAGCATAGGGAATATCTCAAGATATAATCTTTAGTAAAAAATGAGGATTTTAATGTTGATATTCATATAAATAAGTATTTACATATGTGCATTTTTTTGTTTATTTATTTATTTATTTATTTGAGAGTGACAGAGAAAGAGGCAGAGAGAGAGAGAGAGAGAGAGAGAGAGAGAGAGAGAGAGAGAGAGAGAGAGAGAGAGAGAGAGAGAGAGAATGGGTGTGCCAGGGCTTCCAGGCACTGCAAATGAACTCCAGTTGCATGTGCCCCCTTGTCCATCTGGCTAACATGGGGCCTGGAGAATTGAGCCTCGAACAGGGGTCCTTAATCTTCACAGGCAAGCGCTTAACAGCTAACCCATCTCTCTAGCCCTGTATGTGCATTTTTAATGAAACACAACGCAGATCACCATAGAAGGAAATACTTGGTAGTATGAGTACTGTTTTCCTTCTTGGTGGAGAGATTACTAGTGATAGTACTTAATTCTTTGTACTTTTCTATAATTTTCTTATTATGCAGATGTGATATACTAAACCATACTTAGAAAAATATGCCCAAATGAACTTGTTCCTCTCTTTGACTTTACAAGATTCATTCAGTGTTTTGTTTGCAGCTTATTCTCACTCTCAGAAGGAATTATTGCCAAAAGCCCCCAGATCCAAGGAGGAATCCTTCTGTAAGTAATCAAGGAAAGTTGATTTCCTTCATAGATTTTTGCATAAGCATTCTTCCAGAACCTATTAGTGTTTGAGCTGAGCAATGCCAGTCTTTCCACAGAATGCTGCAGGACCCTGCTGCATGTGACACTGTCTGGCTTCTTTCCCATATTCAGCATGGAGTCAGTACTTTTAAGGCAAACATTCCCTGGATGGAGAATGCCCATGTGGAAGGATGGGTTACACCTCGATGCATTGAACAATAGCTGACATGCACTGAGTGGCCTTGCATAATATCCACTGGCCACTGTCTGTCTCATTCATTCCCACAATATCCCTGTGCCCATTCACCCCATTTTGCAGGGCAGGAATTTAGGCTCAAGAAGATGATATGGCTTACCCTTGATGTTGCAGAAAGTGAGTAGAACATGGTTTAGTTGGTAGGATACTTGTCACACAAGCATAAGGACTAGAGTTTAGATTCCCAGCACCCATGTAAATGCTGGGTAGACATGGTAGCCCACTTGTAATCCCAGCACTCAGAAGAGGCAGGACATTACCAAAGCAAGTTGGCTTGCTCAACTACATGAATTGGCACTCTCGGTACAGGTGACAGAGGCAGACATCTGATATCAACCTCTTGTTTCTACATGTATGTACCCACACATGTGCATACATGAATAGACACATGCACACAAACTACACATATATAAACAAACAAACCAACAACTAAAAACAAAAATAATGACAAAAAAAGAAAGTGAGTGGTATAGGTGGCATTTTGTTTGAATAAACTCCAGAGCTGGGACAAAGTAGGCACACAGGGGACATCATTTATATGTAGACAAGGTTCATGTTCCTCAGAACCAATAAGATGTTACTTTTGCTTTCCATCAGAGTAACTCACGCATTAGCTTTGGACTATGGATGTCTCCCCAAGAATTTGATCTATAGATCCCTGTAGCTTTGCTTGGTCAAAAGCCCACCCCTGACAGCCATGGGCAGGTGACTTCTATTGGGTCAGGGCATCAGCAAAGGGGAAACCCTGGCTTCTCCTGTTCCCACCTCTTATTGCTAGCACACTCTCACAGAGCTGAGAGCAACCTTCTCAAAGCCATCAAAGCCATTGTCTCCCTGTTGATAGCTGTTAGAATATTTGCTTTACAAATTGACCTTTTTTTACAGCTGCATTTCCAGGCATCAGTACCTGAAATCCTAAAAGCTGGGCTGAGATGGAAAGTTTGATAATTAGGTTTTGAGAAATCATAACCTTAGTTCTTGAAAATGTGTGCAGCGGTGGGTTGGTGGCCGTGGAGGTTAATCCTGTGTCTTCCTTCCCAGGAATATGTTTGTGATTGGGGGCAGGGTGAATCTAAATTGGAATTTGTCTTCCTTGACAATGAGGCAGAATAAATGGTTTCCTTTCTCTTCTCCACTTGGGATTGGAATCATCATTTAATCTTTAAAGGAATAAATCATATGGAATAACTGTATACACTATACCTTGATGACTTATATTAATGTTCCCTGTAATGTGTAATGTACAAAGGTCCAATTCTCTTATGTTTGCTTCAGTCTTAGTCCCATTTTACTTTGACCATTATAATTCAGATCCTGTTTCCATAAGCAACTCATATTAGAATGTAAGCTTTTGTGATTTTAATAAGCTAGGGCTGGCTGATCTCCCTCTCTTGTCTGTTCTGCCTCCTTTGGCGAGACACTCCTAATTTGATTGTGTGTTGGTGAGCAGTATTATGCTACCTATTGAAATTAAAGAAATGTATGCAACTTACATTAGACTTCTACTTCCAGTGGAGAAGATGGTGTCTCCCCAGAATACAGACGTCATGAATGAAATGTTAATGGCCTCTGTACTTCTTACTCCAAATGACAATTGCCAGCCTTAAAATCTCATTCTATTGAGAAAAAATTCAGAGTTTTATAAATGCAGATATTCTGAATACCCAGAAAGTTCTGAGAATGCAGCTCTTCCCACATCTATTATTTTACCTTGCAGGCATTGTGATTTCTACAGAGGAGGTAAGGAGCTTATTTGTGAGCCATGTTGTGAGTGGGGCACAGAGTGGCAAATAGGGGCTGATTGGTAAGTTTAGATATGTGTGTGCTACTACAGCCTATCCCGTGGTAGAAGGACTGCTGTAATTTTTAGATCAGAATAACCAGTAAATGGTTTTTATGGATAAAAGATTATATAAGCCAGGTGTGTTAATGTGTACCTGTAATTCTAGTACTTGGAAGGCTAAGGCAAGAGGATTGGGAGTTCAGAGTCATCTTACCTACATGATGAATTCAACATTAACCTGGGCTCTATGAAATTCTATCAGGAAACAAAACAGAGCAAATCAAAACTACAGCAACAACCAGGAGGTTATGGCTCTTTGTTTTGTAGTGCTAGGACTAAAATAAAGAGCCATGATGGTCCTTCCTTGGAAACTCCAGCCCTGATTTCTCCCTGCTCCTGTGTCCAATCCTTGCTGATCACACCTCTGTCGTTCACACACAGCCTCCTCATTGCCCCCGTGCCCTCTCTCCTCCCTGCAGCCTTCAGCCATCAGTGGTGAGCTGGATCATCCACAAAATAAATCCACAGCACTGATGGTTCCTGACGAACCCCTCTGGGTCTGTAGCCAGGTCTGATGCAAAATGCAACCTCTTTCTGTGGCTCTCTCTCTTCATTTCCTTACCTCTCTTCACATCACTCACAACATTCCCACTTTTCTGCCCTCTTCTCTATTCCCCACATGTATCTTTCAATATAGAATGTAGGCATATATAACTCCAGCCATGGTGCCACTGTTAATCCCAGAGCTAGGGAGGTAAAGGCAGGAGGATCCTTGGGGCTTACTGGCCAGCCAGTCAGCCTAATTGATGAGCTCCAGGAAAATTCAAAAAGTAAGTGGAATTACTGAGGAACAATACCCAAGGTTCTTCACATGCATACACACATGTGCACAGACACTGGAACACACATCTGTGTCCATACCCATATACAACACACACACACACACACACACACACACACACACGTGCAATACTTCCAGCTCAATTGGTCATGAAGTATGTGCTTAATGAATACTTTCCCAGTACACAGTGAGTGAGCCAGTCCATATCTCACCCTCTCAAGCTCTTATTTAGCAATCATACTTTTCCTACCAATGTCTTTATAATTGAGGGATTTCTGCTGGCTTTTTGCTACTACATTTAGGGATTTCTATTTGTATCGATATCTTTGTGTCTTTTTGGCTGAAAATAATGTGTATTTCCATTGAAAAATAACTTAAGTGTTCATCAGGACTCAATTGACCTATTCTCTCTGCTTCTCACAGTGATATGAGGATTCTCTGGAGAATGAAAGTGCATGGGAGACAGAGTTCTGCTCTCACAAAGCATGGTCTAATGCTTGGAGCCAAGCCCAGAGCATGAGTTATGACAGGGCAGCCTGGATGAAAACTCTGCAGCTGGTCTGCTGTCAGAATATTCCCTTGTTCAATGTCTATAGGAGCTGAAGAAAAAACAAACACACCCGCTATCAATCGCATGGTCTTGTACCAACAGCAGTCATCCATGGAGTCAAAGTCTGTGCCATGTGACTGCCTTGGACCCACGTCCTGATATGAATGTGAATCCCCTGCTCCAAGGACTTGGGCATTGGCAGTGGTGCCTGGGTGCACAGGGTATGTTGGCGGGGGTGGGGGCAGGTGGTGGTCAATGTTGTCTTGTGGCAATACAGGCCATTTTCCCTTTTCTTTGGCTTCTGTCTTGTCCCAGCTCCTTGACACCTGAAACTTCATGGGATCAGGGATATATCAGTGACACCTTCTCTTTCCTTTATCACTGTCCTCTCTACTGGAATGGTATGCTATTATAATGGAGACACAGTGGTCACCAATACTTTTTCAGCATTTAATTCCCCTGCAAATGTCTGGGCACATCCAGTGTTGTTTTCATACTCCCTGTGTCCAGCAGCGTCTGTATTTATGACTCTCTATTTGGCTACTAGCAGGCTTTGAGAGGGAGTAGAGGTGGACCTCCATACTCCTGTAGCCCTGGGGATGCTTCATGAATCTTTACTTTAGAGTTACATTACCCTTCCTGAGCTGGGCAAGATTGGGGATTTGGGGAAAGTGAATCAAATGTTGTTAAATGTGGATTTTCTGTCAGTTTGGGTAAGTCAACTTCACTCCTCTCAGCACTCAGATAAAACTCTGGAATCTAACTTCAGACACCTAAGAACAGTGCTTCCAGTTTGTGAGGGGAAACTGGGCTGAGAGAGAAGAGAAGATGTCCTTGATGTCACAATACTAGGCTCTGGCTAGGCTGGTGTTAGAACTCATAGATGTGCTAATTAACCTGTGAGAAGAGGAAGGTCCTTCCTGTGGGGAGCTTTCCCTACTTCTTCCTAATCTCTTACCTGTCTTCTCCCCTTCCTTCTTTTTCTCTCTCCTCCTTTCTCCCTCCCTGTCTTGTCTAGAAGCTAGAATGTGAGGGCATAATGCGATATAGCCCAATGTGTCCCAACACAGAAGAAAATACTCTGACTGTGACTCCCTCAAAGGCTGTGCACGTTCTGGTGCAGACTCTCTGCCACAAGCTCTATTTCCAGTGGCAAAGCAGAGTGTTTGTCCATGCATGGGTCCTCTCCATATCTGGGCTGCTGTGACTGTCACATAGCAGTGACTCTGGAAACCCACCCATATATAATGGAATAGATGAATAGATCGTGATATGGTCCTGAAAGTGGGTATAAATATAATCCCTAAATAAAATTGGATGAATCTATCCAGAAATCTGATGACACTCAACTTTGTTTTTGTTTCCAGGGAATTGTTGGATACATGTTGCAGGTAAGGGGTGGAGTCATTGTTCTTTCTTAGCTCAAACCTGCTGAGAAACAGGCCACTCTGCGATATTGACATTGCTGCTGCAAACCTTTGTACAGGAGACAGAAAGACATGTCCTGCAGGGAGGGTCACAGTTATGCAGATGACCATCAGGACCAAATCTAACAAATCTGACTCCTGCTCCTCACCTCTTTGGGAACTTTGAAGGGTTTGGTATCACTACTCACGGTCCAACCCCATTGTCAAACTTTGTCACTTACAAAGGAGCTCTGAAACTTAAACTGAGCTTCTTACATGTCATGGCATAGTTCTTGTCAGACCTTGCATAGATACCTGTTCTCCCAACTACACACACATGTGTTTGAATGCTTAATCTCTAGTTGGTAGTGCTATTTGGGAAGGTTTTGGAATCTTTAGGAGGAAGAGTCTTGCTAGAGGAAGTGTCTCACTTGGGACAGGTCTTGAGGTGTTACAGCCCAGCTCCACTTGCTTCTCTCTCTGTCTCTCTCTCCCCTTCTCTCCTTCCATCATGTTTTTTTTTTTTTTTTCTGTCCCAGCAATACAAAAGTAACTGACACAATGCTCCATTTTTATTTTTTGAGTCAGGGTCTCTCACTGGCCTGGAGCTCAACAATTAGGCTAGCCAGCAAACCTCAGTGATCACCCTGCTCTGCCTCCCCAGTGCTGATACTGTAGGTAAGTGACACGAAGCCCAGTATATTCACTTATTTCTTCATTTTTATTCATGCACATGCATATATTAGTACATGTGTGCTATGGAATGAATGTGGAGGTCAGAGGACTGTCTCAGGGTGTCTGGGCCCACTTCTTCCTTTTTGGAGATAGGGTTTCTTTACCATTGCAAGGAAAGCCATTCTAGCCAGCCCATGAACTCCAGGTTCTCTGTGTTTTACCCTCATTGTTGTAAGAGCATTTGGATCATAGACGCACTTTGTATGCAGCTTTGCCCCCAGGTTTGTGTGGGTACTAGGAAGGATTAAATTTCGATTGGCAGGCTTTGCATGCATGCGCCATCTCCCCAGTCTTGAGGCCAGCATTTTTATGAGTTCTTCAGGTCTAGGCTTAGATCCTTGTGCTTGTCTAACAAGCATCTTACCCACTGAGACATCTTCTCAGCTCTTGGGATCACTTTTTAAAGTTAGTTTTTGGTTTTTTTTCTAATAAAACTTGTGAATATGTATTTGATAACACATGAGGTTTTGAAACATGTTAGAGGAACTCATTGTTAATAGAACATCAACTATTAGATTGAGAATTATGATCAGATCTGATCGCCCTCCGTATTTCCCAAGCCTGCCTTACAGTCTGTTTCACTGGATGTTGGAAACTATTTCTATGACACACACATCATAATTGTTATCACACTTCCAAAGATTAAGACAGATGGAGGTGTGTGTGTTGTTGGATCTATAGGGTCCTTAGTAAACTTAAAAGCAACTGCTGCTCTAGGATTTGATGAATTTTAACATGAACTTTGTGGTTGGGGAGATAGTTCAGTCATTAAAGTGCTTTCCTCAAAAGCATGCAGAACTGAATTCCATTCCCTATACCCATGTAAAATTGCCAGGCATGATGTCATGTGTTTGTAATCCAAGCTCTAGAGAGGTACAGACAGGAGGATTCCTGGAGCTCACAGACCAGAAAGTCTAGCCTAATTGATGAACTCCGTTAGTGAGATACCCTGTCTCAAAAAGATGTTTGGTGTTACTGGGGGTAACACCTGCACCTGAGATCATCCTCCAACCTCCCCAACATGCATGCACACCAGATACATATACATGAAGAAATATTTAAAGACATTATAATTGTAACAAAACTTGTGACTAAATGTCTCTGTCATTCACTTTGCACTCTAAAATATGAATTGCACCCCTAGAGCTCCATCCCCCAGGAGTGAATGACATCTAGCACCATCTCTTCCCTTGTGCTTCTGGCATTGAGGAGACCCCTCTCAATGGTGGATACCCTGATGGAGGGTGTCAATGGAACACTGCCAAGCTCCATGTTAATCAGCACTTGTCCCAGAAACATGATTATTATGTCCCTTGCTGTAGCTCAAAGAAAGATCACAGCCACAATTTCAATTTTCTTCTCATTTCAATGAGGATAAATGGTAGGGGATTAGTAGCCCCAAGTTATTTCTGTGATTTGTGTGTATAGCAGGTTGGGAAGGCACAGGGAAGGCTAAAACTCAGTACCTCAGTGTCCCAGGGGCATGGCTGTGTCACCAAGCTCCCGCCCACAGCTCACAAACTCAGATCAGTGGAGCAAGGCAGGGGCACAGGGGCACTGCTAGGTGTGAGTAGGACTCCATGGATATGCACTCAGCCAGAGGACGGTACTGCTTCCTGCTATTTGCCTATGGAGACTGGGCTGGGTCACCGCATCTTCCTCTTCTGAGGAAGGGTGGCATTAGGACTTCTGTGGGATACCTTGGCTTTTACGGGTCAATGCTTTCTTCTCTAAGGAAGGGTTTGAAGCATAAGAGTCCAAAAGGAAGACAGGTCAGGGACATGGGCTGTAGCTGCTTGTGCTCAGGAAAATAGTGCTTCTTCATGCTAGGGCATGGGGTAGGTTTGTCTCTGTTTATTTAGAGATGGACACATGAGGGGGAGGGGAGGGATAGTTGTTAATGAGGGGAAAGTCTGCAGCATCCTAGGGCATATCTGCTCTGCTCTGCCAGGTGACAATGGGCTTTTCCAGGCTGCTTTCTGTGTCACTTTATGGATTAGTTTACTTTACTTTTGCTGTGATGGTATTTCTGACAGAAACAACTCAAGTGAAGAAAGATTTGTTTGGGCTCCTAGTATCATTAGTCTTAGTCCATCATGAAAGGAGGTTGTGGTGGAGCAGAGTTTATATCATTGGATTTAGGAAGTGGGGTAGAGTGAGAAGTCAGGGACAAGATATCCACAAGGTCCCACACCACAGTGATCTACTTCCTCCAGCTAGGTTCTACTTCCTAAAGCTTCCAGAATGTTCCAAAAAACAGTGCCACCTAGGGATAAATTATTGTACACATGAACCTGTGGGAGAGAGTTTAGATTCAACCCACACCTTGGCCACTCAGCCTTTTGATTACTCATGGATAAGTCAGGGCAATGAGAGCCATTGTGAAGGTTTAAGGTCTACCAGAGCCAGTGCATGTGGAATTATGCTGATGATAATGGTAAATAAATGAGCCAAGACTTGCCAAGCTAGGGCTGTGGCTAAAAATGGGTGGGACCTTCTAGGACAGAGTCTCTGGCTATCTCTGCTGAAATATTTCCTCCCAACTTAAACTGCATGCATAAACACCTGGGATCAAAACTAGATTTCCATCATCCCTTCCAGCTAAGTGAAGCCATTTCATTGTGCATGTAGAAGCATCTGGTGGAACTTTTTAGAGTAGAAAATGTGTTCCTTTGGTATGCTTTCCTTCCTGCTATCCTAGGAACTTGGGGTGTGCTTCCTAGAGCTGTTGTACCCATTGTGTTACATGAGAAGACTAAGGACATGGTGGTAAGAATGGAAGTAGCCAGATTCCCTCCTTTTGGATGCATTTATTACAGCTCTGGAAAGCTTTGCACTCGATATTTGCATGAAGGAGAAACTGTAGTTTGTTTTTTTTTTTTCATTTGAAGTCACTCTTATTTTTGTTCATGTAAGGAAAGTGTAAGAGAAAAGCAAAAGAGAACACTGGACTTGATCTCGACAAACAGACTGTTTATTGGGAGGTACAGCGAGGGGCAGCAGCCTTCCTGGGGGATGAAGGATGAAGCACTGAGTCAGGCTGGGGTGCAAGCTTATAAGGAGTCTCCTAAGACAAACAGTCTGAACCAACTGCAGGTCCAAGGAAAGTAGATAAGGAATGGAAGTTATTTGTGTCCTTGCTTAGAATAAGCCTTTTTGCAGTATTGTCTAGGGAGGACTGGACATCTGTATTCTTTATGGCCTTCTAATCTTAAGGTTAGTTATTAACTCTTTAGTTCCCTCTAGCTTTCAGAGAAGGCTGTTAACCTTTCAGTTCATATGGTCTTTATCATTATCTTTAAGTTTACAAGTTCATTTTCTTTTTTTTTTAAATTTTTTATGTTTACTTATTTATTTGAAAGTGACAGACAGAGAAAGAGCCAGAGAGAGAGAGAGACAGAGAGAGAATAGGTATGCCAGGGCCTCCAGCCACTGCCAACGAACTCCAGATGCATGTTCCCCATTGTGCATCTGACTAACGTGGGTCCTGGGGAATCGAGCCTCAAACCAGGAGTCCTTAGGCTTCACAGGTAAGCGCTTAACCACTAAGCCATCTCTCTCCAGCCCGACAAGTTCATTTTCTTATGCAGCAATGGTAAGTTGAAAATAATGAGGACAGAAGCATCCAGATATAGGTAGCTGAGACCTTCTTGAACACCTTCCTCCCAAGATTAAAAAGAAATCAGAATTGAGTTATATGTTTCTACGATCATAGAAAGTTTTGAAGATAAGACTTAAAAAAATCACCCCATGTCTGGGTCAGAGTTCAATCTATGATTTTTTTATAGCCACTAAATTCAACTGTATATTTAGCATAAAGTCCTTGTTTGTCTAAAATCCCTATGCAATAGCAATTTACAACCAGTTTTCTAAAGCTTCCTCAGTTCCCTGGGTTACTGCATCCCTGGGTGTCGTGCTGTTATGTTAATGTTGGTCTGACAGTGCCAAGTGATCAAACAGGTCTCTCAGGAGCCACGAGTGGCTGGTGATAACCCGACAAAGTCCAGATGCACCTATCCTGTGTATCAGCAACTGTCTTGCTTCCAGATGCTCATGGATGATTGGGCTACATGGGCCGAGCTCAGAATCCACTGGGGGTGTTTAGGCTAGACTTGGAATGACTCTTTGGCAGGAAGGGGGGTGGGGAGCTGGCCAGCACAGTGAGTTAGAGAAACTTTTTGCAGTTTAAACTTATCATGCTTTCTTTTTTCTAAGAGTAGGAGGAAAAAACAAAGGTTTTTTCCCCCCTCCCCCTTTGGTCTGTCTTTTTAAAGCTATTTCCTTTTCTTTTGTTAAAAATGGTATGAATGTGGGGCTGGGGAGATGGCTTAGCGGTTAAGCATCTGCCTGTGAAGCCTGAGGACCCTGGTTTGAGGCTTAATTCCCAGAACCCATGTTAGCTAGATGTACAAGGAGGAGCATGCATCTGGAGTTTGTTTGCAGTGGCTGGAGGCCCTGGTGCACCCATTTTCTCTCTCTCTCTATTGCTCTCAAATAAATAAATAAATAAATAAATAAATAAAATTTTAAAAATTGAATGAGTGTAATAGGATGTTTATTTTGGCCTCTTATTCTCTCTCTCTCTCTCTCTCTCTCTCTCTCTCTCTCTCTCTCTCTCTCTTTGCACTTGATCAAATGTAAATGTGTTTTTCCTGACTATGCTACAGAGTGCTATCTGGGGTCATTCTGTCCCCAAGGCAGAGAGCCAACAGTGATTATTCTCTGGTGACTCTCAAGGGTGAAGAAGAGGCAAAATAGGGTCCTTCCTGCTCCAGCAAATCAAGGAATCAAGATTCAGAAGCAGGGACTGACAGGCTGAAACTTGCTCACAGATACACACAGGAGTTTAGGTCTCAGTTGTTATCACATTGAAATACGAAGGGTGTCTGCATTGTTGGTAATGACCAGGGCTTATCCCAACTTTCCCTGGAGTCTCTGAAACTGCCTTGTTGCCTGGCTTACTTTTTCCACCCACAGTGTCAGATGAGCCCTTATTAACTCTCTGGGAGCAGGACCTGCTTGTCCTGAAGAAATAAATGTCACAGGGAATAACCTTAATGAGCCTCACCGATGGCAGGCTGCCTTGGGGGAGGTACAGTGTGTGGACCTAGCCAGGTACTGTTCAGAGCTTCCCTCTCAAAGCTACCACATGGAGTAAGTGTGACCCAGACACTTTGTAACAAACAGGCTACATGATAGAGCCACATGTAGTTGTTGGGCATGCCACAATTCAAAAGTATGGATCGGTTTTGCTACTATAGGAGTGTAAAAGGTGAAAAGAGCAGGCTTTGTAATAAAAGAGGACATTTTTCTTTGAAGCCTCTTATCTAAAAAACTATAGCTAAAGACTTGACAAATGCTCCTTACTGATTCTTCCCTAGTTAAAAAGTGAGAACTTGTATAAAAGATCAATGAACACAGTCTTTTGCTCCTTAAGCATTCATTTTAAACATGCTTAAGAAATTCAAGCAGTAAGATGTGCTGTCCATTCTCTGTGCTGAGTGAGGCAGGGGGTGGGGCAAAGCTATGCTACTTCCTTCGTGGCATGGTAGCACCCTTCTTACCCCTCCCTACTTTGCTTGCTGTGGCTTTAGTTCCCTGAAGTCATCCATGGTTTGAAAATGTAGTATGGAAAATCCAGGTATAAAGAATACATGCATTTTAAATTGTCTGTCTTTCTGAGTAGTGTGATGAAGTCATGTGGAGCTGGGTCCAGTCCCATCCTGTTTGGGATGTGAATCATCTTTATATGCAGTGTCTCCACACTGTGTATATGGCCCACCCACTGACCTGGGAAAGAGCTCTGAGTGTGGATAAACTCCCATACCAGTAGCTCTCAGGTCTGGAGTTCTTGTCCACATTATCAAAGAATTGAAAAATGCATGCTCAGAGAAGGGTAAATTATGAGTCATGAGGGGAGGGGGCAGATTTAAATGACCAGCAATTCTTGCAGTGTTGACTAAGTTTTTAAAGAATAGTCAGAAGTGAGTTAGTCCATACTCTTGGAGATCCCCAGAGTCTCTCAGGATCAGCAGGGGAAGGCACTCAAAGTTTCAAAGGGAGAAATTCACATTTACAGAGGTGCAGAGCACTCTGAACAGTACAAACGACAGAATTTCAGGCCAAGGAAGGCCTGTTTCCTGGCAGTATCTGGCCATTGTAGTCTTTAAGGTCCTCTTTATTCTCTCGACCTGGCCCAAGGATTGGGGGTGATACTGCATGTTTAGATTCTAAGTTAGGCCCACCACTTTGGACACTTGCTGAACAATTCTGTTGAAAAAAGCTGGGTCATTTTCTGACCTGATGCTTATTGGGACTCCAGAGTACAGAATGATTTCTCTGGTACAAGCTTGGATTTGGTCACTGTTTTT
Source organism: Jaculus jaculus (assembly GCF_020740685.1). Taxonomy (NCBI): domain Eukaryota; kingdom Metazoa; phylum Chordata; class Mammalia; order Rodentia; family Dipodidae; genus Jaculus; species Jaculus jaculus. The sequence continues at coordinate 76,565,456 of NC_059109.1, forward strand.
CTTATATTATTTCTTTCCCCCCTGAGGTAAGCAGTCCCCTTTCTCGATACATTGCTCCATGAATGTGCAGGGTGGCAAAGGCATACCGGGAGTCAGTGTTTATGGTGACTCGATTTCTTTCCATGAAGAAGCGTGCTTTTGTTAGTACATGGAGCTAAGCCTTTGGGGCAGACCAGTGATTGGGCAGTTGACCCTCTCCTATGACCTTTTCTGTAGTGTTCACAGCATACCCAGTATGGAACTCCCCTGTTGCAGGCTTTGGATCCCATCAGTAAAGAGTTTCATATCTGGGTTGCAGAGTGACTCATCCATTAAGTCCAGTCAGAAGGAGACAATCTTCTCCATGACCCTTTTTAAAGTGTTAAGGGGCTCTCCCTTCTCTTCTGGTAGTTATGTGGCTGGGGTTCAGGGCCCAGGTGGCTTCTGTCTGTTCTTAGGGATATTTCCTAACAGCCTGATATAGAGCCACTGGCTTTCCAGTCATCCAGAGGCTGGCTATACCATTTAGAAAAGAGGACCTGGTGTGGTAGCTTGACAGTTCTGTCCTAAAGTTAGTATGTCTGTTTTCTCCACTAGTACTACCATGGCTGCTAGTGCCCAAAGACAAAGGAGTCACCTCGAGGCCACTGGCTCCAGTCTTTTGGACAGGGATGCCACTGGCCTAGTCCATGGGCCTAGCTTCTGGGTTAGGACCCCTAACCCAATTCCTTCTTTCTCATGTTCATAGGGGGTAAAGGGGCAGTGACATCTGGGAGTGCCAATGCAGGCATCTCACTTTGTTTTTTTTTTTTTTTTTTTCTTAAGTTGGTCAAAGGCTTCCTCTTCTTCCTTTTCCTGCTTTAGTGGGTCTGTCTGCAATGGGTACTGTGAAGAGGTTTCATGATGGCAGAGCATTCTGAGATCAAGAGTTGGCAGAACCCAGTTACCCCTAGGAACTTTCTGAGATATTTCTTAGTTTTGGGGTGGGTGTTCAGGATGATAACTAATTTTCATCCTTCCCCTAGTCTCCTCTGTTTCTGGCTGAGGTGATATCTCAAGCAGGTGACCTCCTCCTGAAGATCTGAGCCTTCTTCTTAGAGATCTTTTATCCTGCCTTTTGTAGGAAATGTGACAGCTCTTCAGTGCCCTTCTTGCAGACTTCTCTCATGGGAGCTATTATCAGCAGATCTTCAATGTACTACAAGATAGTATATCTAGTGGGCCAGCAGTTTTATAAATCCTTTGCTGGTGCCTCCCCCAAAATGGCAAGGGAGGTTTTGAACCCTTGTGGTAGGTAAGTCCACATCAATTCCCCTTTGAACCATTCTCTAGGTCTTCCCACTCAAAGGTGATAGGGGCTGGCTTATTTCTGCTAACCTCAGGCATAAGAAGTCATCCTTCAAGTCCAGGCAAGAGAAGACAGCAGCCATTAGGGGTATCAGACTTAGCAAGGTCTATGGATTGTGGACCAGGAGGTGCAGGATCTCAGTGGCATCATTGACCCAGCAGAGGTCTTAGACTAGTTGATAATCACTGGTCTGTGGCTTCTTCACTAGAAATAAAGGGGCGCTCCATGGAGATTAGATTTCTCATAGGTCTCCCTCACCCTTGAGTCTTTTGATGTGGGGGGCTATCACAAGCTGAGCTTCCAGGGAAATCACATATTGTTTCATCCTCACTGGGGTGGCTCCTGGCCTTAGTGCCACCCACCACTGGTGCATGGTCCTTGGAAAGGCTAATCCCTCCTTGTATGTCTCAGACCTGGGGAAATTGCTCCAGGAACCAGTTAATATGTGAAGCTTTTCTTTTGTCTCCTAGTGAAGCCTCTGTTTTTATTCTGCATGGACTTCCAGTGTTATTATAGGAAGGGGACCAGGGCTGGTTGCAGGACCTAAGTCTATGGTCACTGTAGTACCCAGTTTATATAGTTAATGTCTCCCTAGAAGAGGTCCTGGGGCCTCAGGCACATATAGGAATCAATGACAGACCTAGTGGCTTCCTACTGAGAACTCTCATGGTTCACATAACTGGTAATTTTGATGGTCCCTGTTGCTCCTACAATGGTGTTGGAGTTTGGTGAGTCTTTCAGTTGGAGTGGGCACCGTGTAGATGGCTGTACCAGTATCTACAATGAAGTCCCTGGTTTGGCACCCCACATCAATTCTGACTATGGGCTCCTGAGGACCAAACGTACATGTAAGCCAGGTCATCCTAATTCTGATTCAGAGCCCTGATCAGGGCTTTCATTGTTAGGGGCCTGCGCCTACTTGGAAACTGAGACTACTGTAGGTTTGAATGCTTCCCTCTCCTAGAGGTCTTTTTCTGGACAGGTTTGTTCCTTGCTCCCATTTCAGGCATTCATTTTTTTTCAAGGTAGAGTTTCACTCTAGCTCAGGCTGACCTGGAATTTACTATGTAGTCTCAGGGTGGCCTCGAACTCATGGTGATTCTCCTACCTCTGCCTCTTGAGTGCTGGGATTAAAGGCATGCACCACCAGGCCTGGCACATTCATTTCTTTTAATGGCCTCTCTTCTTATAATGAGCATACTGGTCTTTGCCTAAGGAGGGGCATTGTCCTCTTTCCCTTGTTTCTTCCCTGGATCTGTGGGGGCCCATGGCTTCTTTCATTGCAACTGCTAGTACTCAAGATTTCTTCTCATCTTGTCTGTCGTTTTCTTTTGGTGGCAGCAAGAAAGATTTTAAGAACTTCATTTATGTTTTATTTTTTCTCTACAAACACTTCCACGTGCTATAACTTGAATCTCACATCATAAGCTAATTGAATTACAAAGGCTGTGCTTACCATTAACCAGTTTTTGAAGGCCTCTGGATCAAATGGGGTGTATCTGAAATATGTGTCATAAAGTCTTTCATAAATCTGGCTAGGGGCTTTCATTCTCCCTGGACCACTTGGCTAAGTCACATCAGTTTGGTGGTTCTTTGTGTTCCTGCTCTGGCTCCTTTAAGAAGAGCTTGTCTTGGACTGGAGAGATGCCTTATCAGTTAATGTACTTGTCTGCAAAGCCTAACAACTCCTGTTCAAATCTCCAGGTCTCACATAACCAGATGCACAGTGACAAAAGCATGCAATGGGGCACCCACATCTGGAGTTTGTTTTCAGTGACAAGAGGACTTAGCATACCCTTTCTCTCTCTCTACCTCTCTCTCTCTCTCAAAATAAATAATAATAATAATATTTTTTAAAAAAGAATAGCTTGTCTCATCTGGTTAGAGACTGGATCCCTGCTTCTGTATTTGGGCACCAATTCAACCAACTATTTGCATTGTGCGCAAAGCCCTCTGTATTCATTTTCCCAGCTGCAGCCTGTGCAGCCAGCCATGTTCTTGCTGCCTGGAGAATTTACTGCCTTTCTTCAGAGTCAAAGATCATGGCGAGAAGCTGGTGGCAGTCATCTCAGGGTGGCCTGTAGGTCTTGATAATGGAGGATAGCAAGTCTATCATGTCCTGGGGCTTCTCTGAGTAGAGTCGGATGTACTTCCACCAGTTTAAGAGGTCAGTGGTGGTAAAGGACTGATAGACAAGAGTGGCTAGCCCAGTGATGTATGTATCATCTTACAGCAGGGGAGGGCCTGGCATCTTTCACAGCAGGAAGAAGGGTATGGATTCTTTCCTGGATTTTAGTTGGCTGGAGGCAAGTTAGTGGCCTCATGTACTTACCAGTCCTGGCAGGACCATTGGGTAGAGTTGGGGCTGGTGCCAGGTCATCAAGGAAGGAGACAAGGGGAGCCTCAGCTGGCTGGTCAGCAGGAGGGTGCTGTTCGGCATGGGTCTGTGGAGCTGTAACTGGTAGGGAGGTGGCACAGTGTTCTCTGTTGCAGTCGGCAGTGGCACTGGTTTAAGTTTTGTAGGCTTGGGTTTGGCACTTCTTGCAGCCAAGATAGCTTGAGATGAGGGGCTGGGGATCTGGTAATGGAGCCATATGTGGGGAGGGCAGTCCCTGTACAGCATATACCATGAGTTGGTGTATGGGAAATGATCCAGATGACCTGGCATAAATTTATGGGACCTTGCTAGTGAGGGCCAGGTCCAAAGTTCCATCCAATGGCCATCTGACATGGAAAGTGGAGCAGTAAATTTCACATATGATCCTCAATTTAGAAGGTTTTGTCTTGATTTGATAGTTAGAAAAAACCCACTTGAAATTATCAAGCATGGTCTGCAGGATGGACCATGGCTGACACCAGGAGTGTGTCAAGACCATGGTGGGATGAAATGGGGCAGGGAATTCCTAACAAAGATTTTGTATGTGCTTATCTCTGTGTGGTGCATAGGGTGAGATGGAGAGAATGAGTCTTTCCATCAAGCAGATGCTCACCTGGCTGGCCTCCCAGAGGGGACTTAAGGAAGTCTTACCATACGGCCATACATATAAACACCATGTCAGGTCAACCCCTTACAGAGGGGCAAGTGCCCCACTGAGGTAAAACGACTTCTAGCAGAACTGCAGGTTAGGGCCTAATCAGATCTTGTAGTCACAGGGCCATGGGACCATTACAACCATTTACATATTCATTCACCATTCACTCAGAAGTTGCACATTCCCATTTTAAGTTCCTATTCTAACTTGGCCTCAGTATAGCTTCGAAGCTTCCAACCTGACCCATTACAGAGACCAGTGCCATCTTGGTAAGCTTTAGATGCTGTCTTATGCAGTTCTTATCTTTTTAAAAAATTTTGTTTATTTTTATTTATTTATCTGAGAGTTACAGAGAGAGAAAGAGGCAGTTGGAGAGAGAGAGAGAGAATGGGCATACCAGGGCATCCAGCCACTGCAAATGAACATACTAGGAGACCAGAAGTCAAGTGGGGACAATCAATATTTCACAAAAGTCCATGTTGAAGTCAGTGTGTTAGCAGAATAATTCCAGCAATCAGGAGGGGAATGAGATAGGAGGAATGAGAGTTTGAGGTTAGCCAGGCTGACAGGAATTTTAAGGCCATCCTGATAGTCTAAATAGCAAGACCCATGATGAAACCCACCATGCTGCATGCTAACTTAAAAAAAGTTTTAAAAATCAGGGCTGGGGATATAGTGTAAGTAAGCAAAGTGCTTATCACACAATCAGGAGGACCTGAGTTTGAATCCCCAGAGCTCACATAAAAAGTCAAGGAATAACTCATCTATAATCCTTGTGCTGGGGTGACCAAGACAAAGAAATCTTTGGACTTGCTGGCTAGCTAGTCTAGCTGAATCAGTGAGCAACAGATTCAGAGAGACCCTGTTTTCAAAGATAGGGTAGACAGTGAATAAAGATACCTGATGCCAGTCTCTGGCCTCCACAAGTGCATACATGTGTACAAGCATGTGCATACACACATGTCCGTACATAGGAGTGGACATGCGCACATACATTATGCATACATAGATACACACACACCATATACATGCCAAAAAAGAAAGAAAGAACTTGTCTTTAAAAAACAACAGCAAAAAAGAAAAAGTAACTACAATATCAGCACTGAAGCTAAGCTTTCTCCATGGGCTTCTGAAAGGCCTTCCCCTTAGCCATGCTGCCACCTTTACCAGTGACCTCTGGAAATCATCCACACAGAGGGGCTGAGCCAGCAGACTTCCCGATTCTTGGGTCAAGTGACAGCTCTGGGCTGACTGACACTGTAAAGCATCCCAAGGCAGGTGCAGCACAACAATGGAGTCTCTACCCTATGCTCTTCTTCAAAGCTTCTGTGTCACACAGGGGTTGAGTTTGCACCCTCACCCCACTGTCCTAGAATTACTTCATCAAATATCCAATGCCACATGAAACTCATCTCAGCCATTTTCACGGCTCGTTAGACACTGGATCTTAGTGTATGGCCAAGGTGAGAGAAAAGCAGGGCTCCCAGGTGACCAAGAATCAAATAGACACATGGGTAGGCAGTTGGGCAGATGGGTCAAGGCCTCCTAAGCAGAAAAGGAAGCACATTTCAGAGATGAGATGCAGATGAGAGATACGGTAGATGGCTGTAGCTGCTGTGTAAGGAAGTGTGCATTTTCTGCCTCTTAGCACAGTATTGCAGAAGCTCTGTGCAGTGTCTGCTCTGGGACAGTCACTGTGTAATTTGTTAATTGAAAACACACAGCTGTCACCTCAAAGGGCCAAATATGAGTGAACATTGCCCAGAATATAAATTTAGGTTGCCCCAAATACCATGATCCAACATTGTAATAGTTTCATGGAGGTTTATAGTAATAGAACAAAGAAATTATTCATAAACCAAAATACTTTTCAAATGCATTAGTATAAACATCAGATAAGTGGTTACAACAAAGCAAGGAGGTCTCTGCTGTAGGCTTCAGACACTATCTGATGACATTCTTAGCTTTTAGTGGGTGGAAGCTAGGGGTCTGTTTGTGTATTATAAGTGGTTTCGTCTGATAGTCACAGGGTTTTAGGACAGACACAGAATCAGGCAAGAAATGCCTATTAAAGGAGCTAAAGATAACCCAAGAAAATTTGTCTCTGAACTTGTAGCATTCTGCCTCCCTCAGTCCCAGAAGTTCTAATACATCATTAAGTCTTGTTTGAAGTAGGTGGAGCTGCTTTTTGGACACTTTAGCTCACAAATTATACCCTGTCTTTAAAAATAACAACAATAAAACCCAGTAATTACCCTGGTCTTATACCTGGAGAGTTTTCCCAGTGTGCCCTTAACATAGATAAGCAGATTTGCCCCTATAGCTGGCTGGGACTTTTTTCTGTCCCCTGATTGGAATTGTAGGGCGGTGACGAGAAGTACGTCCAGGGCAGCTTTTGGAAGCTGGGGCTTCCCCCATCAGTGAAGGCAACAGCAGTTGGCACCCTCTACTGTCACAGTTCTGCATGCCCAGCCCCAGAGAGCCTAGTGCAGGGTGCGTGAAACCTTTGGCCTTAACGCTTGGCAGCAGTCTGGAACCCTGGACCCACAGTTACTCTTCTCTGGCTCCTTACAGCCATCCTTATTTCTTCAGCCTCAGCCGTTGTCCTACTTCTGTCAAGGTGTTTCTCTGCGGGCCACTTTTGGAACTCCTTCTGTCTCATGGCTAGGCTGCTGCTGAGGTGATGGCTGCTGAGGTGAGGTGTCACCACTCCCAGTGCTGCCCTCATCTCTCCCCATTGCTCCTGCTTCCTCATGTTACCACCACAACTCACTGTACGAGAGATAACGGTTGAAAGAAGACATGGAAAGTTCACTCCTGAGAAGCCTTTTATCTTGCCTAAAATCACAGGACCTGAGGGGAACACAAGGGGGTCTTTCCTGGGGCTAACAATCTGATTATGTATCCAAAAAACAGGTATTCACACCCATCATAGAAGATCTCCTTGCCAATGAAGGATGGTGCTCAAACCACTCCCAGCATGTGTCTGTGGTTTTCAGCACAATCACAACAGTCCCTTTGCTAGGCCACCAGAGGAAGTGCTCCCCTGTAGTCTGAGTGGACATCACTGCAGAGAGAGTGATGGAAGCTGTATGAAGCACTCCTGGTTTGGGCTGTACCTCCAAGATTCAGGGCTGTGCTAAGGCAGCAAGCAACTCTGAAGTTTTGTGTAGTTTCCTCAAGATGTCCAAGGGATGTTTAAATGGCTGATGATGGCATAAGAAGAGTTCATATGGCTGCTTGATTGACAGTTCTTTTTATAGTAATAGGATAAAGAGGTGATGTCTTGCTATTTAGGCCAACAGGATGGCCTGAAAATTCCTATGTCACCTTGGCTAACCTCAAACTCACAATCTTCCTACCTCAGTTCCCTCCTGAGTGCTGTGAACTTTTGTATCAATGAAGGAGAAGAGAGGGGATTCTCAGAAAAAAAAAAAAAAAAGAAGTCAGAATCAATGGCCATACTACAGATAACTCAGAAGTTGAAGAGTGCCAGTCCTCTCATTGTTTTGCTGAAATTTCATATGAATGAAGACAAGGGTCTTACCAGTTGTTCTTCTGTTTTTCTGAGACAGAACGATCAGGAGTTCAAGTTCAGCCTAAACTAAATTGCACAGTGAGTTCAAGGTTAGCCTGGACTATATGATATTCTGTCTCAAAACAAAAACAAAAACTAGAGAAACTTGAAGGAAGGAAACTAAGATCCCACTTCATGGCTCTTGCCAAGCTGGTTGCTCCTTCCCCAGTACTTTCTAAATGCCCAGTGTACGTTCCCTGTGGTTGTGATAAAATGTCTGACAAAAGCAACTTAAGGGAGGAAGGGTTTGTTTTGACTTGACTCATAATTTGAGGTACAGTCCATCCTGGTGGCAGGAACTTGAGGAAGCTGGTTACACTGATCCACGTTCTGAAAGCAGAGAGAAGTGAATGCTGGCGCTCAGATCACTTACTCCTTTTTATTCAGTTAGGATCGCAGCCCAAGGAATGGCTGGAGTATGTTTTCCCACATCAGTTAACCTAATCTAGAAACTCCTTCACAGACAGACCCAGATGTTTGCTTCCTAGATGATTCTGGATCCTGTCAACTTGACAATGTGAACTACCACACCTGGCCTCATCTCTACATCTACTGTTCCTATTTTTATTTTCCGTGTCCTCACAGCTCTGTAATGGAGGGCCTGTAATAGTGCCTATATTTACAAGTGAGGAAACTAAGGCACAGATCACTCAGTCAGCTGGCTAGAAGCCCTGCATGCTGACTGTGAAGGCTAAGCTGAAAGTGATGTTGGTGTGATGCGGTGTTATGTTTGCCTCATTGTGCTCAGCCTTTGTTGGGTCTCTGTGTTGTGTATTACAGCTGCAGTTGTGTGAGTGAGTTTGCTCTCTGCTTTTGCTTACATTGCATTCTATGAGACACTTTTTTCCTGGTGTCTCTTTCTGGGAATGTCACCATGTCATTACTATGGTTGTATATTTGGAGCATCTTCCAGGTGTGAGGTTCTCTCCTTCATTGTTACTGCTAGTCTCTGTATCCAGTAATCCTTACCTTGTTCAGCATCTATTTGGAGGCAGTGGGACTCACTCCTGCTGATGCAGATAGAATGGAACTTGCTTTAGAGTGACAGCTGCCTCAGATGGCTTTATGAAGATTCATTCAGGTGAGCACAGACTAATGTTATTGAGAAGGCTGTACTCTGGAAATGTTGCCTTGAAAGCTTCACGGTGTACCTCCATGGAAGAGCTATGGATATAATGATAGAGAAGAGTGGAACCACGTCACCAAAGAGGCAGAGGTAAAAAGCAGAGAATGTATCCCTGTGGACAGTTGCAAGGTATCTATGTGGCCATGGATAACCTGTCACTTCCTTAGGATACCTATGGGATCAGGTCCTCTCAGGACATGGTGTAGGAGTGATAACTTGGTGGACACATGTGAGGTGTTCCTCTGGCTGTGGATAACCTGATTTTTCCTCAGGATATTAGTGAGAGCAGGTCCTCTCAGGCCCTGGTATGGTGGTGGTGACTTGGTGGACTTGTGCAAGGTAAGTATATGGCTGTGGATAACCTGTCACTTCCTTAGTATATCTGTGGGAGCAGGTCCTCTCAGGACCTGGTGCAGGGGTGGAAACTTGGTTAGCATTCTGCTGCTTTTGGCTTACTCCAGCATCAGAAACCTCACTAGAGGTACAGCATATATATGGTGTGTAGTCTGCTCCCAGCACTGGCAGTAGTTCCATTTAATAATAATAACGAGCAATGCTGTGTGATGTACTGTGCTCTGAACAGATGAGAAAAATGGAGTCATTAAGCAACACACCCAAGCTCCGCAGGCTAGGAAGTGGTGTAGCTGGGATTTGAACAAATTATCCTGACAAGGCTTCGTGCTCTTCCAGAGCTGATCTGTGTTGTGTCCAGGCAGAAACTCTCACAGGACAATATTCTAGACTGTGAAGAAAGTTATTTTTTGTTGGTGTACACTCATTGTATGCAATACCAGATTTCATAAAGACATTTTACACAGGTATATAATATACTTTGACCATGTGCCCCATGCCTCCAACCTTCTCATTTCTTGCCTCTTCCTCCACCATTGTTCCCCTTTGTTTCTCTAGACAGTTTCATTTTGACTTTCATGTCATATATACATTATTTTATGCATCTATATAAAACCTAGGGCTGGAGAGATGGCTTAGCAGTTAAGCTCTTGCCTGTGAAGCCTAAGGACCCCGGTTCGAGGCTCGGTTCCCCAGGACCCACGTTAGCCAGATGCACAAGGGGGCGCACGTGTCTGGAGTTCGTTTGCAGAGGCTGGAAGCCCTGGCACGCCCATTCTCTCTCTCCGTCTATCTGTCTTTCTCTCTGTGTCTGTCGCTTTCAAATAAATAAATAAATAAATAAATAAATAAATAATTTAAAACCTAGAATCTGAATTCAGTTACTTAATATAATAGTCACCAGTTGTATCTGCTTTCTTGCCAAGGCATAATTTTATTCTATTTTATGTCTAACTAAAATTCCATTATAAATCTATATCAAATTTTTTCATCCTTTCATCTTTGGACAGGTGCCTAGGTGGTTTCATACCTTGGCTTTTGTGAACACTGCTACAATGAACATGGAAGTGTTTCTGTGGTACTCTGACTTAGCATCCTTCAGGAGTAGTATAGCTGGGTCATATGGCAGTTCTTTTCATTTTCTGATTTCCATAGAGGCTATGCTGATAATCTAGCATTCCTAGGTTTGGTTGGCTTCAAATCTTGTTAGTGTAGATCATTCTGCACTGACCTTCTTCAGAGAGGTGGGGAAGAAAGGCCCTTGGTACATGCCCTTCAGAGGTAGGTGTTTTCTCTTTGTTCTGGGGAGAAATCTAGCTTATTCAAACCTCAGGACTTTTGCAGTGACTCTCAATGCCTGTGTCCCTTCCTGGGTGTGAGATATCTTGGCTCCTCTTACATGGCAGGGTCATCTTCATCACATGCCATGTCCTCTGAACATCTTTTTGCTGCTTACATGTCATGATCAGTCTCCCTTCACTGTAACTTTTGGCTGTTCATCGCGTGTCTGTGGTGTGTCACAGGGAGTCCAGCAGGCTCATCTGATGAGGTGCTGAGTGCTAGGCGAAGGGATAATTATTCCTCTCAGTCAGTTATTTTGTGAGGACATATCTTCTTGGAATGGACTGTTTATGTCTGTGTCATAAGGGTGCCTAGAAGTGGCTGATCCCCAGAAGCAGCCTGTGTTCTTTCCAGCCTACTCTAACAAGCCACTGTCTTCTTCCAGAGCCCCTATGTCCCACGGGGATGCAGGAGTTCTGTTTGCCCTTGCTTCCTCTTCCCAGTGCATCAGAAATGAATCTTGTATCCTCTGCCAGCACCTGCAACTTCTTTTTCCTCCATAGATGCTGGAAAAGCTGAATGAGGCCTAGAGAAGTCAGCACGAAGCCCTACTTAAATGCATGGGCTTCCGCCTCACAGCCTTTAGACCTGTGTGAGTTCAGCCCTGGGAAGGAAGTGAAGCAGCTGGGCATCCCGCCCCTTGTTGCCTTCAATGGTCCCTTTCAGGCTGGCTGTGTCCCTCTACTTCCTGCTCTGCTTTTAGAGACATCTAGACTGTGCTGGGAGGGGCTTGTACTGAAGGCAGCAGAGAGCTCAGTTCCCAGGGTGTCTGCAGAGAGCTCCAGGAATGATGGCTACAAGCATGGTATAATCGAAAGGGACAGTGGGACTTTGCTGAGTGTAATGCCTGTGCACATCGACGTTCTCTAAAATATGCGATTTGGTTTACTCAAAAATGATTCTGTGACACTTCCTCTAAATTACTACTTTGGGGGTGGGATGGAGACAGAGTGTCTGTAAACAAGGCTGGCCTCAAAATCACTATGTAGCTAAGGATGAACTTGAGCTTTTGATCCTCCTGCCTCTACCTCCCCAAGTACCGGGATCACATACAGGTGTGCATTACCATGCATGGTTTGTTTTCAGTGCTGGGAATCACCCCAGAACTTTGCTTATTCTAGGCAAGCACTCTACCAACTGAACTACATCCCAACCTCAGTTTTTCCCAGATTAAAATGCCAAGTTCCTGCTACACATGGGATCAATTCATTAAGGTAACTTTAAAAAAAAAAAAAACTGCACACAATTTGTTTTCTCAAAAAGTTGTGATTGGGCTGGGCAATAGCTTAGTTGGTGAACATAGTTTAGGTCCTAGCATGTAAATGCCAGCGGAGCATGGTGACACTTCTCTAATTCCGTCACTTGGGAGGTGGAGACAGGGAACCCTAAAGCAGACTGACTAGACTAGCTGAATCAGCTGGCTTTGAGGTGAGTGAGAGACTGTCTCAGTAAATAATGCAGAACTGATTGAGAAAGATGCCTGGCATCTGTCTCTTCATTCTATACTGACAAACACACATGCACATATGCACCCATACCCCATACATTTGCACCCTCATAAACACATACATACCTGCACCAACACACATATGTGCACGCACACACACACATGAACCTGCACACACACTACACATACACTGCCCACACACATACATACACACTCTGACACACAAATAACTGTGATTTATTTCTGTAAAAATCAAATAATTTTAATGCAGTTATTTAACTAATTAAATTACTGATGCATAAAAAAATGACTCATCCAATTCTGTCATATTTCTGAAGTAAGCAGAGGCATAAAATCCCTGTCACCATTAGGTCTTGTTTGCAATTGTGAAGAGCAAACTCCAAGAAGTTGACCCCCAGGGCACTGTTGCCGAAGTCCAGCCAGGCTTCTGGGCGGGGAAGCTGTCATGTCTGTCCACTGTAACATAGTGCTTCTGTGCTCTGTGTGTCTCAGTTTCCCTACCTATAAAGCAAGGATAGTAGTGCTGACCTCATAAAGTTGTGCAAATTAACAAGCTAATGTCCACAGCATGCTAAAAGTTTTGTCAGAGCTGGGGAGATGGTTTGATGGACTTGCTATGCAGGTGTGAGTACATGAAATGAGATCCCCAGAACACACATGAAGCTGGTTACTGAGCACAGGTGTCTGTAATTCCAGAATGGATTGGGCAAGAAGAGAACTAGAAACAGAAAATTTGCCAGGAAACTAATAGCCAACTAACTTGGCAAACACAGCAGTAAGCAGTGAGAGACCCTACCTCAAACAAGGTGGAAGGTGAAGACAGCACTCACAGTTGCCCTCAGACTGTCACATATGAACACACATCCACAAAATATTTCATCAAACTTTGACATGTGAACATGCATTACTGTAAATGGCCTGCACATCTCAACCTAAGCACCAGGGAATCCCATCCTTTGCTCAGACAGGACTCATGGAAACTCCTAGCTAGCTGCTCATAGGATTGTCATATGACTTCTGTTAGAGGCTGAGGACCAGTCATTACAAGATAAATTCCACATTTCTTTATTGCTTTACATGTCTGTTGGTGTTAAGGAACTTACACACATAGGAGCAGAAAGTAATTGTGAAACATATGCCTATATTTGATTTCATTTTGCAAGTAGTTCAGCTAGATGGGTCAGGACAAACCTTCACACTGACATGATATTAGCATGTAGTAACATGACAGCCATAATACCTCAGAAACCTCAACTCTTATTATGCACATCTTACAGATAAGGAAGCCGAGGCACAGGGCTCTCAGCTCATCTGAAATTAACCATGTAGTAAGCACCAGGACTAGGATTTGAACTGGTATTCTGTCTTTCCACTCAGTAGCAAAACAAGCAGCAATGCATCTGCCTAGGGTCCTGGACTCCATAGCAGAGTGGAGTCGCTCATAAGCATCACTTCTATAAAGAACTTCCACAGTTGTGGATGTGGACCTGGGGGACATTACCACATGCCCCAGCATGGCTGCCCCACACCAACCTCTGCTCATGGAGCCCTTGGAAGGAACAGGAGATACACAGATAGGAGGCAGTTGTCTGTTTCTTAGCCTCTTACCACAACAAGAGGTGATCAGTTTTATTGTACTTAAGACCAAGGGTTTGCTGGGCCTCAGAAAGATATCCCAGTGCTGTTGACAGACTCTTAGAATATTTTTGCCCAGATGCTCCTGAAATAAGAAACTGGCCACCCTGCCCACAGCAGAGCTCCGTGGTGTTAGGTTATAGAAGCTTCATGACAATAGTGTGAGATATTTTCAGTTCTCCATAGGTGTCCGCTGAAGAAAGCCCTTTGGGATATTTAAAGGCGTTTCCTAGTTCCTACTGTAACTTCCTTCTCCTGAGTCTGGTCAGCTCTCATTTTTAGTCCCTCCACCGCAGGAGCAATTAACTCCAAAATACTCTCTGGTCTCCTCTGCTCATGTGGCAGAGGGCTGTTGTCACTCTCCTAACCAAAGACACTTAGAGAGAAGCATCACATGCTTGACTGCCCAGAAGATTCAAGATTCAAGTCAGTGATCTTTAACTGGCCCAGCTTCCAGCTTAGGGACATCTTCCCTCCTTCCCATCATCACTGTTCTTATGACAATCTTCTCTTCAGCTATGAATTTTTAGCTTTGTCTCCCCTATGTTCTCTGCACTCAATATATATGCAACAGCATTGAAGGATAATGGGAAACGTGTTTGTTTCCTTTCCAGCCACTATACAAGCAGGCTCCCAAGGTCAAACACTTCCTTTCCAGCCTTTATGCAAAGTCTACAGTTTGATCTACATGCCCTGGCTACGAGGGTGCCTTGGGCTGAGAATGCCAGAAAGCCCCATTTGTTTGTGCCTGGAGTAAATCTTCCTAACTTAGCATGAAGTCTGGAAGAAGATTCAACCAGTAGCTGAAACAGGCTCTGTCCCTGTGGCTGCTGACTTTGTGATGTTCTTCTGTCCCTTTGTGGACTCTAAAGGACTTACCTATGTTCTAGCCTCATGCAGGCAAAGGTAAAAACAACTGTGTTTTCCTTCCTACAGTGGGATAACACTTCCTGTCTATTAAGACAGTCATGGTCAGAAAACAGATCGTAAGTGTTGACAAAGATATGAAGAAACTGGAAAATTTGAGCAGCTGGCATGAAAATCTGTATGAGGGCTTCTCAAAAACTTAACAATAGAGTAAGAATAAGTTAGAATATGATACAGGCATTCTAGTTCTACAGTTATATCCAAAATAACTGAGAACAACATCTCCAAGAGACCTTTGTGTATTGCTGTGAATAGCAGCCTAGTTCATGACAGCCAAAAGGTATAGACAACCCCAGGACTCACTGAGAAGAAAGCAGTGACCTAGGCTATGAAGTGGATGGACTTTGAAGACATGATGTAACATGATAGTATTTCATGGAAAACAGTATGTGACTCCCATTCTGTAAAATTTCTACTTTCATCCAGTTTGGGGAAGTAGAGTGGTGGGACTGGGAATGGATCTTGTGGGACTGTTGTAATGAGGAGAGCATTTCAGGAAAGAGGTGACTCTGGAGATGAATGATGATGGTGATTTTCCCTCAACAGTCTTTTGATTTGTTTTGTTTTGGGGGGGGTACTCAAGGTAGGGTCTCACTCTAGCTCAGGCTGACCTGGAATTCACTATGTAGTCTCAGGGTGGCCTGGAACTCATGCTGATCATCCTACCTCTGCCTCCGAAGGCTGGGATTAAAGGTATGTGCCACCACTCCTGGCTCCCTAACACTCCTGAGCTAAACAGCAGAAACTATTAAGAGGATAAATTTTATGTGATTATACTTTATCGCAATTAAAACATTAAAGAAATGGTTGGGGAGATAGTTTAGTCAGTAAAGTGCTTGCCTTGAAAGCATGAAGACCTGACTTTGATCCCCACATTAAAAAAATTGTCTAGCTGGGGTTGGAGAGATTGCTTAGTGGTTAAGGCATTTGTCTGTGAAACCAGGTTTGATTCCCCAGAACCCACATATGCTGCATGCATCTGGAGTTCATTTGCAGTGGCTAAAGGCCCTGGTACTCCTATATTCTCTCCCTCACAAATAAATGAAAAATGAAATATTCAAAAAGAATATAAAATTTTAAAAAAATGCTCAGCATGGTAGCATGGACTTATCATCTCAGTGCTAGGGCAGCAGAAATGGGAATCCCTGGGGCTCACTGGCCAGCCAATCTAGCCTACTTGGGGAGCTCCAGGTTCAGTGAAACATCTGTATGAAAATATGATGGCATCTGAGGAACAACACTGAAGGTTGACCTCTGAAGTTCCATACATGTGCACACTCACCACACTCATGTGAGCATTATGCAAAAATAAATTGTTGACTTCCGGTTAAGATGGTGGCGTAGGTACCACGCCAAAGCTGTCTGGGGGGAAAAAGACCAAAAAACCTCAGCAAAATACACACTTTTACTAAAAAGTGAGGTGTATAGGAAACTGAAGCAGCAGCGGAGAAGTAGGAGAGATCCAGAGCATCCAGAGCCCGCACAGGCTGGCAAAAGTGGTCCTGGCAGCTCCGCCAACCGCGGCGGTGGCGGGGCGCACCAGAAAGCCGCCAGGCTCTGCTCGAGCCTCAGGAAAAGCCAGGTGCGGGAGCTTCCCCTCACACCGCGCTCTCCACAGCTCAGGAAATGTGAAGGGAGAGTGGCAGTGAGCAACGGAGGAGCAGAACGCGAGGTAGAAGAACATGTGGAGCAGCAAGAGAACCAGAGCAGCTGCGGCTCCCTCCCCTCTCCCACCACCTGAGCCCAGCTCCAGCGAACAGAGCAGCATCCTGGGACCCAGCCATGACAACTTGAGCCGACAGCAGGACCCAAGCAGGAGCAGAGTTCAGCAGCAACATCTGCAGCACCGGAACCGGTACGAGCGGCCCCAGCAGCAGCAGACCCAGGAGCGGCAACAACAGCAGACCCAGAAGCAGCAGCAGTTCCAGCAGCGGGGGTGCTGATCTGCAGGGTCACAGTTGCCAGGCTTGATTTGCCCCGCAGGAAAAGCCAGTGCCCAGCTCCAGAAATCAGAACAGCAGCCCGACTATCCAGGAAGCAACTTGACTGAGACCAAACTCATCCAAGGTAACTGGGCTTGCACCAGGGAAGGGTCTCACTTGCTCACAAGCTGACTGGGATCCCTCAACAGACAAGAAATCTTAACCTCTATGTTGATGGAGGATCTGGTTGTTATAATAACTACTCTGGCATACATACTTGGGGCTGTTTTTGACTGAATGGGTACAGTGTTTAGTTAACTTTTAGAATCTACCTGTGTTTTATTCCACTCAACCTACTTGAATACTCCCATAGCAGGGAAACTCAACCCTTAGGAGCACCTTTTTAGATACTCCCAGAGTCTTAAGAGCCACATCTAACACCTTAAGCTCCTACCCTGAAAATATATAACATCAAATCAATTGATACAGCTAAGAATACACAGCTAGCTAGAAAATCCAAGCATTAACTTAATCCAAGATGCAAAAATATATACATTATAACACAAGAAACACTAAAAAGCAAGACGATATAAATCCACCTAAAAGTATTAATGCATGAGAAATGACCTCCAGTGAGAATGAGTTAGAGGAAAAAGATTTCAAAAGAATGATTGTAAATATGTTCAAAGAAGTCAGAGAATAAATCAAAGGAGCCAAAGAGGAACTTAAAGAGGAAATCAAAGGAATCAAAGAAGATGCAGGGCACCAATTTCATGAAATAAAGAAGGCAATAAAAGACATAAATAAGGAAATAGAAATAATAAAGAGAAACCAGTCAGAATTACTAGCAATGAAGAACACAGTTAATGAACTAAAAAACTCTGTAGAAAATCTCACCAGTAGAATGGATGAAGGAGAGGACAGAATATCTAAGCTAGAAGACCAGGTGGCAGATCTAATACAGGCCAAAAAAGATAAAGACAAACTTATATAAAAGTATGAGTGGGAATTTCAAGATACTTGGGACACTATGAAAAGATCAAATATTAGAATTCAGGGCATAGTAGAAGGAGAAGAATTTGACTCAAAAGGCATAGTAGGTGTCTTCAACAAAATCAGAGAAGAAAATTTCCCCCAAATTGGGAAAGAGGTGACAATGCAGATACAGGAAGCCTTTAGAACCCCAGCCAGACAAAACCTGGAAAGAACCTCTCCTCATCATATTATAATCAAACTTCCAAACACACACACCAAAGAAAAAATATTGAAAGCAGTTAGAGAGAAAAATCAAGTTACCTACAAAAGTAAGCCCATCAGGATTACAGCAGGTTATTCAACGCAAACTTTTAAAGCCAGAAGGGCTTGGGGTGATATATTCCAAGTTCTGAAGGATAACAACTGTCAACCAAGGTTACTTTATCCTGCTAAGTTATCCATTCAAATAGATGGAGAAATAAGGACATTACATGACAAAAGCAGGTTAAAGGAGTATTTGAAGACAAAACCAGCTCTACAGAAAATACTTGATAGAATCCTCCATGCTGAAGAAAAGGAAAAGCACACATATAAGGAACCTAGAAAAAACAAGCAATACTCAAATACTAGTTAACAGAAGAGCGCACAGGTAGAACCAGAACCACACACACACACACAAAAGGCAAACATAAAAAACATAAATACACACCTTTCAATAATATCTCTTAATATAAACGGCCCCAATGCCCCAACGAAAAGACATAGATTCGCAGACTGGGTTAAAAAGCAGGATCCTACAACTTGTTGTCTCCAAGAAACTCACCTTTCTACAAAGGATAGTCATTACCTTAGGGTGAAAGGTTGGAAGACGGTGTTTCAAGCAAATGGGCCTAGAAAACAAACAGGGGTTGCTATCCTAATATCAGACAGGGTAGACTTTAGTCCAACGTTAGTCAAGAAAGATAAGGAAGGTCACATTATACTGATTAAGGGCACACTCCAAAGGAGGACATTACAATCCTAAACATATATGCACCTAACATGGGTGCTCCCAAATTCGTCAAACAAACACTATTAGAACTAAGGTCACAGATAATACCAAACACAGTGTTGGTGGGTGACTTTAACACCCCACTCTCATCAATTGATAGGTCATCCCGGGAAAAAGTAAACATAGAGGCATCTGGACTAAATGAGGTCATAGAAGGAATGGACTTAACAGATATATACAGGACATTTCATGCAAAGGCTGCAGAATATACATTCTTTTCAGCAGCACATGGAACATTCTCTAAAATAGACCATATATTAGGACACAAAGCAAATCTTAACAAATTCAGGAAAATTGAAATAATTCCTTGCATTCTATCTGACCACAATGGAATTAAACTACAAATCAGTAGCAATAGAGCATACACAAAATCATGGAAACTAAACAATACACTACTAAATGATGAATGGGTCAATGAAGAAATCAAAAAGGAAATCAAAAAATTTATAGAGTCAAATGATAATGAGAACACAACATACCAAAATCTCTGGGACACAATGAAGGCAGTTCTAACAGGTAAATTTATAGCCTTAAGTGCCTATATTAAGAAATTAGGAAGGTTGCAAGTAAAAGACCTAATGCTTCACTTTAAAGCCTCGGAAAAAGAAGAACAAGGCAAACCAAAAATCAGTAGACGGGAAGAAATAATAAAGATTAGGGCAGAAATTAATGAAATAGAAACAAAAAGAACAATCTAAAGAATTAATGAAACAAAGAGTTGGTTCTTTGAAAGGGTAAACAAGATTGATAAACCCTTAGGAAATCTGACCAAAAGAAAGAGAGAAGAGACACAAATTAATAAAATCAGAGATGAACAAGGTAACATCACAACAGATTCCAGAGAAATTAAAAAAATCATAGGGACATACTATAAAAGCATATACTCCACAAAGTATGAAAATCTCAAAGAAATAGATGATTTCCTTGATCTATATGACTTACCTAAATTAAATCAAAATGAGATTAATCATTTAAATAGACCTATAACAAACATGGAGTTCCGAACAGTTTTCAGATGGATTCACTGCTGAATTTTACCAGACTTTTAAGGAAGAGCTAACACCATTGCTTCTTAAGCTTTTCCAGGAAATAGAAAAAGAAGGAATTCTACCAAACTCCTACTATGAGGCCAGCATCACCCTGATACCAAAACCAGGCAAAGATAGAACAAAAAAAAGAAAATTACAGACCAATCTCCCTCATGAACATAGATGCAAAAATTCTCAACAAAATATTGGCAAACAGAATACAAGAATGTATCAAAGAGATCATTCACCCTGACCAAGTAGGCTTTATCCCAGAGATGCAGGGATGGTTCAGCATATGCAAATCTATAAATGTAATACATTACATAAACAGGTTGAAGGACAAAAATCACATGATCATCTCATTAGACGCAGAGAAAGCATTTGACAAAATCCAACATCCCTTCATGATAAAAGTCCTACAGAGACTGGGAATAGAAGGAACATATCTCAATATAATAAAGGCTATTTATGACAAGCCTACAGCCAACATATTACTAAATGGGGAAAAACTAGAAGCTTTTCCACTAAAATCAGGAACAAGACAAGGGTGTCCACTGTCCCCACTTTTATTTAATATAGTTTTGGAAGTCTTAGCCATAGCAATAAGGCAAGAGACATACATAAAAGGGATACAAATTGAAAAGGATGAGATCAAGTTATCATTATTTGCAGATGACATGATTCTATACATAAAGGACCCTAAAGACTCTACTAGCAAACTGTTAGAGCTGATCAAAAACCTACAGCAATGTAGCAGGATACAAAATAAATACACAGAAATCAGTAGCCTTCATATATGCTAACAACAAACACACAGAGGATGAAATCAGAGAATCACTCCCGTTCACAATTGCATCAAAAAAAAAAAAAAATAAAGTACCTTGGAATAAACCTAAACTAGGAAGTAAAGAATCTCTACAATGAGAACTTTAAAACACTCAAGCGAGAAATTGCAGAAGACATTAGAAAGTGGAGAAACATCCCTTGTTCCTGAATTGGAAGAATCAATATTGTGAAAATGGCAATCTTACCTAATGCAATCTACACATTTAATGCAATCCCTATCAAAATTCCAAAGGCCTTCTTCATGGAAATAGAAAAAAAGAATCCAAAAATTAATTTGGAATCACAAAAAACCTCGAATATCTAAAATAATACTGAGCAACAAAAATGAGGCTGGTGGTATCACCATACCTGATTTTAACCTATACTACAGAGACATAGTAACAAAAACAGCATGGTACTGGCACAAAAACGGACATGTAGATCAGTGGAACAGAATAGAGGACCCAGATGTAAGCCCAAGTAGCTATAGCCACCTGATATTCGATAAAAAATGCCAAAAATACTCATTGGAGAAGAGACAGCCTCTTCAGCAAATGCTGTTTGGAAAACTGGATATATATCTGCAGAAGGATCAAAATAGATTCTTCTCTCACACCATGCACAAGAATTAAGTCCAAATGGATTAAAGACCTTAACATCAGACCTGAAACTCTGAAACTGCTAGAGGAAAAAGTAGGAGAAACCCTTCAACATACTGGTCTTGGCAAAGAGTTTTTGAATACAACCCCAATTGCTCAGGCAATAAAACCACAGATTAATCACTGGGACCTCATGAAATTACAAAGATTTTGCACTGCAAAGGACACAGTGAAAAAAGCAAAGAGGCAACCTACAGAATGGGAAAAAATCTTCGCCAGCTATATATCTGATAGAGGATTAATATCTAGGATATACAAAGAACTCCAAAAGTTAAATAATAAGGAATCAAACAAGCCAACCAAAAAATGGGCTATGAAGCCAAATATAGCATTCTCAAAGGAAGAAATATGTATGGCATATAAGCATCTAAAAAAAATGTTCTACGTCACTAGTCATCAGGGAAATGCAGATTAAAACTACTTTGAGATTCCATCTCACTCCTGTCAGATTGGCCACCATCATGAACAAATGATCATAAATGTTGCCGGGGATGTGGAAAAAGAGGAACCCTTCTACACTGCTGGTGGGAATGCAATCTGGTCCAGCCATTGTGGAAATCAGTGTGGAGTTTCCTAAAACAGCTAAAGATTGATCTACCATATGACCCAGCTATAGCACTCCTAGGCATATATCCAAGGGACTCATCTCATTTCCTTAGAAATACGTGCTCAACCATGTTTACTGCTGCTCAATTTATAATAGCTGGGAAATGGAACCAGCCTAGATGTCCCTCAACCGATGAGTGGATAATGAAGATGTGGCACATTTATACAATGGAGTTCTACTCAGCGGTAAAGAAAAATGAAGTTATGAAATTTGCAGAAAAATGGATGGACCTGGAAAGTATTATACTAAGTGAGGTAACCCAGGCCCAGAAAGCCAAGGGCCACATGTTTTCTCTCATATGTGGATCCTAGCTACAGATGATTGGGCTTCTGCATGAGAATGAAAATACTTAGTAGCAGAGGCCAGTAAGGTAAAAAGGAGACATAAAGGGTAGAGAAAGGAAGGGAGGAGGATACTTAATAGGTTGATATTGTATATATGTAATTACAATGATTGTAATGGGGAGGTAATATGATGGAGAATGGAATTTCAAATGGGAATGTTTGGGGGTGGGGAGGGATTATGATTATAATCATGTAAAATGTTAATAAAAATAAAAAAAAATAAAAATAAAAAATAAATTGTTGTGACCAAAATATTTGTAACCTGTTTATGTGCAATGAAATGGCTACTGGAGAGGAAAATCCATTCATGCAACACTAAATTTCTTGTTGTGTTGAAGTAATTTTTCTTTTTAACCGTTCATGACTCTATAGTTATATTATTATTTGAATTTGGGTAGGAGTCCAGGGAGATAGGAAGTACTCTAGGACTTCATAATTTTGTTTCTTGCCTTTCTGTGTGGGAGGGCACTAAGGTACTTTGTGTTAGACACAATGCACACTTCTAATTCTGCTGAGCCAAAATAAAGGGATAAAATGAGGCTATCCCAGCTCACACAGTAAACACAAAGGGTTTCTATTACTCCATGAATTTTCAGAAATTTTCAGGAAAAACTTTTCCAGACAGGAACATGTTTCAAAATACAGAAGCAAGAACAAAAATACAATAGAACACACATTAATAAGGAATCCTCACCTCAGAGACAAAACCACAAATAGTACATAATGCAGGTTATGAAGGAATTCTCACCTCAGAGACAACAAAGTAGTACTGTATGTGTAAGGCAAGTTGGTAGGAGACCACACGTGGTGGATTAACTTATAGTGCATGTCAGTCAGTTCTTTGTGTGTATGTGTGTGGTGTTGGTACATACACACACACACACACACACACACACGCACACACACATATATATATGTATATATATACACATGTTTCTATATGTGTGGGCACACCTGTGTGTGAGTGTGCACACACATGTGTGCATGTGCACCTGTGTGTACATGTATGTGAAAATCAGAGGATAAGCATGGATGTCATTCTTAAGGCATATTGTCCACCTAGTTCTGAGGCTGGGTCTCTCATTTGCTGGGAGCTCACCAAACAGGCTAGACTGGCTGGCCAGCCCACCCACTGGAGGGATCCTCCTCTCTCTGCCTATGCGTCACTGGGATTACAGGTGCCTGTCACCATGTCCAGCATTTTTATGTGAGTAATGGCAACTAATCACAGGTCTTCCTGATTGCAGGAAAAGAACTTTGCCCACTGAGCAATCTTCCTAGCCTGAGTCAGTCACGTTTGTCCGAACTAACCTTAAACTTGCTATGTAGCCCATGTTGGCCTTGGATTTATGATCCTTTCTCCTCTGTTCTCTGAGTGTTGAAATTGTAAGTATGTGCTACCAAATCTTTTACTTTGTTTTTATAAAACTCAAGAATCTTCAAACATGGTCATAGGTAAGTGGCTTTCCTTGTGTGATACCAAAAGATTGGTAGCATTCAAGGTGGTAGCCTGTTACTTTGCGGGCTTGAGGGCAGAATGGGAAGAACTACTGGAGAGTTCAAGGTGCATTTCCACCTTCGCCTTCACTGGCTTTGGTGGCACAAGACATTTTTCACATTTTTCCTCCTCTTGATCTGGGAACTGCTACAATGACAACAGGTCTTTCAATCCATATCCCCAAATAGTGCTCATTCATCCAGAGGTAGATGACCTCCTTGCTGAACAGGTATGGCTTGGTGCTAGGAGTTCAAACAGCAGAAAGTTTACATGTGTAGATTTGGTGATGCTTCCTGAGCTATCAGTGATGCCTGCCTCACCTGCTGGGTAATTGAAGGAGACAGTGACACTACTCTCAAGTCTGACTGCCAGAGACCCAGAGACAGCTAGTGACATCTGTCCCACTGCTGGGGAGCTGGCTCATTCAGTAAATCATATGTTGCCTAAGTGTTAGGAGTGGACTTCAAATCCCAGCACTCACTCAAAATTTTGGGGCCTGTGGCATGCATTTGTAATTGTAGTACTAAGAAAGTGGAATCAGGGACTTTCTAAATTCACTGTGATACCTTAAAAAAAACAAGATAGGTGTTGGCTCATGCCTTTAATCCCAGCACTCAGGAGTCAGAAGTAGGAGGATCACTGAGAGTTCGAGGCCACCCTGAGACTCCATAGTGAATTTTAGATCAGCCTGGAATAGAGTGAGACCCTACCTCGAAAAACCAAAACAAACAAAAAACAAACAACAAACAAACAAACAACAACACCAAAATAACAAGATAGAAGCTGAGCGTTGTGGTATATGCCTTTAATCCCAGTACTTGGGAGGCAGAGGTAGGAGGATCACTGTGTCAAGGCCACCCTGAGATTACATAGTGAATTCCAGGTCAGCCTTAGCAAAAGCATAATCCTTACCTCAAAAAACTATAATAATAATAATCAGAATAATAATAAAAAGATAGAGAGAACCTGTAGAAGGTGTACACTTGATGACATCTTCTGCCCCCCCCCCACCACACAGAAAGAGAGAGAAATAAATAGAGGAACATCTGCATGAGTAGGGAGAGTGCTGTCCTTGGAGGTACAGTCATTGCAACACAGCCTGTTATGAGATCTTAAGCAATGTTTCTGGAGCAGAAATACCTGATTTTTTTAAAGCTTCCCTCTTGTCAAACATGGTGGCTCATACCAATAATTACAGCACTTAAGAGGCTGAGGCTGGATGAGTGTGAGTTTGAAGTTAGCCTAAACTACATAGTAAGATCCTGTTTCAATAAAGTAATAAATATCAATAACAAATAAATATTTGAATCAATAAAAAAAGAAAAGAGTAAACCTCAACCTCCTTATCTTGAGGAAGCAAAGGTTCTGGCTCATGTGCTCTGTGGGACTAGGAAGTCTGAGTTATTTTATGGAGCCCCAGATTTGTCCATGCCCTCAGTATATTGTACTTCAAGTAACCAATGATGACAACATAAACCTGGCTCAGATAGTGGAAAGTCCTTACTGCACACATAATTAAAACATTAGTGCTGGCTTGGCTTCAGGTACAGATTGATCCAGGGAATGAGCACCTGTCAGGAACCCTTGTCCACGTCTACCTCCTCTTCCTGGTTCAGTTTTCCAGGTGTCAGCTTCATCCTCAGGCATGATGTCTCCTGACAGAACAATTTCTTTAGTAACTTCAGGCCTGATATGAAATAAGGAGTATTTGGATACAAATGGAATGCAGTTCGCTCCCCTGGTTCTGTTTGGATCATGTGCTCATGTGTGTACAAGCCACAGCTGGCTAGGATAGCAAGAGTGCTATGTGCCTGGGCCCAGCAGGTTTTGGGCGGGGATGTGGAGGAGGATTCCTGGGACACTGCTACAGCCTTTGGCAGTCTTGCTAGAGCTTAAAATGAGGTATGGGGAAAATGAATCTGTGGGAATCATCCCACCCAAGTTATCTAACAAGGTAGGCCATGAAGGAAGGAGTGTAGATGGAGAGAGAGTTCACAGAGGACTAGAGAGAGATGGGGCAGGGAAGGAGAGAAGGTGAACAGCCCACTTGGTGCTGGTTTCTGTGAGTTGTGTCTGAGAGGCCTGGAGAACATGGAGAGACTTTAGTGGGGAAGCTCTGACTCCAGAGACAGTGCTCCGAGGGCAGAAATAGCCTCCTGTTCCTGTCATTGGCCCTGCTTAACAGCCAGGTTCCTGTAGATCCCTTATGGTGCTATGCCTGGTGGAGGACTTCACCTTCCCCAAGGCTCATGCAGGTCCCACCCAGGTTACATCCCAGGGTCTGAGCTGGGGACTGGTGATGGTTGTAGCCAAATCCTAGAGCAGTTATCAAGGCATGGGGTCCAGGAGTCTGAGAGTGGGAAGGTCTTGTATGGGAGGCACCACTATCCCTCATATCCATTGCTCAGTATTTATAGCATATTCTGTCTGCTTCTGAATGAAGCTCTTTTTGTTCAACAGTCAGATACAGAAGAAGCTAAGTTTTTGTTTTTGTTTTTGTTTTTTACTTTTTTTTTTGAGACAAACCCAACTGAGTAGCCTTTTTTTATGCTAGAAAGAGAGAGTGTGTGAGAGAAGGACAGAATTGGCATGCCAGGACCTCCAGCCACTATAATTGAATTCCAAGTGTGTGCACCTCCTTGTGCACATGTGCAATCTGTGTGCTTACATCACTTTGTGCATCTGGCTTACATGGGATCCAGAGAGTAGAACATGGGTCCTTAGGCTTTGCAGGTAAGCACCTTAATCGCTAAATCATCTCTCCAGCCCAGAAGCTAACATTTTATCAGAGTTTTTAATTGTTTTTGCACATGTATGTGATGTGTGTGCATGCATGTGTTGAATGTGTATAGACACATGTACCTGTATGGGTGTGCATGTACATGGGTACATGTGGAGATGAATTTTGATGTTGGTTGTTTTCCTCAATTGCTTTCAACCTTATTTAAAAATTTTTTATTTATCTATTTGAGTGAGGTAAATAGAAAGAGATAATGGGCACTCTATAGCCTCTAGCCACTGCAAATAAGCTCCAGACACATGTACCACCTTGTGTGTCTGTCTTTACATGAGGTACTGGGGAACTGAACTCGGGTCCTTAGGATTTGTCAGCACGTGCCTAAAATATTGATCCATATCTTCAGCCCCTCAACCTTATTTTTAAAGACAGGATTTCTTTGTTTGTTTGGTTTATTTGTGCGGGGCAAGGTAGGGTCTCACTGGAGCCCAAGCAGTCCTGAAATTTACTATGTTGTCTCAGGTGGGCCTCAAATTCACAGTGATCTTCCTATCTCAGCTTCCCAAGTGCTGAGATTAGAGGTGTGTTGTACCATGCCCAGCCTAGACAGGTTTTCTCACTGAACTCAGAGCTCATTAACTCAGCCAGACTGCCTGGATAGTGAGCCCCAAATTCTTCTGTTTCTGCTGGGATTGTACAAGAGTACTTGGGATGAAACTCAGGTTTTCATGTTTGCATGACAAGCACTTGAACTCTGGCCCATTTCATATTTTAGAATATACTGTGGCTATTCATCTGGGCTCATAAATGCTTGCTTTTCATTGCATGTATCTTGAAGTAACTATTCATATAGGGTCTGCTCTATTGCATGACAGAAGCTTGATGCTACTTGTTTATGCATTCTCTCTCAGGCATGGAGTCTTCTTTGTATAAGCTCCTAATGGACAGCTCTCCTGAGAAGAACTTTGTGGTATCCCTCTAGAACTCATATCTCCTGAAGTCCATGTGGGAAGGAAGAGTTGAGGTCTCAGGATAGATAGCTTATAAAAGCCAGATGTTTAGTAGTTCATATCACTTTTTTCCATGCCATCTATTCAAACTCAATCATGTGATGTCACCCAAGTTTCAGGGTTACATAGGAGAAGAGTCTTCCTGAGGCTCCAACAAGCAGACAAGGCCAACGGGCACGAAATCCTGCAATGAGCTTCAGGAGCTTGACACTAGTGACCCACCTTGTTACTCATACTGGTTTATGAACTGGAAGGAATTCTGTGCTTAATATTTACATGCTGTGGCCAGCGGCAAGTAACCATGTTGATGAACAATCCTGTTGATCAATCTCTGATTTTCCCATGGGACAGACTAGAAGATGGCAGACTGCTAAAGCGATACCAAAAGCTGTGAGGTACTGACAAGGCATAACAACCCCTCCTTATAAAAGGGTAGGCTGAGTGTGAGCAACAAGTTGACCTTCCACAGGTCCCGAGTGAGTGCATTAGCACCTGAGTGCCTATGACAGAGAATCCCCCTTAGCCAAGTCAAAGGGCCTTGCACCCAATATCCAGCTTCTCTTTCATAAACCTGGGTGATCACTTCAATGGATTTGAATGGAAGCTAGCATTGCTCTGGCTTTCCAGAAATCTCCTCCAAATCAATAATTATCAGCAGAATTTTACAAGGCAAAGAAGTTCCAATGTTTCTAGTTCTGGATTCTTCTAGAAAATATTTAGGTTGTAAAAAATCTTAAATAAGCACAAAAGCTGCCAAATGAATTACATTTCATATCTGTTATTAGGAGAATTGGCACTGTCCATTAGACACATTATACTCATGCCTTTGCTCACTACACAACAAATTGATGCTGGGAACCTCGATTGCCAGGCACTTTGGACGGCCTGGGAATCAGAGGTGAATGAAACAGGTATCAGTTCTCAGCTGGTTATTGTCATACTTTAAATGGAGACCAAGATAAAACCATAACATTAATAATTAATTTCAGTTTATTAAGGAGTCGTCAGAATTGTTTTAAGAGATTATGAAGTGGCATACACTCTGGCTCTGAGGAAAAGACACCCTTCCCTTAGCAAAGTCTACATACACTGAATCCTAAGGGATACGTGCAAGTCATACAAAATGAAGACAGATTAAGCTTCCTGTTGGAAGAAGGAACAGCAGCTCACAAAGGTTGAAGGCAAGGAGGATAGTGTCATTTCAAAAACTCATCAAAAAGCTGGGGTTATGGCTCCATGGGTAAAGTACTTGCTTTGCAAATATAAGGACCCGAGTTCAAGCTCTAGGATGCATGTTTTAAAAAAAAGCTAGGCATAGGAGTGCATGCCTATAATCCCAGCAATGAGAAAGAGGAGACAGATGGATCCCTGAAGCTTGCTGGCCAGATGGTATAATCTAATTAGCAAGCTCTAGGCCAATGAGAGAACCTGTCTTAAAGGAGCTAGACAGCATTCCTGAAGATGACACCCAAGGTTGTCTTCTGGCCTCCACTCGCTTATACATAAAAATGTGCATGCATGCTCACATGCACACACAAGAGCTGAAGTGAGCGAGGTGACTGGACACCATTACACATTTGACATTTTTTCTAAACTATAGAAGACAAGTATTTGTGCAGCTTTCTGGTCATGCTGGGGCATGACCATGTTTGCAGTTAGAAAACCCACATAAAATGTTACTCTGGAGGTGCTGTGTTGTTTCATAATAAACTGGAGGCTTGGGGACAGCTGTGGAGAGGAGAGGGCAGATGGAAGAAGACTTGGTAATTGGTGGACCCTGATGTGAAAAGGATGCATCCAGCATGTGTCCCACATTCCTCTGCACAGAGCAAATGCCAGCAAAGGCACACCCAGGACAGGCAGGATCACATGGCTGGTGTTGGAAGGCCAGTAAGACATCCAAATGTCACTGTTGAGTACGTTGCAAGATGCAAGGGTCTGGAGCTCCATGGCAGAATCTTGGCTAGGGATCTGTAGTTTTGAGTCATTGGCATATAGATGATATTTGAAATGACAAACACATAGACCAAACCAAATGGGAAACCTTGGCAACCTTTGAGTAGTGAGCTCTCTGCACAAAGCACTAAATGAAATGGGAAGAGACATCTCCTAATGGATCATGGATCATGCCTGCCTACCGGAATGCCATCATCCCATAGACAGTTTTTGAAATGATGGCAGACTATGCATGCTACAGACTGAGACTACATTTTAGTCTGCTTTGCAATGTTAGAACGTTTGGGCATGCCTCATAGTCATAAAGGAAGAGTCTTTCCTAACACTCTGGCTTTATATGTATTCATTTTCATTTAGTTTTTGGAGTGTGTACATACACATGTGTGTGTACATACACATGTGTATGTTTGTGTGTGTGTAGAGCTTATGTTTTAGTTATCTTTATGTTTCTGGGACAAAATAATCAACCTGCTGATGGGAGGAAAGTTTTATTTTGACGAACAATGTCACAGAGAAGCTTCATAATGGCAGGGGAAGCATGGTACAAACAGGTTGGAAATCACTTCTTCCACAGCAGGTGGAAAACAGCCGATCTCTGTCATGGAGGAGCTGGCTATTATACCATTAAGCCTGCACCCACAAACACACATCCAGCATGGTTCTACCTTTCAAATTGCCATGAACTGGGGCCTAACCATTCACAACACATGAATTTATGGGGAATATCTGATTCAAATCATGTTGTGGTATGGTATGTGTGACATATGAATACATGTGTGTGTTCAATACACACAGAGGTTAGAGAAGAATGTGTGTCCTCTGTCTCTTATGGGCATATTTCCTTGAGATGGAGTCTCTCCGTCAACCCAGTGCTTGTTGCTCTGTCACAGAACCCCAGCAATTCTCAGCTGTTTGCCCTCTGCACGACTGGGATTGTAGACATGTGTGAACACTCCCAGCTATTTATGTGGGTACTGGGGAATTAAATATATATGGTCTTGTGTTTATGCAGCAAGCTATCTAACCTGCTGAGCCACCTCCCAGTCCATTACATTAATCTTCTTAACTACCGCTACAGTTGGTTCTTCTTGTTTTTAACCCATGTGTGTGCAGTTCGAGTGCCTGGCATCTATGAAGGAATAGCGTTGGCTGGAAAAATGTTTGAGGAGGGAATGGGAAAATGGCCTTGCTCCAGGAGAGCAAGCGTCAAGGCTGGACCTTTCAACAGCTAGAACAAGGTGAGGGGTGTGGATGGCTGAGTGACAGAGCTTTCAAACAGGTGTCCCAGGCAGCCAGTAAGTTATAAACAAGCTAGATTTCAATTATTGGACACCCAGTTATTCCTTAGCCTGCATTTTTTTCTTTTTGAAGTTAAAGTTTTAAAGTTCTCTGACCTCTGTGTGTGCACTGGGTATATGCACTGAACACACACATGTATTCGTATGTCACATATACCACAACACTGTGGGGATTTAAATTGGCTGTTTCCCATAAATTCATGTGTTGTGAATGCTTATACCTCAGCTGATGAAAATTTGAAAGGTAGAGCCTTGCTGGAGGTGTGTTTGTGGGTGAAGGCTTAGAGGTATAAATTTACTTTCATAACTATTTGTAAGTGTGCATTATATGGCAGGGATATATTTACAGTGTGGTGAGACCATCTATAGAGATTTTCAGCTTGCAGAACACAAATATTTAATAGTATACTTTTCATAACAATGTAACATGAAAGCTAGGGAAATAAAATTCCAGAACACACTCAAACTCCTGGCATGGCGGTATATGCCTGTAATCATGGTTCTTGGGAAACAGAGGTAGAACAATCTCTGGGGATTGCTGGATAGATAGTCTGGCCAAACTGATGAGCTCTAGGTTCAGTGTGAGACCTGTCTCAAATTATAAAGTGGAAAGTGATTAAGAAAGACATCCAACACCAAGCTCTGGCCTCCACATATATACACATGCATGAACAGATGCACATCCACATGCATCCACATGCATATGAACATGTATCACATATACACCTACACTATACACAAACATGTGATTTATAAAGGATCCACCCAACTTAACTATCAGTGAGGGAGCTGGCAGCTTTGCAAGTCTGATCCAAAGGGCTGGGGGAGTTGCATGTGCATGCAGTGTAGCAGGAGGATCATGATCATGGGGCACTCATGGAGTCAGTGCTTTGTGGCCTAATGTCCCACAGGGCAAGAAGTCATAACGACAAGTGAGTTTGTAGCTGTACTGTGCAGGGACTTCAACCCACTGATTAATGACAAAGTCAAAGACAAGGACTGACAGTTCTTGAAGTGATAATAGTGGAAGGATGGCAGTCACAGCTGGGTTTCCAAGTCCAAGATAGTATATTACTTATTTATTTTTGCTTAGCAGACACTGTTGCTGCAGGAAAGTTCTTTACATTACTGGGCAGTGAAGTAAGAATGTGGTGGCATTTCCCAGACCACCTCTGCTTGACTTTCTAAAGATACCACAGGGTGCATCTGGTCTGCATGAAGGAGATGTGGAAGTGTCTCCGTTTTTATCTCTAAGTTTTGTCTAGACCACACTCCACTGAAAGCAGAATTAATCATTTCATCTCCCTAGTGGCTATGGTTCTTCAGGTTATTTATACACATAAAATAACATCAGCTTAGACACTTCTGTTCCCTTTGTCCTTTGGGAGGCATCTGAGCTCCAGGCCAGTGGCCATGTTGCTCCTTCCTTCACCTGCTTCACCTGTTTCATGTGGCCCGCAGCCATGGCTGCAGTCAGCACGATGTTTCCTGAGAAGTGTGCTCTTGACCTGGCCCTGGCCCTGTGGTCTAGATCTCATTCTACCACACATGTTCTTTATGCAAATACTGTGATCCATCAAAACCTGGACTCTGGGCCAGAGAGGTGGCTTAGCAGTTAAGGCACTTGCCTGCAAAGCCAAAGGACCCAGATTTGATTCCCCAGAACCCATGTAAGCCAGATGCACAAGGTGGTGGATGCATCTCGACTTCATTTCCATTGGTTTGAGACCCTGTGTGCCCATTTTCTCTCTCTGTGTGTGTACGTGCCTCTCTCTCTCTCTCTCTCTCTCTCTCTCTCTCTCTCTCTCCTTCTTTCTCTCTCTCTCTGAAATAAATAAAGAGTTAAAAGTTTATAGAAAAAATAAGAAAAAATAAAACCTGGTCTCTTGGGTGATAACATTTCTGTCCTTTCTAGGGTCATGGGCTACCTCAGATTCTCAGAGTATCTGATCTTGCAGCCGTCATCTCACCTATCTCTTTTCTCCTAGTGGAAGGTAGGGCTGGGATTTTGTCTGTTCTCTCCATAAACTTTCCCTAGAAGTAGTTGCAAGGAGCAGTTGAATGTCTTTTTTCAGCTCTCTGGTATTTTTTCTTCTTTTCTCTGTCCTCCTTTAGCCAGAAAAACAGTTATCTCATACTAACAGCAAAGATTGGATCTAGGTGCTTCCTCAGATAACAAAATATACAAGGATCCAGTCCCTCATGTAAAATCATGTGGTATTAGCCTGTAGCATACCCACTTACTCCTCTAAACTATATTACTTACTGTGCCTGAAAGGAGGCAAACACAATATAGAGTATTTATTATAAGCCAGACCTGTTTAGGGAATAAAGACAAAAAAAAATGTCCATCCATATTCTGTGGAGGCACAGTCATCACTGGCCTAACTTAACACCACAGGAAGGAGAGCTGCCTAGAATGATGGTCAAAGAACCAACAAAAACCACAGAGGAATTGTGTTAGTCAACTTCTTGTTGCTGGGACAGAATGTCTGAACAAAAGCTGTTTATAAAAGCATGACATAACCAGAAAACCAGCATCATATTGTCACATAATTTTGGTGGAAGTTGAGTGATGAGTGGAGTTGTTCAGTTAGTTTCCTCTTTTATAAATTCCAGGAATCCTGCCCATGGATGATGCAACCCACAGTTAAGGTAGCTCCTCCCAACTCAACTAACCTATTCTACAGAAATCCCTCATAGATATGACCAGTGATTTGTTTCCATGGTGATTCTGAATCCTGTCAAGTAGCCAACTGGAGATTGACCATTACAGGAAGAGGTCTGTGAAACATGTATACTTCAGCATCACCGTATCTAAGGAGTTACTAAGTGTTGCAGTCCGGTTCTCATTGCTGGCAGAAAACCACCTGACCAGGAGCAGCTTGTGGAAAAAATGGCTTGTTTTGACTTATAGACTTGAGAGGAAGCTCCATGATTGCAAGGGAAAATGGCAACATGAGCAGAGGGTGGATATCACCTCCTGGGTAACATAAGATATACAATAGCAACAGGGCAGTGTGTTAAACACTGGCAAAGGGAAACTGGCTATAACACCCATAAGCCTTACTCCAACAATACACTTCCTCCAGGAGGTATTAATTCCCAAACCTCCATCAGTTGGGAACCTAGCATTCAGAACACCTAGGTTTATGGGGAACACCTGAATCAAACCACCACACTAATGCTTGACCTAAAGTAAAGTCAAATTTTCCTTTTGGAAATTTCTAGAATTTTTCTCCAAATATTTTCCATTCAAGATTGGTGGAATTTGTAGATGCAAAGTCCAAGGTCATCTTAGCTCTCAGGAGTCTGGGGGAGAAAGCACATATTGGTGAAAATCTATTGTATGGGACTAGACATGAGGCTTGAAATATGAGAAGCCAAGAGTTTTGTCTTTATTCTCTAACCTATGGGGGTTATGAAGCATGTAGACATAGCAGGAGGAGAGAGGTGGGGTATTAGAAGGTTATGAAGAAGAGAAGAAAAGAATTGCAAGGAAAAAATAGAAATGTATTGAAAAATATTTTCCCCCACAATAAGCTCAGTTTGCTGAGTACAGAAATCCACACATAGCCACAGAGTGGACAAATATGCCCTGTATCACAGGAAACCCCAGGCATAGAATTTTTATTTCCATTTGTTGAAACTGTTGGAATTTTAGTGTTCCATGTCCATGTTGTTGCAATGGTTTACGTGTGTACGTCTTTTTTCAATGTTACTATACCCGCATATTTCAGGTGATAAGAAAAGCATTTAAAATTACCACAATTTGTTTAAACACATGTATGCCCTGGATGTAGAATCCAGGGTTTTCTGTGGTGCCTCTGGCTGCAGAATCCAGGGTTTGCTCTGGTGCCCCTGGCTGTGGAATCCTGGGATTTCTCTGGTACTCTGTGGCCTGTTGAATCCAGGGTTTGCTCTGGTATCCCTGGCTGTAGTGATATCCTGGGCCCTCGTGACTTGAGAGCATTTGGAAAGCTAAAGCAAAATATTTCTTACTTTAATCAATTGTATCAAGTTTAGAGAAAAACACAGTTTGGTTCCTTTCAGACCCAAATATTACAAGAACTGTGGGCTTCCATTGACTGGTTCTTTACAGCTCATTGGTAAGTTTTGTGGTATTCCAACTTGTGCACTGTTTGAAAAAGACCTACGGAATATGGTGCTCAGAGTGTCAGATGTAATTATCAGGCATGAGCCAGAGGGAATGTGAAGGAGTCATACCCTGAGATCCATGAGATGTCAGGCTCTCTGCACTGACGGTTATATTCTACCCATTGGTTTACAGAGAAGCAGACACTTAAAAAGTCATCTCCAGACTTTGAAGGATCAGGATTATCTTTACTTGATCTAAGCCAGCCCAGAGAACTAGGCATTTCTGTCCTGAAAGTGTATGGAACATTCTGATGCCCAGTCATTATATTCAACATCAAAACACCTGCTTTCAGTAAGTTCTTACCAAATTGCCTTGGGGTACCAGTCTCCCTCCTTTGGATGCAGATTTGGTGAAAATACCAAATAAAATGACTCCACCTGCTAAAGGGCATCCTCTAGTAGTAGCTGTTGGTCAGTAACACATGACACACTGAGAGCTCTCTGCCTAAGATGGGAGGTTTTTGAAGAACTGCACAATTTGGGAAAGGGAATGATTTTTTTAGGCCCATTCATAAACAGAAATACTGAAGTTCAAAGCATTGAATTCCAGAGTTCATGGATGAAGGGGTAGACAGGGTGGACCTGCCTGGTGTGGATGAGATAGGAAGAGCACCTGGGTGAAAGGGGGTGTGAGCCACTCCTACTATGTAGCACCATGGGTGAGGGTGGAAGCAGCACTGACGAGCTCTGGCGTCCCCAGTGGGCTGCTTTTTCACTTTCAAGCAGGCACGTTGAACCCCTGAGCACTCCTCCAGCTTCCTGCCCCCAACCTCTGAGCCATCACCCACCTCTTTCACTTTAACCTCGGGGCCATCTCCCAGCCCCTAGCTCTTTCACTTTAATCTCTGGTCTATCTCCCAGTCCCCTTCACTTTTACTTTCTGTTATTCTGCAAGAATAAATCAACCTTTCAACACTGTGACAAAATCCTGAAGTAATTCACTTTCCAGAAGTGTAACAAAATCTCTGAGGTAATCACCTTATAAGGAGAAAAGGTTTGCTTTGGCTTGTGGTTTCAGAGGTTTTAGCACATGGCTTTTCTGTATTGCTCTGAGCCTATAGAGAGATAGCATATCACAGGCGGAATTGTGTGGTGGAGCAGAGCTGCTTATCTGGCGGTTCTGAAGTGAAAAAGAAACAGAGTCCCATCCATGGACTATCTGCTGTGACCTAAAACTCATTCACTATGACCCACCTCCTAAAGGTTCCACCTTTTCTGACTAGTGCCACCCTGAGGACCAAGCCTTCCACACATAGGAGACATTTCAGTTCCAAACTATGGCATGGTCCAGCCTGCTCTGAACTCTGAACCTTCTTTCCAGAGCCATGTTGCACATTTTCAATAGAATATAGTATCAATACCTCACACACTGTGCCAAACTCATGGTATGCTCCTGTGAGCTCAGCTATGCTCCCTCAGCCCCCTTCTTGTCAGGATACCACTCAGGCCCAGACAACAAGCTCAAGTTTAATATGGTAATTCTCCAAGGCCTCCAGGAACTGCAGTAATCAAGTACTATGTCAATGGCCATCCACATCAGAGGTCACCCTCCCCTTCTCTCTTAGGCTTGGGAGTTGCTGTCATCGCTTGTTTGTTTTTCACCCCGCCCCTATAAGAACACCATGAGTCCTTCATTCTTCAGACCTGAGTGTCCTTTTGTTACAGGCTTTAATCACAACCAGGAGGGGTGGCCATGGCCACCTCTGCTCATAGCTTCTACCATGCCACTTGCTGCTTTTTAGAGGGGCATTTGGTCATGGGCAGGTATGCCAGTCATCCCTGTCACAAGCCTATGGGCAACACTCTACTTCTCCATCATGGAGACCTTCAGGTGGTGAAGAGAGTAGCAGCCCATGCGCACTTCAGTGTGCAGCTTTTCAGATGGTGATCGGAGCTATGAAGAAAATTAAAGCAGTGAGTTACTGCGTATGTGTAGTGTAATTAAAGTGTGTGACACTGAGAAGCCGCTGGTTAACAAGTATGTCCTGAGAAGGTGACACAGGTTTCTGAGAGAAATGGAGGAAAGGCAGAGGCAGGAGCCATGCTGGACCAGCAGCTAGCCTGAGAGGATGTCAGTACGGTCTGATGTGAAGGAGAGCTGTCC
Source organism: Jaculus jaculus (assembly GCF_020740685.1). Lineage (NCBI taxonomy): Eukaryota > Metazoa > Chordata > Mammalia > Rodentia > Dipodidae > Jaculus > Jaculus jaculus. The sequence continues at coordinate 76,602,412 of NC_059109.1, forward strand.
ACTGTGGACAGGGGTCCTAGCAGGTGGTGATGAGGATGCAGGCACTGGCTCTGGAGTAAGTGGGGGATGTATAAGCTGACCCCTGTGCAGATCAGCTCTGCATGCTGGGCAGAGAAGAATACAGGGAGGAATAATACTCACTGGAAACCCTTAGGGCACAAGGTAGGTGATGCAGGTACCTGGCATGTGGGAAGAGGAAGAGGCATGCAGGTGTTTGATAAATGTGGAGATGGCGAGGTTGGAAGACAATGGACCTGAATGATTTAGAGCAGTCACAGATGGTCCCAGAAAAGTTGGGGAGAGAACTGTGGCCAAGACCAACACATTTGGCCAGGAGCCCATTAGGAGTGACTGGACAGCAATGAGTGGGAAATTGTCTACATGTCTGTCCCTGCTTATTTACTTCATGGTATGAAATATTTTACCCTCTCACAGGACTGTAGGCCTTCAGAGACCTCCCAGATGTTTTGAGTGCAGTCTGAAAGCTTGTTTCTCCCATGAATGGAGCTTCTGTGTGTAAGAGTGGTCAGTTTATTGAGGGGAAAAATATAGAAAGAGCTTTGTTCAGTACCAAAGCATTGCAGCCCCTGCCAAGCCCCTCACCTGCAATTTCTTTCAGCTCTTCAGTTCTCCTGTGTGTGTGTGATGTATTCTCATCACCAGTTCCATCAGCCTGGGCCAGGACCATGCCCTCTGTTCCCTCACCTAACAGGTTCCGCAAGGAATGTCCAAGCTCCTTGTAAACGTTTTTCCTCCCTGCTGCCACAGTAATCTGGTAAACTGCAGCAAAGAGAAAACTAGGACATTCATTTACTGGGTCTTGCTGGACGTAAACCTGCTTCTCCCATTTCTCCATTCTCAGCTATGTTCCATTTCTAAGCTTTCTATGATCAGTTCAAACTTTGTTTTCCCCAAGGTCTCTGTATGCTGTGCCTACAAACGTGGTTCACGGGCTTTCCCCATCCATCCACACATGTGATGCCTGCCCTGGGAAGTTCATTTGTTCTCCTGGCTCTATTTTGTGGTCCAGGTTGCCTGTTGAATGTGTCCCCTATGCATTTCCTCTGAAATTGCCCCATAGTTTAGCTGTCTTTCAGCAACCTAGAGCTCCATCCATCCCATCCCAACCTTCACTCAGCAGGGCCAGTGGGTATGTTTGAACTTAGTAAGTGTTTATTTCAGTGATAAAAGTAGAGTCAGACTCCTCAGCTTCACACAGAGTATATTGTTCTCACCTTTGGTAGTTGTTACTTCAAATTCATTAGCTTCCTTTGTGTTTTTACATGTAACAAATTCCACATGAAGTGTATGCTGGGTTCTGTCTGTCTCCTAAGGAAACTCTCATCAGAACAAAGCAGTTAATATATTTATGATGATGCTATAGGGTGACATTTCATAGCCCTTAGTCATGAACCTGAGACGTGGCAAGTGCAGGGACAAGACATCATCTCATTTAATCTTATCAGCCCTACGAGATTAGCTTTTATGGTTTCTATTTGAAATGAAGACATTGGATGATAGAGATTGGTGAGAGATTGAGTTGGGCTTGAATTCAATGGCTTAGGCTCCTGTTCTTTTAACTTCAAGTCCACAAGGCCAGAAAACATGTGGAGTATGGCTAGCGGAGGAACAGTCCACAAGCACATCTACCTAGAGTCCAGACAACCAGTGGGAGCCCCAAGATACACAGCCATGGCTATCTAGAGGCCTTAAACAAGAATCACAAATGTTTTGTGGTTGTAATTAATGGGTTGTGATTAATATTCCTCTTCATTGTCAGCTTGATGGAACTTCAAATCACCTGAAAGCTATAGTCATGCGTGTGTATGTGGGGGCATTTCCAGAGAAGACTAAGAGAAGAGGGAAGACATGACCTGAATGTTGATCACACCATCCTATAGGCTGGGAATCTGGTCTGGACAAAAAGGAGACAGCAAGCTGAGCACAAGCATTCATCTATCTGTCTCTGATTCTGACTGTGGATGCAATGTGACCAACTGCTACATTGCTGCCATGCCTTCTAGGCCAGGGTAGATTGTATCTCATAAAACTGTAAGCCAAAATAAACCCCTCCTTCCTTAAGTTACATTTTTCAGGTGTTTTGTTAGAACAACAAGAAAAGCAGTAAATACAGACCTTATCACAAGGAAATAGTCTAAAACATCAGAAAATGCTATAAGGTGGAATTTTGCTGCTTAACTGGTTTTGAAGGAACCTAGTTTGAGCTCCTGTGACTTTCTGTTCTTATTCCATTGCAACAATTTCCCTAGGAGACATTGAGAAAGTTCTATTTGTTTGTGTCAGCCTAGAATGTGGTTAGGGAAAGACCAGGAATGAACCTAGCACACAAAGGCTAAGGGGTGTCAATCTCAAAGTTCATTCCCCCTGCCCACTGCCAGAGTCCTGTAGACCTCAGAGACATGAATGTGCTTATATGCTACAAAACATACGGTCTGCATTTTGTTCTGCTTTTTGCATTTATATAGTGTACAAATTACCTTCTTCTAGCTGCTAGATCAAAATGCTAGACAAAAATCAGTCAAAGTGAGGAAGGGTTTATTTCAGCTTATCTTTCCAGGGTATAGTCCATCATGTTAGGTAAGGCATGGCAGCAGAAGCATGAGGCAGAGCTGCTCATATTCAGGCCACAGTGAGTAAGCAAAACAGTGAATGCTGGTGCTCAGCCAACTCTCTCCTTTTTATACAATGAAGGACCCCAACCCAGGAATGGTGCCCCCACAGTTAAGATAGACTTTCCCACCTCTATTAACCTAATCAAGATAAGTCATCACGGTTATGTGCTCTTTGTTATTCTTCACGGGTGATTTTAAATCCTGTCAAATTAACAATCAATATAAATATCACCAATAGAGACAAACATTTGTCATGGCCTCCATCCCAGCCTGTTTTCTCTAACTAGGGGCAATACCAGGGCTCCATCCCCACCAACTGTAATGATTAAATAGGGATTTTTTAGGCGCACAGGGTTCTGGGGTAGAAACTTTCTCTAACACAGAGCTGAGCCAAGTCTCTCTTATAGCTGTCTAGATTTTATTACCTTTGTGATATGAAGCAATTTAAAATGGCAGGCAGCTGGGGAGGAGGCTCAAGCTTGCTGACCAAAATTGAATCTTCCCAGAACCGATGTAAAACCAAACACAAAATAGTGCTCTTATCTGTAATCCCAGCAGCAAGAGCTGTGGGCAGCGGAGCCAGGAGAAGCCAGAAATTCCTTGGGGAGCAGCAACAAAACAAGAGAGAACCTTCTCAAAAGAAGGATAAGTAGAGGACAGAGGACACACATCCCAAGGTTGTCCTCTGACTTCCATATATGCCATGTAGAATGTGTACACACACACACACACACACACACACACACACACACACACAACATAGACATATATACACTTTTAACAACTAACAAAATTCTATCAGATAGATAATGAATATTTCAGAGTAAATTCATCCCTCACATACTGATCATTGTTTTAAGAGCAACACTTGTTATGTCTAGTGATACAGACTGGTAATTCCAGCCCTTCGGAGATAGACAGGAGGATTGTGAGTTTGAGATCAGCATGAGCCACACAGGAAGATTGCCTCAATAAGAACAAGAGGGCTAGGGAGATGGCTTAGTGGTTAAGACACTTGCCTTAAAAGCCTAAGGACCCAGGTTCAATTTCCCAGTACTCACATAAGCCAGATGCAGAAGGTAGCACATGTGTCTGGAGTTTATTTGCAATGGCTAGAAGCCTTGGAACACCCATTCTCATTCTCTCTCTAAAATAAATACAGAATAAAATATTTAAAAATTAAAACAACAAGAAAGCTAACAGTTACTAAATAATTCATGGGATCACATCCGGAACCAGTTTACAGATGATGAAGTTGTCACATTCTCACGCATAGTCACTCCAACAAGCTCCATAGCAGAGACACAGCTAGTGCATCTATCTATTGCCTGGGGTCTATGTAAAAATTTGTGAACAATGCAATGGTCTAAAAAGACACAGTTTTACTCTCTAATACAGCTCTGAAATGCAGAAGTCTGAACTAGACCCCACATGGATGTGTGTTACCTGGCCAGTTCCCCCCAGTAGTTCTTGTCAAGAAGTCTCCACTGGACTGTCCAGCTTCCAGAGCCAATTGTGTTCCTGGGATCTGGGCACCATTTTTCAGAAGCATCTTGCTATCTTCGGTTGTGTCAAGCTTCTGTTTCCTTGTTGATTCCATCCTAACACTCATACCATCTCCTCACCTCACCTCTATTGTGTGATGCCTCTGTCCCCTTAATGAGCCCACCCCAACACTCAGACTATCTCCTTACCTCACCTCAACTCTACTGTGTGATGTCTCTGTCTCCTCTTTGAGCCACCCTAACACTCAGGTCATTGTCTCACCTCACCTCCAGGCCTTCTTCCAAGTCCTTTTCACCATGTAAGCTGACATAACACAGGTTTCAGGAACTAGGACTGGCACATGCTTTAAAGGTGAGGTGATGTTTTCTCTACCAAAACCCTAAAAATAAATTAGGAAGCATCTAACGTGGGAAAGAAACTGTAATGCTGTTGGAAGATTGTCAAGGACTTGTCAAGAAGAGGTAGCTAGACAAAAATCAGTGATGAGCGCTGAAGCAATAGCTCTGTCAGTAGAGTTCTTGTCATGCAGGCATGATGACCTGAGTAAATCCCTAGAACCCACATAAAAAATAGGTTTTTGGTACACACTAAAAAGCCCATAGAGAAATGGTGTTTGTAGGATCGCTGGTGCTTGCTATCAAGTCTACCCTACTTTATGAGCTCTAGGCCAATAGAACCCTGTCTTAAAGCAGGTTGACAGTAGACCTTAATAACTATAGCTGAGATTGTCCTCTGGCTACCATATGTGTGTACACATATGTAGAAATGCACCCATGCATGTACACACATACACACACACACACACACACACACACACACACACACCAGAAGGCGGACAGATGTTTCCCTTGAACATGGGAGGACTTCCAAAAGTTTTTTTGTGGTACACTTACGTGATGAAGTGTGACTTCTGCAGAGATCTCGGTCTTTGTAACTTTACCCACAGGCAGTGTGTTTATTTCCTCAAGGTTTTCAGGTTAGTGTGCTGGGTCACTCTTCCCAGTGTGTTCCTTCTCTGGAAGCCAGAGGTGACTGAAGCTGATATTCTTGCATTCTGTGTTTCAAGGAACAGGACGTTCATTAATCATGGTCACAGGGATGGAGCCAGAACTCCCCAGCCAGAAGGTAGGGCTCTATGTCAGATGTGAGTACATAGCAATTTTTCCCAAAGGGTCTGATGGGGGTGCCCTAGGAGATGGAAGTGTGCTGAGCACTGTAAGTCAGTTTCCCTCTATCATACATGAAGTGAAACCTTACCTATTTATGGACCCACAAGGCCCATGTCAGCCTGTCATTTAGAGTATGTCCCTTGAACTTGGCAGTATTGGACCTTTAACCCTTTCCTGTCGGCAAACACTCTAATGCTGCTGCCATAGTTCACCTGTTTTTGTAAGCCAAGAGCACCGAACATGCACTGAACATTCTACTTCCCTGGGTCACTGTTTGGTGGCCTCTGTGATGCCCAACGGCTGCAGCAGCCACGATCTAGGGAGCAAACAGTGACCCCGCTGGGCTCCACGAACTGGCTATCTAGAAAGTGCCTGAGGCCAGCAGTGACTTCTTGCTGTTTGTTTCAAGAGAAACACTTCAAGAAAATAGTATAAACAATACCTTGAAGATTGCTTTCATTTTTGTAATGCTTATCCAAAGTCATCGATGGGACTCAAAATCATATTTGCAATTTTCAATTCATTAGCTTTTGCAGAAACAGCCAGTTCTGATTGCCCCATAGTCCTAAGGTGGTGTCACCCCTCAGGACTCACCAGCTGAGTGACAAACAGACGGGCTTCCTCACTTCCATTTCCTTGTCATCTAGAGAGATAACTGCCCTGCATGTACTGACATTGTCTATAGAGTTACTAATATTTTCTTGCAGGACAAAAGACCAGGGAAAATGATAGTGGCATAAGAAAGAAAAGGAGCCCCCCCCCCCCCCCAACAAGAGTCTGTCTATACTTTCTGTAGAGCTGAGAATCAAGAATTCCACAAATTAATACTGATTTAAGGCCTGTCTCTTTTCCCAGTTGTAAACCTGCAATTTTCTAAGAATCTCACCAGAAATCACTTGCATAATCCTAGTGGCCCCTGGTTTTACCTGATCAGATTGTAACTCCATCCAAGGAAACTCCATGAGCCACTCTACAATCTTACTTTTACAAAATGGTGAAAAAGTTTATTAGCAACTTTTCTTTTTTTTTTTTTTTTCTTTTCTAGCAACTTTTTAAGATGTAATTTGAGAACCACCAAAATGGCATAGATGGCTAAATGCTAAGATTCTTAATTCTGACACTCCCTTGAGGAGCCCATAGCATGTTTGGGTGTGTCCTACCTTTCTCGAGCATCCTTCCCTCTCTAACTCCTGCGTTTTTTACTCTATGTTAAAAATGTCTTCTATGTTTCTGTTGGAGCCCTTTTGAGGTATGATGGGGTGGTTCTTTCCTTAGCATCTGCGTCTATCTGAAAAAGAGGAGATTCTCCAATGGAGAGTAAAGTTAGCACCAAGTAGATGTGTTAACCAGTTTTTTCAGAGATAGTTTAGTGGAGAGTGGGTTCACTTTTGGATATGCTTCTGATACCAGCACAATGGTGAAGGAGATAGACAGAGAACAATCAATTCCTACCAAACCATCTATCCAGAGACACAGAGGCACCCAAGATCACAACATGGAAGCAGACCTAATATGAACCCAACATGGCTCAGGGAAATTTGCAGAAGAGGGGGCAGAAAGAAAGTCAGAGCCACACGTTGGGTCATGACACACAGAGACATTTCCTCCTACCTGAAACTAAAGGCTAACCCCAAAATGCACGACCCATATACCCCAACAAGGAGGGTCCAAGTGGAGGGGGAAGGACAGGGAGGAGGCTAACAATGGTACCAACTTGAAGGTATTTACTGACTGCAAAAATTAAAAAATAAATTAGTAATAAAATTTAAAAAAGAAAAAAATGTTTTCTATGAAACCATGACTTTCCCTTGAGTAGTGTGAATATGTCTTAATTTCTATGACTCTCTTTTTTAAAGAGACAAAAATTATGCTTTGAGGGGTATCTTAATTTCTGTCTGAGTACCTCATAGTTTTTGCACATGTGCTTAAAGTCTATATTAGAGTATCTTTAGTAAACCCAACTCTGTTCCATACTGGTTCATATTAAAATTATTTTCTGCATCAAAGCCATAAATCTTGGGTTTGCTTGAGTCATGGTCCCAAAATATTAAGTGAACTCAACAGGCTGCTGAGCATGACAGTAGTCAGATATTTTGTCCCAACGGTGTTTCCATCCACCACTGACACACTGATTGGTTATTCATGGTAATTGTGGTTATTCTTTCCCACCCTAGTAGCAGGTAGCTGACAAGTATGTTTTAATTCATTGTACTCTAATAATATGATCTCTATTTGTTAGAGATCATAAAATTATGTCCAGGCACTAATTTTTATGAATTGACCCATTAAGAACTACTGACTTGGAATTTAGTTGCTGTTGTTACTACAGTGAATAAGTGCAAAGGCCATGAGGAGAGCAGTGAAGGGCAGTCATTCAAAGTGACACAGTGAAGCTGGGACCAGTGTCTGAATCAGGGGATCTTAGAGGGTCCATCCACAATACACCCTCCTGGTCACTGCAGTCAGTTTCCCTTCATGAAACCATCCCTGTTTCACAAAGCTAGTATGCCTCTAAGCCAGCTCCATCCCTTACCTTGTTCCCAAGGTTTGCCTGAGTTCTGGGTAAACTTTGGCACAGTACATCAGAGTGTCTGTAGTTGAGTATCTGATTCTCAGTGTCACTTTCCCACATTCCCATATCAGTTCATTGTCAATAATATAACATATGCTGAGGAAGTTATAAACAAAATGATTCATTTTGGCTCATAGAGGTTTTATGTTGAGGATCTGTTTCATTCCCTTTGTCCCTCTTTCCTCTGTTTTCCCTCTTGCTGTCTTCCTGTATGTTCCACAAACAGGAAAGCTGTGTTTCAATGGGTGTAGTTTCTGCAGTGATGGGTGGACAAATGGGTTTTAGTTCCCCTCTACACATCCCACCCACAGCCAGTTGTCCTGAGTGATTCACCTCAAAATTCACAAAGAGTTCAGTCCTCATGCTATGTTCCTAACACACAAACTAAGCACAGAAACAAAGGGGTGCAGGACTGTGGGAGTTGGGGTGTCTATTTGACTGTGATGAAGGCACCATGGAAGAATACAGATGTCCAAAATTACCAAACCATAGCAGTGAATATGTGCAGTTCTGTATATCTATCAGGCCTCAATAAACAAGTTTAAAAGTATACAGAAGAAACTCCTAGACTATTTTCTTTCTATCTTTTCTTCCTGTAAGCATAGAATTGAATATCTGCTTTTCAAGAGGGACTTTATCTCTTAATATTTCAAAACATTGCTCTGTTCAATTTGACCTGTATGTATCTGTTCAAGGATAGTGTATTCACTAAACTTTTCTTGTCTCTCTGACTATATATCTGACAGCAATAAATTAAAGGAGGAAAGGATTATTATGGCTCACAGTTGCAGAGAGATTTCAGCCCATCATGGTGGATAGGGTATGGAAGGTGAGAGGTTCGTCTGTGGCAGTAGGAGAGCAAGGAACTGAGTTCACACATCATGGCTGATTATGAATCAGAGACTACAGGCCTGGACAACTGGAAGGTATCACCTTCAAAAGGCCCACCCTATTTCTTGAGCCACTTTAAACTTACTAAAGATTCCATAGATTCCCAAAAAAGCACCACATTCTTGTGAACAAGTCTTCAAAACATGACCATATTGGGGACATTTCAGATTCAAACCATCACAGATATGAAGTGAGATCTTTTAGTATTTCAATAATTTCTGCTCTGACCACTGGGTAAGTTATAGCTGTGGGTGAGTTTTCCCTCAGCTGGGCCTGGCCTTGACCCAGGCCCAGCTGGTCTGAGACTAGGAGAGGGCCTCCTAGTCCTTACTCTCCACATGGGCTCTTTTACCCCTCCAACTCCCCACAGAGCCAGAGCTCCTTGAAGTTTCTTTTTTCTCTTTTCTTTACATGGTTTTTCCAGGTCCTCAATGTGGGATCTCTAGCTGCATGGGTGCCTTTCCTTGGCTCTATACTTCTGTCCATAAATATAACTATTTAATAGAAGAAGCATTTGTGTCATGTTATTTTGGAGGCATTTGGCATTGAAGTACACACCCTTCATTTTGGCTGATGTCATACTATCATAACTTCCCTAGAGTTTTTCATAAGATGTTATGTTGTCAAGAAGGCAGGGTCACATGATTTTAAAATTACTTTTTCATGTCATAATTGAATGAAAGGCCCATGGTAACTCAAGATTGTGTGGTTGAGGTCCTTGTGGTAACAGGAAGTGGCAGAGAAGTAGAAATACATTCTTATTCTAGCCACTCACCTCCTTGGTTTGAATCCTCTATTTGTCTTATACTATTTTATTTTATTTTATTTTATTTTATTTTATTTTATTTTATTTTATTTTATTTTATTAGGAACCAAGCAATGTTTGAACTGATTTTCTTCAGTGAGTACAAGAAGAATTTGTAGCACAAGCCAGTAGAAGAATGTATTTTCTTTCCATACTTTAATCTGTGTTCTACACTGTCATATGTGTGATACCCTAGACATAATTAGAATACATATTACAGTCTTCACTGATTCTGTCAGAAAAACCTGTTTGTGCAAGAGTAGCACAGGTGCTCATAGCCAGGCTGATGTAGGTAGACACATGAACCAGGAGAGCTGTGGAGGTTTGAATGTATAGTGTCCCCATGTGCTCAGGTGTTTGAATACTTAATTCCTAGTTGGTGGTGCTGTTTGGGAGGGTTTTGATTGGAGGAAGAGAGTCAGTAGGGGTGGGAGTTGAGGTTTTATAGTGCAGCCCTGCTTGCTCTTCTCTCTCTCTGCTCCCTCCTTGCTAACATGGTAATATGACACCAGCTTCCTGCTCTTGCCATGCTTGCCCACCATTGTAGGATTTTCCCTCATAATTGTAAGCCAAATAACACTCTTTTCTTCCTTAAGTTCCTTAAGGTATTTTGTCCCAGCAGTGAGAAAGTAACTGATACAGAGTAAACTGCTGCCAGCAGACCAATACCTGCTCTTACTTATTTGAATGACCAGAGTGGACAAAGGTGCTAAGTAGGTATATGATAGATGCTAAAAGTATGAATGTTTCATACATGAATTTCAGAAGGATTTGTAAGGTACAGATACCTGAATATATTTTTTAAAATTTATTTTGTGTGTGTATATGTTGTTGACATACCTGTGTTTGTGTACTTGTATGTATAGTTTGTGTGTGTGTATGTGTGTGTGTCAGCATTTGACATTGGGTGTCTTCCTCTGTCTCTCCCCACCTTATATTATGGACAAGGCTTATCACTGAACTTAGACTCCATCAATTTGGCTAGACTAGCTACCCAGAAAGCCCTAGGAATCCTCTTTTTCCCTCCTCCCCAGTATTGGGATTACAGGTGTACACAGCCACATCCTGCTCTTATAAGGGTGCTGGGGATCCAAATTCAATCTTCATACTAGTGCAGCAATCACTTTATTGACAGAGCTACCTCCCCAGTCCCAGAAAGACCTAACTATCTTAAAGGCTTATGCTGTGAAAGTTATTAAATTCTTCAACATTATTGAATAATTCAAAATCCTAGGAAGATATGTCAACTCCCTCCAATACATGTTTGAAGAGATTTTGAAGAATGGGCTTATTAGCAAATAATTAGGGTCAGCTTAGGATCAAGGATCCAGCATCCCAGGGTGACACCCATGAGGAGGGCTCATACTGCTTAGCCTCACAAGGCAAAAGAGTAGCAATTCTGAGACCAAGAAAAAGATGTGCTTGAAGAAACTGGGTGAGGTCATTGTTGCAGGGTTACAGGGCAAAGAGCTAGGTCTAATCCATTTCTGGCACCTTCTGTGCCTGAACTCGGCCAGAAGCCAGAGGATAAGAACACAAGTGATATCATTATGGCTGAGTGAATAGAACACTCATCTCATCACAGGAGGCATTCACCAAGGACAACTTTGTTGCTGCCTCACCAGTGCAGCTGAAGATTGCACTTCTTCTTCTTCATGTGCAAAATAGTTGAAAGAATTTAAATGGTTGGCAAGAACAGCATTTGTCCTCATGCTTGGTGCTCTACAGAAGATGGTTGGTGTCTCTGTCATCTTTCTGCTCTCTGTCTACATCCTGTATTTTCTCCAGGGCCAGAAGCTCACTAGAGATCCCCCACAGCTTGTGTACTTTAGTGTGGATTTGAATGTGGGTGGTAACAATGACTGCTCTGAAGGGCTGCATAACCATGTGGCTCACTGCAGGACACTGAGTCCACACTACACTCACCACTCAGGCCCGGTTCTTGGTCCAGCTCCTGCCATCAGGCTGGGGCAGGTGTCCATGATGTATGGCTTTCCTGTGGGGGGCTGGAAGGGTCTGTGCTCCAGGATTTTAGAGACTCTAGGGGCTTCATTTCCAAGTAGGTGTGGATTTCAAGGAAGGAATCCCTCCTTCCTCCTCCTCTCAACTGAACCAAGCCTAGGGGTGGATGTTCAGTGACTCCTACAGCTAAACAGTGCACAGAATGCCAGGGCTGCTTCTTCTATAGGGCACACACTGTATGCCTGGAGTTGGCACAGCCCTGTGTCTGCTTTTGTTACACAGCACCAGACATCAGTGGGGACAACTCTGATGAGGTCATCTGAAGGAAATTAACACATTCCACTTTCTTTCCCCAGCTGAATGCAAAGATTGGCTATTTATCTTGACATGTGAGTGCTTTAATCTCTTGCTACAAAGGTGTTGGGATGGATCTCCAGACTTCCATTTAAGATTATGTGTCAAATGCTGGATGCTTATAGCTGCATTCTTATAATCAGTCTTTACCTTCCCTTCTTCCCTCCTTCTTTCCTTTCTTCCTTCCTTAGCCCTTCCTGGCTTTCTTTCTTCCATTGTTCTCTCTCTTCTCTTCCTCCTCCCCTCCTTCTTTTCCTTTTTCCTTCCCTACCTCTCTTTACACTCACCTGCCTGCTTCGCTCTCTCCCTTCCTTCCTTCCCTATCTCTTTCCTTCCTCCCTTCTTCCCTTCTCTCCCTTTCTTACTTTCTTTTCTCCTTCCTCTTGCATCCTTCTTCCTTCCTTCCTTCTTTGCCTTTCTCTCCCTTCTTTTTTTTTTTCTTTTTTCGAGGTAGGGTCTCACTCTAGCCCAGGCTGACCTGAAATTCACTATGTAGTCTCAGGGTGCCTTGAACTCATGGCGATCCTCCTACCTCTGCCTCCCGGGTGCTGGGATTAAAGGCGTGCGCCACCACGCCCGGCTTCTCTCCCTTCTTTCTTTCTTTCCTCCTGAACTTATGTCTGCCTAGTGTTTGAAGGGAGATGTGCAAGAATGGAGGCAGACAATACTGTTTACTTTAATTCCATTCATTACACAGCAGGGAATGGCATGCCACTTAGGTTTAGCAATAAGATTTCTAATCACATCGATTCTCCCCGGTATTTGGTGGGATATTATAGCTGAGACAATTAAATAAGATTTTGAAAAATGAATGGAGGAGTCATTTAATCCACTTAGCTTGTTCAGCAATATCCAATCAATAATGTACATTTTGGGCTACAGAAATGTGCTAGGCCCTGTCACATGATGGATTACCTGTATAGATTATCATAGAACAACGGACTTTTACTCTAGTTATCTTTTTTTGCAAACGAGTCTTAGGGACATTCTACCAATGGCTACACACTTGAGAGAGGAATTCCAGCAAATATGTGGTGCTTATTTCCACTCTGCAGGTCAGGTGGTAAGCAACCACCTCTGGCCTCAGTGAGACCAGGTGACCCTTATCCATACTGATCTTTTGGTAATTTCCTTCACTGTATTTTCATTGGATTGCATGCTGAAGATGAAAATATATGTGGGAAGTCAGATGATGTGTTCCCTGTCAAGTATAAGAACAAATCCATAGCAATAGAACCAGCAAGGGCAAGACAGAAAGACAGTTACTTTCTCATTACTGAGGTGGAACACCTGACCAGAAGCAGCTTATGGAAGGAAATGGTTTATTTCAGTGTATGGTTTTGAGAGCAAGTTTCATCACAAGAGGGGGAAGTATGGGCAAGAACGGGTATCAAGGTTTCACATCTTGTCACATCCACCAGGAGGAAGCTGCAAGAGTGAGCTAAGGCAGCACTGGCTAGGGGAGATGGATTATAAAATTCCAAGGCCTGCTCTCAGGGACACATCTCCTCCAGCAAGGCTTCACCTTCAAAAGGCTGAATCAAGTATGGAACTTAATCACAAACCTATGAGGCTATGAAGGACATTGTGCATTTAAACCACCATAGGAGACTCTGGGAATGGGACCTGGTGTTTAGACCACTATGACTACACACATTTATAAATAGGGAGCTACCTTGATTCACTTGCTACAAAGTACAGCACAAGCTTGGAGATACCTGAACTCGGAACTTTGAGAGAATAAAGTTTCAATGGAAAGAGCTCAGTTTTCCATGATTTCTCTTTGTGATAAGTATTAAACCATCAGTGACAGGCTAAATCATACATCTTTCTGGTTGGTGATTGCCACCCTGGGCATACTTACTCACCAAGGAACATCTCTAGGAACATGTTGAGATACTTTTGTTGCCTCACCTGTAAGGGTGCTAATAGCCTCTGGTGAGCAAAAACTGGGACATTGCTGCACATTGTAGAATAGCAATGTCACTCCCTGCAAAAAGAATGGCCCTGCCAATCATGTCAGGAGTACTGTGTAAAGAGCCACATCTCAGGAGCACAAAAACACTAGCATGTCTCCATACTGCCCCCACGCAGGCTTTCTTGTTCTAGAAAGCAGGGGTGTTCGTGTCTCTCCTAGATCACTTTATTCTTAATGTTTATAGGAGGCACTGCTTTGAGAAGTTTGCGTCTTGTTTTTAAGTATAAAACCTGCCATTGTCTTGTTGACAGGGAATTACTCAGGAAACCTGCCCCTCCACCAGCCTTCTCTCACTGAACAATAGTTCCCAAGTTGCACAATCTCTTTCATTTTCATTCCCTTGGCACAGTGTAGTCTATTTGTTTCAGAATTATCCAGAATTTTTTATTGTGTGCAAAGTGTTTATGAAAATACTTGGGGAGGGCAATATTTTAGATGCAAAATACATTTTTCCCCTTGAAGGTTGTTTTTCTACAGCTAATGCAATAATATTTATTCTCTGCTTATGTGAAACCAACATCAAGGGAAAATAGCATTCATGAACTATATAAAAGAAGTATCACACTATTATAAATGAGGAAAGCTATAAATAAGGTGACTTCTGGAGAGTATATTTCTCTTTAGAGAGGTAACAATGGGTGCAGTTTGTTGTTAGTCTTGTCTCTAACCAAAAGGAAAGAGATGAGGAAACCACCAGTGTGATGTGGATGTCCCGAGAAAGGAAAGCAGTGAGGTGAACGCAGTGAGGAAGAAAAAGACATGCAAGGTATGGTGTGAGTTTTATGGAGGAATGTGTAGCTATGTATGTGTGTTCTTATGTTTGTGAATGCATGTGGATGTGTGTGTGTGAGTGTGTTTGATTATGTAGGCAAGAAGTTTATGTCAGATGTCTTCCTCAATCACCCTCCACTTTGTTCTCTGACACAGTTCCCAAGGCTGTCCCTTGAAGCCAGGATTTACCAATTTGGATATTATAGTTAGCCAGTTTTCCCTAGCCATCCTCTGTCCACCTGTCTTCAACTCCTGAGCACTGGAATTACAGATGGGCCACCATGCCAACCTGGCATATAGGTTGAGTGTTGGGGATACCGGTCTTGATGCTTGCACTGTAAGCACTTTATCCCCTGAATCATTTCCCCAGCCCTCTCCCCTGAGTTTAAACTTTTCAAATTATTTATTTATTTATGTGAATATGTGTGTACATGTGGGTGCACATGTGTGTGTGGAGATCAGCAGATAACCTCAGATTGCCTGTCCTGTTCTCCCACTTTCTTTGAGAGAAGGTCTCTCTTGTTTTTCTGCATTGTGTGCACAGCTTGCTGGCTCAAGAGCTTCCTGATTCTCATGGATCTGCCTCCCACTGTTGTGAAACAGTGGGCTTTCAAATGCCTCTGCCTTTCTGTCTGGCTTTACTTAGATGCTGGGCAGGATTGAACTCAGGTCAGCAGGTTTTCAAGGAAATGCTTTTAACTGTAGAGGCAATGCCCAGCTTCTCTGCCCTGGGTTTAGTTTGTCAGTTATGGATCAGGCAGAAGTTCCTGAGAGTAGGGACAGTTATCTACCTCCATTGCCCCTTACAGGTGAGGAAGGAGGAAGAAAGAGTGGAAGGCAACAGGAGGGGAGGGAAGAAAGTAAAAGAAGGGAACAGATAAAGTAAAATAAGGGAAGACAAGAGAAGGGATAAAAGGGGAAAGTGGAAGAAGGTAAAGGAAAAAATAGGGAAGAATAGAAGGGGGAGAAGAAAAAAGGAAGGGATGGGAAACGAAGAGAACAAAGGGATGGGAACAAAAGAGAAGGAAGGGGAAGAGAAAGGAGTCATGGCTAAAACAAAGGTGTGACTTAGGCAGCGTGCCATGGTTTGATGATGAAAAGTATCTCACATGTTGATCCTGATTTGAGAGGTGGTTGGAACCTTAGTAAGTGGCTTCTACTTGGAAAAAAGACACTGGGGATTAACCTGCAATGTGTATCTTATCCCTGGCCTCTTCCTGTCTTGCTCTCTGACAAGAGGCAAACAACTTCCTCCAATACTGACTTCCTCCAATACTGTGACATTTTGTCCCAGACAGGACCTGAAACACAGAGTCAATTTACATGGGGGACAGAACCCTCGGAAATCATGAGCCAAGATAAATTCCCCCTACCCTAAATTGCTTCAGTCATTTGTTCACAGTGATGAATAGTCTAATGGATATGGAAAAATAGTACCAAATAAGTGTGCTGTTGTGACTAAACCCAATCAATGTGTTCTTGAGCCTGTGGCCCTGGTGCATAGGTGGCATTTGCAAATGTCTGGAGCTGTAAAATAGACAATCTGCAAAATACTCAAGCAGAATTCCATGGGCGTCAGTGGGTGATTCTGGTGAAAGCTCAGAAGACTGAATCAGTAGTAATACCATGTACAGTAGAGACCAGCCAGTGATACAGAAGACTCAGTAGTACCCCCTTCCACCTTCACGACAACCACTGCCAACTTTGGAACAGAACACTGATAACATAAAGGAAACAAGCTTGAAAGAGGACCAGAACCCAAATACAGAAAACAGAGCACATCCCTGAAAGGAAAAGGGCAGGTCCTGCTGAGCTCTGAAGAATTCTATGTGAAGGACAAGACTCTCAGTTTGGGCTTTCTCTCTTAGATTTCCCCAGCTCACTGTGTCTCTGCTATGGGCTGTCAGCCTTCTGGAATCCTTGCAAGAGAATGCGGCTGATTTTTCCAAAAGAAAAACAGTTCCAGGCTATACCAAGTGGACTTCCCATTAATTATAATGTCTCATATTAAAGAGTAAAAATATGCTTTCACTCAGAAACAGAATTTGTTGGCAAATGAAAAGAAAAGGAGAATTAACTGTGAATTTCTGTCACTGAAATTACTTTAAGTAAAATGGCTTATTTTATTTCTGTCCTGGTTTTAAGGAACTTTCTGTGCTGGTGGATGATCCCTGAGCTTATCACATTGTGCTTATTATCTTCAGTGCTATAGCAGGATGTTCTGTTATGATGGAGTATGGGGAGACACTAGAGAAACACCATTTTCTCCCACATTATACCCTTTTGAGGTCTCAGCCTTGTGGACATTCACTCTTTTTTGCATTCTAGGTTTACATGCTATTCAAAGAGATGCAGAAACCAAGACACATAATGATCCTGACAAGCCAGATACAACCTGAGATGAGAAAAGCACACCATTTCCTGGTGGAAAAGATGGGTAGAGGATGAACCTTCAGTGTTTGCAGGGGTCCTTGCTCTGGCTCTATGAGCTTGGTTTTTAAATCTGTTCATCACTACCAAAGCTGTGTGAGGCCTTGTAAGGATGCTGCCACACAATGTCCTCCAGAGATATCTGCTAAACCAGCCCTCTCCACATTCCATGTTGAAATGACTAAGTCATTTCTGCAGGAATGGATCATGCAGGTATCCAAAGTTAAGAAATGGTTTAGCAGCTGCCATCAGGAAGCTGAGGCAGATGGAGACCCAGGATTAACCTGCTCTCACTCTCTCTGTGACCTGACCTGCATATTCTCTGTTTTGTTTTATTTTTTTACAACTTTGATATTCAGGGCACCTAGAGAGGTTCATAACACTGGATTCATGAAAGGTCTAGAACAACCGTTAACAGAGGTCCTATGTTTGGGCCATGTGTGTACCGGATAAGTCAGCAGCAAGGGGCGAGGGGTAGGGATTATTAGTATTAATTTAAATGGCCAATCATGTGCTCTGTTAAGAACCCATACTGTAGCTGGGTCATCTTATTTGATGAAGACAGGGCAGAGCTGAGAGTAGAGCCCCTGCTCTGAGTCAGGAGGTCGGCCCTGGAAGAATCATCAGATCTCCTTCCCTGCACATATCATGGCCAGTAACTGTCAGCTCTGTTGCGCCACCCCTCCCACCTCCCCAGCCAGCCTATGCTCCTTGGGTCCATTATTGCACTGCCTCTTATGTTAGTCCATTTCCTGCTGCAGTAACAGAATACCATAATGGGCAAGTTTATGAGCACTATTATTGTCCTGGGTAGGGATATGCTCAGTGGATAAAGTACTTGCCATACTGTTGTGAGAACCCGAGTTCAATTCCCAGAACCCACATAAAAGCTGGAAAATGTGGGATGAACCTGGAATTCCAGCACTGGAGAGGCAGAGACAGTCTCTGGGGTTTGCTAGCAGGTGGTGTTGCTAAATCAGTGAGTTCCAGTTATAGCTCAAGTCCCTGTCTCTAAAAAATATAATGTGGAGAGTGATTGAGAAAGATACCAGATGGTGATCTATGGCCTTCTTGTGCTTATTTATGCATGTGCACCTCCATATATGCACCCACATACATAAGCATGCAACACACACATACACACAATGTGGGATCTGGATGGAAACCAACTACATGTAACACACCAGAAGAAGAAACTTTTGTCTGTGGCTTGGCATAGGGTGCCCAGATCCAGAAATGGGACAGAACATTTCTTGAGAGTCCAAGATGGAACAGGCAACCTGGTATTTATCCCAGATGAGAAGATGAGAGAGGAAATTGGATAAAGCTTTTGGCAGAAGAAAAACTAGCCTGAGGTTTGCTGATACTGAGTTGCAGGTTTTGTGGGAGAAAGAGTGACAAGCATTCACTTTCAGACTTCCCCGGATGCTGCAAGCCTGAGTCAGGACATCTTCTGCCCAGTCTGCATGGGCTGTGATGGTCCTTCAGGTGTCTCACAGTGAACAGTGGTTGTGAAGGAGAAAGGTGAGACTAATGACTGATTGTTATGGTAGCAAGGGTGTGCACAGGTGAT
Source organism: Jaculus jaculus (assembly GCF_020740685.1). Taxonomy (NCBI): domain Eukaryota; kingdom Metazoa; phylum Chordata; class Mammalia; order Rodentia; family Dipodidae; genus Jaculus; species Jaculus jaculus. The sequence goes on from NC_059109.1 coordinate 76,621,056, forward strand.
TGTCAGATAGGCTCCTGAGAGCTGCACCACCCACAAAGACACACCCAACAGAACCTGAACAGAATGTTGGGACAGTTGAAGTGATAAGAGATTAAGTTTACACTACACTGCAGAGGGAGGATTGACATAACCCATTACTTTTTATTTATTTATTTTTATTTATTTATTTATTTATTTGAGAGCAACAGACACAGAGAGAAAGACAGATAGAGGGAGAGAGAAAGAATGGGCGCGCCAGGGCTTCCAGCCTCTGCAAACGAACTCCAGATGCGTGTGCCCCCTTGTGCATCTGGCTAAGGTGGGACCTGGGGAACCAAGCCTCGAACCGGGGTCCTTAGGCTTCACAGGAAAGCGTTTAACCACTAGGCCATCTCTCCAGCCCGCATTACTTTTTTATTCCTAAGTAAATCCTTTATTTGTGTGTGCTGAATGTGTATGTGTCGGGGGATGGGGTTTGCCTCTGCAAATGAACACAAGATGTGAGTCACTTTTTGTGTCCCGCTTACATGAGTGTTTTGGGAATTGAACCTGGGCCAGCATGGTTTGCAAACAAGCTACTTTAACCACTGGGCAATCTTTCCTGCCCAACCACCACATTTTGCTATAGACAATATTTTATTTATTTTCATTGTGCACATGTTGTGTGCGTGTGGTGTATGTTCGTGTATGTATATATGTGTCCTTGCACACACATGTAGAGACCACAGGAGAACATTGGGTAGCCTCCTCTGCTGTTCATCCACATACTTCCTTGTAATGAAGTCTCTCCCTCTCTCTGAACCTCAAACTTCCATTTTTGGTCATACTGGCTGACAAGTGAGCCCCAGAAATTCTCCAGTCCCCACTACCCAGTATTAGGGTCACAGTATGCACAGCCATTCCCAGCTTTTTATGTGGGTGCTCTGGAATTTTACTTGGAGTGAATCAGGCCCTTTCCAGCCCTCATGCTTGAGTAGTAAGTGCTTTTATGCTCTGAGCCATCTACACAACCACCAACAGACATTTTAAACAATTTTTTTAGTATTTTATTCATTTATGAGAGAGAGCGAAAGGTAGCCAGGTAGAGAGAAAGAGAATGGGCACCCCAGGGCCGCCAGCTGCTGCATATGAACTCCAGATGCATGTGACACCTTGGGCATCTGGCTTTACATGGGTACTGAGGAATAGAACCTGGGTCCTTTGGCTTTGCCAGAAAGTGCCTTGACTGCTAAACCATCTCTCCAGCCTGACATTTATTTTAAAACATGGATTCCCAGGACCCCAGCTAGTGGAGGATGCTTGGCACCTCTTTATTAAGAAGCATGGCCGACAGGTGGGCTTGGTTGAAGCAGTGGTTGCTAGTAGGAAGTGCTGCTAGAATCCATACTAGGCTGGAGACACTTGCTGGGGTGAGGCAGGGTTTTTCCACCTGGTCCTCTTTCTGAGGCTTTGTCCATGCAGGATGTACTCTGGGCCAGAGCTCTACACTTATGACATCCTCCACCCATGCTGAATTGCTGAAGCTCACACAAATGATCCCAGATCTCAGGTTCTCAGAAGAAGCTTAGCAGGGGAAAGGCTCAAAAAGACTGCTCATCAGCACCTCATGTTCTGCATGCCAAGCTGTTCCTTCTCAGATTCACATGGTACGAAGAAGCTCTCAGATTTGGTGATCCATTCACTTTCTGGGCAGGACCCTGATTAAGTTCTAGTTTAGAGGACAGTGACACAGATAGCTCTGGGCATCAAGAGAAAAGGGGCGGTCTGTTAGACTCAGGGTAAAGTTAGCTCCAGCTAACTGCCTCCATGAGGTTATGACTGTGGGCAGAGATACTCTGAATGTGGTCTGATAAAGGACACAAACAAGATCATACCAGCAACTTGCTTGGGTTTCTGAGTCATGAGTAGTGACTGTGGTGAAATCACATGTATGGTTCTGCAACAGAGGCACGGCATGTGTAGTAGGCAACACCGCCTGCACGTGTGCTGCTGACATGTCCGCTGTAGATTCCTCAGCTCCTGGAGGAAGAGAGGATACGTGATTCAGAATATCTTCCCATTTGAGTCAGCTATGTCCTGCCATGCTGAAGCTGGGTACCACTCGCTGCATATTTGCTAGACAAGGACAAAGCCACAGCATTTGGGTCACTTTAGAGTCAGCAAAGGTGTCTCTGGCATCTTAGCATCCAGAAAGAGAGGGACAGGCTATCTTTGACAGTGATCCAACTGGATGAATTTATCAATTTTAAAGACATTGCCAAATTTTTGAATGTTAAGTGATTTAATTTATTTTCATAGTATTCATTAAAGAAAATGTCCGAGCCAAAAAATGCCATGCAGGTTCTAGGACCTTATGCATGTATCATGGTGGGCCACTCAGTAACATACAGACAGAACAAATGTGTCTCTCCATGAACTTACTTCCTGGCCAGTGAGCCACAGGTAAGATTTATTAGGATAACACATCTATGTTTCTTCCATGTGAGTGAGTCAGGATACTGCTGAGACATTGCAATATATCATTTTGATTTAGAATACTGCTGTAATTTGACCATCCTGTACAAAGATGCTACTGAATCTTATATGGAAATTATGGTGTTCAGTATAAATCCATCCCCCAGTAAAGACAGCTGGAGGACTATATGAAAACAACCTACCACGTGCTTTTTTTTTTTTTTCCTGTTTGTCTGTATAGTATGGGGAGTGTGTGTGGAGATGCATGTGTGTGTGCAGAAGTATACACCCTGTGCTCTGGTACTGTTCCACTTTGTTTTCTTGAGACAAAGCCTCTCATTCAACCTGGAGCTTCCCAGTGAGTCCTAGTGATTATCTGGCTTCTGCTACCCACAGAACTGGAGTTACAGGTGTGGTGTGAACCACCACACCCAGCCAACTCTTTTTTAAAGAAAAGAATATTTATTTGGAGACAGAGAGAGAAGATGGACAGAGAGAGAATGGGTAAAGCAAGGCCTTTAGCCACTGCAAGCAAACTCCAGACACATGTGCCACTTTGTGCATCTGGCTTTATGTGTCTACTAGGGAATCAAACCCAAGTTGTTAGGCTTGCAGGCAAGTGCCTTAACTGCTGTGTCATGTCTCTAGCCCCTACACTTGGACTTTTACATAGGTTCTGGTGATTGAACTCAGGGGGACTCTGGCCCTCATGCTTGTGTGACATTCTTACCCTCTGAGCTATCTCCCTAGTTCCACTATTTTTCTTTTTATTGGTTTTCAGGTGTGTGCATATGTATGTGTGTTGTGGTATGTGTGTATGCACTTTGTGTTCTGTTCTTGTGTGTATTTCATTAAGATGGAGCTGTCATTTTTAGTCAGTGAGCTCCAGAAATTCTCTTGTCTCTGCCCCCACAGGGCTGCCAACCTACAAGGGGTAAACCCCTGAAGTAATGTACCCTGCCTCTGGCCATTAACAACTTGACATACATATCCTCAGGGAGGTGAGGGACATCACGAATTCCTCTCCACAACAGAACACAAATGGTCCTGATCTAATACAGGTCTCAGTAATCACAGCTGTTGAGATTTCAGAAGCACAGTCATGCCCTGAGGTAGCTTTCCATAGCAAACTCTCATTTTTTTTCTATTTTTAGGTTATACCTCAAGGGCACAGGTGGCTTTGAGTGGATTTTGATTAGGACAGCCGATTGCCATGTCTGACAGTATTAATGTTAGCAATATGTTAAGTAATATGGCTCAAGCCCTCAAACTAATATAATTTTCTCTATAACTGCAAAGCAGTTATGACGACCATCAATGAAGGACTGAGGACAAGAGATGGATTTTCCAAGAAGCCAAAATGGAAAAGCATGAAGCAGCATGGAGATGCAGATGTGACTCGTGGATAGAGTGTGTACTGGGCATACAAGAGGCTATGGCTTTGATCCCTAGCACCACAATAATCAGACATGGTGCTGCAGTGGTAGGAAATGAAGGCAGGAGGATCAGAAGTACAAGGCCCTCCTTTCCTACATAGTGAGATCCCTGGGATACATGAGAGCTTATCTTAAATTAAATAAGTCAATGAAAGAAAGAAAAGGAAGGAAGGACAAGACAAAAAGAATAAAGAGAGGAAAGAGCAGAACAGGAACAAACAAGTCATGAGTTTCTATTCACCTTAATTGGGAACAAACAACTTAGTACTGGGTGCTAATATCTTCTGTCCATGGCAGACAGCTCCTGCCCTTCCTCCTTCCATTAGTTGAGGGATACAGCTAGCCTGGGTGCATTGCCAGATCAGGTGGGAAGAGGCCCAGAGCTGGCAAAAATGACAGCCCAATTTTGTTCCCAGAATTGACATAGTAATGAGCCCAGACCCTGCATGACTTTGTGATTACAAGGCCAGGGTAGTACAACAGAGATGCTGCCATGCACAGGCCTGGATCCTGATATGAGGCCTAGTTAGTTGGGGCTCCAGAGGTCTACTGCAGGAGTGAGCCACCCTAATAGTGAGTCACTGATGGAGAATCACAGCCTGGGTATGAGATAGCCGCATCCTGAATGGTGATACCTTCTGGAGTAAAAGAAATTTCTAGCTTTATTTAAATTGCTTAGATTTTGGATTTTCTGATAGTTTTACAAAAACAGGCAAACAATACTTTCCAGTCTTTTGGTTAAGATCAAATAAAAAAGGCAAAAGGGAGCATATAAGGAGCACTCTGTGCTCACATTCCTCTCACATATGAGCAGACTTTTAAATTGAACTGTAAAGTCTGCACGTGTGAAATAGGAAAGGGCTAACAGCAGTCAACTGGAGGAACTCCATGACAGGTTTCACATAGTGAGAACTAGTTCACTAGCCACTCCCTGGAATGCAGCTGGTCACTTTCCTCCCCTGTCCTGAGGACAGGCCTTCTTGGAGAAGGGCCTGCTTCCCTCTCCCAACCACCATGGGTGATATTCTGCCTGTGAATTGTACATGTGCTCTCCGTCAAGGATTAATGAAGCTGGAGGCCAGTGTGGTGGCTGCTGAGAGACCACACTGGCCTGCATAGCAGACCACTTACTTCTGACTGAGTCAGAGAGGCCTTATGCTAGTTGAGAGTTGTGAAAGCTGCACTGTCTGCCTGCTCCCTTCCTACTTGCAGAAGTTGAGTATGTCATTTTCCTTATTGCTGTGATCAGATGTCTGATAAGATGCAATTTATGGGAGGAAGGGTGAATTTTGGCTCATGATTTGAAGGGATAGCCCATCATGGTGGTGGGTGTGGCTCACACATGTGGCAGGAGCTTGAAACCACTTGCTTACATCTGGAAAGATAAGGAAGCATCGACTGCACAAAGATGTAAAGACAAAGATATTAAGGTCTTCCCCCATGACCCATTTCCTCCAGTCAGGCCCCACCTCCTAAAGGTTCCACAACCTTCCCAAACAGTGCCACCATTTAGGCACCAAGTGGTCAAGTACATGGGTCTATGGGGAATGCTTCCTACTTAATCCATAACACTGCCCAAAAATTTATCCTATGACCATGCAGGTAGGTACCACTGTTAATTTTCTATAGGCTATACAATAAGTTAGCACACAGTAGTTTTAAACAACACATGTTTATTACCTCTCAGCTGTCAGGCCCAACACACCTGCCTCCCAAGTTCTTTCTCCTTAATGACTGTAGATAATTGCACTGATCCACAGGTTTAGGGATAAGATCTGGAATCTGTGGGGTGGCTTTGCTCCATCTGCCCCATCACCCTTAGAAATGGGCCAGTTGTAATTAGAATGCACTGTGGTGCTTTGAGCTTCTGGGTGAAGCTGGATAAGTGCATCTTGTCACTCAGAGGTGGTTTCTAGGGATATGTTCTCTAACTTAGCCACCTATACAGTGTCACAAGTACCCTGTCACTCAAGAGACCCCTACCACTTCTCTGGATATTTGAAACCACACACTAGCTTTGGTATAAGAACTCAGTGGGCACTAAGACCCAGATCCTCCATTTGGGAGGATCCCACATGACCTCTTCCCTGTAAGCAATGGGTCATTTCTGTAGCTTTTATGTCTTCAGTCTGTCCAAGTTTTGTCCTTATAAGTTTGTATTCATATCATACTCCAGAGTATGATTCTCAGGCAGCAGGAATGGAACAATGATTCCTGACATTGTTCTCATAGTTGTGTCTGGGTTGGCTTATGCAAGTCCTATGTCTGGAATGAGCAAGCTGTGGGGCCTTGAGCTTCAAAATGTGAGACAATTGACCATTGTCAGCCTGGGGATTCAGCCTGGCTTTTCAGAGGAGCTTTAAGCCTCACACCATTGCTATGGTTCCCAACTTTCTTTCTTTTTTCATATTTTTTGTTCATTTTTTATTTATTTCTTTGAGAGTGACAGACACAGACAGAAAGGCAGAGAGAGAGAGAGAGAGAGAGAGAGAGAGAGAGAGAGAGAGAATGTGAGTGCCAGGGCTTCCAGCCATTGCAAACAAACTGCAGATGCATGCGGCCCCTTGTGCATCTGGCTAATGTGGGTCTGGGGAATTGAGCCTTGAACCGGGGTCCTTAGGCTTCACAGGCAAGAGCTTAACTGCTAAGCCATCTCTCCAGCCCCCAACTTTCTTTCTAATCCTGTGTGAGAACCTGCTTAGAGTTCCACAAGTGAAGATGTGTGGCTTAGCCCAAGTGCAGTTGTAGCTGGCAGGAGCAAGAGACCCACAGTTTCTCATCCTCACAGGCTTGGATCCCCTAAGACGTCACCAGTGTCTTCTCTTTGCTGCTGAAGATAATTGTTACAAGAAGGTAGAGTCATGACTAACGTGCAGATATAAGATGAACATGCAACAAAGCTTAGTGAACTTGTTGACTAAATGACAGTGGGAAGATATTAGCACCTTTTTAGAGGACAAGTCAAAAGATCAGGGTAGAGGAAGACTGATCTGTGGGTACAAGTCCAAAAATATGTACTTTTTTTCCTGAAGGTGGAGAGGGTTGTCCCTCTACCAGATGGAAACAGCATGTTGATAGATGAAGATGCTTGCAAATTGCTGCCAGTTATCTAAAGCATTATAAAAATCACTCCTTTATAGCTTCACAACTGGACCATCTAGAGCCAAGGGAGGTGGCTGTGGTGACCCATATTTGGAGCCCTAGCACATGGGAAGCTAAGGCAGAAAGATGGAAAGCTAGGGCCAGCCTGGGTTACTCACTAAGAGCCTGTCCCAAACAAAATAAACAAGAAGAAAATGAAATATTGAAAAAGCTGGACAGCATACCTAGTCTTCTGTCAAAGCATAGAAGAGTCTTAACTCTTTCCTGCCAAATAATCTTTTCTGCATTTCCCTCTTTCACCCCCTTTCTTTCTTCTCCATCTTTCAGTGTCTTTTAGAAAATACACTATGTTGATTATATCAATTGAACTTACTTTGCCCTCAGAAATCAAGGAAGAGAAAAAGGTGGTTTATTTTTTACAGCTGCTTAATCCCTGAACAAATTAAACATTATTATAAATAATTTGAAAAATTATGAGATGTGACACTCTACTAGTTTTAATATAAAGCAACTTAATGAAGTTTCTTCCCTGCATGTTGAGAGGCTTCTGGAGGAAGTGGGGGTATATTGAGACCAACAGTCATGTCTGTTCTCCACATCCATGTGGTGCTTTCAGCCCATACTGTTCTTAGCACCTTGTGGGTGATTCTGCAACAGGATATCCAAAAGGATATTGTTACCAGCATCTTTTCTCGTTTTTCCATTTAATTTCCCCTATGTCTAACCCTTCCTTCCTTTCTTTTCCTGGCATGTATGTATATGTGTGGTATGCATGCACATGTGTATGCTTGTCCCTGTGGGTGTGGGTGCTCATACAAGTGTGTGCTTGTGAAGAATAAAGGTCAATGCTGAGGGTCCTCCACCATCACTCAGCTTTTATATGGGTCCTGCAGATCTGACCTTGGGTCCTCACACTGCCCACTGAACCATCTCCTAAGCCTTCCTATTTTTTTTTTATCTTTTTAAAGTTTTTTTTTTCACCTTTGTTGAAGTATAATTGATAAATAAACGTTGTGTGTATTTAGGATGCTTAGTGTTGGGGAGAGAGGAAGCATAGCATGTTTTCCCTGTGTTGGCTTGGCTCGAGGCAATGCAACTCTGAAGCCAAGACAAATGTGTTAACTGAATAGAAGCTGAATCAAGGTTTTCAGTTCATGAGATGAAACTTACAGCTCATTTCCTGCAAAGGGCCAGGACTCCTGGGCACTCTAGTATGCAGTTATGTACTGTCTTTGTATTGATTGGTTGGCAATCTATCACTTTGTGGCTTGCATTGTGTGTTGTTTTGTTTTAATGTCCAGAATAATTTCTGCATTTTCTTTTTAAAATGTTTTTATTTATTTATTTTTTTGACAGAGAAAGAGGAAGAAAGAGGGAAGGAGAGAGGGAGGGGGGGAGAGAGAGACAGAGAGAGAGAGAGAGAGAGAGAGAGAGAGAGAGAGAGAGAGAGAGAGAATGGGGCAGGCCAGAGCCTCCAGCCACTGCAAATTCTAGATGCATGTGCCCCCTTTTTTATCTGGCTAATGTGGGTCCTGGAGAGTAGAACCTGGGTCCTTTAGTCTTGTAGGCCAATGCCTTAACCACTAAGCAATCCCTCCAGCCCCATTTTTGCATTTTATTAGAGCATTGTCCAGGCTGTGTAAATGATTCAGGAAAAGGAGACTTGTGTCTCTTTTTTGTATTGTTGAATAGCCCTCTCCCAGCAAGGGGACTCATGCCATGTGTCCCTTGACATCTGGTGGTAACTTCCTGCACTTGAGCTCTTGGCAGCTTTCTTCACTGTGGTTGTCACACCTTTGAACTTTTTGCAGCCTGTCATCTAGTGTGTTGGGGTCAGGGACACTAGTCAATATTCATCATTGTACTGGACTCCTACAAGGGTGGCGGTCAGTAGGGAGAGGTGGGAAATCTGTCTTGGAAGTCTTTGCATTTCTCTATGCTGCTGGCTGAAGCTGGTAACACATAAAGACTCTGAACTAAGTTTGACTAATGTATTTGGGGCCACATCTTTCCCCACGCATCCTGTCCCATTGCACATTGAATACTAAATTAGCCACTCCCTTTTCATTCCAGCCCTGCTCTTCATGGGAGAAATGGTTACTTCCTCATTTGCACCTTGACCCAGGGTCCTCAGAGCCCAGCCTCCTGAGGCATAGATCTGGCTCTGTAGGGTCCTCTCTCCCTAGCTCATTAGCTGACAAAAGTACTTTGTCATAACTGTCCAGTGGATGATGCAAGACAGAAATAGACCCAGTTCTTGTTATATTAGTACTATCTGGTGCCCAGATATATCTTGTCACAAATTATTTCTTTTTATTTATTTATTTATTAATATTTATTTTGGTTTTTCAAGGTAGGGTTTCACTCTAGTCTAGGCTGACCTGGAATTCACTCTGAATTCTTAGTGTGTCCTCGAACTCACAGCAATCCACCTACCTCTGCCTCCCAAGTGCTGGGATTAAAGGCATGCATCACCACGCCTGGCTACAAATTCTTATTTTTTATTCTTGGCTGCTGGGTACACTGAGATCTCTATAGGAGATGCACACCCTCCTCCAGTTGTGCTTGTAATTGTCACACCCCATTAAGAGGCTGTGGTAAAGCAAATTGCTCAAGACATGGACAAGTGTCTAATAAATTAAGACCACCCCCTTCAGGAACATTGGAAGCCTTGATCTCAGGGGTTAGAAGAAGGCTGAGTGTGAGTGGGAAACATTCCTCTCCATTTGTGGACTTCTTCCTGTGCCTGAGCAAAGCAAAGGTGGGGAGAGGGCATGACTCTTCTCAGCTTGTGCTTGTGGTTATTTTAAAGATGACCTTTGCACGTACCTGGGCCTATGTCTCCTTGGCTCTTATGCATGTCCACCTCTGTGCTCAGTCCTAGGCCCATTACATGTACTGCATCACATGTACTGCATCATTGCCTTTGCAATAGTGTACTATCCTTTAAACCCTGCACCTCAGATGCATGCAGCCAGTGAAGATGGTTCCAAAAAGGGCCCACCTTAGGCTCAGCTTATGCAACCATTTCCATGAATGTTGGGCTGGAAGTACGCATAATATGTTTTCAAAATCCATTAAGAGAGATGTATGGCTAAATAAAATTTTAAAAAGTGTATTTTTGTGTATAGTGTATGTGTGTTGTCATCCCTTCTACAAAGTGTTGTAGTATTACATAGAACCTGCCCACATCACCCCATATACTTTAAATCCTTCTGAATTACTTACAGTGCCTAAGGTATCAAAAGTACGGTGAAGGAGTGAGGTGATGGTTCAATGGGTAAAGTGCTTGCTACACAGCATGAAAGCCTGAGTCTGGATCCTTAATATCTGTAATCAAAGCTCTGGGGACCAAAAGACAGGGAATCTTTCAGGCTCACAGGCCAGCTACTCTAGTTGAATTGGTGAACTCGAGATTCAGTGAGAGAGCCTGCTTCAAAAAGGAAGAGGGAGAGTGCCAAAGGATGACACCCAACATCAGTGTTTGGTCTCCATGTACACTTGCACACACACATCCTCCAAGTTCACAACTGCATGCATGAGAATGTGTACACACACACACACACACACACACACACACACACACACACACACACACTGTTCAAAGTATTGTTGGACTGCATTGTTCAGAGGAAAAAGAAGAAGTGTCTGTACATGCTTAGTAAAGAGGCAGCATTTCCTCAGACATTTCTAGTCTGGTATTGATGAATCATTAGTTGCCGAAGTGGGTTGACAGGTCCACTGTTACTGGATGAGAGCCTCTGTGTGGTCCAGGCCTCTGCTCTCACAAAGATCAGATAGTTCTGTCAGTTCAACTGCTTGTGTTTCTTACCACCACCATGCTGAGAGATACTAGACTATGGAGTAAAAACAGAGTGCCCAGGTAATTTGAATCTTAGCTATCTATATCTATATCTATATCTATATCTATATCTATATCTATATCTATATCTGTATCTGTATCTGTATCTGTATCTGTATCTGTATCTGTATCTGTATCTGTATCTGAATCTGTATCTGTATCTGTATCTGTATCTGTATTGTATCTATATCTATATCTATATCTATATCTATATCTATATCTATATCTATATCTATATCTATATCTATATCTATATCTATATCTATATCTATCTATATCTCCATCTATATCTATATATGTTATCAGCATGCCCCATGGATATCTCTGCTTACTGGAAACTGAGCCATAACTGGGTCCAGTGTGTATAAGGAAGCCCTAAGTGTAGCTTTTTGCATGGGCTGTGTAAGTCCTGTTGACTTCTTCAGGAATTCCATAAGGCATTCCCAAGGGTTACCACATTGCCAACAGGGATGCTGGCATTTTGTCCACTATCACATTCCTCTAGCTGTTCCCTTTGGGTGATGCAAAGGGGAAAATTGAGTCTTGTCCTCATCTTCTTTGGGTTTCTTAACTGAATTTTAGGCAAACATTACCTTTTCAAAAGTATGAAGTTAATACACATATCTGCAAGTTTACTGATGAACAGTTTCCTACAAATAAGAGTATATGACCATGTTGCCAGAATGAAAAACAGTTATTTTTTTAAGTGTATTTACTCTCCCCAGATTTTTCTTTATATAATGTTTGGCTCATTTTTATGTGGAAAAAAATATGTTATTAGGTAATAGTAGCCCTTCTTTTAGTGTTGAAATACAGTGGATTTCACATCTTCTATGCCTTGAGGCATAAAGTTGGTATTATTTTCTTAGCTAAGTAAGAAAGGAGAGGAGAGAGAGGAGGAAAGGATGGAGTGAAGGGAGGAAAGGAGAGAGGAAAGGAAAAAAGTAAGAAAGTATGAAGGAAGATAGAAAGAGGGAAGGAAAGAAAAAAGTAAAAAGGAGAAGGAAGGAAGGAAAGAAAGCAAGAAAGCAAGCAAGAAAGAAAGGACATGAGAAGGAAGAAAGGCAGAAGAAGACAAGAAGGAAAGAAAAGAAGAAATGAAGGAGGGAGAGATAGAAGGAAGAAAATAAGGAATAAGGATAGGAAAGATGGAAAGAAAAGGAGAGAAGGAAGGAAGAGAAAGAAATGAAAAGAACAGAGCAGATAATATAACTCTAGGTCATCCTGGGCCACTTTAGGCAACAGGCTTCTGGGTCCCATAGCAGGGAGGAAGGCCTGTAGGCCATGTGTGAATGGAAGCTGAGGAGTCATTTCCCCTCAAATGCTGTGCAGTGTGACCTTTTCTTGCCATATCATTTTCCTGAATAAGGTCTGAGGACCTGGTATGTTGAGCTGGTGCTTCAGTAATTAGCTGCACAGTTAAGTTTCATGTCCCCAAGTGGCAAGGTCAGATATTGGGCTGGAAGGCTCACACAACTGAGTACATATTGATAATGTGTGCCCTGCTAGGATTGCTCACTTGATCTTGTAATCCTAGACTGCACAGAAAGCTGCCAAGAGGTGACTCAAGCAGTAGCATGGGGAGGTGACAGATGTATTTTGAATAAACAGGGATGTCACATAACATGTGGAGTCCTTTTAGGGCTCTCGTGGCACAGAGCGGTCCTCTGTTCTTGAGCCATTGAGATGTACATGGTGTTCTTTTTGGGCATGTGCATGTGTATATAGGTGTGAATATGTGTGTAAGCATGTTCCTATGCATAATATTGCACATGACCATGTGTGCCTTATATGTGGAAGCCGGAGGCTGATGTTAGATGTCTTTCTCAGCTCCCTCCACCTTCTGCTGTGAGACAGGGGTCTCCCACTTAACCTAGATCTGACTGATTCAGCTAGATAAACTGCCCAGCAAACCCCAGGGATTTTCCTGTCTCCATCTCCCCAGTAATGGGATTATAGGCTCACACTGCCATGTTTAGAGTTTTGTGTGGATGCTAGGGATCCAAGTTTTACCAATGCAACTATCTCAACAGCTCAGCTGGTGCTGTTTTGTGGGATGAAAGGACTGGGTTTTGATTACAGTCATGCCATGCAGAAGACAGCATACAAAATCTAAAGGTAAAATCTGCTTTTCTGTTTGTAATATAAAATATATAATCCACCTGTGGACTCATTCATTCATTTATCAACTATTTACCAAGTGCATGCTATTTTTCAGGTGCTATCTCAAAGACCCAAGTGCCACAGGAAATAGGGTCTTTATGAGGCTTTGACTTGATTATGTGGACCCCACTGGCTTGGGAAAATTACAGTAAAACATAAAGTCCTACTATGGTGCTTGGAGAACACACATGGGGATTTGACAAGCACCACAGTAAAGTACAGCACTCCAGAAAATGGCGCTTATAACAGGCATGGCCAAGGGCAGGGTAGCTTGTGTCCAGGTCAGTGGGGGAATGAGTCCAGAGGAGAGAGGCAGCAGGAAGCACCATTCAGATCATCCACAAGAAATTCAGTTTGTTCTTTGCACAGAGGTTCAACTGTGAAAATACAGACTTAAAGAAAACATAAACCAGGAGTAATGTTGAAGGTATCTTTCTGTGGTGAGGTGTCTTGTTATTCCTTCAATATTTTGAGTTTTGAAAATGAAACCCATGTTTATTAGGTCATATCTTATGACACTGCTGTTTGGTCAGTCAAAAACACACATGTCAGCAGTTTCAGACGATCCTGCACAACCTAAGCAATAATTGTTTAATAAGTTGAGGCTCAGCCTTCCCTGAGCTTGGTGAGCACATTGGGAAGAGAAGTTTCCTCATTGGGAGATGTATGTTAACTCGGTTGCACACATGGGCCTGGAAACCTTGCTCAGCAGTCCATATGGATACATCTTGTACCTGTATCTTTAGACCTGGACTGTGGTTTAATGCCTCTCTCAGAAGCCCAAAGGACTAGAGACTTTCTGTGTGCAACAATGCCAGTGACAAGCCATCCCTGCTGAGTTCTTGATTGTCCTTACTGCTGCAGAAAGGGCGTCCAGGTGCAGGGCGGCATTGTGCTTGCAGAATGTGGACATGGAGGCTTTAAAAGCAGATTTTCAAGAATCTCAAGGGCCCAGTACATCCTAATTGCAGACTAAGTGAGGCCATCTCGTGGCTGCCAAGGACCTGGGCTTGAGCACAATTGTTGCAGCTGTGCCTGGACAGCCAGTGGCTTCCATTTCTAATACTCTCTAAGTCTTCCCTTTGGTTGTATAATTTCTCTGTCTGTGTTTTAGCTTACAGAAAGTAAGGCAAACTGCAAAAATAACATGTTGGATATTCCACCACCCCCAGAGAGGGATCTGTTCAGAAAGGAAAAAAAGGAATGTGGTTCTTTGTTCGTTGGTGGCAAAATAATCATCAGAGGATGTGGGTGTAATAGATGTCAAGTGCTGCTCCTGACACTTACTTGGAAGGTCTGGGCTTCCCCAGGACTTAGGGCATAGTGTGGTCAGTCAGTCATCCCCCCTGCTTCTGGACAGCTCTCACACCAACATGTCCTTCTTTGCCTGTCCTCTTCACTCCCAGCTTTAACCAAGGACAGGGAAGAACATCCCTGTGACTTGTGGTTATCCATCTTATTTTTAATTAAAAAATGTTGCATGCGTATTATGTGTGTGCCATGCATGCATGTGCATATGGATATTTGTATGTGTGTGGATGTATGTCTGAGTGGTCGTGTGCATATATATGTGTGTACATACATGTTGAGATCAGATGTTGACGTCAAGTGTCTTTCTCGTTTGCTACCTACTTTCTTGTTTTGAGACATTCTGTCACTGAACCTAGCACTTGCAGAGTCAACTAGACTAGCTTCTCACAGAACCATAAATATCCTCTTCTCTTTGTGTTCTTAGCTCTGGAATTACAGGCAGTGTTGCCATGCCTGCTATTTTTTATGTGGGTGCTGGGGATATGAACTCAGATCTTTATGCTTGTGTGGCAAGGACTTACCCACTCAGCAATCTCACCAGCCTATGGTTGCCTATCTTTATTTATTTATTTATTAGAGAGAAAGAGGAAAAATGGGCACAGGGCCTTCAGCTGCTGCAAACGAACTCCAGACATTGCATGCTTATATCACTGTGTGTCTGGCTTACATGGGACCTGGAGATTTGAGCATGAGTTCTTTGGCTTCATAGGCAAGCGCCTTAACCACCAAGCAATCTCTCCAACTCCATGGTTGCCTGTCTTAATGTGTTTTTCTCTCTGGTCCTTTGTCATTTCATATAAGTGTGTCCTTTCATACAGGGTGTGAATGTGAGGGAAACCTCAAATGGTACTAAGTGTACTGTGGACATGAGGTCAGGTTCTATGTTGAAAAAACATCTCTCCTGTTTTCATCTCATTCATCCACCTGTCCCAGCTTGGATGATGACTCACCAAAGCTACATCTCTGGAGCTCCTTGCATGATTCTACTCATCAGAGTCTCTGCTCCTCATCAACTGTTTACTTCTTATATATCCCAAGGAACAGAAAGATGAGTCTTAACTTTCCTATGGGTTTTAGATTTCCTGCTCCCCTCCAGGGAGGAATATTTCAATCTGGAATAAATAGCTACACTATGCATTCATTTCCTATCTATCATCCATCTATCCATCTTTCATCCATTATGTATGTTCTACCTATCACCTATTAATATATCTTGATATATATATATATACACACATATGTAGACAGAAAACACACACACACACACACACACACACACACACACACACACACATATATATATATATATATATATATATATATATATATGGTGAGTCTTTGCTTTCTGTGAAACCTAGGAGGTGCGGGACAGCTGCTGGCTGGGCAGGGCTCTGGGCCTGTGCGTGGCTGAGCTTGAGCTGCCATCCAGCTGGTTCAGTTCCCCATCGGTGGTGGCCAGGTGGAGGAGGCCCACAGAACCAGAGGAGAGTCAGTAGAGCTCTGTTACACTGTGCAGCCAGGAAACAATAACATATATATGTTATATATGTATATGTATGTGTGTGTGTGTGTATATATATATATATATTTTTTTCCTCTGTCTACATATATTCTATCTTCTATCTTTATTCAACTTCCCTATCTACTTATCACCTATCTTCTATCTATGGTCTACCTATCATCCTCTATGTATTTATCATCTTGCTACCAGTCTACCTAGATACCAATGACCTATCTATCTACTTATATGCCTATCTCCTATCTATCATGTATCTGTCTATTATCTTTTATCTATATACTATCTATCCATCTGTATCAAGCACAGTATATATCTTTTATAAAGTGAGTTGATTAAAAATATTGGATGAGAAATTACATTATGGGCCCAAAGTCAGGGCATTCAGAGCTAAAGGAGTGATCAGACATCTGCAGTGCAGGTACTTTACATTAACTAATGCCTCCACTCGGTTCCTCCTGACAGTGACAGAAGGCCGTGGGATTCTCGAGAGCATCCAGCGGTTCTCCTTGCTGCCCACCTACCTCCCAGTGACCTACCACATCAACAACGCAGATGTCTCCTTCTTCCTGAAGGAGGCCAACCAGGACATCATGCGGAACTCCAGCCTGCAGTCGCGGGTCGAGTCCTTCCTGATCTACAAGTCCAAGAGACTGCCCATTCTTAATGCCAGCTATGGGCCCTTCTCCATAGAACAGGTGGTGCCCCAGGACCTGATGTTGCCTTCCAACCCCTTCGGGTTCACCAACAAGTTCTCTCTTAACTGGAAGCTGAAGGCCTCCATCCTGCAGGAGAAGGTCTACGTGAGCCAGCCCAGAGTGCAGGTTCTCTTCCACATCGTGGGCAGAGACTGGGACGACCACAGGGCCACTGAGAAGCTACCCTGTCTGCGAGTCTTTGCTTTCCGTGAAACCCAAGAGGTGCGGGGCAGCTGCCGGCTGGGCGGGACCCTGGGTCTGTGCGTGGCTGAGCTTGAGCTGCCATCCAGCTGGTTCAGTCCCCCATCGGTGGTGGCCGGGCGGAGGAGGCCGACAGAACCAGAGGGGAGTCCAGTAGAGCTTTACTACACTGTGCAGCCAGGGAACGAGCAAGGGGTCTGTACCAGGGAGGACTTGAGGAAGGGCAGTGGCCTTGGGACAGGCCACAATGACATTGACGAGTCAGGCCCCCCCTTGCACAGGATTGGGAGTGTCTTTCTTTATCAGATCCCCAGTAGCCCATCCCTGAGGGAGCTGCATTTGGACAACAGCGTGGCTGTACATTATCTTCCAAAGACTGCACGGCAAGGAGATGTCCTGACTTTCCTTGTTTCCATCTCCAAAAACTCCACTGAGGATGGTTTCACCCTGAGGTGAGCAGTGCCCTTTGCCTGTCTGCATCACGGAGGCAAGCCCTGCTCTGCAGCTCTTTTTCAGCAAAATAGTTGAGTGTGTCTCAAAAGTGGAAGCAAATTTTCACATGCTCCATGTTCACTGTGAGATACAGGGGCCAGTTTATATGTCTGGGATGACAACTGGTTATGAAAATAGTCTCTCTCTTTTGTGTGCATGAGTGTGTGTGTATTGTGTGCATGCATGTATATGTTCATATGTGGGTGTGCATGTTTGTATGTCCTTTGTCCAGAGGCATTTTGTCCACCTCTTCTGAAATGGGGCCTGTTATTGGCCTGAAGCTCACTTGAAGGTTAGCCTGGCTGGCCAGGGAGCCCAGGGATCCCCCTGTCTGCTTTCTCAGTGCTGGCATTACCAACACATTCAAACATGCCTGGTATTTTTACATGGGTTCTGGGGATGGAACTCAGATCCTCATGCTTACAAGGCAAGTACTTTATTGATTGAGCCACCTCCCCCGCCTAGTTATAAGAGTATTCTTTTTAATGGATCTCTATCAAGCTGTCACAAAATAGCCAGGAATGCTTACAGGGTGCCTTCACCTTCTGGGAGATTTTGTAAACAAGCTGAGGAACAGTGAGGTTGCCCAAATGCAGCCACTTCAGACTCCGTCATTAAATGCCTCCCAGTTGCAGAGTCTGTAAATGCAGCCGCAACAGTTGTAAGAGAGGACAGAGAAAGTGGCTTTGCCAAATCAAAATCTATTTCAAACATTCAAGTGCTAAGTATAAAGTGGTACCAGCCTCAGACATATCATTTAGGTTCTCCCTGCGAATAGAACTTGGTGTTCAAAAAATAAAAGAGCATAATGATTAAAGAGTATACACTAGAATTTCTTGACTATCTTATATAAGAATGTAGCAGAGAGAAGACATTTTAAACAAGTACTATGTGCTTTAGAAAGCAGTCTTCATAGTCTAAAATTCTTTTTGGAATAGAAAAGGATCTACGTGGCTTGGCTTGATTGAATTTTAACTAAAGAATTTTGTTTCATTTTAAGTGTAGCTAAGTTTGATTATACCAGCTATTTATTTATGTCAAGCATTGTTGATGGACCAAAAATGTCATAACATTTTGACGTTACTCATCAGCCTCACCTGCAGAGCAGTGAATGCATTAAGTCAGTGTCACAACCCCTGAAAGTCGGTGTGCAACTGCATGTGACACATGTTTACACAGGAGTTTAGAGGTCAGCTGATGCTGATATGCTTTCTCACCCTCCCCCATCTGGACTTTATAACTGTTTTCCTCTCTCTTTTTTCTTGATTTACTTTTTTTATGCTTTCTTCAGGGTTGGTGGGCTTAAGAAAGTGAGTCACCCTTTTGCTTCTACTAAGCACATTTGTTTTGTTGATTCTGACCTAACATCAGGAATTCTATTTTTAATTAAAGAAATCACTATCAGTGAGCAATATTCATTTATTGGTTGGATTTGGCTGAGTCTTGAGAGAGCCAAATTATTGGCTTGCTTTTCCATGCATCTGGGGATTAGCCACAGAGATTTGGGGCATGAAAAGACATCTGTGAGGCTGTGGCCTCATTGATGCCTCCTTTTGTATATCTCTCTGGAAAGCATACTTTGCCCCAGCTGCCCACAGTCCCTGCCATGGCCTGGTAACTGTGTTTTTGATGTTCTAGGCCCAGAACTCTTAAGTTGATCCTCCATGATGATGACTGTTTATGTAGACAGACTGCTGACAAATTAAGGGTTTAGAAATGGGGAGATCTGCATTGCTTCCACACCATCCTCCCTGTGGTCCTACATGCCTGCCACTAGGCTGAGGGTGAAAAGTCTGAAGCTTTGACTATAGACAGCGAGATCCACATCCATCCTTTCCTGGAAATGGCTACCTGTGATGTTCTGAACCCTATCACTATCTGTGGCACCCTACACTTGTTAGCTGGAGTCCAGAGAGAATCGGTACTTAGCTCTTAAAAAAGTGCCAAGAGAGGGAATTACCATGGGATTTTTTTTTATTTATTTATTTATTTTTGGTTTTTTGAGGTAGGGTCTCACTCTGGTCCAGGCTGACCTGGAATTAACTCTGTAGTCTCAGGGTGGCCTTGAACTCATGGCGATCCTCCTACCTCTGCCTCCCAAGTGCTGGGATTAAAGGCGTGCGCCACCACGCCCGGCCCATGGGATATTTTTTTATAATCATAGAAAATGCTAATAAAATTTGTTTTAAAAAAGTGCAGAGACATCCCCAGGGTGCACAGCTGGCGGGATCTAAGCCTTTGCAAACTCAGAAACAAACATTGGAGAAGCACCTGATTTGGTTGTTTCAGTTATAAATTAAAGGCTGGAGGATTTTAGATGCCGAGAAAAAGTACATTTATTCTGAGCCCATCAATTAGAAAATTATTTTAACAATCAGTTTCCCGTGTAAGATGGTAATGAAGCATACATTTTGTGAAATATTTAGCTTGAAAGATCACACATGCTCAGTTTCTTTTATGGTTTTAAATCTCTGTCTGTTGGTAAGGACACATGCATGCCACGCACATGTGTGGAGGTCAGAGTGCAACCTCAGTAGTTGATCATCCCCCCCACCTTGTTTTGAGGCAGGTGTAGTGGTTTAAATGTAAAATGTCCCCCATTGGGAAATGTGTTTGAATACTTATCACAGTGAACCTTGGTTGTTATAGCCCAGCCTCACTTGCCTTCTCCCTCTCTCTGCTTCCCCTCTGCTTGGTGTGATGATCCCCACTGTCTGTCCCTGCTGTACTTTCCCCACCATGAAATATTTCTCTTAGAAACCTTAAGCTAAAAATAAACCCTTTCAGACTACTTCTGTTCAGGTGTTTGGTCCCAGCAGAGAGGAAGTATGCAAGGTCCCCTGTTTTTCACCACTATGTCTGCCAGGCTGGTTGTCTGGTGACCTCTCTGTGATTCTTCTATCTTCATTTACCATGTCACTGAAGGGGCACTGGGTTTGCAGACATGTGCTAGTACATACACCTTTGTATGGGCTTGGGAGATTCAAACTCAGGTCCCCATGCTTGTGAAGCAAGTATATTACCCACTGAGCCACCTTTCCAGCCCTTATTCTGTCTCTATAAGAGTTTGTATAGATAGTATGGTAGCTGTGTACTTACAATGCTCTAACCAGAAGTGGATTTTATCTGTTTATGCAAACAGAAAAGATAAATTTGGACCTGGTGATATGATGAGCCTATAGTTTGAATTCCCAAAACAAGATGATAAATCTGTTTTTTTGGGTGAAATAATTTGGCACTAACTTAGCTTCCAAATATTTCGAAGTCTTATGGGTCTGCTGTATCAGACACTCTTAAATAACTCCTCTGTATTTTCCTCTGAGACTGAGACTTTTGCTTCTTGGTATTTGTGTGTACAAGGCTAACTTGGTCTGGAGGCGGGTTCACCTTGATTAGGCCAATGCAGGCAGCTTGTCAATCACCACTGGAGGATGCACTAAACAAACTACTGTCCACAGGAGGGAGCACATCCAAAGCAGAGGATCATGACAGATGCTGCAGCCCGCATGTGATCCTTTGTTGACAGCGACCCACCTACAACAATGCAGCTAAGCACAGCTCCTGGTTATCTGTGCCTGTTACTTCAAAAGTGTGCTGTGGAAAATGTATGGGAAATGGGCTTCTGTTCTGGAACCCCAGTTGTCATTAAGACAGTTTTAACACAGGATCTGTGTGAGTGTATGTATATGTATGAGCATGTGCAGTGTGAATGTGTGTGTTTGTGTGTGTGTGTGTGTGTGTGTGAGAGAGAGAGAGAGAGAGAGAGAGAGAGAGAGAGAGAGAGAGAGAGAGAGAGCTTGCACAGAGTATTTTTCTTTGAGAAAAAGAAAGTCTAGAAGGGACTGATGAACTTCTCTGTGTTCTGGTTAACCCTGCAGCTTAGGCCTTCCAAACCCACAGCTCAGAGGAAAAGCAAAATGCTTTCATTTCTTGGACATCCAAGGGACCCTTTTTTATTTTAGAAAGTGTTTCCTTCTCATGAACAACTAAAGCATCTCACAGCACTTAGGCTCTTTCTTCTGTATTCCCACCCACCACTTCCCACCCATTTCTCTCTCCACAGAGAAATGAGGACTGTAACCTCCTGAGTTTCAGATACCCCATCTCTGGGCTGGGGCAGACTCTTGGCGCACTTTCTCTCCCTCCGTACCCACTATTCCTCTTTCCTCTCCCAACAGGATCTCAATTTTCAGGGAGTGTAGTCCTTAGATTGTTCCCTAAGGGCCCAGGAATCATGGGTGGACAAACTAAACCAGAACCTCAAAGAGTAAAACTAGGATGAATTAGGAATCTCCCCGAGTCAGGGTCATTCTTAAATTTACTGAATGAATTGACCCTTCTTAATCATAAAGTTTATTTTTTAAGGAGCACTTACACTTTGCCAAAATCTCTGCAACTTGAAATATTAAATGCCTGAGAACTGTTTCAGAGCCTGTGCCTTCCACATGGTCAGATTCAAGGTGCTTCAGATTAGGCCTTAACTTTAAAGGGATTTTTGTGCCACAGTGAGACTTGTAAGAGAGTGCGGATAAAATGACAACAAGAGGTTTGAGTCGGGGAGCCACTTTGCAGAGGGCCTCGAGCTTCCTAGGAAATGAGGAAGTAGTTTGAGGTTAACCTTGGGCTCTGTTTGCATGTGTGCATTTGTGATGTGCTTGCATATTTGGATATGTGTTTGTATATGTGTGGATGCATGCATGAACCAGTGTTCATGGGCATGAGGAGGTCAAAGAACAACCTCGGTGTTATTCTTTATGAATGCTGTCCACTCTCCTTGGCCTGAAGTTCACCAACTAGAGTAGAATGGTTGGTCAGTGAGCTCCAAAGATTCTCCTATCTCCACCTCTCTATTACTGAGATTACAGGTGTGTAATCTCCCACATCATGCTTGGCATTTTATGTGGGTGCTGGAGCCCAAATCCAGGCTCTCATACTTGCAGCCCACTATGCTATCTCCCTATCCCTTCATCTTGGGCTTAACTCACTCCCATAAGGATTCCTCTGAGCCCATCTCCACCCAGCATAGGATTTCTGGTACTATCTTAAGCAGAGTAATCCAGGTTGCACCCCAGAATATTTCTAGTTATAGGGCGTACATCCCATGATAGCTAACCTAGCAAAAATAAATGAAAGTTTCTACTGTATGAGTATTATAGATTCCAGAATTAATAACCAAGGGGAAACTGGGATTGGCAAGCAGATCCTGACCAAGGGCAAATGAAGATCAAGCGTGCACTCTCCTCTCGCTCCTCATAATGAATCTCTCAGCAGCCCTCTGCCCTTGCTGTAAGGTGTGAAGCCCCATCCAGGGAACCCTTCAATTCATATATCTCCCAGCTGATAATTCAGGGCTGGGAGGGGGCTAGTGTGAATTCTGTAACAAGAGGTGGCTCCTAAAATTATCTTTTCCAAGACTACAGCTCAGACAAGGTGAAAATTCAGACCCTGTAGTAAGAAGAATGGATGTTGGGTATGTCTATATCCCACAGGGGCCCAGTAACATCTGTCAAACTCCTAAACCCTAGGAAACATCAATTAGGCAAGCCTAGGGTATACTCTACCCTGTCTATGCCTACAGTGATTGGGAAGAAGCTGCTCCTGGCTTTACCCTGACACTTAGATGGTTTCCACTGTGCACAAGGACCACTCTGCCCAAGGAACCCAGGGAGCTGTCTCAGGAAGGGGGAACTGGAGCCTAGTCATCAAGTATGGCAAATGTCTGCTTCTGAGTGCTGGATGGAACCACTGTCCTGCTGCAGACAGGAAGAAGCTGGCTTTGGCTTGTCCTCTAACCAAGCAGATGTGGGCTCTGACTTTGCTCATACTCCTTTTTCCCTGCTTAGCGTGTCTTCTGAGCGTCTCTGTTCTTGAACTGCGTCACTTTCAGCAAAGAGGACCACACTGCCCCAGGTGTTGTGTGGCCTCAGGCCCCTGGGAGCTAAGACAAAACACAGGAATATCCAGGGTATTCCCATTAAGAAACTTGAGATAAACACAATGGAAAGGTACAATTTCTCCTCCTACCTGGAAGCATAAGAGTTCCAAGAAAAGGAAAGGAGGCTGAGGAGTAGAATCCCTGTACCCACCGTAGGACAACCAGCTAGAGCAGAGTGAAGCGCTTCACCCATAATCCTCCTGTTCTTCTGGAAATGGGAGGGAGGGGGCAGAATCTCAGCACTGCAGTTATCCAGAATGGAGGCAGAGAAAGCATTGCACATGGTGGGTACAAAAGTGGCAGGCCCCTCCTCCCCACAGTTTGGATTGCTCCTTTGCAGGAGGCTATAAGGAATTTCCTTGGTTTTGACAGAAAAGAAAGCCATGCTCTTGAGTTGTTGCCCCTGTCTCCTTAGATTTCTGGATCCATGTAGCTATTTCTATGAAAATGATTTTCTGGGTGCTAAGCTATAAATGACTCTCTAAAAGCTAGATCAACACCATCATTTCTATCACTGCAGTCAGACAAGTAGGTTTTGCACCTAATATTGATTTTTCTGGCTATGTTAGCTTCTGTTCTCTGATGTATACTCTCCATAGTCTTGAGCTGCCCTTTATTTATATCTAAGTCCCTCATTATAATACCAATATGCATTTATGGCCACTTAGTAGTCTGTTTCTCAACCACATGGGAAGTGACTGAAGGGAAAGTTCTCTGGTTCACATTTGTGTCACTCTGACACCCAGCTCAATGTCACTACTATGGCTGACAGATATATAAGTCTACAAATCTAGGTAAGAGGACATTTAGGAATTATACTTGCCTTTCCCCCACTCCAGTGCATCTAGTTCTGGGGCAGTGAGGCATTAGGGATGATGAGCTCTGGAGAGACATCAACCATGGTTGGTGGGAGCATACCTTCAAAGCTGTCACATTCCTCTGTGTACCTCTCTGGTTATTCCTCATGGGGATCTTGTGCTGGGTCTGCAGAATTGCTTGCTCATTATTACTCTGATATGATGAGAGCCAACTATTCTTGAGTACCTGGTGGTGCCATGCCATGTTCTCGCTGCTTACTCTTCAACATAGTCCTCCTCAGAAAAATGCAATGGGGAGGAACTGTGTGGATACCTGTATTTTACTTCCAGAAGAGAAAAGTGAAACCATCACCCCTATACCCTGAAGTACATACCAGCATCTACTTTAAGTCTTTGCAAAAGAACTTCTCTAAAGTAGAACCCAGATCACACATGATAGAAAATTCATCCCATGAACATGAACTATGGAAGCAGGCACAGAGACTCTAAAATTTCATTGTAAAGCATGAAAGAGTTGGATGGAGGTAGCAGAAAGTACTTCCTTATTCTATGTCAACTTGTTGAGAAATGAGCTTGGTACCAACAATGTAACAGCAAATAAGGCCCACTTGCTCAGTCCATACCTGAAAGATTAGTGCTGTGACAGTGATAATGTGGAGGTCACCTGAGTTTTACCTTTAGAGAAGATCAGGTGAAGCTGTCCCCACCAGCAGTAAGCCCACCACCAACACAGCTCTAAGTGCACCAGAGGTACAGATGTGGTCTGTCAAGAGCTCTGGGCTGGGGGTAATCACAGAAAGGAGAATTTCAGGTACACAGAGCTCTGTTTACCTGCTGGGACCCTGTGCATTTTAAGAGAAAGGGTACATCTCATGAAACTGGTGTCCGGGCTGGATTCTGTCCTCCTGTGCTTCTGGGGAGAATAGTGGAGGCTCACTGAGTCCTGGTTTCTGGGCGCCTTCCTTGTCCAGGTGTTTTGTGGCAGGAACAGAGAGCAGAGAGGACCTGAAACACAGTTGTACTGGGTTGAAGTTCAGTAGATGGGTCCAGCCAAGCAAGAAATGCAGGGAATCATTTACAATGCAGACAGATTACTGACATTCACTTTGAACTAAGGAGCATTGATTCCTATTAAAAGACTCCTGGTAAGTACATAAGCAGCAGCTTTCCTCTGACTTAAACTACAAAGAACAAAGGAAGAAACATGCTAGAAACCAATGGAAGGCATGTTCTTTGATAACTCCTGAGGGGCCATTGAATCCAGAAAGTTCCAGTGTGAGGTGGTAGAATGAAGCCAGGTCTCAAATTCCTCTCTGCTGTATATCCAAAGATATCAAAAGCAAATTAACTTTTAAAACAAAACCAAAAAAAAAAAAAAAAAAAAAAAACAAAGAAGGAGTGGTGGCACACCCCTTTAATTCCAGCACTTGGGAGGAAGAGTAGGATTGTCATTGAGTTCAAGGTGACCCTGAGACTATATAGTGAATTCCAGGTCAGCTTAGGCTAGAGTGAACTGCCCCACCCAAAAGTAATAAAATAAAAACAAAACAACAACAACACACAAAAAAAATATAGTGTATCACCTAACAAGACTGATGGAGGTATGGCTGAAAAATGAGGCACATTTGTAAATATTAAATATCAACCCTAACTTCTTCAAACATGTAGTTTCTCCTCTCCTCAAAGCCCCATGCAGGGGACATGAGCATAGATAGATTGAAAAGGCCTGTGTAGTATTAAATACTCCTGACACTGAGGAAATAAGATGTTTGAATCTGCACTGGTCTTAGAATCTGGCCTCTCAGATTAAAAGGTGCAGATGAGTCATTATTAAACTCTAAGGCTTATCACATGAAGCCTGACCTGCCATTGTGATCAATCCATGATATAGTAAGGCCAGCCATCTTTGTGGGTACTTCTAGAAAGGCATAGAGATCACAGAAGGACAGGGGGCAGCTAGAATTAAACTATAGCATCTCCTGTCAGGGCACCAGAAAAATAAACCATGGTGCCAAGGCCTTCTTCCTGTCTGTCCTTTGCCATAGGATCTTCTTCTTCTGTGTGCTCTACCATAGGGCCTTCTTCTGGTGTGACCTCTACCACAGGTCCTTCTTCTGGTGTGTCCTCTACCATAGGGCCTTCTTTTTGTGTGTCTTCTACCACAGGGCCTTCTTGTGTGTCCTCTTCCATAGGGTCTTCTTCTTGTGTGTGTTCTACTATATTACCAGGGTGTTCTTCCTATGAGACCCTATTCCTATGTATCAGTGCCTGGCCTTTCTCAAGGGAACATCAAAAGCTATTTAGGGATGGCCTCACCTCTCAGACTACAGATACATTCTTCCAGTGATTTCATCTCAATGCAGATTTCCACCTCAGCAATCTCACAGTATGAGCTGGTTGGTTCTAACTCTCTTTTTTATCTGTGGGTGTTCAGAGAACTGTAAGGTGTTAGGTAGCACTCCTAGGTAGAGTCATCCTGCTTGCTGCTTCTCATACATTAAGGAAACCAAAAATGTCTCCAGACCTTGCTAAATATGCCCTTGTGCCTAGTCACCATGGAGATCACCACCCTATGTG
The DNA here is from genome assembly GCF_020740685.1 of Jaculus jaculus. Classification (NCBI taxonomy): domain Eukaryota; kingdom Metazoa; phylum Chordata; class Mammalia; order Rodentia; family Dipodidae; genus Jaculus; species Jaculus jaculus. Next base: position 76,647,600 of record NC_059109.1, read on the forward strand.
AACTTTCTTTTGCTGAGATCTGGGCCCACTTTTTAGCCTCCAGTTCTGTTGAAGCTGGTGGTTTGAATTCTTGTACCACTCTCAGTGTGTCTTGTCACAATTTCTTCTTAATGACTCGTGGGAAACTTCACATACCCAAGACCTGATGGGGAGATGGAACTTTCTAGGATCAATCAAAAGAAAGCGAAAGAAGTAGAGGAACTGGGTATTCTGGGATCACTGTTGGGGTTTGGGTTAAAGGCTACAACAAATGCAGAGCCATAGTTTAGGCCCAAAATATAATACAAACCAAGAATTATGAACACATGAGCATAGTTTTGCTATGATGAACATCATTCACTGGATAAGGACTGCTTTGGTGAATCTAGCCATACATTTTTAGGAGGAAGTAGAGATTCTCTAAGTAAAAACAAAGTGCGTAAACAACCATATTTCAAGGCAACTCTTTCCACTGTCTTCACCAGACACTTTCGAGATTTCCTGTGTCCCTTTTGGAAGCTGTTAAAGACGTTTGACATCCTCAGAATTATCACTCACTGTCTTGACATGGCTTTGAGGAAGATGGATTATAATTTTGCTTTCAGACTCTAGGCTCTATCTCAGCAAAGAAAACTCATGGGTCTGCAGCTCAGGGAAATTAAAATGGAGAAGACACAGGAGGTACAGGGCCTTCACTGCCACCCACGGACTGTTTGTAGATTTCTTTGTACCATGCAGTGGCTGATTGTCCTCAGGCCTGGAATAAAGTCCCTCTCCATTGCAGATCTGTTTCCGTTTAAAATAGGGACAAAATCCATTTTTTTTAGTTGGTTCTCCTTGTGTTAGGTAAGATGCATTTTATATAATTAGATGGTTTGTTTCTGTCCTTGGAACCCATGAATCAAACACTTAGGGAACTCTCTGAGGTGAAGAGCAGAACTTGAATATTGGTTCTTCAGGCATGCACTCAGCTTCAATAACTCTGGAAGTTATGTACCTCAAAGGCATAGGCTCAAGAGTGACACCCAGGCCTGGACCCATAGAGCCCCACCCATTTTACATGCTTTGTGTGCATGTCTCTCTGTGTGTGTGGGGGGGTGTTGATGTATGCAAGTGATGTGCTCAGGTAGCACCCATGTGCTTGCCTGTGGTGGGGTATGCTCACCTGTAATGATCAGAGGGGAGAAGCTGGTGTCCCCTTCCATCACTCTTCCATCAATTATTACTTTAGGTGGAGTTTTTATTGATCATGGAGCTTGCTGTTTTGTTTCATGTGTCCTAGTAATGGGTCTCTGGTCCCTACATGACTGGGATTACAGAATGCATGGCTATGCCCTACTTTTATATGGGTCCTATTGATCAAACTTGAGAAGTCTGTAAGGTCTCCTCAGGCCTTCATGCTTGCACAGGAAGTACCCAATCAATGACCCATCTCTCCATTCTAGATCCTACCTCTTGCCTGCAGGCAAGCATGGGTCCCATCTCAATCTGCCTGAATTTATTGGCCTTTCCCTTGGACACCAAGAGTAAGGCTGTTCTTTATGCTTAGTCACTGGCTCTTTAGTGCCCTTCAAACAGTACTTCCTTCTGGCATGTAAATTTCTAATGCACAGACCAGAAGAAATGAATGATTATTGTCGCCAGCTAAGAGTTTTTCTTACTGAGATTTTCAAACATGTGTTGAAGTAGAGATATGTGGATGGCATATTCCTGATGTATTTAGTTGGTTACCCATACCTAATGGTTATCAGCTATGCCAGCTACTAAATTTTGAAAAAAATCACTTTAAAGCAGTATGCTGAGTAAAAGAAGTCAGTCAAAAATGGCTGAATATAGTATAATTCCTTTGATGTAACATTCTGGAAAATTCAAGCTATATTGAAGGTGAACAATCTGTGGCTGGCCAGGATGAGGAGAAAGAAGGTGTTTCTTTTACTAGTGGATGTTTTTGGAGAAGTTTAAGGGTAAAAGTGTTGTCTTGATAATGCTGGTCATTTGAACCTGTGCAGGTCTTAAAATTTCTGAGTCTACAACAAAATATTTATATACCCATGCATGCAACCATCCATGCATATATGCATGCATATTTATGGATTTCATGGTTACATGGATTCACAAAAGAAACTTGAAATGGTGAATTTTAATGTGTAGAATGACTCAAGTTTTTAATCTCATCTTTCACATTCACTCAGCCTATTAAAAAAAAAAATCTCACAATACTGGTCCCTTTCTGTCTCTTTGTCATGGACAAGCTTTTGTTGACTTTGGTTCTCTGAACCATGATGTTCCCTTTGAATCAGTAATGGAAGTCATCACTAATCACAGTAACACACAATCCTAAATTACCTGTCCTCAACACAATCAATATGCACTTCTGGTGTTACCATTAAGTGAGTCACACAGAGACGGCACCAGAAATAGAATGGAGAATCAGAAAATTTACTCATGTTGACATGGACTCAGTGGCATAATTTCCAAATCCTGAGTACTGAGTACTGATAGCTCAGTGTTTTTATAGATGCTATGGCAGGCAGCCTGATATTGTCTTGTATTCTTCACACTATTGGTGGATGACAAGTTTCTAAGGTTAAATAACTTGGGAGCACAAATAGCACTAAGTAAGAAAGTTCAAATATAGAACAGAAAGTTATTTGTTTTGATGTGTTTGTGTCTATGGCCGCACTAACCAGATACAAGCAGGGTGAAGCTTCATAGATAGGGTTGAGACTTGGCTCATGCTGTCTCCCTAGTAAAGGCTTATACAATAGAAATTTGTGTTTTAGAGTATCATCTGGGCCTGTTTTCTTTGACAAATTACTTCTATCATACTGGTTCACATAATCAGTGGTCCCAAGGTCTGGGAAAATGTTGTTACCAAGAAATTTGACTTTCATTCCCAAACCTGTTTTAGGGTTGGCTTATCACAGCAACTTTAGAAATTTTTAACCCTTTAATCAACTTTTGGGCTTCATGAACTCTTTAGTTTGTTGGTTTCATTGCTTTGGAACCCTTGTTGAAGCAGAACACTATTATGCAGAGCACCAAAAATAGGAGATGGCTAACCTTATGGCATACAGGAAGCAGAGAGGAAGACCTTCCTGTCTTACTTCCTCCTTCCAGGCCCCACCTCCTAAAGGTGCCACTGCTTCCTCACAGCACTGCCTGCTGGAGACTAAGCCTTCAGCACAGGAGCTCAGGTGGGCCAGGAAGATCTATACCATAAATAACTATGCTTGTGTGGCTGAACCCTTAATCCTCTGTGGCCTGCTTCCATTGTTGTGGGCTCCCTCAGGCCCATACTTTAAATTAGGAAGACATCATCCTGTTGTGTTTGTGATTTTGCTGTGGTGAACTATACTTCGTGGAATGTCAATTAAATGTAGTTTATCTCAACAGCCAATCATGGTGCCTTCCTCTTCATATCTTAGCCTGTCCTTTTAGTTTATATGTCTACTCAGCAAGGTGCCTTTGAGAAGTTCCCTCTTTCCTCCATGTCCCCAGTCACCCCTCACATCCAGCTCCAGTACCCCAGCATGGTTAGTTCCATGTTGTTTACATAGTTTAGGTCCCTTCTTATGTCCTCCATGTGGGCTTCCTTCCCCTAGCACTTCAGTTCATCATACTTTCTCAGTTTCTTGCATTTCTTTTGGTACCTACTAGCTTTCAACCTCCTTTTACTTGGCACTTTATAGGTATAGACAGTGGTTTCTGAGGCCAGGTGTGGGGCCAGACATAATTTTTCCTGTCTGCAGGGCTTGCATGTTCATTTACTGGGATGGTTTTATGGAGTGCCATTTCTAATTTACTACTGGAGACCTATTAAAAACAGCACTTCACCACTGCCAACATGTGTTTTGTCCACTGAGGAAGACAAAATTCCATGTCCCCTTAAATCTCACATAGATACCCAAATCCAAACCATGCTTCCCTTGTGGCTGCTGACCCATGACTATGAAAATGTGCTTTCATGTTGGCTCTACTAGGGATACTATAAAGCAACATTTTAGATAGTCTTTTGATATTTACTTTTACTTTGTTCTCTGTTTCTTGCCAAGAGACATTTTCAGTGACTTCCTCAGCCCAGTGAAAAAACACCAGAAATATTTCCAAGGTTTCTTATTAAAATGGAGATAACAAAGTATGAAAATTCCTGCCAAATGTAGTTAAGTGTTTTTCCAATGTCCCCAGGCTCTGGTTTCCCTTAGGCTCACAGCCCAGTGTTATGTCTGACAGGCCTATGAGACATTGAAGCCAATGGTTCCAAAGTATGTCTGCAGCAGAGAGAAATTGCATATCTTTATAGATCTTCAGTACAGTTAAAATATAATCAATTTCATATAAAAAAAAAGAAAGTGAGTAAATAAATATCCCGCAAAACCCTACAATGTGGGTATGGGGGTCTGGAGTGAGTAGACCGAACCCATTTTTCTCTCCACCCACAGCCTGGGTCCAAGTTCCCTGTGTTGTCTGTGTGTGGATGGGTGTGGTGCTCTAGAGTTAGTAGGCCAGACCCCTTCCCAACCCCCAACAAGGCCTGGGTCTGAGTTACCTGTGCTGTTAGTGTGAAGGCGGAGGTGGCAGTCTGGAATGAGTAGGCTGGACCCATTTGTGGTCCCCTCCCACAGCCCAAGTCTGAGTTCCCAGCCCAGTGTGTGGGTTCCTCCCACCTCCCTAGTCTAGGCTTCCTGCACTGGTACATGTCCTGGAGGGCTTAACACAAAGTAGGTCAGATCCCTGTTACCTTACTCCATCTAGTCCCCTGGTCCTGGTAGGTACTATTATGCCTTACTTAGGGAGGCCTGACTCCTGTGTGAGCTGTGCAATCAGGCCTTTTGCTCTGGTATCTTGACTGGACATTAAATACCAGCATCCATGTTTACCTGAATAGAGGGTGAATGGGTCAAAGGACACAAACTTGCTCCCTCTCAGTAAAATAAAGTGTCTTCCTAAAATGGGTAGACAATAACACACACACACACACACACACACACACACACACACACACACACACAAAATGAAAGTCAGAAAACTGAGAGATATTTACCAAGAATGCCTAGTCCTACTATGGAAACTTCCAATGAAATCATAGAAAACTCAACAGAAATCCATTCCAAAATGAAACCTAACAACCAATGAGACCCTGATTAAAAAAAAAAAAATCACTGATCTTGAAGAAAACTATCAAAGAACTGACAATCATAGCAATGAAATTGAACCGAGTAATCTAGAGCATTCAGCTTCTGACAGAAGGCTTAACTTAATGGAATAAAATGTTAGAACCCTCCAAAGAGATATGAATAAATTGAAGGTAAGTCAAGAAATGTAAGGCCTTAACAACTGGTTGATTAAGCTTAATGAAAACTTGATCAAATGCAATAATGAACTAACTACTAGATGCATTAAGAATATCAGAATTCAAATTAAAATCATACCTCAAAAAAGCGATGGACACTATATAAAGCATCACAAAAGAAATCAAAAATCAAATAGAATTTATGAATACCTCTATAGAACCACTCACCAGCAGAGTTATTCATGTGGAAGACAGAACCTCTGACCTGGAAGATAGGACAGAAGGAGTTGGTTAGGAGGCCAAAAACTTTGCTAAGTTCAAAAAATCAAGTGAATAGAATATGAGGAAACTGTGGGATAGTGTAAAACAACCAAACATCTGAATCATGGGCTTACCAAAGGGTGAGGAAATCTGGACCAGAGGCATAGAAAACATACTCAACAAAATTATTGAAGAAAATCTTCTGAATTGTGCAAAATAGAGGCCCATCCAGAACACTAAATGGGCAAGACCAAAGAAGAAACTCTCCAAGACACATCATAGTTAAAACCCTTAGTAATGAAAAAGAGAGAGAGAGAATATTAAAAGCAGCAAGAGAGAAGCAAATCACAACATACAAAGGTGATTCCATCAGAATGACATCAGATTTCTCAATGGAAACACTGAAAGCCAGAGGAGCCTGGAATGGAACACTTCAAATTCTGAAAAACTATGGCTTCCAACCCAAGCTACTTTACCCAGCAAAAGTATCCCTCATAATAGATGGTAAAAAAAAAAAAAAAAAAAGTTCCATGAAAAACGTCAACTCTATAATTATATCAACACAATGCAAACCTACAGAGAATACTTGAGGGAATACTCCACACAGAAAAAAACAACCAATCTGAGCATCCACTAAGAAGAAAATCACAATAACCAAAATAGACCTGGATTAAAACAGTACATAACACAAAGAAGTGCCAAACCCCATAAAAAAAAAAAAAAAAACTCATCATGGCAGGGATTAATTCAAACCTCACAGTGATAACCTTACATTATTAATAGTCTTAATTCACCCATCAAAAGACACAGGCTATCAGGATGGATCAAAAGACTGGATCTTTCTATCTCCTGTCTTCAAGAAACCCACTTCACAGCTCCTTGGGGTGAAAGGTTAGAAAATGATATTCCAAGCAAATGGAAATGTAAAACAAGCAGGTCTTTCTACATTAATATCTGATAAAATAGACTTCAAACCAAATGCAATCAAAAAGGAACAAAAAGGTCACTTCTGACTCATCAAGGGAATGATCCAACATGAGCACATCATAATCATGAATATATATGCCCCAAACATGGTGCACCACAGTTTATAAAATGAAATCTACTCAACAATAAAACAGAAATAAACACCAACACCATCCTAGTTGGAGACTTCAATACTCCATTATCATCAATAGATAGATTATCCAAGCAGAAAATCAACAATGAAATAATAGAGCTCAGCAACATCATAGATCAACTAGACCTAAAGCACCCCATCTTTACAAAATACACACTCATGTCAGCAGCCCATGGAACCTTCTCCAAAATTGACCATATATTAGGCCATGAAGCATGCCTTCATAAAGTCACTAAAATTGAAATAACTTCCTGCACCATTTTAGATCACAATGCTTTCTAGCTAGAAATTAACAACAAGAGACTTCAAGAATGTGACACCTGTATACTAAACAACACACTTTTAAACAATGAATGGGTCAAGGGAGAAATCAAAAAGAAATTATAAAATCCCTAGATTTGAGTGATAATGAAAACACAACCTACCACAACTTATGGGACTCAATGAAGGAAGTCATAAGGGAAACCCTCATAGCCATAGCGCCTTCATTACAATGACACAGAGATCACAACTCAATAACCTGTCTACCTAAAAGCACTAGAAAAACAAGAAATATCCAACGAAAAGACTTCCAGACAGAAAGAAATAATCAAGATTAGAGCAGAAATTAATAAATTGGAAACTAGGCAAACAATTTAAAAAACAATGAAACAAAGAGCTGGATCTTTGAAAAAATAAACATTGACAAACGCCTGGCCAAAGTGATCAAGAACAATAAAGGGAATTCTCAAGTTTACAAAACCAAAAATGAAAAAGGAAAGATAACTACAGATATCAATGAAATTGGAAGAATCATCAGGGCATACTTCTACAACCTTTACCCGACAAAATTAAATAGTCTGGAAGAAATGAAGGAACTCCTAAACACCTACTCAAACTAAACTCAGAGCAAATTAATATCCTAAACAAACCTATCATATCCATGAGGATTGAACATGTAATCCAAAGCCTCCCCTAGAAGAAAAGTCCAGAACCAGATGACTTCTCAGCTGAATTCTATCAAACCTTCACAGCAGCATTGGAACCATTTTTTCTCAAACTATTCTACATAATCGGAGACCAGGGAATCCTCCCTGACTGCTTTTATGAGGCTATCATCATCCTAATAATACAACCAGACAGAGCTGCAACAAGGAAAGGAAATTATAGGCCTCTATCCTTAATGAACTCAGGTGCAAAGATCCTGAACAAAACCCTTGCAAACTGAATTCAACAACACATCAAAAGCATTATCCACCCTGATCAAGTAGGCTTCATCCCAGGGATGCAGGGATGATGGTTTAACAAACAGAAATCATTCAATGTAATACACCACATAAATAAACTTAACCATAAGAACTACATGATCATCTCAAATGATGCAGAAAAGGCCTTTTATAAAAAAAATAATAATAACACCACTTCACAATCAAAACATTGGAAAGAATAGACATGGAAGCTTTACATCTCAACACAATAAAAGCTATATATAAAACTCCTAAAGCCCAAATAATTCATAATGGGAAAAAAACTCAAGGAGTACCCACTGAAATCAGGAACAATTCAGGGGTGCCCACTCTCACAACTGCTCTAAACATAGTACTAGAAGCAATAGCTCAAGCAATAAGACAGGAGAAAGCAATAAAAGAGATTCAAATTGGAACGAAGTTGTTAGCCCTACTTGCAAATGACATGATCCTATATATAAGTGACCTGAAAGTCTCCATACCAAAATTTCTAAAGTTGATAAATCACTTCAGCAATGTGGCAGGATACAAAATCAGTGCACACAAATCAGTAGTTTTCTATATGCAAAGGACAAATATACAGAGAAAAATATACAGGAGACTGTTTCATTTTCAATAATAACAAAAATTCAAATACCTTGGAATAACACTAACAAAGGATGTGAAGGAATTATATAATGAAAACATAAAAAACTCAAGAAAGAAATAGAGGAGGATTTAAGAATATGATAGGACCTCTCCTATCATATTCATAACACTCAGGCCCCTTCAAAAGAGTCTACATTCCTCCTGTTGTTCCTGTGGAGGTCGGCTGCCCCAATCAAAGCTTGTAATCTGTCAAATGACTTGCAGGTGAATGGGCAGCAGTTTAGGCCCAAAGATTTCATTTTTTTCTGTGCCACATGCCTCTGTTCACACCAGTTCATTTTTATGCAAAACAACCCTGAACACCTTCTCAGGACACAGGCATAAGAGCAAGCTTCTCACACAAACTGCTAGCCCTATCCAAGAAAAGCTCTTTCTCACCCTTATAAGCCAAACCTCACAGTCCATAGTTCTTACTGCTTTCAGACCTTTCTACTCTGACAAGAATAGTCCATCAAGCTTTACTGAAAGCAGTGCAAGACATCTCTTAGGCCAAGGTTTCAAATCCTTCCAGATCCCTCTTGAACATCACCTCCAAGAGGCCAAAGTCACACAGTCAGGGGTCTAGCAGCAACCTTACTTCAGGTACCACTTTACTGTTGCAGTCAGGTTTGCATTGCTGGTAAAAATCACACAACCAAGAGCAGCTTGTGGTAAAAGGAGGTTTATTTGGGCTTACAGGCTCGAGGGGAAGCTCCACAATAGCAAAGGAATACAATGGCATGAGTAGATGGTGGACATCACCCCCTGGCCAACACAAAGTGGACCATAGCAACAGGAGAGTGTGCCAAACACTGGCATGGGGAAAGTGACTATAATACCCATAAGCCTTCCCCCAACAATACATTATATCCAGGAAGTGTTAATTCCCAAATCTCCATTAGCTTGGAACCTAGTATTCAGAACACCTAGGTTTATGGGGGACACCTGAATCAAACCACCACACCAGCAGACCATGTTATTCCCTTACTGGGCATTTTGCCTAAAACCTCCACATCTCAGTTCAGAGATATTTTCTCAACTATGTTTATAGTTATATATAGTTATAATAGCACTTGATTACCCACCAGATGTTAATGGTAAGACCCTATTGCTGAAGACAACAATTGCTGTTGGCACAGACCATGGAGAGGCCTGATTGGAATTCAGAGAGAGCCTGTCCTCAGATAATTAGTCCATCTAGTGATGAAAAGTGCTAAATGAGCTAACAGGGAAAAGTGGCCAACATCTGTCCAGGCAACTCAAAGTCTAAGTGACTCAGAAGCAAACAATTTGATGTGATGCTCACACAATGCAATAGTGGCTCACAGCTATGGTGGGTAACCAGCTGCTCTTGGATTAGCTAACAGATCCACTCAGTGGAAAGAAAACCATATCTGGAACTGGGAAACAAGTTGGAATCACATCCAAATTATGATTCTGCTTTCCATTGTCAAGCTTCTACTAACCTTACACTATAAAAGAGTCTAAACTCTTATAATAATCTCTCAATTAACAATGGTATCCCATTTAACTGGCACTGACTTCACTCTCCGTGTAGAATCTGCTTTTCTTTTTCAGGTGGGAACTGTGCTTGAGAAGATAAATGACCCAGAACACTCCACCCCAGCCCCAACTGAAACCACAGAGGAACTGGGGAAATGAGCAAGAGTACTGCTCTCTTAGTTAAGCTGATATCAGCACAAGGGTGGTGGAGAAAGATACTGAAGACACTCAATGCCTTATCAAATCAGACATCTATATGCTCCTAAGTGCCCATCTCTGAAGTAGAGTGAAAATCTTCCCAACATGGCTCAGGGAATCTTGTGGTAGAGGGTGCAGAAACATTGTTAGAGCCACAAGTTGGGACTGCTGTCCCATAATGCATGACCCACAATACCCATGGGGTTGACCTGCATCCCCAATGAGGAAGGCCTCTTCAGAAAAGGGGCAGGGGGGAGGGAAAGGATGATACCAACATGTGATGTTTACATACAAAATATGTCCACAGCTAATTATAAAAATAAAATATGAAAAATCCCTACAATACAATCTGGCAGTTCTCAAATATAGAGAAAGTCACGATTTCAGGTTTGTATATTTTCTCAAAATGAGCTGAAACATACTGCCACTCTGAGGATAATAATTATTAGATGAGAAATAAAGTGTAACAGAGTATCCACTGTGTTCTATCATTGTGTGTTAGACACAATGTACATTGTAGCCAAGCCTTGAGGCACAAGCCTGTCATCCCAGCTACTCAGGATGCTGAGCAGGAGGATCTGAAGTTGAAGGCCAGCTCAGCTACAGACAAGTTCATAGTGAGCCTGGGCAACTCACTAAGGCTTTGTGTCAAAATAAAAAAATAAATAAACAAGGGTAGGGCCTGTATATCAGTGATAGAGCACCTGCTTAGCATATGTGAAACCCTGGAATTAATTATTAGCACCAAAACATAAAGCATGTGATGTATGTAGAAAAAAAGTTACAGGACTCTACTAGTGAAAGGTAGACAAAGGTGCAGGACTAGTCTCTACCTAGGAAGATGTTCATTCCATATTGCACCATCTAGAAACCATTGAGGTACTTTTCATTCATTCTGAACAGTGACATGTTACATTACTACGTGTATGAGAGAGATCAGCATCTTAAGTAGGAAATTAAAATGCAACTTATTCCCCTTTATGGCTGTAAGAGCATAGAAACCTCTGCTTTCTCTTTCCTTCCTGTGAGTGCCACAGTTTATCTCTTTTCACTCTATTCATCTTGTCAAGAGTACCTTGGCCTTGCCTTTCCGCAGCTCTTAAGTCCAGCCTGCATGATGCTGAGGACTGCGAAGTCCATGCATTGGTTGACACTCCTGATGCTGACCTGCGTATACTTCCCTCTGTCAGCTTTCTTCCTGCCTCAGCTTGGGTCCACAGGCCTGGAAAATTGCTGCTCTTTTATGAACTGTACCTAATTACGATAGGAAACTGACTCTGTCAGCCTTGCTAAGGGCACCCCTGTTAAGGGTGAGGTAAGTAGTACATGGAGTCTCCACCACAGCCACAGTAATGTAGAGAGAATGACAGTTTACTGGTTCTGGTCTCTCACTGCATGACTGGCTAGAGCATGTGACAGACATGCAGGCTCTGGAAACAGGTTGCATAGGGCCTCCGCATCTGAGTGCTCACCTTCATACAGGGATGAAGACAGCCTGTGGCTTGTGGTGCTGTGAATGTGTACAAATCATTTAGAAGGGGATCTGAGTCCAAGTCCTCAGGTTTGTGTATCATGATCTTTACCCACTAAATCATCTCCTGAGAACTGAAAATTCTTACACTCTGTACAAGCTCCACCTTGAGTTATATTTTATATTCTCTTGATTAAAATAGCAGAACACTTAGAGGAAAAAGCGTTACAAAGGGTGTTAGTCTCCCTACCTTTAGCATGTCCCTGAACCTTCTGCCAATCTAGTTTTTTAAATTTTTTTTTGTTTTAAAATTAAGAACATACTTTGTATGGATACAACATATATTGACACCATCTTTTCTTTCCTCCCTGCTACCATTCCACAAGGCACCCTCCTGAATTGAGTTGCTGCTATTTCCCATGGGGTTGTGTATTACGCATTGTGGGAGCAGCTATAGTCAGTTATTGAGGGTAGGCGATGCCTCTAGAAATGGCATCCCAACCTGTGGCTCTTACAATCTTTCCACCCTCTCTTCTGCAAAATTCCATGAGCCTTGGTGGGTCTGTTTTAAGTTCCCCTCAGTGATGAACTCTAAGGAGTCTGTGGATTTCTGCTTTCGTATATGTTGAATACACTCAACATCTGTCTCCTCCCTGGTGCTGATTCTCAGACCACTATGGATGCAGTACTCTTCCTTGTTTCCCCAACTCCTCTGTGGTTTCACCTGGGCTTTGACTGAGATGTGAGGGATGGTTGATTTCCCCATTTCTTGCTACCATCTGAAAAAGAACAGCTTATTGGGTCTTACTAACTTCTGAAAAAGAAAAAATAAAAACAGATTTTCCAACAGAGGTTGAAGTCAGTATAGGTGAAATTGAATAAGTATTATTAATTTAGAGATATTTTGATGGATGCAGCCCCTGTTGTATTCAAAGACTACTGGAAGCTTGATATTGGAGAGCTCTTCGTGTCCATAGGATTCAGACTTGTTCCCAATTCCAGATATGGGTTTCTTTCCATTGAGCAAATCCCTTGGCCAGTCAGAAAGCCATTGGTTACCCACCAAGACTTTGTGTCACCATTTCACTTGTGTGTACTTCTTGTCAGGCTGATTGCTTCTGAGTAGTTTAGAACCCTGTTTTCTCACACCATTGTTGGCCACTTTCCCCAGTGGCACATTTTCTTTTCCAGCCCTAGATGGGCTAACTGTCTGGGGACTGACTCTCTTCGAGATACCAGCCAGGTCTCTCCATGTTCTGTGTCAGCAGCATATGGTGTCTTAAGAAATAGAGTCTTGATTTTCACCTCAGTTGGGTAATCAAGTGCTTTGACAGAATCCTATCTTGTTTTGGGGACCTCATAGATCTCTCCAATCAACAGTTCAATATGGGTAGCAACTACTTCTGGTACTAGGAATTGCAGGTCAGAGCCAAAATTTTTTAAGGTTAGGCTTCATTCCACCCTTTCCAGGACCCTTCTTTTCAGGTGATTCACCTATATTCCTGTTGGGGGTTATATCTCTTAGTCTACCTTCAAGGAGAAAGGTTTCTATGGCATCAGTTCATTTGGGATTTAGTTTTGTGTTTATTCCCCCCTACCCCCGATCCTCCCCTTCTGTCCCCTAATCCTTCCATCCCTATTTTCTGGGCATCAAGTTACCTATCCAGTGTGCCAGAAACTGAGCTGATCCAGGTTAGGAATCACAGATGAGTGAGAACATGCAGCATTTTGTCTTTCTTCAATTGTATGTGTTCATTGAGTATGATCTGTTCTAAGTCCACCCATTTTCCCAAAAATTTCATTGTACTGTTTTTTTCTTACTGCTGAGTAGAATTCCATTGTGTATATGTACCAAGCTCTATATTCATATTTTTCAGGACTCTCCATATTAATTTCCACAGTGGTTGTACAAGTTTGCATTCCTAACAACAGTGAATGAAAGTTCCTCTTTCCCTACATACTTGTCAAAATTTGTTTTTTATTTAATTTTTTTCATGATTGCCATCCTTTCTGGAGTAAAGTAGAATTTTTAATTGCTTTAATTTGCATTTGCCTGATGGTTATGGATGTTCAACATTTTCTTAAGTGTGTGTTAGCCATTTGTATTTTTTCCTATGTAAATTGGATCATGGATATACCAGAAGGGGAAGAAATCGAGCCAAGAGGCATAGAGAGCATATTCAATGTAATTATTAAAGAAAAATTTCCCAATCTCACAAAATAAAGGTCCATCCAGATACAATAAACTCACAGGACATCAAACAGGCAGGACCAAAGAAGAAACTCTTCAAGGCACATCATACTTAAAACTCTTAACAATGAAAACAAAGAGAGTTCTAAAAACCAGCAAGAGAGTAACAACTTACTTAAGTACAAAGGTAATTCCATCACAATTGCTTCATATTTCTCAATGAAAACCTTTAAAGCCAGAATCTTCTGGAATGGTTCAAAGTCTAAAATCTATGGCTTCCAAACCAAATTACAGTACCCAGCAAAAGTATCCCTCAGGTTGTGGTTTGATTTTCTTGATGCTTCTTGGAATTCATTCTTTCATTTAATCATGCCTTTATTAAGCTTAGTCAGCTGGTTACTGTGATCCTCTATTTATTAACTCACCTTCAATTCATTTATATCTTTTATGAGGCATGTCTGGATTTCCTCCATTAAGTTAAGCCTAGTGATGAAAACTTTGTCCTGTAAAAGATACCATTGCTTTTGATTTATGCTATCAATTTTTGATGATTTTCTTCCAGTTCAGAAATTTGCTTGGTCAGGGTCATATACCTTAAATTATGCTTTCATTTTGAGATTATATTTCTGTTTTCTACTCTGTTTTCATTGGAGACACCCATTGTGTAACTAGGCAGCATTGGAGGAGCTTTTGGTTTGTTGCCTTTCATTGTTTGAGGTTTTTTTTGCTTTTTTTTTTTTTTTTGCAATGATGTATTCCCATATCAGGGTAAAAGTCTTATTTTATTAATGGGGGAGAAAGTATTTACTGTTGTAAGATGTTCAGTGAGTGTTCTGTCTTGGGTTTGAACTGGATTGGAGTTGTTGGTGTTATATCCATTGATATGCAGATTGTGGAGGATGCCAGTGTGCCAGTAGCTCTGGGCTGTTGGCTGATAAAAAAGAAAAAAAAAGCTGCAGTTGGATGTCCAGAATTGCTTTGTTCCCATCACAGTTGTGTCTTGCTTGTGGGACTCAGGGGTGGTAGCAACTGCCCTTGTTCCACTATTGTACCCAGCTTAGCAAGTTATAGAAGATACACTGGTTCCACCTGGCAGGTGGTTGCCAGATATTAACTTCTTCCCCATCCTGTGCAGAAGAGATATCCCAAGTAGTCACCAAGGAGGGGGGATGTAGTGGGAGGCATTCTGGGAGTCACTGGGCTCCATGGAGCAGGCCAGAAACAGGGTTCTGCTCTGTAACCTACAGTTTATTTACTGTCTCCATGCTATAATCACTCATTTTCTCTGCAGGTAATATGACACTGGCCCACATTACCTTGGGGGAATCTACAAAAAAACCCATGTTGCAAATCCAATGGCCTCTCTGCTACATTCATCATGTAACCAAAACTAATACCAGAAGGGCTACCAAATTTATTAATTCAGAGGGGAGTAAAACTGACTTTGAAGGGCAGAAAATTCCTTCAGAATTTTTCCTTAAGGCCCCCTGCTTTCAAAAGAGTCAACATTCCTCCCAATGTCCCAATGCAGAATAGTCAGCTTCATCTCCATAGTGGTAATCTCTCAAACAATTGCAACTTCATTGGACTGCAATCCCTGGCCCCAAAATATCATTTCTTTCTGTCCAATTTATATCTTTCATATACTTCTGTTGTTTTCCTTGCCAAACACTTCTTTATATTCAACATTATTTATGTTCTTAGAAGATCACAGGCACATACCATGACACAATCCCCTCCCCCTCTCAATTAGTCTCTGTTTTATTTTTATATATTTTATTTTTATTTATTTAGTTATTTGATAGAGAAAGAGGGAGATAGAGAGAGAGAGAATGGGCATTCCAGGGCCTCCAGACACTGCAAACAAACTCCAGATGCATGTGCCCCCTTGTGCATCTGGTTAACATGGGTCCTAGGGAATCAAATCTGGTTCCTTTGCCTTTTCAAGTAAATGCCTTAAGTGATAAGCCATCCCTCCAACCCCAGTCTGTCTTTTATTTTGATGTCATCATCTTTTCCTCTTATTATGATGGTCTTGTTTAGGTAGTATCAGGCACTGTTATGTCATGGATATGCAGGCCATTTTGTGTCTGGAGGAGCATGTTGTAAGGAGTCCTACCCTTCCTTTGGCTCTTACATTCATTTCTGTCACCTCATCCACAATGGACCCTGAGTCTTGGAAGTTGTGATAGAGACATTTCAGTGCTGAGCACTCCTCTGTCACTTCTAAGCATCATGGTGCCTTCTGAGTCATCCCAAGGTCACTGCCATCTGAAAAGAAAAGCATCTCTAACCAAAGGGGGAGTAGCATGAACATTAAGAGAAGAGCTTAGTTGGCAGTTTGATGAGCATAGTATATACATTTAGCCAGATAGTAGCAGATATTATAGCCCTAGGGCTCATGACTACCCCTATTGTAGGATTGTAGTATCTGGCATGTATTTCCTCCCATGGAGCAGGCCTCTAGTCAAAATAGAAGGTGGTTGATTTCACCCATAATAAATGTGACACTATTTCACCCATTGGCTCATTTGGCCTGGCTGGCCAAATAAAAGGCCTTTAGTGTCCACTGCCAAGTATCTTCACTGGTGATTTCTCTCTGTACCATTGAATTGCATGTTGTGTGGCTTTTTCCTGCTTTCTGTCAGCTGGTCTACATGGAGGAGCATATCATCTCAGTTCTAGCAGGATTTCGCAGTGGCCTTGCAGCCCAAGTATGTGGAGTCTTCGTAACAGGGTCTTACCACCTATTCCTGGTGGGAAACCAAGGGCCTCAGCAATGGCCTGTAATATTTTGGGGACTTGAGGGACCTCCCTGGCCAACAACTCACTGGAAGGTATCACATCCCTGGCACTGAAAATTTTCTAGCAACAATTTGTGGCTCCTAAGTGTTCCATTGTCCAAAAATGTAGGTTTCCATTTGACTTTTTTTTTCTTTTTAAAATATTTTATTTGTATTTATTTATTTGAGAAAGAGAAAGAGGCAAGGAGTGAGAATGAGCATGCCAGGAATGGGCATGCCAGGGCTTCCAGCGACTGCAGACTCCAGATGCATGTGCCACCTTGTGCATCTGGATTCCTGGGTCCTGGGGAGTTGAACTGAGGTCCTTTAGCTTTGCAGGCAAGCACCTTAACCACTAAGCCATCTCTCCAGCCCCCATATGACTTTTTCATATCTTCTTAGATTTTGATTAGCCCTCCCATCACCTTCCCTTTACTCAATCTCTTCCCCTGACCTCACTTAGGTCTTTTCACCCCCATTAAATATGTTCTTCTACATACATATATACAATACCATCCTATTAAGTCCCCCCTCCTTTTTCTATTCCCTTTATATCTCCTTACTGTGTATAATTTAAGATGATCTTTTTCACTGCTTTGCATGTATAGGAGAATCTATAGGGCATGTATATTATTCTACATATCTACACATATCATCTATACTATCTCTATCTCTATATCATTTATATCATCTATATATATATTATCTCCATCTATCTATATCTATGTCATGTTTATCATCTGCATCTGTATATAATCTATCTTTATATCAACACTATGTCTTTGTATATACATATATACATACATATATATATATACATATATATATATATATATCTGTTCTCATGATCTATATGTCTATATGTCATATATATCATCTATATAATTTCTTTTGAACTCATCATCTTTGTCTCTATATTTCTGTGGTTCAGCATCACCAGGGATCTCAGGGGTGCATCCACTGGCATGAGGGATGGCTATACCTCTATATAGACATGCAAGTAAACACCTGGCTTTGAGTCCTCATTCTTGTGATGGTTGTGCATCATTTATAAGAAGTAGGCACTGGTTAAGAATAACTTTAGAGAGAGTATATTAAGGGGAGACTCAGCTTTGCTCCCACCTAGTGTCTGAGAGTAGCATGGAATGTATTGAGTTACCCTTCAGCTATTCATATGTTGGCAGCATTTTTTCTTTGTGGAGGAATAATATAAAAAGGCTTGTTTCACAGACTGTACAGCTGTCCCTGTGGTCTAGAAGGCAGTGTGCCACAGAATCACCACATTTTCAGTCTCCCAAGTCAAGTTTCTGCTTTCCCCAGCTCCATTTCTGAAATATGGTTTGAAAATTAGGCTTATTTTTTTAGCATGCCAAATTTTATTATATATTTTATCATAACAAATTAATTAATGATTTTAAATGAGTCACTCAAAAAGTACAGATCACAGGATTTGGTACAAAATCAACATAGAGATCTCCACCAGCATACATTCCTCTTATGATACTTAACTAATTGGCATAATATCTCCTTTACTACAATTGCATAATACTGAATATTTACCTGCATGTACCTTTGTTCTTTCTCATTCTTGGCACTAGTTTATTCTAAACCAATTTGTGGCCTGACTGTGAATGTTTCTTTAAAACCTAGTACATAAGCAGCTTGAAGCCAAAAGCTACTGAGCAAATATATTTCATCAAAGTATTGCTTCCTACTCACAGCCCTGCTGTTTGATCTTCCCACCTCTATGGATTTCGGGTCACCATGGACTCAACCTCATTCACTCTCTGACTCATTTCTCCATTGAGAGGGTCAAAGAACTGCACTCCTCCAGGGTACCTTCTTCCATCCTCTCTCACAGAAACAAGTCACCTGCTTAGAATCACTGATCCTTGGTACCTCCAAAGATACAGCCCACTAATGCCACTCTAAGGATGCTGTTGCCATAGTCACTGGATTTATTTACCTTACAGCTCCCAAGGTTCTTCATTAATACTTATCTTTCCCACACTTAACATTTCCCTGTTTTGACTCCCTAGAAGGCAGAGACACTATATTGTGCATCTTTATATACTATGTGGTGACTGGACTATGCATGTTATATATTTTTTATTTTTTATTAGTTTTCTATTCTGCAAGTACAGGCAGTTTGGTACCATTATTAGGCTCATCCGTAACCTACCCCCTCCCCATTAGCCCCTCCTTGTTGAGGTATATGGGTCGTGCATTGTGGAGTTAGCCCACAGTCATTGGTACTATAAATGTCTCTGTATATCTTGACCCAACACGTGGCTCTGACATTCTTACCACCCCCTCTTCCGCAAAATTTCCCTGAGCCATGTTGGGTTCATTTTTGGTCTGCTTCAGTGATGAGGCGTTGGGGGCCTCTGGGACTCTGGCTCTCTGATTTGGTAGGCGTTGATTTTCCTCTGTGTTGGTCTCCTTCTCCCTTGTGCTGGTATCCAGTTCATCAGGAAAACAGCACCCTTGCTTGTTTTGCCAATTGTCCTTAGTTTCAGCTGGGGCCCTTTTGAGGTATGATGGGGTGGCTCTCTCCTTAAGATCTGCATCTATCTGAAAAAGAGAAGCAGATTCTCCAGTGGAGAGTAAGTTAGAACCAGGACAAATGACATAACCCTTATTATTTTTTAGAGAGTTTAATAGGTGTAGGTCCTCTTGTAGCCCATGATTGATGGTAGCTTGATATTGGAGAGTGGTCTTATGTTTGGATATGGTTCTGACTTGCTTCCCAGCTCCAGCTATGGGTCTCGTATCACTGAGGGGATCAGTTAGCTGAATCAAGAGCAGTTGGTTCCCCACCATGGCTGTGTGCCACTATTGCACTTATGTGGGCATCACACCAGGTTATTTGTTGCTAAGTAGGTTGGACCATGAGTTGCTTGGACAGATATTGGTCGTTTCCCCCAGTCACCCATGTAGCACCTTTTGGCACTAGACACACTGACTGTCTGCGGACTGACCCTCTCCTGGCTTCTAGCCATGCCATTCCATTTTACGTGTCAGCTGCATATGCTGTCTTCAGCAATAGGGTCTTACCACTAACTTTTGGTGGGTCATCAAGTGCTCTGACAGAAATCTGTCATTCTTTTAGAAAACCTTGTAGGTTTCTCTGACCAAAAGCTCATTGTGGGTGATAGCCCCATGCTGGTACTGGGAGTTACAGGTCAGTGTCCCCTAAGAAAATGAGTAAAAAAGGTAACTAATATATAGGAATTATAGAGGACAGAGAGAGAGAGGGAGAGGGAGAGGGAGGGAGGAAAGATGTAGAGGATTTAGGTTAGACTTGATCCTAACCTCTCCAGTGTCTTGTGGTTCAGGTGTTTCCTGTAAGGGCCTGGTGAAGGATCAGCCATTGGCCTGCCTTTTAGGAAGTGGAATTTTATGGTACCATTGCCATTTGGGTCTAGATTAGTGTTTCCCACCCCTTCGATGCTTTCCTCTCCCTCCCCATCCCTCCTAGTGTCTAGCCCATGCGATGCTTGCTCGGTGTGTAAGGTATCTTGGGTAGATTCAGGTTAGGTGCTGTAGATGAGTGAGACTATGTGGCGATTTTTTTTTCTGTGATTGGGAAGTTCACTGAGAATGATCTGTTCCAAGTTCAACCATTTTTCCTCAAATTTCCTTGTGTCATTTTTTCTGACTGCTGTATAGAATTCCATTGTGTAGATATACCACATCTTAGTTATCCATTCTTCTAGTGATGAACATTTTGGTTGATTCCAGCTCTTAGCTATTACAAACTGAGCCACTACAAACATGGTTGAGCAAATCTCTCTGGCCTGTGCTTTGAAGGTTTTGGTGTAGATGCCCAGTAAGGGAATAACTGGGTCTGTTGGTATCTCTATAGTCAGCTTTTTCAGGAGTTTCCATATTGCTTTCCAAAGTGGTTGTACCATCCTACATTCCAACCAACAATGGATGAATGTTCCTGCTTCTCCATATCCTTGCCAGCATTTATTTTCGTTTGATTTTTTGATGTTTGCTATCCTTATTGGGGTTAGGTGGAATCTCATAGTTGTTTTAATTTGCATTTCTCTGATGATTAGGGATGATGAACATTTTTCAGTGTGTGTTTGCCATTTGTATTTCTTCCTCTGTGAACTGCCTGTTCAGCTTTTTGTCCCATTTTGTGAGTGGGGTGTTTGACTTATTACTGTTTAGATTTTTGATTTCTTTGTAGATTCTAGAGATTAGGCCTCCATCAGTTGGATAACCTGCAAATATTTTCTCCCATTCAGTGGGACAAAATCGATTGGCTTTGCTTATTGTATGCTTGTCTGTAAAGAAACTCTTCACCTTTATGTGATCCCATTGGTTGAGTGACAGTTTGAGATCGTGAGCTGCTGTGTTTTTTTTTTTTTTTTCAGGAAGTCTTTTTCCATTCCTATATCATGGAAAGTACTTCCTAAATTTTCACCATACCTGATCTAAAGCTATATTACAAAGCCATAGTAATAAAAACAGCATGGTACTGGCATAAAAACAGGAGTATGGACCAATGGAATAGACTTGAGGACCCGGAATTGTGGTCAAGCAACTATAGCTACTTGATATTCAACAAAGGCCCAAACAATATAGGCTGGAAAAAAGACAGCATCTTCAACAAATGGTGCTTGACAAACTGGATAACCACATGTGGGAAACTGAAATTTGATCCACACATTTCACCATGCACAGCACTCAAATCCAAATGGATCAAAGACCTCAATATATGACCAGAAACTCGAATACTACTGGAAAATTAGGTTTATTTTTGGTCTCTCTCTATTTGCTATTTGTTTTACATCAGAACACTGCTATCCATCACTAAACCCAAAGGTGCTTATGAAGGTGGCAGTCCCCACTTTTGCTCATGTCATCTCCATTTCCATCTGTACACAACATGGTTCAGCTGAGCCATTGAAACTTGCCCATGGCCATGGCTTGCTGATTGCCTCTGCTGCAGAAGCCTGCTGCATAGGCTTATGCAGACAACTTCTCCTGGAAGACACGTGGGTGCCAGCTGTGGCGCAGATGAGAGGGCTAGAAGAATAGGAGGAATGAACTATGTGAGGCAGATGCTGGTGTAAGGCAGTGTAGGAGCCCAGGTCCTTTGCTTTATTCCTGATGGTGGCCATGGTGATACTGTGATCAGGATGTATCTCTCTGAGAAAAAACTGTAGACGTATCTCTCTGGAGAGGCATTAACACATCCTACTCTGACAGTCTGCAGACATGGAATTGAGTGGGGATTAAAGGCTCAAAACTAAGGCAGAAGTTTGGGGGACATAGAATAAACCATAAATTGTAACATGACCAGGGATTAAACCTCCATTAGTTTGGGGCATTTGTAGATTGTTTGACAGGGAAAATGAAAAAAAGAAATTTAAAAGCATTTCTGTGTTACTTTCTGTTATTTTTTAATATTTATGTAAATTACTCAACTCACCTCCAGTGTTTTATTTTTTCTTCCAGCCAACAAACAGCAGCTTCTTATATTTATGATACTGCCTCCCCTTCCTAATGGGCTAGCATCCTTTGGTCTGAGCTTTCCCCATGAACATCCAAACATTACTTCTCACTCTCCCTGGCCATCCCTGGAGATTTGTCACTTCCCAAAATTGTATTATTTATTGCAGAGTCTGATTTCTATGGTCATCCATTCCAAGCTGAGAGAAGACTGGTGCCAGTCATGGAATTGGTCTGACTTGTCCTTTCCTGCAACCCAGAGCCTTTCCAATGACTCAGGGCACACTGGCAAGGTCATGGACACATTCAGAAGTAGTAATTGAACATTGGAAGCCAAATGCAAGTACCCAGCTTCCTTCTATATTTATATCTAGAATCTTTGGTGTCACAATTCAATGTCTAAATTTCAGGTTACCCTTGGACACATTTCCTATCCTCTGACCACAGCTGTTTTGCCACAGACCATTGCTGCCCATGACTGGTTGCCAAGTGCTTTTGAAATGAGAGGAAGGTAAATGGCTCATTGCATCTGCCATTAACTATTTGGGCATTGTCATTTCAAAGGGGAGGCTGCTCTCTAAAGTGATGACCTTGGGCATTTATTTTAACAGCAAAAGAAAAATATGTGAATGATGGTTACAGGGCTGCTTTAGACTTTTATTTCCCTGTTGATAGTGAAAATGTGGACCAAGGCCCATTTAGTTCTATTGCCACCAAACCTGTGGGAACCAGCTCTCTGTTCAGGGAAGGCTTCTAGGGCTGTCTGCATGTGGAGGTGCCAGGAACTGTCTATGCACAGATAGTGCTGTGGTTGGAAGGCTGTGAGCATGAGTATTTGAGGAGACGCTTCCTCATGAGGTTGGGCTGGAAATTGCAGTTGTCTATCAGAACAAGGTAGAGCTTCTCTGTGGTTACGCCAGAGACAGCACACTGACAAACAACTCCCAAGAGAAACCTTCTGGATATGCACACTGGTACTGTTGCATGTCTTGATTTTAGACATTTTAATGTCTACCCCCCAAAGAGTCAGCCTTCTGACTCTACAAGTTCAGTGATTTTTCAGGTTTTAATTTATTAATTAGGTAACACATTTATAAGATAAAATCCCATTATGCACTGTTTGAGTGAGACTTTATATTACCTGGAAAGTTCAACTGACATTCCCACTTGCTTGATGCATGATTCATTCAAATGGAATGACATGTTAGCAAAATGTGGTTATAAGGATATGACTGGTGATTTATTGTAGACTACTACTATCAGTACTGATTGTAACTATTAACACCCTCAAGCTTAAACCAACTACTCATCCACAAGCATTTTGTAATGTGCAGGCTGTGTGCTTGGTCCAATGGTACAGTGCTTTGTGCCATACAGATGACAAGAGAGCCCAAAGTAGGCAGCACCGAAGATGGAATTAGTGTCCAGGAGAATTAAAATTCTTATGATAAAAGGCTAAACAATACAGTAGTATGTAAGGTCACAGGCAAGAAAATCACAGTGGGGAGACATGCCACCTGCAACTAAGCCAATGAATAAAGGTGGACTTCCCCCCCAGGATTCAGGACAACATGGAGGCTCTGACACCCTTTCAAGGTTGTCTTTTAGTCAGGAAAGTATCACTGAGCAGAATGTAATCATGGGAGCTCTCATGAGCTGCAGTTAGGAGTGCAAATTGATGTAATCACTTTAGAGAGCAATTAGGCAATATCTAGCAAAGCAAAAAATGATCTGCCTCCCCAGCCAGCTATATGAACTCTGCAAGATGCACAGCCCAGAAAAAAGTTTTCATCTGAAATCAGGCAGCCCCAAAGCACTCACTGAAGACATGAAGGAAATTTTGGAAACATCTAAGCAATGATGAAAAAGGGAATTGTTATAGACTTGTGGCACATGTCTGTGGCAGAAGGGTGTGTTCCAGTTAACAAACAGGAGGTACATCTGTTTGCGGGGACCAACTACAAAAGTGAAAGTGCAACAGAGGTACACCATACAAAGCCAACCATGGAAAAGTCACATCATGACACTGTAGCCATTTGAAAAACATGCAGAATCATACTGGTATAAGAGCATGGCTAATATAATAAGTTTTAAGAACATAGCTGTGCTTTATTATATATAACATATATAAATACATACATATATATATATTATCATCTTTAAATAGCTGTATATGTCTGTGCATGTGTGTGCAACTGTATATGTTTCTACATGACTATATAGAGCTATGCACACATGCATGTACATATATATGTAAATGTGTATTGTACATTTTGACAAATATATTGACATGAATTTATATAATGACACAGCCAGAAGGATAAGCACACAGTTGTGACTATAGAAGGCCTCCAGGAACTGTGGCAATGTTGGTTATAATTATTGACGGTTTCCTTGGAGAAAGGAGACAGTACGGGGGATCCGGGAAAACTAGTTCCCTCTGAAACTAATAAATGTGTGTACACGTTGCTATTCTATGCATCTTTTGTGTCCCCGAAGTACTCCTAATACCAAAGCCTTTGCCCTTCCCTCACCTTAAACCAATAAGAGGAAGTAACCCAGGAACCTGGGAAGAGCTGGTTCAATGATTTTATAGGCTGAGCTGCCAGAAGGTCAAGAGTAGGCATCCAGGCATCATCATCCCTACCTCTGCCCCCTTGGAAGAGTTCTCACACTCTTGGCACTCTGCATTCTCCTCTGCAAAACAGGTAAGATGAGGCCTCTCTAAGGTGGCAGTGAGCCATGAGAAGTGGACTATGAAACCTCCAGAGCAGAGGAAAATAATGGAGCCACTGAAATAAGGTTACCTTCTGTAGCAGTTACCTTTCCATTGCTGGGGAAAAACACCTGGCCAGAAGCAGCTTATGAAAGGACAGTTTATTTCTAGCTTACATCTTCAAGGCCTGCCTCCTGTGACATAACCCTCTAGCAAGGATCTACCTTCCAAAGCCTCCATCAGCTGGGGATTAAGTATGAGTCTTAACCCCAAACACATGAAGCTATGGGGAACACATGATTTTCAATAAACATATACTCTATTAGCCATGCTGAACAAACCCAGCAACAGATGAAAGAAAACAATCAGGCAGAGACATGTTAATACACTTAATGCAATCCAACCTGAGTGGATTATCAGGCCTTCAAACATATGATACATTGAGAAGTATGGATGATGCATTCTGTCCTTGTATGTGGTCTTTGAATGTCAGTGTTTTCCATCATAGTACATCTCAGTAAAGAACAGTCATGTGTCAAATACCTAATGGACATGAGGGGCTGCTAGACATTGCCCAGAGAATTGTGTCAATGCTGGTTATAATTACTGGCAACTCTAGAGTTTGAAGTTCAGGATGAAGGTAAGAACCAATTTGAGGTGGATGTATGTTGACCAGTATGTTCGTTTGTTTACTTATTTACAGCACACTTTTTATGTTGTGCCTAATGTTGCAAGTATAATAATGCAATTTTTTATTTTTGACATGTCCATGCATGTATATAATACATTTTGATCCCACTTCCCCCAAATTACTGAGTAACATCTTGATCACACCTTCCAAGGCTCAGGGTCTAATGAGGAAGAGGTGGCAGGAAGAATGTAAGAGCCAAAGGAAGGGTAGGACTCCGTACAGCATGCTCCCTCCAGTCATAACATGG
Organism: Jaculus jaculus; assembly: GCF_020740685.1. Lineage (NCBI taxonomy): Eukaryota > Metazoa > Chordata > Mammalia > Rodentia > Dipodidae > Jaculus > Jaculus jaculus. The sequence continues at coordinate 76,673,375 of NC_059109.1, forward strand.
CCTGGATATCCATGACCTCACAGTTCCTGACACTACCTACACAAGACCATCATAAGAGGAAGAAAAGATCATGACATCAAAATAAAAGAAAGACTGATTGAGATGGGGAGGGGATATGATGGAGAATGGAATTTCAAAGGGAAAGTTGGGGGAGAAAGGGTATTACCATGGGGTATTTTTTATAATCATGGAAAATGTTAAGAAATTTGAGAAAAAAAAATTGAAATGAGTGAATTAAGACACTAAAATACCAGGCACTAGTACCCCTTCCAACTTTGTGTCTTTCTGGTTGATTCCTGTCATTCAAAAGGCAACTCAAAGTCACTTCCTATAGTTCATATTGTCCAAATATGGCCACACAATGTGTGAGAGTGAGATTTAGGGAAAATAGCTGTGGAAATACCAATGAAGATGTCGATTCTCCTTGGTTTTGGGGACCAAGAGAGAACTGGTCCACACTGAAGGTCTGTGCTACCCCTCACTATCCATGGTATCAGCAAATCCGTAAAGAAGGCCCTACAATAACAAGCCCAGGAGACGTAGCTCCAAACCTGTGCAAACCAGCACTTGTGCATGATACTGAATTCCTCCAACCTCCTCTCAGTCGCCACTCCCTACCAGTGCAATGCCAGCCAGCTTCCTGAGGACAACTTCCCAGTCATCTGACTCATCTCCAAGGACCTGATCATGTATACAAGGACATCAATGAACACTGAGTAAGTAGATAGATGGTGGATGGATGGGTGGATGTTTCCTGCAAGCAAAGTTGGCAAGGAAGGGACCACACAATTTCATTCAGGCCCTCTGCATGACTCTCAATGTTAGTGAAGGTCATCTTTTACATGCCCTGAATATTCAGTAAAACTCCCAGGGAACCACAGAAAACTGTTTCTGGTTGCATGCAGCTCAAACTAGTTCTGTTCAGGTGATTTTGGTGTGGCCACAGATGCTCGGACTTTCAAGTGCATTTGACCAGCTGGAGTCCAGTGACTGGGAGCTGAGAAACATCTGTAGGGCACTTGATGTCCTGAATCTGGAGATGGCAGAGCTTCATCTCACTGCACACCTCCAGATGAATTCTGTCAGCATTGCTTGTGAGACACTTTCCCTAGTACAATAATGAGCCCTGCAAATGTGTTTAAAGGGATTATTATTCTATTTTCAGATTTTAGCAAAGGTCTTATTGTATCTCATTCATTCATTCTTTGAGCTGAATTATATCATAAAATCCTTTGGAGCATGAACTGCACGTGTCTTAAGGATGCTATTACAGCTCCATCCCACCTGAACCCAAGCAGAAAATGAGCACTTCAAGCCCTGGGACAGAAGAGCAGCAAACAGACTAGAGTGCCAGCCAATTGGAGGTGGTACTAACTATAAATTCATTGATTTATTGGGTATATCTTTTAGATGATTTTAGAGAGAAAATTTGTTTTTTATTTAAATTGTTTTTAATTTTAGTTCTGACAATTCATTCATGTAGGTACTGTATTTAATAATATTCACTGCTATTACCCTCATTATCCCCATTTCATTCCCACTCCTGCTGATTCCCTTCCTCTATTCTGTTCCATTGATCTGCATGTCTTCTTTCGTCCCAGTACCATGCTGTTTTTGTTACTATGGCTCTGTAGTATAGGTTAAAATCAGGTATGGTGATACCACCAGCCTTATTTTTGTTGCTCAGTATTATTTTAGATATCCGAGGATTTTTGTGATTCCAAATGTGTTTTCGGATTGTTTTTTCTATTTGCATGAAGAACACCTTTGGAATTTTGATGAGGATTGCATTAAGTGTGTAGATTGCTTTTGGTAAGATTGCCATTTTCATAATATTTATTCTTCCAAGCCAGGAACAGGGGATATTTATCCATTTCCTAATGTCTTCTGCAATTTATTATTTGAGTGTTTTATAGTTTCCATTGTAGAGATCCTTCACTTTCTTGGTTAGTTTTATTCCAAGGTACTTTATTTTCTTTTATGCAATTGTGAATGGGAGTGATTCTCTGATTTCATCCTCTGTGTGTTTGTTGTTAGCATATATTAAGGCTACTGATTTTTGTGTATTTATTTTGTATCCTGCTACATGGCTATAGGTGTTTATCTGCTCTAAGAGCTTTCTGGTAGAATCTTTAGGGTCCTTTATATATAGAATCGTGTCATCTGTGGATAATGGTAACTTGATCTCTTCCTTTCTAATTTGTATCATTTTATGTGCATCTCTTGCCTTATTGCTATGGCTAAGACTTCCAGTACTATATTAAATAAAAGTGGGGACAGTGGAGACCCTTGTCTTCTTCCTGATTTTAGTGTAAAAGCTTCCAGTTTTTCACTATTTAGTAATATGTTGGCTGAAGGCTTATCATAAATAGCCTTTATTATATTGAGATATGTTCTTGTATTGCCAGTCTCTGTAGGACTTTATCATGAAGGGATATTGGATTCTGTCATATGCTTTCTCTGTGTCTAATGAGATGATCATGTGATTTTTGTCCTTCAATGCATTTATATAATATATTGCATTTATCCTTGCATCTCTGGGATAAAGCCTACTTGGTCAGGGTGAATGAACTTTCTGATATATACCTGTATTTGGTTTGCCAACATTTTGTTGAGAATTTTTGCATCTATGTTCATGAGGGAGATTGGTCTGTAATTTTCTTTTTATGTTCTATCTTTGTCTGGCTTTGGTAGCAAGGCAATGCTGGCTTCATAGAAGGAGTTTGGTAGGATTCATTCTTTTTCTATTTTATGGAAAAGCTTAAGAGGTAATGGTGTTAGTTCTTCCTTGAACGTCTGGTAAAATTCAACAGTGAATCCATCTGGGCCTGGACTTTTCAGTTGGGAGATTTTTTTTTAAATTTTTTTTTTTAATTTAATTTATTAGTTTTCTTTCCAGTAAATACAGGCAGTTTGGTACCATTATTTAGGCTCATCTGTGATCTACCCCCTCCCATTAGACCCTCCTTGTTATTGAAAATGGGTCGTGCATTGTGGAGTTAGCCCCCAGTTATTAGTATGATAAATGTCTCTGAAAATCATGACCCAACATGTAACTCTGACATTCTTTCCGCCCCCTCTTCCGCAAGATTTCCCTGAGCCATGTTGGGTTCATTTTTGGTCTGCTTCAGTGCTGAGGTGTTGGGGGCCTCTGAGGCTCTGGCTCTCTGATTTGGTAGGAGTTGAGTTTTCTCTGCATTGATCTCCTTCCCCTTTGTGCTGGTATCCAGTTCACTGGAAAACATCACCCTTGCCTATTTCGCCAGTTGTCCTTAGTTTCAGTTGGGCCCCTTCTGAGGTATGTTGGGGCAGCTCTCTTCTTAGGATCTGCATCTATCTGGAAAAGAGAAGCAGATTCTCCAACGGAGAGTAAGTTAGCACCCAGAAAATTGAGATAACACTTACTTTTTTGATAGACAGTTTGATAGGTGTAGGCCCTCTTATACCCCGTGATTGATGGTAGCTTGATATTGTAGAGTGGGCTTGTGTTTGGGTATGGTTCTGACTTGTTTCCCAGCTCCAGCTAAGGGTCTAGTACCACTGAGTGGATCAATTAGCCAAATCAAGAGCAATTGATTCCTCACCATGGCTGTGTACCACTATTGCACTTGTGTGGGTATCACATCCGGTTAATTGTTGCTACTTAGGTTAAACAATGTGTTGCTTGGACAGATCCTCTGTCTGTCCCTTAGGTTGTGTGGTGCCTCACCCACTCCATTAATCCTGACAACAAGGAGGTTAAGATTTCTGGTCTTTTGAGGGTTCCAAGTCAGCTTCTGACCAGGTGAGACCCTTCTCTAATGAATAAAAGAAGAGGAAACAAAGCCACTATAAACCAAGAAGCAACAAATAACAAGCCCAAAATACAGCTTATTTAAGAATGGAAAATCTGACCATCCAACCAATTTAACTTATAATTTATCCTGATATGGAAGGTGCAATTAGCACTTCTGGTTCAGGCCCATATACCAGGTTTATTAGGTGGGTACTGACCTGGTGTCATCCCAGTTACCTTTTTGGATGATTTTGGTCTCAGTTATGCTGCTCCTGCTTGGCTTCTGCTGTCGGTTCAAGTAGGTGTGGCTGGGTCCCTGGACCCCTGATCTGTTCGCTGGAGCTGGGCAATGGTGGTAGGGGAGGGGAGGCTGCTGACGCTGATCTAGTTCTCTTGCTGTTCCATGTGTTCTTCTACCTTGTGATCTGCTTTTCTCCCTTAATGTTTCTTGAATTTGCACAGAGCTCCAGTGTGAGTGGAAAATCTCCTCACTTTTCCTGCTGCTCAAGCCAAGCCTGGCAGCTGCCTGGCGTGCTGCCACTGCAGTTCCATGGACCTACTGGAGATGCTTCTGCCATCCTGTTTGGGCTCTGGATGCTATGGATCTCTCCTACTTATCCACTGCCATTTTAATTTCCTATACACCTCTGTTTTTAGTAAAAATGTGTATTTTGCTGGTTTTTCTTTTTTGACTTTTTCCCCCCTAGGCTGCTTTTGCCTGGTATCTATGCTGCCATCTTAATAGGAAGTCTCATTTCAAATCTTGACATAGTAATTTATCATATATATATATATATATATATATATATATATATATATATATATATATATATATATATTTTCACTCCCAAGTAGAGGGGGATTTGAACCAGCCTTCCAGACCCAAGTTCTCTCAACCCCTATCACCTGGGACCCTCACTATGCACTTTGTCTTGATACATTTCTCAGAGTCAGATGAGAAGTCATGGGAGGTTCCTGAGAAGGGAGATGTTGTGGCCCAACATTTTTTGTTTATTTTATGAGTGTGTGTGGTGTGCATGCCTGTGTATATGTATGTTTTATATGTATGGTATGCATATAGAAGCACATGTTCATATGTGTGGAGGTCAGAGGGCAATATTGGGTGTCTTTTTATACCACTTTTTCACTTTATTTTTTTGAGACAGAATCTTTTACAGAATATAATATTGACTGATTATGCTAGATAGCTTGCCAGCAAGCCTCAGGATCCTCCTGTCTCCACTCCACCTGAGATTATAAGTATGTACCACCATGCCCAGCCTTTTTATGTGGGTGCTGAGATCTTAACTCAAGTATTTATGCTTATACCACAAGCACTTTACCCACTGAGCCATCTCCCTTATGAACCTTTTGAAAATCACCACTTACTAAGAGTTGTGCAGATGTGTTCTTCTGGGCAGTGCAATATCAATGGCTGCTTCCTGGTTCAAATTGCTCCCCAAATGGATGCTTTTCACAAAGAATTGACAACTGCCATCCTATTCCAGATTCCATTTCCAGCTCACATTTTGCTATGTGAGTGGAGAATGAAAATTCATTTTCTCTGTCCTCTACAGCCTGGTTGAATGTGGCATGGCTTTCCTGTGTTGAGAATGAATCTCTACTGAACTTGGAGTGCCCTGGTACTGCAAACTTAATGTGATGTAATGGGGCATCTACAATGTTATGCACCCTTCAGGTGCATCCTGTAGACACAGTGTATCACCTTATGCTAGGTGGGAACTAGTTCCCACTCATCATACCTGTGAGGCAGATACATCCCTGCCATACTCACAAAGACATCACACAGATTCCCAAGTACCTAGCTGTAAAAGCTTATGGCTCCATGTTAAGGTGCATTCAGTGACTGAAGACAAACTCCTTGTGAATAGGAAATGAAATTTTAAATTTCCAGCTGCAGCTTTCATCAATAGGATCACCCAGAGAATCACATCAGGCCCAGAGCACTCCCTCCTCACCTTACCTGTATTTCAGTGTCTAGGGCAAAAGCTACAGCCATTTCTCCAGACACCAGGTAGCAAATCTTGCCTCCCACACTTTGTGGGGTTTCTTCTTAAACCTGGAACTTTAGAACAATGAGTAACTTTTCAGGATTCAAACACAAGGAGATTGTAGCTGAACACCACTCTGTCTGATTGACACCCACCTATTCATGGAACTGTTTGGGGAATAGTTGTTAAATCAAGCAGATTCATAATGTGCTTGATTTAAGAATTATTAATGAAGATGGACACATGGTCCAGCTATCCTCTTTCTTCTGCTTTACCCTGTCACTTTGAGATTTCTACAAAATGTCACAGAAAATCTCTTGTAGTCCTTGGCTGGAGGTTCTCATGCCCTACAGCTCAGTCCCATTAGAAGTACCCAATACAAAGAGCCATGTTAGGTCCTCTAAACTAAGATCATATGCATTTTGTGTCATACATTAACCTCTTCTTTTGTAAAATTCCCTGAGCCGTGGTGGGTGACTTTTAAGGTTGCTTCAGTGATGAGCTCTTAGGGGCCTCTGGATCTCTGCTTTGGTAGGTGTTGAGAACCCTCAGGGTGTGTTTCCTACACTCTGGCACTGATTATGAGGTTCAGCATGGAAACAGCACTTTTGCTAATTTCCCCAATTCCTCTGTGGTTTCTGTTGTGGCTTGGCTGAAGTGCAAGGAACAGTTTATCTCCTCCAGTCTCACTACCTCCTGAAAAAGAAGAACATATTCTCCAATGGAGAGTGAAGTGAGCATAGAAGAACTCAATGGATGACATCAGTAGATCATAAAGGGTGAAGTTTAGAAAGATTTTATTATAGAATTTAAGAAAGAAAGCAGAGCTCCTACTATAAAGCTGGAGGGTAGGGGATCACTGGAAATGGGAAAGCCTGTCTGGTATCTTGGATTGGGGTCATTTATGGGAATTTATCAGATAAGGCAGAGCCTACCAATACCTACACAAGACTCTCATAATAGGAGAAAAATATTAAGACATCAAATTTAAAGAGAGACTAATGGAGAGAGGGTGGGGATATGATGGAGAGCAGAGTTATGAAAGGGAAAGCAGGGAAGGGAAGGGAAATACCATGGTTTGTTGTCTGTAAGTATAGAAGTTATATATATATGTTGAGAGAGAGAGAAAGAGAGAGAGAGAGAGAGAGAGAGCTGGGCATGGTGGTGCATGCCTTTAATTCAAGCACCTGGGAGGCAGAGGTAGGAGGATCAGTGAGTTCAAGGCCAGCCTGGAACTACAGTGAATTCTAGGTTAGCTTAGGCTAGTGAGACTCTACCTCAAAAAAAATTAAAAATAAAATAAAACAAAAACTTATGGAGGAGGGACAAGGAAAGGACACAGGGCTATCTTTGCAGATGATTTTGGTGTGTGTGTATGTGTTTGTATTGTGTGTGTGTGTGTGTGTGTGTGTGTGTGTGTGTGTGTGTGTGTGAACTTCCACTAGTGTAGTAGCATAGTTGGTTTAGAAATCTAAATTCTTCGATAGAGGAGTGGTTTAAAAAAAAAAAAAAACACAGCTGGGTCCTGGTATCACAAGTCTGTAATCTCAGCAACTCAGGAGAGTGAGGCAGGAAGACTGCAAGTTCAAGACCTGCCTGGGCTATATAATGAGTTCTAGGCCAGTACAGGAAACACAATGAGACTTTATCTCTGGTGAAAAGTGGAAAGAAAACTGTGGCTGTCACTCAGTGGTTCAGCACTTGCCCAGCATGCAAGAGGCCCTGGTCTCATTAACTAGCCTGAAAAAGTTTAAGGCAATGTAAAATAAGCAGTTTTAATCCAAACTTGGTTTTTATTCCTCAAGGCAGCATTTTGTTTTTAAATAATAAAGTTCCAAACCAAAGACTCATGGATTAAAATTATTTATTTTTGTAACCTGTTAGGTGTTAATGAACCTATGAAGCAAATCTTAAGAGGCAAAACCTTTTTAAAAACTCTATTATACGAGCCCAGAGAATACTAAGAAGGTAAAATGAGACTCCTATAAAGGAAAATACAGAGACATGAATTTTTAAATAAAGTATTCAAACTCTGACATGCCAGGATTTTTTTTTCCTTGTGGTTGACATTTTCATTTAGACACATGATATTTTATCATGTGAACAGTTTAGTATAGTCCAAAATGTGCTATAAAAAAAAATCAGGTTTAGTGTCAGGATTTAGATGGAATCACAGTTCCATAGATAATTCTGTAAGTCCAGAGGCTTTAGAATGCAAAACCATTCAGGACAGTTTCTTAAATACCTACTAACTACTTGGTGCTGACTGGTGGGAGATGAAATGCCTCTGATGGAGACTCATAGGGCCTCATACAGTTTCTTCTTTTTTTTTCTTCTTTCCCAGTTCTCTCCTTTTTTTTAAAATTTTATTTTTTTTATTAATTAGTTTTGTATTCAGCAAATACAGTCAGTTTGGTGCCATTATTAGGCTCATCCATGACCTAGCCCATCCCCTTGGCCCATTCTTATTGAGGTATATGGGTCATGCATTTGTGGTGTTAGCCCACAGTTTGGGGTAAGATAAATGTCTCTGCATATCATGACCCAAAATGTGGCTCTGACATTCTTTCCACCCCTTCTTCTGCAAAATTTCCCTGAGCCATGTTGGGTTCCTTTCTGGTCTGCTTTGGTGATGAGGTGTTGTGGACTTCTGGCTCTCTGGCTCTCTCATTTGGTAGGAATTGGTTTTTCTCTGTGTTGGTCTCCTTTCCCCTTGTGCTGGTATCCAGTTCATCAGGAAAACAGCACCCTTGCTTGTTTTGTCATCTTTTCTTAGTTTCAGCCAGGGCTCTTTTGAGGTATTATGGGGTGGCTCTCTCCTTAGGGTCTACATCTATGTGAAAACTAGAACAAGATTCTCCAGTAGAGAGTAACTTAGCACCACGACAAATGAGATTACCAACCCTTACTTTTTTTAATAGAGAATTTAATAGGTGCAGGCCTTCTTCTAGCCCATGATTGATGGTAGCTTGATAATGGAGAGTGGGCTTGTGTTTGGATATGGTTCTGACTTGTTTCCCAGATCCAGGTATGGGTCCCATAACACTGAGGGGATCAGTTAGCCAAATCAAGAGCAGTTGGTTCCCCACCATGGCTGTGTGCCACTATTGCACTTGTGTGGACATCACAACAGGTTATTTGCTGATAAGTAGGTTAGACCATGAGTTGCTTGGGCAGATATTGGTCATTTTCCCCCAGTCTCCCATGTAGCACCTTCTGGTACTAGACACCCTGGCTGTCTGGAGACTGACTCTCTTCTAACTTCCAGCCATGCCATTCCATTTTACATGTCAACCACATAAGGTATATTCAGCAGTATAACTAACTTTGGTGGGTCATCAAGTACTCTGACAGAAATCTGTCTTTCTTTTAGGAAACATTGTAGGTCTCTCTGATCAAAAGATGTGGATGATAGCCACAGGCTGGTACTGGGAGTTACAGGTCAGTGCCCACTAAGCAAAGGAGGAAAAAGGTAACTAATATAGAAGAGTTAGAGAGAAGAGAGAGAGAGGAGAGAGAGAGAGAGAGAGAGAGAGAGAGAGAGAGAGAGAGCAAGGGAGGGAGGGAGAGGGGGGAGGGAAGATGTAGAATATTAAGGATAGTCTTCATCATACCCTCTTCAGTGTCTTGTGGTTCAGGTGTTCCCTGTAAGGGCCTAGTGAAGGTTCTGCCATTTGGTCTGCCTTTTAGGAAGTAGAATTTTATGGCACCATTGCTGTTTGGGTCTAGATTAGTGTTTCCCACCCCTCCACTGCCCCCCTTCCCCACCTATCATATCATGTAGTTCATGAGGTGCTTGCTGGGTATGTAAGGCACCTTGGGTAGATTCAGGTTAGGTGCTGTAGATGAGTGAGACTATGTGGCAATTTTTTTTTTCTGTGATTGCGTAAGTTCACTGAAAATGATCTGTTCCCAGGTTCAACCATTTTTCCTCAAATTTTGTTGTGTCATTTTTTCTTACTGCTGCATAGAATTCCATCGAGTAGATATACCACATCTTAGTTATCCATTCTTCCAGTGATGGACATCTGGGTTGATTCCAGCTCTTAGATATTATGAATTGAGCCACTACAACTATGGTTGAGTAAATCTCTCTGGCCTGTGGTTTGAAGCTTTTAGGGTAGATGCCCAGTAAGGGAATAACTGGGTCTGTTGGTATCTCTACAGTCAGCTTTTTCAGGAGTCTCCATATTGCTTTCCAAAGTGGTTGTACCATCATCCTACATTCTAACCAACAATGGATGAGTGTTCCTGCTTCTCCATATCCTTGCCAGCATTTATTTTCATTTGATTTTTTGATGTTTGCTGTCCTTATTGGGGTAAGGTGGAATCTCATAGTTGTTTTAATTTGCATTTCTCTGATGATTAGGGATGATGAACATTTTTCAGTGTGCGTTTGCCATTTGTATTTCTTCCTCTGTGAACTGCCTGTTCAGCTTTTTGTCCCATTTTGTGAGTGGGGTGTTTGACTTCTTACTGTTTAGATTTTTGATTTCTTTGTAGATTCTAGAGATTAGGCCTCTACAGTTGGATAACCAGCAAATATTTTCTCCCATTCAGTGGGACAAAATCGATTGGCTTTGCTTATTGTATTCTTGTCTGTAAAGAAACTCTTCAGCTTTATGTGATCCCATTGGTTGAGTGACTGTTTAAGACCATGAGCTACTTGGGTTTTGTTCAGGAAGTCTTTTTCCATTCCTATATCATGGAAAGTACTTCCTAAATTTTGTTCCAGTAGTATTTGAGTTTCTGGTATTATATTGAGGTCTTTGATCCATTTGGACTTGAGTGTAGTGCATGGTGAAATGTGTGTATCAAATTTCAGTTTCCTGCATATGGTTATCCAGTATGTCCAGCACCATTTGTTGAAGATGCTGTCTTTTTTCCATCCTATATTGTTCAGGCCTTTGTCAAATATCAAATAGCTATAGTTGCTTGACCCAAAGTCTAGATCCTCAAGTCTATTCCATTGGTCATAAAAACTCCTGTTTTTATGCCAGTACCCCGCTGTTTTATTACTATGGCTTCTTAAGTACCAACTGTAAGGCTTAGGAGTGACCAAGACCACAGAAACCACTCTGAGGCAAAGATGAAAGCTTTTATTTAGAAAAAACTTCAGCTGCCAGGGCTGACTCACAAGAGAGGATAATAGCCAACCTGAGTTTTCAGGTAGTGGGCTTTATAGGTCTTTTCATTTGGGGGAAGGTGAGGAAGGAAAAAACTCATTTCTTTAGGTTGAATAGAAAAGATCTTTTAAGGGAGATCATTACATTAACCATTTAAAATTATTAAGGTGTGACACCAGAACAGTGACCATGTGACTTAGGAGATAAGGGGGCAGAAAACCATGACCTGGGGCATTGTTAGGCAAGGAGGGCATAATGAGGAGGTGGATTCTTGAGTAATGTGGATAGTCCACTTTCCTATGCCTCTGTCACCATTCTGTTAACCTTGGTGACTCCATCTTGGGAGCCCATTCTGACTGACTAACATCTACTAAATGTTAGGTTTCTAACTACTGGGAGACAAGGTATCCATGATGGAGACTCACAGGGCATCCTGAATATGCCATGTTTAGAAAAGTCTCAGGGTCTTAGACAAGCTCCATTTCTTCCTCAGTAGCTGTCTCAGGAAACTTTTCCCCTGGGGAGACACTAACACATGTTTCACCCTGCATAGGGCTCAGATGGCAGACCAAAGTACCAGTTTTGGTAAGCCAATGAGTTTACTGTACATACATAGCAGAATGAGGGGTTATTTACAGGAATGTGGAGCCACTAAAGCAGCTGCACCACTGAAAGTTCTCATCATATCCTGGGTGACCATCTCCCCATGGATGCTTCAAGGAGCTCCCTGTGTCAAGATCACCTCCTTGGATGCTCCTCCCTCAGCTTCAGGGTGGGGGTTTACTTACAGAGCATGAGGACCCCAGAGCAGCTGGAGCACTGAGAACTTTCATCCCATCCTAGATGACGACTTTTCCTGGCTCCTTAGGTGGAACCCCCTGTTTTAAGATTACCTCCTAGACATGCTCCTCCTTCAGTCTTGGGGGGAGGGCTTACTTACAGAGCATGGAGACCTCAAGGCAGCACTTCAGTGAGGCTATATGTCCTCAATATTTTATCTTCTGTGTACTCTATCTCCCCCTTAGGCCATGAGACCTCATGGGTGGCTGCATACAGCTGGCCCAGGGGATGCCTGAGATCTTAGGTGGTTGTATGATGACTCAGCTACTTTTGATAAAGCTGGCAATAGTTGCTTACACTTTCAATGCACAGGAATTTGCTATGCAAAAGTAGCATTGACAGCCATCTTATCTTGTGAGAGAAATGTGGTGTATGTGTGTATTCCGTTAATTCATATGGGTGCTAATCCTCAAAAGTTATTGTCTTAACCCCTTGAGGCTAAATATTTTGGGGCAGAAGCTTCAAGCGTCCCAGTATATACTTCCCTCTTGTTCCTGAGTTCATTGTCAAGATTGTTCTTTAGCATTAAGAGAATGAAACAAAATGAAAGTGGGTTGTTCAACCAGGGCTGATGAGTGAGAGATGGATGGCAAGTGTGATGGGTTCTGACAGCTCACGAGCCTGCTTGTTTATAGTATTCTCTGGCCATCCATCACACTTTTCCTAGGCATGGAGGTGTCATTCCGGTGTATTTCAGTTCTGCAATGGCTGATAAAATGAATGCAACTGAGGGAGACTCAGGGCACCAATTTAGGGTCTCTTGCCTTCAAAGCATATTAGCACAGGCAAGGGTGACACACAACCAGAGCAGACCACATCAACTAAGCCCTTAGTGCACTCAGGTTCCTGTGTAATCCAGTTCTACTTATGGCCCTGTTTGCTCCCAGGTGGTAAGTATTAAAGCTGTAATAAGTTTTCTACCTGTCACGAATTGGCCAGGAGAGACCTGAATTGGCTTACCCTGCCTTTCTTCAATATTTACCTCATTTGGGCAAAAGTAAGACCAGAAGTTTTATACTGCTCTCATAATTTAAATATATAAAAGTTCTTTGTGAGAACTGGAAACTATATAACTTTTGAGAACTTTGGAATTGACTGGCTTTTAACATCCAAGACAGTTGATTCTTAAAGCAAACATGTTGTGAAGCTTTAGAGGAAAAGTTCATCAGTGTCTGAGGGAAAAGAATCCTCATGGTACATCTATTTGCTTTGTCTGCAAAGGGGTAGAAGAAAGGAGTTTCTTGTATTGTTCAGAGGATAGATAATAGCTGTTTCAAAATTGGAATGTTAGTTCCATCAAATGCAAGAAAGCAATATATATATTTAGTTTATGTATGTGGGGTACTGGGTACATACATACGTGTGTGCAGATATGAGCACTCTGTGTGGGTGCACAGCCAGAAGAAATGTTGAGTTTCTTCTTCTATCATCCTTCCTCCTCATTTCTCTGAGAAAAAGTCTCTTTTTGAATCTGGAGCTCCTCAGTATTTCATTAGACTGATCAACCAGGGAGCCCCAGTGATCTTCCTGTCTCCTTCCCTGCACAGGGGTTACAAGAATGTGTAAGTATTCCCAAATTTTTACATGGTGCTGGGCATGGAACTCATGTCTTCATGCTCTCAAGCAAATGACCTTGTTCATTGAGCCATCTGCTCAGTCCCCAATGCAAGAAAGTTTTTTTTTTTTTAATTTTTTTATTAGTTTTCTATTCTGCAATTACAGGAAGTTTGGTACCATTATTAGGCTCATCCATAACCTACCCCCTCCCCAATGGCCCCTCCTTGTTGATGTATATGGGTCATGCATTGTGGAGTTAGCCCACAGTTATTGGTATGATAAATGTCTCTGCATTTTTTTATAAGCAAACTTCCAAACATGTGTCTATATGAAAATCAAAGAGAAGTAGTTGTGGACATGTTGATCTACTTAGGGGTACTATCAGGGGACATTGAGCATGAAGTCGTTCTACATAGGATATAAATGAATGAATGACGGGGTCCCACTAGCTGAGATATGGACAATGATATCTTCCGTAGAAAAATTAGTGTGGTGCTGGTGTTCAAGAGATGGGGTTGTGTAAAGAGATTGTAAGTAGGGTGATTAGGCCTGGTTGTTGGGATCAGAATAAGAAGTTTGGTTAGAACTGCACAGTTGACAATAGCAGAAAATAGATAAAGCCACCTCAGGGGAGCAAGAATGTGCCAGGGGGACAGTCCTACCCACTGGTATCAAAGCCAACACTGAGAGGAGGCAGGCAGAAACAAGTGTGTCAGCTTACCATGATGGGTCTTAATGGTTGAACTCCTGAGACTTGGTCCACCACTGCAAGAGAAGGAAAAACCTGGGATCATACATGGATTTGAACTGAGGACTGACCTCAAAACTGAGCACTCTGTTCCTTCCTTTGTTTGAAAGTCTGAAGAGCTCTAAGAGGAAAAAGAAGCCTGTCATGCCATTCCAATGAAGCAAACTGCTGGCCTTGGTTCTGCATTCTCCCAGGCCTCTGCATCTAGGGGACATTTACATAGTCATAGTTCTACACAAGCACAGCTCAGGTTCAGCTTTTCTGTGTTTGTTTGTTCAAGTCTTGATTAGTGGCTAAGCTTTATTCCTAACTATGGCACATGCATATTCTGACTGGAGAGGGAGTGAGGACCCAAATGTTCAGCCTCCCTCCCATCATGGCTTAGTTCTCTGAGGGAAGAACATTGCTGTGAACCCCTTGCTAGAGATGCCTTTTACCTTTATCTATACTCTGGAATAGCTGATGTGATGTGTGTGTGTGTTGTCTTTAATAACTTTCTAATGTGATAAATTGGAGGATTTTTTTGAGTTTTACCAGGTATAGGGGATACAGTCATGTTTGTAGCCTAGTAAGAATAGATGTTCCTTTTCTTTCTTCACCTTTCCTATTCTTCGTTCCCCTCATCCTTTTGTTTACTTCTGTGTTTCCTCTTTCTTTTCTTCTGTCTTCTTATGATAGTTTACATTGATTGTCAATTTGATGGTACCTTGAATCGTCTGTGATGTTTGATGTAGATTCAGATAGCCTCCATGTTCCTCTATGAAGGATCATTGTGATTAAGTTACTTAAGGTGGGGTTCCACCTTAACTGTAGGCAGGACCATTTCATGGCCTGCAGTCCATATAAAAGAAGACAGCTGGCTGGGCCATAGCACTCTGCTTTTGCACCATGGAATGAATGTGAACAGCTGCCTCAAGCCCCTGCCACTGTGGGAGTCTGTAACTTGGACTGAAGCTGAATAAGTCTTTCCTCCCTTAAGCTAATGTTTGTCAGATATTTTGCCTCAGCAATGAAAATGTATGTAATATACTGCTACTGCCCCTTCCACTTTTCCTTGCTTTTCTTCTTTTCATAGAGTTCACATGTGGATAATAGCATGTATTTGTCTTTCTGTCTCTGGGTTATTTCACTTAATGTCACGTTCCATTATACAGATACTGACTTTTTAAAAATTCACTTTATTTGAGAGAGAGAGAGAGGCAGAGGGAAAGGGAGAATGGGTGTGCCAGGGCCTTCAGCTTCTGCAAATGAACTCAATTTAAGTGCAGTACAGTGCATTAATAAATCATAATATCACTTTGTACTCCTAAACATTTAGAACTACAAATAGTCAGTTCACATAGTAGTAATTTTAAAGCCATACAAACCCCTAAAGTCCAGTGGTTCACCAGATTGGCATCTCTGGCAGTATATCAAAGATGTGAGCAACCGGGAATCCTCACTGAGGGTTACATTTGGTGGAAAAGCAAGACAGCAGGATTCCAAATCCTGATGTCTCATTCTGCCTCACAGAATCCTCTCATGGCCTCCAGCTTGTCAGCTGTCACTAGAGATCAGCAATCATGTGATTGCCCTTCAGCACTTCTCCTCCATTGCTTTTTGCTTCTCTAAGTATGTGGGTCAATTAAACAGGGTGGATACTTAGAATTTCCCCTCAGTAATTTTTAGTCTCACAAACTTGGTGACTAAACATCTTCTTCCCAAAGCCAAGCCAATATATTTCTTGTGTTATGATTTGAGTTTCTTCATCTTCCTGCTTTACTTTACTTTAATTTTTTTTTTTTTGTGAATGCCTGGTGAGCTATGTGTCATATATCACATGTGTTTACATGTGTAAGCAAATGTGGACACCCTCTATGCACATGTGCAGAGGCTAACACTAAGTATCTCCTTGATTGTTTTCCTGCCCTATTTCTCTGAGACATTCTCTCACAGAACCTGGAGCTACCATTTCTCAGAGCGGCTGATCAGCAAACTCTAGCAGTTCTCCAGTCTGCACCTCCCTCAGGGGAGGGTTACAGCTGAGTGCAGCCACACCTACCTCACTTTTTGTGCAGGTGCTGGGAACTGAAATCAAGTCTTCATGCTTGTACAGCAGGAATTTTGCTAGATGAATCATCTCCTCAGCTCTACTCCTGTATTTATTTAATATTTGTATTTATTTATTTGCAAGCTGAGGAAGAGAGGGGGGAAGAGAGTGCATGCCAAGTCCTCTCACCATTGCAAATTAACTCCAGATACATGTGCCACTTTGTGCACATGGCTTTACATGGGCACTGGGGGATTGAACCTAGGTTATCAGGCTTTGCAAGCAAGTGTCTTTCACCACTGAGCAATCTCCCCAGCACTCCTGTGTGTTGATGGCTGTACTCCACCTTTTCTGCTGAATTTACATCCCTGCTCTTTGTCATGAGACATGCTTGAGTTAGAACTTCAGGATAGTACACATGGTCTCTACAGTTCTCTTGAGCCTGTAGAAGTATGAGGTGCTCAAAACAGAATGAAGTCCTGATATATGTGGCTCTGGGTTACATCCAAAAGTTTCCACCTTCCACTCATGTGGCTTTGAACAAGCTCATTAATATGTCTGATCCCAGTATTTCTATGTATAGGACAAGAACAATAATTTTCACTAGTATCCTTACTTTGCTTTCCTTCCATATTCCAAATGTTCTTAAAAAGTTCCTGAAATCCTTATTTCTGCATGATATGGGGCGAGACCCAGCCCTGTTCTGTCATCCTGTTCTAGTGCTCATCTCTCATCATCTTGCTCATCCTGAAGGCCCGTCTGCTGCCAGGTGTCCCCTGACTGCGTGTGCTCTGCCTTTGCCCACTTATATTTCTCTCTCTTAAGCTGCGCTGAACTTAGAACCCAGACTGTGAGATAGCACAGTTTCCATCTGTATGCTTCCTTCAAGTATGTACATACAACCCACATCTCAAATGGAAGCACTTTTAAGTCACAACTGGAGAGTATTCCGTCTGCTCCAAAAAGACAGGAGCAAAGCAGGGCTCCTGGCCAGTGGGACATCTGGAGAATTTGCATGGAGAGAACACATGTGTACGTGTACACATTTTAAAAACCACATAACCATCCACCCAGAAAACACATATTAATTCACTGTCATGTACAAAGCTGTTTGCAGGTGCTGTGCAATTCCAGAGAGAAGACAGGAATGAATTCTGGTCTTCAAGACTCCATTGTGCACACTTTCATCTTGTATGTCTAATAGCTTTAGTACAAAAACACCAGCTGGCATCACTGTGAAGTATCCTCCAAACCCAACAGCTACTCCCTCATGATAGCAAGGCTTCTTGCAGGTTGCAAGGGAAGCTTTGCCTGTTAGGTACCTGGGTCATCTTGCCAGATCCTCAAGTGTGAATGTGTAGGGTACAGTTACTTCCTTGCTTATGCATTGACTATGACACTGCAAAATGTGAATTGTGAACACCATTGCTCCCTGGGAGGGTATAGCTGACAAATACCACACCAGAGGCAGAGGTGAACCAACAAAGATGCAAGAATTTGTTATCTGGTGAGTCAGTGAGCATTTTCTATGCACTGGCCTGCAGCACGAAGGTCGAAACAGACCCCAAAGGAGGGAGTGGGAATGAATCTGAGACAAGAACACAAGGAATGGAGCCAAGACAAGTTCTGATCAAGGCTCAGGTTTATTCAGGCAGACACAAGCTCATATACAGAAGACAGAACTTTCTCAACAATGCCTAAGTGCCTAAGGTCAGCTTCACCAGGGCCATGTGGTAATGCCCCTCTATCAGGTGCCTTTGCCCTATGTTAAATAATGCCTTTGTAACTGGCATCTCACCTGGGCTGCCTTCTCACCTAGGCTGTAGGATTAGGCCTTTGTGATAAGAGATTAAAGACCACCTGTAGCTCCCGAAGTCAAAGAGCAGCAGCAACTCCCCTGCAGCTCCTGACATTTCTAGGGTGTATTTGAACTGACCATTGGGAGATTAAATCCTGACACACTCATCAGACATAGCTAGGTGCATGTGCTAAGCATAAGCTAGTACTGATTTGACAAGAAAAACAGACACAGGGAAGAAAAACAAACAAATAAGCATAAAATTGCAATTCTGACATGAGCCACCAAGAAGTGTGCATTGAGAATACTGTATAAAGATGGATGAATCAAAGAAGCTCCCTTGTGGCAGAGAAGCTAAGGATGATCTCTGGGAAGGATAAAAGCTGGTGAGTGGGCAAGGGAAGAGAAGGGAGAATAAGCCTAGATAAAGACAGTAATAGGCACAAAGGCACTGGGGTGAGAAACATGGTAAGGATCAAAAGTATGTGAAGATGGATATACCCTGGATAGAGAGATCCGGAGGGAACACATGGAGACAAAGAGATGAAAGGGAGAGGGGCAGAGATAAAGATGCCAAGAAGAAAAGCCAGAGAGAGACAGGAGGAGAAAGAAAAATGGGGAGAAAGAGAGGAAGGGGAAGGCTGTGACAATACAATTGTGGGAGGAGCAACTGCATGGGGCCATTAGTAGTGACGGACTTTGGCTTTTTTAAATTTATTTTTATTACTTATGGACATATTTAGTATGTAAACACAACATATTGGTATCATCCTTTCCCTCATCCCTGCCCCTTTTCCGAAGGGGCCCTCCTCATTGGGGATGCAGGTCATTCCCATGGGGATTTGGGTTGTGTATTCTGAGGGGTAGCAGTCAGTTATTGGAGAGAGACAATATCTTAAACACACCAGGAGGTGAGAACTGTCCACCACTAGGTAAGATTGGGAGTTGGTAGCCATTTTGGGTATCCACATATTGTGCATGTTCATTGTAACATTGACCTTAAATCCACAAGTGCCTTGATTTTTCCTTTATCATCCACCCATAGTAAGCTTCTCTGTCTGGACCACAAGTCCCTCTCATGGACTGCTGAGTGTCCAAAGTGAAGCACGGTCCCTGCATGTAATAGGCACTTGAGATATAGCAGTGGGATGAAGGGGAAACAGCATAAGGTGTGGGTAAGCCCCTCCACTCTTGGCCACCAATAGCTATAAAGACTTTTCTCTCTCATCCACATGCTTAAGTCTATATTAAAACCTTCCCTTAATAAACCCTAATTCTGCTTTAAAATATTCTGTTAAAAGTAGTCCAAAAAGTTCAACAATTACTCATGAACCTATTGAAGTTTTCTTCAAAAAATGGTCTAAAATGTATATTTTATTCCTAAATTTGCTAACACCTCCTTGATTGTGTTCCTTGGTATATATGTTAGCCCAGTTTGGTTTGTTTCCTGAAACAAATTACCTGAAGTAAAGTTCTATTCTAGATCATGACATCAGGGATTTCAGTCAATGGCTGGCTGACTCCATTGTTTTCAGGCTGGTAAGGCAGAAACTTCCTGATAGAAGGGCATGGTGAGCAAGTTGTTCTCCTCATGGCGACCAGGAAGCACCTACAGAATAGGAAGGTACCCAGGCAAAATACACCCTTCAAAGGCACATACCCAGTGACCCATATCCTCCAATCAGGCTTCATCTTCCACTATTCTACCTCCTAGTAGTCTATTTTGATTTTGAATTCACCAAAGGATAAAGCCATTAATTAGGCCAGAGCCCTATAATCATCATCTCATAGATAAACTAAGAGGTGTGCCTTACCAATCTTCCACTTGTCTCTCAGTCTAATCATGTTGGCCATCAGGATGGACCATACTAAGGTGTGAAATGTTTCAAGAGAAGAAGCAAACAGATCATCATTAAACAACCTTGGAGCTGCAGTCTGGCTTATTCACAGAGCTTTGGACCAGTAATACTTAAGAATGTATACAGAGGATAAGTTGGTCTTATTTGATCAATGTTTTCAAAATTAATAGACCATGGAGAATTTCTAGGTTTACATAAACACTGATTATAATTTCACTAGAAACCAGTGCTCTGGGGGGCAGGATGTGAAGGCAAGTATGCATGCAGCACTTACTACTAGGGAGAATTCTATACTTCTCAGTCTTAATTGGAAGAGAAGTGCTCCAAGTTAAATTGCTTAAAATTAGAATTATTTATGTGCTTTTCAGCAATAGTAATGAACTCTAAACATCCCCAGTTGAATAGCCCTTCCAAGTGGTTGTTATTTAAATGCAACCACATAGATTGAGGGGATTAAAAGATTTTGTGATTATAAAATAGCAAATTCTGTGGAAGGTAATAAATACTGTGTTTAAATAATACAAATGCTATGCAGTGCTTTCTTTGAAAGATCTCATGCCTGGCTATGTTTTCTAAAGAAAGCTGTGGGAGATACAGTAATCACTTTGCTGGTCTGTAGGCTGAAGCAGTATGCAGAAACTCTGAGGAGGCAGCCAGCCTATGTCAGTGAGCACACTCCACATGCAAGAGGCAAGGGCCCAGAGCCCAGGAACATGCTGGTCCTTGTACTAGTTATTTTCCTCCCTGCTATGCTAAAATATCTGACAAAAGAAGCTTAAGGAAGGAAGGGTTTATTGATTGAGGGTGGAGTCCGTAATGGCAGTAGGAGCTGGCTACAAAGCGTCTGTCATCAGGAAGGTCACGATCTCCTTTTTATTCAGTCTGCGATCCCAGCCCAGAGGATGGTGCAATCCACAGTAGGGGTGGATCTTTCCTCCTTATTTAAAACTGTGTAACATCTTCATGGGCATGTCCAGAGATGTGTCTCCTAGGTGACTCTACATCTAGTAAAGTTCACAGTGTCATCAGCATCCTGTAGCTAGAACTTTGCCCCAGAAGCTGGAGTTCATTCCTCAAAGTCCCTGGGAATTGAATGACAAAAGCAAATCTTTTAGACAATATGTAACAAGGCGAAGATAGAATAATACTGAGAAAACCAGCTGAAAGAATGATGCCATTTGATTTGGAAAATTTGTTGGGTTTTTGTATTTTCTTAAAACTTTAAAACTTGTTGGGTCTCTGTGCCTCAATCTGATTTTCGAAAGAAGGGCCATGAATTATCTAAAATATGTAAGAACCTAAAAGTGGAGGGGATGCAAGGAAGAAAAATGAGCAAAATGTATGAGCAGGCCATCCAAGAGGGGATCCTAAGATCACCAATGAGTCATGAAAAGATGATCAACTTTAAGAGAAATGAGTTTGATCCATTAATTTCATATTGCTGGGGCAACATAATCAAAAGCAACTTAGAAAAGGAAAGTATTTATTTCAGCTTACAGTTCCAGAGGGTAGAGTCCATCATGAGAAGAAAAGCATGGCAGGAGCAGGAAACTGGTATCACATCATCATGTCAGCAGGGAAAATGTAGATAAAGAGAAATAAAACAGACAGTGGCACTTCAAGGCCTGATCACATTGACCCACTTCCTCCAGCAAGGCTCCACTTCCTGAAGGTGCCTCAATTTTCCATACCCGTGTTACCAGCAGGTGATTAAGTATTGAATCACATGAATCTATGGGGGATATTTTGAATTTGAACAACAACAGGGACATATGAAACCCAAAGGAAAGCCTCCACACCAGTAGGAAGACCCACGTTCATAGCAGCAGTGCTAGTGTGTGGTGAGGCACTGACAAATGGGGGTGATGAGGTGTGGTCCCTCAAAAATCACTGGAGTGCATCAGGGCCATCATGGGATGTATCACTTAACCCTTTATCCGCACTTTTCCCCTTGTATCCAAGCCTTGGGAGATTATTCCCACCACTGCACTGTGAGGGACTTTGCTCTCTGTCTTCTGGGAACTTTGGCCAGTAGTATCACTCTCATCAGGCCAGGAGTGCAGTACTGGGTCTTGGTTCACACCCCCCCCCCATTGGTGGCAGTGGATTAATAAATAGTACCTGCATTCCTTCCTTGTCTGCTGTGGTCTGGCCATACTGTGCTCTGCTTATTGCTCTCTCCCACATCCCCTTGTGCTCTGCATAGCTCCTAGCTGTGAGTGTTCACATTCCCTTCCGTTTTCTTCCCTCATCCTCACCTTTGTGTGTGTGTGTTTATGCATATGCATGTTCATATGTGTGTGAGTGTATGTGGGAGTAAGTGTGTATATGTGAAAGCCAGAGGTTGATATTAAGTGGCTTCCTCAATTGCTCTCTACCTTATTTTTAAAGTTTTTGTTTATATATTTATTTTTATTTGAGAGAGAAAGAGGGACACACAGAGAAAAATTTGGCATATCAGGGACTCTAGGCACTGCAAACAAACTACAGATGCATGTGCCACCTCGTGTGTTTTGGGTTTATGTGAATATTGGGGAAATAAAACTTGGGCTCCTATGCTTTTCAGAAGTGCCCTAACTGATTAGCCATCTCCCCAGCCCTCCACCTTATTTTTCAGACACAAACTTGCACCTAACCTAGTGCTCACCCATTCAACTAGAGTAGTGAGTCAGCAATCTCTGGAGATCCTCCTCTGATTCTACCTTCCCAGAACTGGAATGACAGGCACCAGTCACACCTGGCTTTATGTGGGTGCTATGGATCCAAACTCAGGCCCTGAGGTGTTTGCATAGCTTTACCCACAGAGCTATTGCTCCAGCACCGCCCTCTCATCTTACAGATAGGATGTTTACCAGCTTCCTCTACACTATTTTTTTTTGATTGTTTCAGCCTTTTCTAGTCAGTACAGTTGAAAATGTTATCTGAGCTCATTCCTACTTAAAGAAAAAATGCATTTTGTCTGTGAAGGGCTTGGAGAAGGATAGTCACAACTACACTGAAATGGCGAATGAGTGTATATAAACTGACATGACCAAGAGGAGATTAGGTATGACACAGCATGACATGCCTGTGTAATTGAAAATTATATAGTCATTTCTCAATAGTTATTCAAGCAATTAAGGCAGAATTATGATAGTTACTTACATATTTGCTTAGTCAACTCAATATTTGTTACAGCATTGTTCTGTAGGAGAGACACTGTTGTGTGGTTGGGAAGGGAGGGAGAGAAAAAAGTGTAGTATGAGCTTTATGCCTTTTATAAAAAAGGTCAGAATCCAGTTACAAAGGACTGAGGAAACGTCTTGGTGCATAAAGTATGTGCTATGCAAGCATGAGGACCTGAGTTCAGATCTCAACGATTCAGATAAGTGCTGTGGTCATGGTAGTGCATGCCTGTGGTGCTAGTACTGGGGAGGTAGAGACAGAAAATACTCATGGATTTCTGGCTAGCTAGTCTATCCAAATAGGTATGATTTGAACTCAGTGAGAGACCTTGACTCAAAAAAATAAGGTGAAGAATAACTGAGGAAATCACCTGACATCAACCTCTGGCCTTTGCACATACATACATGCATGTATACTTGCACACACACACACACACATGAACACCTATATACACATATTTACATCACACACACACACACACACACACACACACACACACACAGATGTCCAGTCAGAGAGACAATAACATAAAAATTTTCAATAAAATTTAGTGTGAAGTCATGAAATAAAAATGTTCTTTTTCCTCCTCACCCTTATTCCCTTCCTCCAAGACCAGTTCCATTGAAAGCATGCATACCTTTTCCTGCATAACTGAGGCCTTGGGCAGTTTGCTTGTTCTCTCTGTGCTTAAGGCTCTCTGGTAAATGGGGACAGTGATAACAAAATATCCTGCAGTGTAAGATTTAATGTGCTTGTTTTCTGAAGCACTCTGAAAAGTGCAGGGCTGGCACAGTTCAGCACATCCTAAACTTTGTCTCACTTTAGGGAAATACAAAAGCAGAGAACAGGATAATTCTGGCATGCATAGAATATTGTTGAGCACACAAATGAAGCCAAGTGTCTGTTTTAGCCAATAGGACCCCAGCATTGAGTAAACGGAGTTCTTGCTATCTGACTCACATTCTCACAGAGAGAGGGAAGATGCACATATGAACATATGGTACTTCAGACCTGCTGGGCACTGTGACTAGGGCAATAGCAGAGCGAGTGGGTGGCTTGGGGCGAAGAAGTGACAGCCATGGGTTGTTCAGGCTGGAGAGCACCATATGATGACAGAAGGGAAGAAACAAGGCATGTGGAGAACAGAGCACTTGGGGCAGAACAACCACTAGGCAAGAACCCTGGCTGTTTTCCTTGGTACCTACAAAGCCAGAAGTCCAGTGGAGATGGAGGTAGGTTAGCAAGGTGCAGAGAAGGAGATGGTGACTAGGTGATAAAGACATTGTGATAGTTAATCTTATCAACTCAACAGGATAATCTGGAGGAGAAATCTTTATAATATGTGTTAGAGAGTTTCTAGATTAAGTTAACTGAGGTGAGAATAGTCACCCTAACTGTGGGCTGAGCCACTCCATAAGTGGGGTCCTAGTATGAATCAAAGAGGAAATCAAGCTGAGCAACAGGGTCCATTTCTCTTTGCTCCCTGACTGGATGCAATGTGAACAGCCCCCTTACACTCCTGCTGCCATGCCTTCCCCACCATATGGATTGTACAACTGGCAGCTGAAATAACCCCGTCCTCCCTTAAGCTGCTCCGTGACAGGTATTGTGTCATAACAAAAAGAACAATAACTAACACAATCATCGTAGTCTACCACTGGAGGGATGTTGGCCTTTATTCTTGTCAGTGGGGTTCTGGGTGATGCTATGGCTTGATCTGTTCAGAGATTCTTGTAAAGAATGCATTGAAAAGGGAAAGAGTGGAGTAGAGGGGGCAGGTTTGGCCACAGTGATCCACCTGAGGCAGTTACCATACAGGAGAGAGTATAGAAAGGGCACTAGCAGGATGTTGTCAGGAAGGCTGAGCTGCCAGCCCTTTCCTGTGAGTTGGCTGTGGAACTGGTGGTGACAGAGGTATATCAGTCTTGTGGGGGATCAGGGTTGGGGCAAATACATTGTGAATTTATGAAGTTTCACCCAGAGTTCTGCTGACTTGAGTGACACTGAGCTATTCTTAGGGTACAGTAATCTACCTCTGCTATCTTGCTAGAGCCCATATTGTAATATCCTAATTTCTTCTATATGTTAGGGTAATATGCTCAATTATGAAATGAGATGTCCTTTAAACAAATTTCATAGTGTTTAAATTGAGCGAAATGAGTATTGGAACCCAGTTTGATTCAAAAAAAAATTGTTTAATGAGTTTCATGGATGCTACTGATTAAGACCTTTAAACCAAATGTCAGGTGATTTTTATATTCAAAGCAGTGAAGACAGGAATTTGTAATAGGACAGAGACATTAAAAGAATTATGTTAGGCAAATAGGATCAGGGTGCTACCTTTCCTTTTAAAAGTTAATTGAGTTTAAATAAAGGCATTTTGGCTGAAGTTAAAAAAAATCAAACAAGTACAGGGGTCAGTGAATAGGCCAGGATAAATGAATACCTTAGGAATCAGAGCCCTGGAAAAAAAGCTAGATGCATAGAAATTGGCTAGGCATTTACATATGTAATTAGGGGATAAGTTTTTCCCTGGTGAGGATGATCCATCTAGCACACATGCTTGGTCCCTGGAGAGGTGTGAACTGGAAGAAGTACAGGTATCCTGCTGGGAAAGACCTGTCACAGGGCACTATGTACCTAAGGGAATTTAGCAGAGTCTAGTGTCCATTATCATCCAACAGATTTGTTGCATGAGTTTGGATGAGTGTTTTAAATACTTTCAATTCATGGTGATATTAATTACTAAAAATAAGTGACATTTTAAAGGAATTGTGCTTGCATTGTTCGGGGTATTAAAATTTAGCTTGAGTAGAAATGGGTTGTTGCTAAAGGTCATATTATTTGTGAATATTTGTGAGCCAAAACATTTACTAACTGGTCCTTTATAGAAAAAGTATGTGAAATCACAGGATAGAGGTCTGTCTGGCATAAAGTGGGTATTAACTGGTGTCCTTCAAGTGAACAGATCAAGGGTCATCCTACTGAGGACTTGAACATGGATTGCTGTCCATTCTATAACAGTAGCATGTCATCCCTCTGCTCTTTTCATTTTATTCATGTGATTTTATAATTTTTAAATATTTTCAAAGATCCTCCTAAAAAGAAAAACAAGCAAACAATATCATCATGCTCACAACTATGAATCTAGAGACTGAATGTGAGCAGCAGTCATTTGAGAGCTCGGTGGGTCACAGCTATGAATCCAGACTAAATATGAGCATACAATCATTTGAGAGCATGTGGGGGAGGTCTCTCCTACCTTAATGCAGCATTTATGAGATTCAAAGTTTGCCACACACAGGTGCTGTGATGGGCAGTTCTCACATTGTCCCCAGCAATGCACCATGGCTGATTGGGGAAGGATAGCTTAGGGAAGTGAAATATAGATCCATCTGCAAAACTGGGAAGGACTTCTTTATGTCTGAAATGATTCCATCTGCTTCCACACCTACATCCCATCTCCACCCTCTATGGTCTGAATTTGTAGATCCTCCTCTCCCTGATTCATATGTGAAATTCTAACTAAGTGGTGGCTACAGGAGAGGGGTCCTTTGGGACCTGATTAGATTACGGGGGAGGGTGTTCAGGAGTGAGGTCAGCATCCTTGTAGGAGAGGGCTGAAGGGGTTGTCTTCCAATTTCATCATGTGACAGAACATTACAAAGGCCCATGTATGAATCAGGAGCCAGGGCTTGCTAGATACTAAATCTATTATTTTGATCTTGGACTTCTATCCTGCATAATTAGGAGAAGAAAGAGCTTAAGATATTAAGTCTGCATGTGTTACTTTTTTGTATAGTTGCAACAAAATCTATGAAGGAAGGGTTTAAAAGAGAAGAGACTTCTGCTTACAGTTTCAGTGAGTTCAGTGCATGGACCCATGTGGTAATTGGTAATTGATGTATGTAGTGGATGGAGACTGTTCACTTTGTTTCCAATGATGAAGTAAAGAGTGAGTCAGGAAGCCGTTCTTGTCCCTGGTGACTTACTTCCTCCAGCTAAGCTCCACACCCTAAGTTTTCAGAATATACACAGTCTGTACTACCACGTGAGGACCAAGCATCCACATCATGAGCCTATGGGCACACTATGTATTAAAACCATGCTACCCTTCTGTAACTCTCTTAAAGTAATCTGAATGGACAGAGACACTATCTCATAGATAGACAGTGGGGTTTGGTTGGATAAACAGAAATCTGTGTCCATTCTGTGCTGGCTGGCTGCACACTGCCCGTTGCCACCTGTGATGTGGATCTTAGTGAAAGATCCCAACAGCTCAGCTCTCTGTGGAGGTGGCTTCCTGGGAGAGGCAATTCTGAGGATGAGGCTCCAGTGGTCTACCTTCCCTGCCTGGATATAGTATTTCAGAATGTTCCTCAGCCAAAACCACCTTTCTTTGTGGCCTTAAGTTGTGTAACTAGATACAGGAGCTCCAGCCTCATAATAGCTTTGCTAATCTGTAGGCAACACCACATCAGGGAACACGCAAAAAAATAAAACTCATCATAACTGGATCCATAACACATTAATTTTGCTGGGATTGCAGGGGGAGGCATATGTGTATAATGTATGCATGTGTGTGTACAGATGCATGTGCTCTGTGCACACACATGCAGCTGCCAGAGGAGAATGTCAAGTATCATTTTCTGTTGCTCATTTCTGTTTCCTTGAGATGGAGTTTCTCACTGGTCCTGGAGCTACCATTTTTTTTCAGTCAGACTGGCTGACGAGGGTGAGTCCAAATAATTCTCCTGTCTTTGTTTGTTTCCCACAGAACTGAGGTGACAAATGTGCATGGCCACACCATGTTTTGTCTATGAGTGCTTGTGATTCAAACTTATGCCATCTCAGTTCCTGTCAGGCTGTCATGTATGCATGGCAGGTGCACTTAGCTGCTGAGCCATCTCTCTCACCCCCTCAATGCGATTTTTTTAAAAAAATATTTATTTATTTATTTATTTATTTATTTATTTATTTATTTAAGAGAGAGAGGAGAAGAGGCAGAAAGAGAGAATGAATACTTCCACATGCACCACCTTGTGCATCTGATTTACATGGGTACTGGGGAATTGAGCCTGGGTCCTTATGCTTTGTAGGCAAGGCCTTAACCACTAAGCCAGCTCTCCAGCCCTCAGTGTGATTTTGACTGTAAGAGATTCACATTCTCAGTGGCAAGGGTCATAGTGGATATGTTGGTTAGGTCAGAGGGTAAAAATGGAAGATCCTCAGATCAAAGGTAGTTATTTAATTTGATCTATATATGAAACATTAAGTAAGGACTGAATATTTACAATCACAATGTATCCCATAGAACTCATATTTCTTACATAATTTGTCATCCCTGGATTTAGGATGAGTTTCAACTCCTGGGTATATGCAATTCCTGGATTTTCCATGTCTTACTCAGACTGAAAGCTGCCACCATGCAGTGAAATATGTAGGTATGGGTCCATTTTACACTGTCCCTATTAGCCTGTTATTGCTTACTTTTCTGTTTCTGGGACCTGAAGGCCTTGACTTGGGTCACTACTGCTGGATAAAGTTCCTGTCTGTCCTGGCAGAATCTTATGCAATAGCACTCAATGCCAAGGCTATTTCAGAGACATGCAATTGGAACTTAAGCATTAGCAACAGGCTTGTTTGAACTAGTGAAGCAGATCACAGCAACTGTTCCTATCCCCATTGGGTAGCAGCCAGCTATTCTCTTTCTCTACAATAGGACTCTGGTTAACTCTGACTATTCACAAGACACCCACCTGTGCCCTAGCTTCTTCCCAATACAGAACAACTCATTCTGACATTGAAGCCACCAAGTTTGGAACCTTTTTCAACAATAGCTTACTTCTACACATGCACATATATGGGAAAAGTGAATCATTTTTTTGTTCAGGTGCTATATTTAGATTCTGTTATTTGTGATGAAGGATGCTCCTCCTGAGCAGGGTATTCAGGAGCCTTGGTTTGGAAGCTCAGCTGCTTGGATTCTTCTGCCCACTCTTTGGCTTCCTGGATATTGCAGAGTTAGCTGTGACCCATCTGGTTTGTGTCTCTATAGTGTCCTTACTTTTAGCCAGTAGCATCATGGAGGAAGCAGATTCTCTCCCATCCTCAGAGCCACTATTTCTGTCTATAAGAATTTCAAATGTGTCTCATAGTGCTCTTCTGTGTATTCCCTAGCTTTCCTGCTCCAAATGGGCATGTCTTACTTAGCCTGTCCTTGGCCCACCACTGGATGCTGGGTCAAAATGCAGAGAAATGTCAGCCCTATTCTGTCATGGGGTCATCATGGCATGCTGAGTCTTTTATGGAGAGATGTTTCTATTCTCTACTTGCTTACCCCTGTCCCATTGCAAGCTGAGTAAGTCATGAGAGGAATACCTTTTACACCATGGCACTTAATGAGTCATGCCTGAATCAAACAATATAACTGGTCCTTACCTAGATTCTTGTGCTGTGAGCTGGATGGAGGAAGTAGATAAGTTTGGGACATTTCTCTTGGAAGGAGTGAGTAGTCATGCTCTCGGGGAATAATGAGCCAGAGGAAAGGGCCCTGCTGATAAATTGTGCCCACCTAGTAGCCACAAAACCACAGTTTATCTCCTTACTTTCATTCTGATTGGATTGGCACTATAGGGCCAAGTGCTGACAAATGGGAACATGTTATAAATGATGGGCACCTCTAGCATAGGGGAATTCAGTACCATTGCTCCTCCTTCCTTCTCTTCCCTACAGAGTGAATTTTGAATAATAAGCTGAGGCGGTAGCATTACAAGATGGGGGAGAGGGGAATCTGTGTCACTAAGTCACCAACGGAGGAGAGCCCAGGCAGTACACACTGCACCTTGCTGAACATGAAGGTTTTGTCGTGTTCCTCTACTTACACTTCAAAGAAGTAGTGGGAATGGAGAGCAGAACGTGAAAGGGATGCTACTGTGCTAGTTTCTTTTCTTGTTACAGTGACCAAACACTTGGCATGGTGCATGGTAATGAAGGAAATGATTTACTTTGGCTTACAATTCCAGAGGATATTATGGTGGGGAAAGCATGGCAGCAGAAGTAGGAGGCTGGCTGGTCATCTTGATCTACACAAGTAAGAAGAGAGAATGGGAGGTAAGGCTGGGCTTTGAAACCTGCCTCCAGGAAGGCTTCACCTCCTGAAGTCTCTACAGCCTTCCCAAAAAGTGTCACTAGCTGGGGACCTAGCTTTCAAACAAAGAGCTACTTACCCCTGTCCTGAGCACTTGTCTCCCATGTGGACAAGAAGCAATTCCAAGGAGAAAGAGAGCAACTAGCTAAGATGCAAGGACTATGGGCAGGACTAGAGCATAATGATGGATGCCAGACTGTGCAACCTGTGAGGACATATCACTGACAAAATATCTGACAAAAAAAAAAAAAAAAAACTTAAAGGAGAGAAATGTGCTTTGGCTCACCATTCAGAGGTCTAGGTCGATGGTCAGCTGGCTTCAGGACTGAGGTGATTCAGAGCATCGTGGCTGAAGGGCACTGCAGAGCAAAAAGCTGCTTACCCCAAGGCAGCCAGAAATCAGCAACACACACACACACACACACACACACACACACACACACACACACACACACAGAGTGAGAGAGGGGAGAGCCAAGACAAGGTTTGTATTTCAAGGACATGCTCCATTGACCAGACTATTTCCAATCAGACCTCAACTCTTAAAGAGCCCATCATTTACAATAATCCATCAGTGAGTAAATCCATTGATGATGTCAGAGTCCTCCGGTTCCAATAACCTCTCATTGACTGGATTCACATCTGAGGATCAAGCCTTCAACATATAAGCCTTTGGAAGCACACTTCATGTTAAAACCATAACAGACAGATAGCACTAACCTTACTCAGACACATGCAGTAACTATATGATCTTAGGGAGCAAGCTAGTCACCCACCCAAGACTCTGTTTCATCAATAATAAAATCAAGACAGAAGTATCTATCTCACAGACCATAACAAGGTTAGAGAAAGCATTTATGAAGAGCAATAGTCTCTAACATGTAGCAAAGGCTAAGGGAAAAGTACACCTCCACTTTTTTTAAAGCTACTCTATTCAAAGTCTGCAGTGGATGTCTGGGACCCCTGGGGTGCAACTGAGATCATGAGTTCAAGGATTCATGAATATTACAGGTCTTCCTGATCAAGGTGAGTGTACATTGCTCCCTGGAAAGTAATTTGGACCAAAGCTGCAGTTGGTTTGTTATCAGAATGTTTGTTCCATATCAGACTAATGCACTCTTGTCAGTACTTAACCTAATCACCCTGTAAATCCCTGCGATTATATGCTTTTTACTTTCTAAGACATCCTTGAAACAAGTGTGTAACTCATTTATGGTGAAGAGAGTAGCTTTGTAATCACTTGTTTTACTTTTTTTTTTGCTAGTATCATCAATTACTTACTTGCTTGTAATTTGAGGAAACCAGCCTCTGCATTTATATGTTTAACAATTTATATGCCATGGACCTAATTCTGTGGACTCAAGGATCAGTCCTGTTCCCTTGGTCTAGGTGGCTGGATGGTTTGGATGTTTCTCAAGGACATATTAAGAACTAAACAGGAGCTGGGGTGGCCACTCAATGGGTGAGATCTTTCTATGCAAGCAAAGAGGCCTGCAACCATCTAAGTTAGATTCCTAGCACCCATGTCAAAAGTCATGCATAGCCACACACACTTGTAACCCCAGTCCTACGGGGGCATGGATGGGAGCAGAGACTGGAGAATCACTGGGGCTCACTGGTCAGCCAGTCTGACCAAATCAGTGGCAACACCAGGTCCACTAAGAGATTTCATTTTAAGAAAGCGAAGTGGAGAACAACAGAGGAGGATACCCAGCATTCTTTTCTGGCCTCCACGATATGCTTGGGTCTTAGGTGAAAGCTCCCATTTGAATTCCATGATTCATGCTGTTAATAAGTACAGTTTATTTTCTGGGTAGAAATATAGTCATTTTCTTTGGGGACATGCACATACACATACACATGTGCATCCATGTGGCATGCACAGCATACCATCCCACACACATTGCATGCATGTACATGTGTATACATAGGCCAAAAATTAAAAACTAAGGACATATCATTTTTACTAGAAAAAGCTCCAATCTTCCTAAGAGTGTCCAACTTCCAGACAACAAACCTATGTGTTTTGGCTTGTTTTAACATCCTATGTTTCTGGGTGACAATAAAGAGAAGAGATGAGAAGCTTGTGTGTAGAAACAGGAAATGGATGCATGTGTGTATTTTGAGATGGAGCTGCAGAAGCTGTTCTGGGAGTTCAGGTACAGAGTTGAAGCTAAAGTACAGCCCAGGCATGAAAAGTGTAGAGCACTAATGGTGCTTCTTCCCGTTGTCATCACTAAAGGAGGGCAGTGCACTGTTGTCTTCATGAGCAGCAGGCATAGTTCTTATGCACAGCAGAGTGGAAGAATACTTCCTGTGATTTTGGACTGTGTCTTATTTATGTACGGTGACCTCAGTTCTAAGATATGACCCTGGTACCCACTGCTTCTAGGGCAGCACACAGAGAGAGAGAGTGGGTGGGGAGCAGACTAGGGAAGAAGAGCCCACCATGGAAGTTGAGTGTGAGTGAGGAAGTCTTGGTCCCTGCTCCAGGTTGACCTATGGCCAGAATGTAAACATCACCAGGTGACAAGCAGACTGTTGACTTGAGCTCACCTGCAGCCAGCATTCAGCGTGGGTGTGTTAGCACCTCCCAAGCTGAATCACTGCCTTGTCATGAGCATGAATGATAGCTCTAAGTATCACCCCATTGTCAGGTTTACTGTGACTTGAAAAGTCTCTTTTAAAGGTCAACTCTGCTCCACAGAGGTAGGTGAGAAGAATCTTCCATAAGACTCTCTGGGCCAGAACCAGCTATGCAGTCTGCTTATTCTCCTCTTGCCAACCCCTTACTGCCATGTTCCATGCTGAGAAGGTTAAGATGTTCTTTCAACTGACAGATAGTGGAATATAGATCATACACTGTGTGGTTGCTAGACTCAGTATTTGCTTCTCCTGGGAATTCGATAATTAGCTGTAAGGGCCCAATTTGCACCTCCTAGATCAGACCATATGGTTGGCATTCAGAATACTTTAACACAGCTACTAGGTCACTCGCTAACAATGAAACTGTGAAAAGTACACTCTGATCTGATGCCAAAAGGGGAGATTTGTTTAGGAATTATGAAATAGGAAGAACCGAGGATAGTGTAAGAGGGACAGCAAAAGCAGTTGTTGCCTTCCTAGGTTGACGTAGATGTGTCCACCAGTGAAGGCAGCCTGCTTTTTCACAGGTACATTGTTTTATTCTTATGTCTCAAAAACAATGTGGATGAAAACGAGTCTTCACAGGTTTCAAAGGCAACTTGGCCATATTCCCACCCTGAGTGAGAACAAACTCATCAACAGTATTAGTTATGTGAGTCAAATGGGACCCACTCTTCCTCATGGCTTTCTTACCCTTATTGGTAGTATCTGAACCTTCATCTGTTACCACTGTATTCATATTCCATCTTCACAGATTAAAAGCAATTCTGGGCCTGGACAGGATTAAGATGGAATTCTGCAAAGGGCCCATTAGTTTCTGTGGCTGGACCTTACCACTTGCTCCCTGCAGGAAAGTTGATGTTTTGATAATCTCTGCAAGTGCCTCTGCTCTGTTAATTGAAAAGCCAATACACTTTGAGTGAACAAACATGGGAGTTCTTATTTCTGCTGTTTCGGGGTTAAGAGGGGTTGAACTAAAGCTCATCAGAACACACTTCACTGTTCCTTCACAGCAATCTTGGTTTAAAAGCCAGGGATCTACAGGTACTTACTGTGTTCATGTGCTGTGCTAGCTGTCTTTCCCCACATCAATCAATACTGCACAGAAAGAATGCTCCCTAGTTCCTACAGCATATCCACAGGGCTAGCTGTCACCACATGCTGTGGTGATTCTGGCCCTGGAAAGTATATGTTGATTACTGGATCTACAGCTGGACCCATGTCACAAGATCTCCTCCACAGACCTAGAGTAGAAGTGAGTTCCATCCATGAGTAGAGACTCAAGTGTTTTTATCCAGGACATGTCTAAGGAGTCCAGTCCTTCCCACCAGATCAGACAGCATGCAGCATATTTAGCTGCAAGGATGTTGTGACTCCAGCAGTGGCTTGCTACTCAAGCAGGTCTGTGGCATGACTAAAACATTTTTCTGGCTGTGTCCTATTGGCCATGGTGTTGTTTCTGGCTTCATAACTTCAAAGTTATTTACCTGGCTGTTGCAGATACAATGTGGTTCTTTTAAACTGCAAACATAGAATTATGATCCATAAAAGGTAGTATATGAAAATCCTCATGGCCAGCTTATTAATTTACAGGGGTACTGAATTTTCCATCTTCCAATGGTATCCTTGCCAATAAGCACTTTTTATCCCTACATTACAAATGTGCCTGGATTCCAAGTCCGTGCTACAATTAACAGCTTATTAGAAGGAATTATAAGGGGTCAACAGAATTTCTAATGTTGAATTCCTAGTGTCAATCAAGGATTACTCAGGAGAATATCCAATCCTGCGGGATCATCTTTATCCTGGATAGGAAAGAAGTTGTTGGAGATTTAAGCTAGAATGTTCTCCTTCAGGGAGTAAGTTATTACTTTGTAGTCTACATATACTCCTTTACAGATAAATCAGCAGGCT
This sequence comes from Jaculus jaculus, assembly GCF_020740685.1. Classification (NCBI taxonomy): domain Eukaryota; kingdom Metazoa; phylum Chordata; class Mammalia; order Rodentia; family Dipodidae; genus Jaculus; species Jaculus jaculus. Next base: position 76,707,994 of record NC_059109.1, read on the forward strand.
AGGAAATCCACTGCTCCATGAGAAAAAGTAATGTCCCCCACACATTCATCATTTATATTCTAATCACATCTTCCATGTACAAAGACACTCTGCAACCAGTTGATGTGTTCTGTATGGTACACAACAGAATACAAGATTCAAAATCTAACAAAATTCCTAAAGTGTGATTCTTAATAGAATATTTAAGAGTGAGCCTGTTTTAGATAGTTGTTAGTGGTAAATTGTTCATTTTTGTAAATATAGACACTATAAAATACTGACATTAATATGCTGACAGGTTACCAAAGTGAGAAAACATTTTTCCTAAATTAATATCTCATACCTCTTGTTTGCCACTTCATGGTCCTCAAGGCAAAGGCTGTTTTAATTAGAAATGTTTTCTTAGAAAGGTATGCATTTATTTTGGCTAATATTAGGTCAGTGAAGAGCATTCTTAATTTTGTGCCTTGGCCGGGTACCTAGAACTCAGAATTCATTTGTAGTCAGTCAAGCTTATATAATGATAATGATAATTAAATCTCATGCTTCAGTTTCTAAGTATGATAGTGCTTCCGGCAGGAAGGAGGGCGCTTGCCTCATCTATGCCATTTTCCACCTGGTTAGGTGCATTAGAACTATTTGAATGTACCTTTCCTTTCCTATTCCAACTGACAACAAAGACCAGAGACTAGACAGTTAGGTGAAGGTTAGAAACAATGACATGTTTAGTGCTCTAAATCTTCAAATAATGTCCTAATGTACCATATGATCCAGCAAATAGCACCTTGAGATTCAGGTTTTCATAGCAGCCTTATTCAGGATTGCCAAAGCTTGCAAACAGTGAAGATGTCCTTTGTAAGGTGTGTTGGTTAACTTCTCATAGCTGTGGCCAGATTCCTAACAAGAAGTCCCTTAAGGGAGGAAGGCTTTCTACTGGCTTACAGTTTGTGGTCACAGTCCATCATGGTGGGGAAGGTAGAATAGCAGAAGCCTGAGACAACTGGTGACATTCAGTCCACACGCAGGAAGCAGAGACCAATGAATGCTGCTGCTCATCCTGTTTCTTCTTTTGTAATAATAAACATTTATTTATTTGTATTCAGAGAGGATAGAGAGAATGAGAATGGGGACACCAGGCCTTGTAGTCACTATAAACCAATTCCAGATGAATGTACCACTTTTTGTATCTGGCTTTACGTGGGTACTGGGGAATTGAACCTAGCCCATCATTAGGCTTTTCAGGCAAGCACCTTAACTGCTGAGCCATCTCTCCAGCCCTTGTTTTCTTCTTTTTATTAAGACTAGGGGCCTAGTGCATGGAAGTGTACCACCCACAGTTAGGGTGGGTCTTAAAACCTCAATTGATGTAGAAAATTCCTCACAGACATGCCCAGAGATTTGTCTCTATGGTGATTCTATAATATTTGATATGATTTTATCAAATTGACAGCCAGAGATTAACCATCACAGTAGATGAATGGGTAAAACTGTGGGATGTTCAGATGGTGACAGATTATGCAGCACTGGAAAGAAAGCCTCTGTGAAGCCATGAAAGACCTGAAGGAAGCACTGGTGCACTCTGCTGAGTGAAGGCAGCCAGGCTTGAAAGCCTGCCTAATGGAAGATTTCAACCACATCATACTCCAGAAAAGGCTACACTAGAAAGACAATAAAAAGACCAGCAGTTATCAGAGATCAAGGATGGGAGAGGGAGGGACAGGCAGAGAACAGACCACCTTCAGAATGGCAAAGCTATTCTGCATGGTGCAGTGATGTACAAATATATGGTATTTTACAAGTGACAAAATCCAAGCAGTGTATACATTGGCAAGAGCAGAGCCTAATATAGGCATGGTCTTTGACTGATGTCAGCTGTCAACCTGGACTCACAAACCTGCACTGCCACAGTGCATGATGTTGATGGGGAAGGTGGTGCATGTGCAGGGCAGAAAGTGGGTATAACTTCTGCTTCACTTTTCTGGTGAATCTAAAGCTGCTCTTGCAATCTAGAGGAGATGGCTCACTGGATATATACCTACATGTACCTTGTAAGCATAAGGACCTGAGTTTGATTCCCAGAACCCAGATAAAATTGTCAGGCATGGTAATGCTTGCCTGAAATCCCAATACTGGATGCAGGCAGAGACTGAAGGATCCTTGAAGCTCACTGACCAGTCAGTTTAATCCTATGGCCGGGGCGAGGGAGATAGGAGGATGTCTGGGACTTACTGGTAAGCTAGTCTAGCACTGAAATACTCTGTCTCCAAAAGAGGGATGGCACCTGAGGTTGTCCTCTGACCTCCACATGCATGTGCACATACACATCCATACATGCCTACATTCATGAACACACACATGCAAAAAAGAATATAGTATATTTAAAGTACTATCATATGATCATGTGACTTAATTCATTAGGACATTTTAAGAGTGGTAATAACTTGGCCAACAGGTTTATGTCATGGGACTTGGTTTGCCACACACATGCTGTTTTGCCTTAATTTTCTCTCCCTACCCCTCCCTGGACTCTTTTGTTCCACTCTTCATTTCTCTCCTCTTCATAGTTTAAATTAGGCAATGAAAGCCCAGGCAACTAACTCTAGTGCCTCTTTTGGAACAAATTTAAGATATGGTTCCATAGCTATGTAGACATCCTTGCCTTCATCATCAGTGTTAGTTTCGTGTGGTGCTATCCTGTGCGCGCATCTTTAGCTCATGGGTGGCTGTGCTCCTTGCATACTGCACCCGGCCCAGCTTTACTTTCAGGTTTTCTACTTCATGGCTTCAGCACTGCAGGTGAGTTCAGTACTGCCTTGCCAATGGAGTCCTGGTTCTCCCAGGTTTTGTCCCAGCTACTGCAGGTAAGAGTGGATAGACAACACTAGGGAAACCAGAAATAAATCATTATGGTCCCACTCAACTAATAATGAAAGCACAAAGACAGGTGTCACAATGAAAGTGTATGAGTTATAAAATACACAAGTTCTGATTCATGACAGTGAACATTTTAATGGCACCAAGATTGTGATTAGTACGTGACAACTTCTGAACATTTACAACTTTTAACAGATGAGAAAAATTGTATGACAAGTAGCAATCATTTGGGATTTAAATTCATCTGAAACAGAATTTTGTGTGTTTGAGGACTATGTAGCTCCAACTATTCAAAAGTTCTGTAATTTAAAGACATGTATTTATTATTACTTCTGCCTGAGACTGCAAAGAACCTTTGCTAATATATTCATGAGCAATGTATTAGTTGTGTGTTAATTGCAAGTAATAGAGCCCTTCACAAGCTGGACGAAATAAATGGGAATTTATTGGTTCATAAAACCGGGAATTCTAAGAGTGGCACTTTGCTCAAACATGACCCCATTAAGATTTGAATTGAACTGTGGTTATAAATCCTTGTACACTCCTCTTTGCTTTCTTCTTTTCACACTCAGCTTGATTCCCTATTTTGTGAGAAAAACTGCTGCCCCTAAGCCTGTGTTCTATGGCTTTACAATCTCAAGGAGGGAGAAACTTCTCAGTCTTCTTGGAGGTCTGGAGGGTTCATGTGATGGGATTCATTGCTTCATATGTCCATCTTGGAGCCAGGGCTGATGCAATGCAATAGAATGGTTCTGATTGGTCACACCATGATCAAATGCCCTCCTCGGATTGGAGTAGAATCAACCAAGCCATGTACATAGGCTCTTGGTGAGGAAGAGGCAGAAGTGCAGTTGGTGGTATCAGAATAAGACGGAATGAGTTCTGGAAAAGCAGAAAGATAATTGTTTACTATCCATCAGTAATGCATAGACGTCAGGCCATCCATGCACTATGATTTTAGTGTCCCCCCGCCCTTGATGTCACTTCTGTGGCTGATGTTCCTCGTGCTGATAGCACTACCTGCTTACTTTCTGCTATTGCTGTCAGAAAGGACTTAAAACATAGTAACTACCCCAGGAAGGACAAGCACACAAAACCCTTTTCTAATTTTGCAGTGGAAGTAGGGCCATGATGTTGATGGAATACTGTGGTGATTCTGTTTTGGGGTGGGGATAGTCCCACAGAAAATCAAGTACCCCTCTGCAGAATGTCAGGTGTGCCTATTGGAGGCCAGCTTGCTGTGGCTTGTTTGACATTACAGCCGTAAGAGAGGAATTCCCCAAGTCACTCAGGATTCATTCAGCTGTGCCCTGTGAGCCTCCTAACATAGAAATGAGCAAAGGAAGAAAGATAAAATATGTAGAGACATCCCTGAATTCCATAAGAGCCTGAGGATTTTTTTTAATATGTTAGATTTTTTTTTCAAGGTAGGGTTTTGCTCTAGCCCAGGCTGACCTGGAATTCACTAGGTAGTCTCAGGGTGGCCTCGAATTCATGGCAATCCTCCTACCTCTGCCCTCCTAGTGCTGGGATTAAGGGCGTGCACCATCACACCCAGCTCTATATGTTAGAGTATTTTAAAGCTCCAAATGTGTTCACTGGGCATTTTTGCTTACATTAATTTGTAGGCTTTCTGTTTTCTTTTATCTTTTTCCCTTTGTTTTAGTAGTGTGTGTGTTTGTTTGTGTGTGTGTGTGTGTGTGTGTGTGTGTGTGTGTGTGTGTGTGTGTAAATATATCATGGCTGAGCTGCTACTTTCATTTATTCCTCTTTTTCCCACTTAATACTTGAAGTGAATTTTATATGTCTCTAATCTCATTCAAATCACATTTTTTAAACCTTATGTTTGAATCCACATATTTGTTGCTCCCAATAAAGGAAATACTTGCAGACATAAGGCCTTGTTTGAAGTTTCTGTGAATGAACCCAAAACCTGATGGGTAATTACCAGTTGTCAACAATGGGCAAGGCCCCACCTTTGGGATATATTCAAATGTGTAGCATATGGCTCAGCCAAGGAGCCTACATGGCATAAATCCTGTGTCATTGCTGAAAGGCCATTTGGAATGAGAATAGAATACTTGGATTTTCTGGCTGTGTATTTTTTTCTTTTTCAAAAGATTGCCTCTGTGTTCCAGTTAAGAGAATATCATGTTCGCCCTTGGACTGCCTGAGGGCATATACCTACATGATGGGTGAAGAGATAATACTCCTTCCTTGGGGGACTCTCCTGCTTGTACTGCAGAGACATGATATTTTCTTCCAGGGACTCTTGATGGAACATTTCTTTGTGTAATTTTACTTACCATGCTGCAGTTCTGCTTTATGCAAATAAAAGGTGTTCATTACAAGAGATTAGGTTATATTTTATTTGTAAGTACACCTTGAATACTTCTGGATCTGACAAATGCCTCATGATATTCTGATCACTGGTGTGCAAATAAATGAATCAGGAGTGCAGTGCTGCTCTCATGAATATCTCTAATTGAGATACCACAGCTCCTACTCTTGTCTTGATGATATATGAAGATATTTATTACTGCACATGCATGTCACATGCATACATGCACATAGACATGATGCACTTCCTTTCATGTCCCTACTCAAGTCCTCAACTGAACTGTTGTCCTATGTTCTATGGAGTACACAGATTCCCACCAGTGAGATAAACAGATTCTTCCAGTACTTGTTTTGTGATGCTACAATGCCTATTGAATTCCTGATGAAATATCTATGAGGGCTGTCAGAACAATAGCCACCTTCTTTCTGTCCCTTAACTGCTGACCCACACTCCTGGATATTTGCACTTATTTTTTTCCTTTTTATGTGACATGCATATCCTAAATTCTTCCCAAGGGTGTTGCTGCACTATGACCCAGAATGCCACCAAGTATATATTCACAAAATATTTTAAACAGAAACAATTGGCTTTTGTTTCTGTATTGGTTTCTTTGTGAAGACAGGTTTTCATTCTGTAGCCCAGGCTAACCTGGAACTCACTGTGAAACCCAGGATAGCCTTAAACTCCTGACAATCTTATTCTGGCCTCTCGAGTACCAGGATTACAGACATCACCAATGCACACATATTTAGCCACAGACCTTTGTCTAGCCCACATGCCTTTAGGTGACTGAGTTTCAACTGCAGATAGACTGATGCAAGCTGGTCTCGGCCATGTGATTCTCTCTTCTGCTCTGAGCCTCCTCATGTGCATGTAGTCCTCTGGATTTTGGCCAGCTTGATTCCTCATGTCTCTTGCCTTACTCCTGGAGATAGTGGGGTCATCACAAGTGTGCCTCTCTTGGTAGTAACCAATGTGTCACTGCAGAAGACTTCCTGAGCATGGTATGACAGACCTGCCTGATTCTATAGCCTGGCCATATCCCATGGGGTATATACAAAATTATAGGCTGGAGAAATATCCCTCTGTGGGAGGAACATCAAGTCACAGCAAAAGCCTGGAAATGCTAACTGAAATTTGTAGCTCCTATACTCAGGCTGCTTCCTTTGTCCTTTATCTTTCAATCTTTGGCTCATTGGCATCTCCTCAGGGTGGTTGTTCATATTTCTCCAAAGCAGCATCACACCCAGGAGGTCTTGTTGCATGACTACATTCTACTTCCTCAAATTACCTCATTACACACATACTCTCTGTTCCCCTCTCTTTCACTAGCATTTAAGATCTATAAATTCCCCACCCCACCCACTGAATCTGAAAGAAGTACATATAACATTGTGGAATGGATGCTGGTTGTAAATGCCAGCTTCTTCACTGCTCATTTTTTCATATTATTTGATTCACTTAGAATTAATTAGCAGATCAGGTTTCCACTCATGATCTGCTTGAAATATTGCCTGTCTCTTAGATCAAGTTCCTTTCCTTTCTTCCTCATCTCTACCACTGTAAATTAAAGCCATTAGCCTACATAGATTCATTCTTAGCTTTTGGCTCTTCCTGTCTGTGATGATAAAACCTAAGTCCATAGAACAAGGTAAATTTGTATTGCTTTCATCCCTGAGTGCCAAAGGGAGTGATCTGTCTATAAACTGAGCAACACTCCTGGACATCGAAAGCTTTTTCAGCAAGTACCAATTAAGTCTCTACTATGTACATATGCCATAGTAGAGATAGAAGTGTGGGAAGGATTTGAAGGAAGTCAGGGTCATTGCTACTAGGAGCTGACACTAGCAAATAAGCCAGTGTTAGGAACCTCAGATAAAAATTTCTAAGCGAAAATTTCTATGGGGTTTAAAGAAGCTCAAAACAGGGCTGGAGAGATGGCTTAGTGGTTAAGTGCTTGCCTGTGAAGCCTAAGGACCCCGGTTCGAGGCTTGGTTCCCCAGGTCCCACGTTAGCCAGATGCACAAGGGGGCGCATGCGTCTGGAGTTCATTTGCAGAGGCTGGAAGCCCTGGCGTGCCCATTCTCTCTCTCTCTCTCTCTCTCTCTCTATCTGTCTTTCTCTCTGTGTCTGTCACTCTCAAATAAATAAAAAATTAATTTTTTTTTAAAAAAAAGAAGCTCAAAACATATTGGTACACTAGTTCCAGTTGGTTTTGAATATATCTATATTGGCCACACTTTGATTGGGTGTCATGTTTTCAAATACTATATATACTGAGGCTTAATGTGCAATTTCCATTATTACATTTGTTCTATCAGGGCTATAGGTGACTTGATGTGCATGGCCAAGGGCATCTTGATTACCTCCATTCGCAGTTGCTATGCAAACAGCATATTAATTTCCCTGTACTTTTATGTGACAGTAATAATGCTTGTTAGCAGAACATCTATGTGATAACTGTCAAGAAAATCTCCTTGCTAATTTAAATGTACAAAGCACACAGGAGCAAATCATTTCTTAAATGAGCCCATATGGCTTATGAGGTCACTAAGCTGAATTGGCTTATAATGTCCATTCTGAATTCCAATGGCAGGAATTAGGAAGCACCATGGGTCTGTGGCATAAGTAATTTCTGTCTCCCTAGTGAACACTACAGGTCAGTGTACCATATGCTCACATATTTCTGCTTTGACCATGAACCAAGAAAATTTCAAATCAAGACTTTATCTGTATTAGAATGCCTTGGAACTCTGCCAGCTTGAATCAAGTCTAAGAATTTGCCTTAGTCCTATGCTAAATAATATCTAATAGGGTGTTGCTTAATAGTGCAAAGATATGTACAAAGTTGAAGGGAATTATCATTGAAATCAAACATTCTTACAAACCTAGGGAATGCTAAGGAATGTAGACAGGAATATGACTCAGCAGCTAAAGAAAACTACTGCACAAGCCTGATAACCAGAGTTCAAATCCCCAGAACCCATGGAAAGCTGGACATGAGTAGTGAGTATGTATATAATCCCAACGCACCTACAGCAATGAGAGGAGGGCCATGAGAATTCTGAAGCTCACAGACAAGCTAGACTGTATTACAGTGGGAAAACCCCAAGGGACATCCTGTATCAAGAAAAAAGAGAAGGGGAATCTTATCACCTTAGGGTTGTCCACCGACCTCCACACATGCGTTGTGTCACACATGTTCCCATACATAATATGAAACACCATACACAAAAATTAATGATCTTCTCATTTAGGCAGCACAAAGTTCATGTGATATAAGGATCCTCTAAATTTCAATGACAGTAGTCCTTCCATCCACCTTTCAGGATTTAGAGATATGGAGTGTAGACCTTAAATTCAGCACCATGATAATTTGTATTAACCCAAAGACTTGATGTGAAACAAGTAAGGTAAAATATCTTCCACTGAGAAGTTGGCTTTCATGCTTGTTATGGTTAATCTTCATGGGTAACTGAATTTATAGTCAGGTAGGAGATATATCTCTGGCTTATCTAGGAAGGTGTTTCCAGAGACTCACCCTGGATGATGATGTCCATAGTTAGGAAAGATCCACTCATCTTATGGGCTCCTAGACTGCATAAAAAGGAGAGAGCCTGGGCTGGAGAGATGGCTTAGCGGTTAAGCGCTTGCCTGTGAAGCCTAAGGACCCCGGTTCGAGGCTCGGTTCCCCAGGTCCCACGTTAGCCAGATGCACAAGGGGGCGTACTCGTCTGGAGTTTGTTTGCAGTGGCTGGAAGCCCTGGCACGCCCATTCTCTCTCTCTTCCTCTGTCGTTCTCTCTGTGTCTGTCGCTCTCAAATAAATAAATAAATAAATAAATAAAGGAGAGAGCCTGGCTGAGTACTTTCCTTCATCTCTCTCTGCTTCCTGATTGTGAATGCATTGTGACCAGCTGCTTCATGTTCCTACCACCATGCCTTACCTGTGATGATGGATGGTATGCCTTCAAATTGTAAGCCAAAATAAACTCTTCCTTCAATAAGGTGCTTTTTGTTTGGCATTTGGTCACAGCATAAGAAAAATAATCAGCACACCTCCCTATAAGCCACAATGTTGTAATGATTGTCATCAACATTTTTTTCTACTCCCACTCTTCTCATCTGCATGTCCTCCTGCTACCTGCCTACTTTTCAGCACACTTATAATCAGCCATGAATGAACCCTTACTGGAGTCAGCACTAGAACCCTGATTGATTTCATTAACACTTTAAAACAAACTTGAGTTGAGTGTTAACAGTTTTGTTTACCTTTTGCCTAATGCTGGTAATGGAAGTTTTATGGCATAATAAAATATCTGGGGTCACACAGCCTTCTTCATCTCCCATTTCCCTTGAGTTGGAATAATTTCCCCAGCATACATTAAGTTTACCCTCACTATTACTGTACTAAGAAGAAAGAAGTTCAAGGCCTTAGAAGCTCATAACATGAGAGGGAGTTTCCAGTCATCTAACTTCCCTGACTTGAGTATACCCTGGTCTCTGCACAGCTAGCTTTTCTTTGGCAGTGATTAGTTTTATAAAATGTGTACTTTGACTTAGAAAACCTGAACCCCAAGGGGCCCCATAATTTCTTAGCATCAGTTAAGGATCAGATAAAGAATCAGTCTGGAAGTTATTCAGCTGTGCTCCTTTTCCCCATTTCTCTGTTCTGAGATTGGTCCTTGTCCTGCCTGCACACATGCTCACCTCACCCAGTCTAGTGTGCATCTTGCTTTGTGTCCATTTGGAATTAACTTTGTATTAGTTACATTCCTTATTGTTTGGACAAAATATCAGAGAAAAGCAACTTAAAGAAGGAAGATTTAACGTGGCTCATGGTTTAAGAAGAAACACAACCCATCATGGCAGGAAAGGGATGACAGTGGGATCATGAGGGAACAGGTCACAACACATCCAGAATCAGGAAGCAGAGTGGATAGGGAATAAGGCCAGGCTAGAAAAACCTCATGCATACACACAGTGACCCAATTCTTCCAACAAGATTCCACCTCCTAAAGATCCTACAGCCTTCCAAGGTAGCTGGGAATCAAGTGTTCAAACACATGAGCGTGTAGGAGACATTTGATATTCTGACCTCAGCACGCCTTCTACAGGAGTTCTGTATCATAACGCATAGCTGGCCTATTTTTTTAATAGGCTCATAGCACTGTATGAAACAAATATACCATGACTTATTTAAATCACTTCCTACGAGGATATATTTTGTTTGTTCCAACAACAAAATGTAGCCTTGAAGCCATTTCATATCTAGGAAAACATGACTTCCTAGTGGATGCTTATAAGTGGTGCAGATAGCAAGGAAGATGTTACCACATTCTATAGGACAATGGCAATATGCTGTAAAATGAAAGATTTCAAACATGAAAATAATTTCCTCCTATTTAGGATAGGTAAGAGACATTCTTCAGCAGTCCATAATTCAGAAAGCATGTGGTTTTCCTTTCTACATTTTGTGCATTTAGAAAGCAGATCAGCAGAACCTAGGAATACAGAACTAAATTGTGCCATGAAGAGTGTCCAGGGCTATCATGTCTCCCTTCTCCATGATTGCAAGTACGTGCATATGGAAATGCGCTTCCTGGACGGTGGAGAGGAGTGAGGACTGACCTGTAAGCACAGCGAAGTGGAAGCTCCAGAATCCCAAGCCCTTGTCACCCACAAGCACCAGGCTGCTTGTATCCCAGTAGCCTTATGAAATATAAATTGCTGTCCTATTTAAGCCACTATTATTTCTGGTCTCTGCTCTAGCAGCTGCATCCTCACCCTGAGTGATCTGCTCCTCACCTGTCACTTGCCCAGTGAGGAAAGAAGGATGACAGCTCTGAGTTTGTTATCCTAGGCTTTGGACAGGCTGCCAGACTCTCGCCAGATTTATGAGAGAGAAGGGCAAAGAGTGAAATAACATTTGCAGGGATTTTCAACTTAACAGCATGCTGGTGCAAACAGGGAGATGAAAAATGGGTAGTTGGTAGCAAGAGGGACCTTGCACAGCCTTTGTTTTAAAGAGGACTTTAGGGGGTGGGAGGTGGCTCAGTAGGCAAAGTACTGAGCGGGCAAAGGACCCGAGTGTGCATCCATGACACCAACATGAAAGTCTGACATGGAGGTGTGCACCTAGAATTCCAGCAATGTGTAGGTGGTAACAGGGATCTCTAGGACTTGCTGCCTAACTAGTCAAGCTGAATATGTGAGTTCTAGGGTTAGTGTGAGCCTGTATTTCAAAACATACAGTAGAAAATAACTGAGGCAGGCATTCAACACTGACCTCTTCAATACTCACATGCAGCTGTAGACACATGTGTGCACACGCATACACACATACAAACTCATATCCATTCTCACACCATACATACATGCATATGTAAAATATAGGGACTTCATGGAAACAAGTATATGGGTAGATGAGGTCATGCTGACCCATCTGACATCTAGGTTTGAGGAGCAAAGTGGTGTGTCTTAGAATTTACTCATCTCAGCCTCACAGATGGCCTGGCGCCTGGAGAAAGGCATTTCATCCCAAATAGTTCATTACCAGAGAACTGGAAGGAGTTTAGAGTGGAAGAAAAAAGATTAAAGAATCAAAGCAGCATCATATTAACAAAGGTATTGAGTCACAGAAAGTGACTAAACAAATACACATCTCTCAGCCAAGTAGACCTAGGAGGGATGGAAATGTAATTCATTTGGAAGGGTAGGAGTGAGAAAGTCTCATAAGGGACTGAGTAAAGATGAAATTTGGAAAAGAGATGAATCCTGTCTGAAATGGTAGGAGAAATCCAGGAGATGGAAAAGACAGGGATCCAGAATGTTTATAAGCCTCCTGATGGAAATGGGATGCATTCCTTTCTATGGACAGACAGCACACTGCTGCCTGCTGGGGGAGCCCAGGATGTTCACCAAACCGGCCATAAAGATTAGTCTTGGTCCTCCTTCCCACAAAATGATCAAGCCGGTGACTAATGGGAGCCATGTAGACTTCATGGCTTCAGAGGTGCCTTGTTTGTTTCAGAAGTACTCCTCCACCCATTGGGTAATCATCAGCCTGTATGGTACCTGGACTCAGGGGCAGGTATAAGAGATAGCAAAAAGGAAAACTGCATATCACATTGATTTCATAGGGGGAGCATTAGTTTGTGCATGTGGAGCGAGTTACCAGTAGCCACCCCTCAAAAAATAAAAATAAAAATATATCTGAGGTGAATCATACACTTGTTTCCATACAGAATAATGGGAGGTAGGCTATCACTTTGTCTGAAACAGATGGACTTTGAGGAAGTCACTAATGAGTAGAGAGGATGGCAGGAGGATTTCAAGGGTTAATGTGACTCACTCACATTCTGAAGGGAAAATTCAGTCACACAGCTCCAGCACACTACTAGACACAGTGCGTTCATGGAGAGATGAAAAGTGAAAGTGACCACACAGTTGTACTTCTACCACAGAACAATGTGCAGAGCTCTCTTCTTCTAGGATCTCTCTTATGCCAAAAAACCACATATATGTTATTTTTATAACACAAGTTTAATTACTATTATTATAATTGTGCAGTACACTTTGACATATAGTAAGGCAAATCATCCTGTGTTATGTTGCTTTCTTCCCAATACTGTTGTCCTCCCTCATGCAAAATCATCTTTTACTTATCAAGGTAAATTATTTCCTCCCACACAGACATCCAAGTGGAAACCTGATGGGAAATACATCATATTATGTATATTTATTCATTAATCTATTGTCCTGCTTTCCCCTTTGGAAACAAAGAAAGTGACCACAATTTCAATTTGAAACCCATTTAATAACTTTAGGGATATTCAATGTGTAATAAAAAGTACTTGAACGATAAAAAAGTGCAGCTTAGACAGTCATGTAGTCATGTCAACAAATGTCACAACTCACCAGTCACTTGAGTATTTGAATAGTCATTTGAGACAGCTGATAACATGTCTACATTCACTGAGGTGTGTCAGTCACAGTTCATCATACAAGAAGACTGGTGACTGTGTACAGCAGGTGACAGCCTCCTTTGCCTGCAGAGTGATGCTTCTGCTTCTAGGTATTCTGAAAAAGGCTGACTTTTGTTGTTTCAGAGTCTTAATTGTGGTCCCAAGATGTTCCCAAAGCTTTGACAGTGTATCACCCTTCTTTTTCTTTCTTACAAAACTTCTTCCCCACTATACAGAGCATTGGAACAGCAGGGTGTATGTGAAACTCTTGGCCCTTTCTTATAGAGGACCAAGGCTTATTAAGATGTTCTGCTTCTGCTAATAGCATGCAGGCTACATTTTGTGACTAATATTTTTAATTTCCCATCATTCATATGAGAGTGCTCCTGTATGAATGAATGTGTGAAAATCAATCGCCTCTCCTTACCAGTGACAATACCAGTGCTCACAGAGCAGAAGCTACATGCCAACATTACTGCAATTGCTATGTGATCTTAATTATATGTCAAATCTGCATCAAGTCACTATTATTTTCATAGAAGAAAGTGAGCCTCATGGTGTTTAAGAGTTTCCCAAGCTCTCTCCAAATTTATGCAGACTCAAGTTGTAGCCTCCATATTCTGTCCCGATGTCCATATGCCTGTCACTATGCCGGAGTCCCTTCTCTTTGGCCAGTTTATGCATATACTGAGAGATATTGTTTCTCTTCACCAATAGTTATGTTGATGGCTTAAATCATATATCCTCTACAAACTCATGTATTCTGAGTTCTTGATTGTTGCTGATTGAAATTTGATAGGTGAGTTTTTCTTGAGGAGATGTGTCACTGGGAGCAGACCTTGATGGTTTGGCTCACTCTCTTGCTACTATTTGCACCTGCTATGGCAGAGGTGATGTCTAGCTTCTGCTCTACCATCCTTTCTCCTGCCATCATGAGCTTCTCCTGGAGATTATAAGCCAAAAATAAACACTTTCCTCCTACAAGCTGCTTCTGGTCACATATTTCATCTACATTTCTCAATATGAAGATAACTACAATAGTTACTTACCATATGCTACTGAATAACCTTTGATCTCTTTCACGCTAACCTTTACCATTCTAGTCTTTGAGCTAAGGACCATCTAAAAATCATGCTTACTTCCAATTTGTAATATGACAGAAAGTCCCATGAAGCCTGGCATGATGATCTCAAGTATTGATTAGATTTGGAATTAGCTAGAGGACACTTCTGGGTATGTCTGTGAGTGTTTCCAGAGAAGATTAACTGAGGTGCGAGGATCCACCCTGAATTTTGGCAGTATCATTCCATTAACTGGGGTCTGGACTGAATAAAAGAGAGAAAGCAAGCTAGCACTAGCATTCACCCCTCTCTGCTTACTGACTATGAATGCAATGTGACAAGCTGCCTCACACTCCTACCACCATGCCTTCCCCACCATGATGGACTATACCCTCAAACTGTGAGCCAAATAAACCCTTCTTTCTATCAGTTGTTTTAGTCAGTACTTAGAACTAATGTAGACCATGATCAGCTTTTGTTTTATAGGAAACCGTTTCAGATACCTAAGTGTGCTGTGAAATCCCTAACCTTCCCACCATGCTTATGGGAAAGGTAATAAAGGAAGGTTAAGAATTGCATGTTGAATAAAAGGCTTTCCAGTTTCTGTATGTGAAGCATTTACTAGTGAAGGAGAAAAATAAGTACAAATAAAAGGTATTCTAATAATCACAGTGAATGACTTAAAATCAGCCTGCCTTTCACTTCTATCTGCTGACTCCACTAACGAATAACAGAAAGCATCAAGCAAACTACCACATCAATGTGGCCTGTATCCTTTTCCTGGTACTGCTACCTTTTCTAAGCCCTGGGACTCTGATGCTCACTTCTTGAGAGCCTGAACTTGCTTTTCTCTCCAAGGCAGTAGCACACCATAGGGTTCACCCTCTATTCTGCTGCCCTGTTGATTTTCTTCATAGCCATTATCTTGATCATCTGGTGGCTTATCTGTCTCCACTGCAGTGTGAACTCTTTGGGAGCATGCTATATTGATCTTTGAATCCATGGGAGCTACAGCAAAGACTACTCCTAACAGCCACTGCCATATTTGCTACAGGTAAATTTTATTCACAAGCAGTAAAAGCAGTGCTCTCTTTGGTGTGCAGTTGTAGAGTTTTGGCAGGTTCCTGCAGGTGATTGACCCTCTCCACCATCAAGATATGATCATTGTGTCATTCTAGATATGTCATTTGTCTATCACATTCCCTCCTCTTCTCTCTGTTCATTGCAGGCCAGGAATCAACAATCTGTTTCCATCACTATAATTTTGCTTTTTCTAAACTGTCAAAGCAGTGAAGGTTTTGAAATTTTAGTGTGCTTCAAGATTTGTTTTGAATGTTTTATATATACAACTGAATAAAGTTGTCTTCACTTTTTTTAGTTTTTGATTACTTGAATACTTGTTTGTGGTACTGGAGATTGAACTCCAGGCCTCATATATAGCAGGCAATCACTCTACCACTGAGCCACATTCTTGGTCCTTTTGTTACTTTTGATTTTGAGAAAAGTCTCACTAAGTTGTTCAGATGGAATGTTGTGGGAATTCCTGGAGCTCAGCATTTGTGTCATCTGCTGGGATGAAGGGATTTTCCCTCTGTTCTGACTCTCCTTCTTCAGATTAGATAGTGATTGGAATCCAATCTTTGGGTCTCCATGTCTTCCCTGACCAAGAAATTAGGTGACTTACCAAGAGATTTCAGACCCTGTAGAAAAAGAAGTGTCCTATCATCACTTGAGCTTTCTGACCTGGAGGGGCCAGGACCAAAATATTGGGTACCCTTTTAATCCCAAAGTCCTGATTGGTTTGGGCTGCTAATCTTGTTGTTAAGCACCCAGTGGGGGAAAAAATGGGAATATAGAGTATGCCTGTACCTTTTGTCTTTAACAAAACACATTTAGTTAAAACATTGTATTAAAAACCTTAACATTCTGTTGTAACATTTAACTTGTCTTGTCTGATGACATTGTAAGCCATATCTATTCACTTAGTCTTAGTGTTCTGGTGAGAGACATCAGTTTTGTTCCTGTGTACTATGAGGGGGTATACTTTTAATGTTAAAGGAATTTCTAGGATGACAACCTGTTATCATAGGGGACAGTTAGTTATTATTTAGCTAAAAATTTTTCTGGGAGGTTAGTAGGCCTAATACTTCATAGATGTACATACAGGTTGTTTATCACAATTAATTAGAAGGGCCATTGTTGTCAGTGCAGAGAGGCAGGCTGGCCTCAAACTCTGGATTTTTGCCTCTGTTTCTTGAACAAATCTTTGCTGATAGGTTCTACTCCATCTGACAGAATCTTGTGAGTCTTAAGAATGTCCTGAGTTGCTTGAGGGTCTCAGGGAGTGAGAAGATAATAAAAGGCCTCTTCTTCTTTCCATTAATGTCCCAGTTTCTCTGACAAAACTGACCTTAAATATCTTATAGTGTTTTGGCATGGAATTTAAGGTCTTATAGCTTTTTCAGGAAATTGAGAAGCCTGAGGGTCTAATTGATGGCTCTGGGTCAGTTTTGGATAACTAAGAGATAAGAAGGATTGGACACAGAACAACTTAGTCTATTTCTTTTCCTTTATGTAAAACAGGTCTAGCTGAAGAATAGTGTTATCCTCTCAGGGTACCAGGTTTTGTTAATCTTCTAGAGGGTCTATTGCCTGGTAGAAGGAAAACCAGGGTGATGTTCAGTCTCATATAGGAGATAATGAGTCCCCCCAATGGAGCCCTAATATAAATTCAGTGCTCCCTGTAAAACCTCCTCTATAGGGGTACTGATAAGGATGTTATCCACATGTTGGAAGATCTGAACTTGAGTATGGTACAAACAATGACATTTGTCATTGACAGTAAACTTTTATTAGTTTAATTTCCATAACCATTTTACATTGTTCTATCAACAAATTCAAATCAAGCAATCTGTGAGAAATTAATTTATTATAGAAAGCATT
This sequence comes from Jaculus jaculus, assembly GCF_020740685.1. NCBI lineage: Eukaryota > Metazoa > Chordata > Mammalia > Rodentia > Dipodidae > Jaculus > Jaculus jaculus. The sequence goes on from NC_059109.1 coordinate 76,725,158, forward strand.
AAACTCATGTAAATTTTGACTTTTTAATTGAGTCTGTGCTGGGCTCACCAGCAGGTAGGGCTGTAAGAGAGCCAGTCCTGCCAGTCTCTTCCTGAGGCTGAGTGGGATGGTGAGTGTCGGTGACTCAGAACCTCTTCTAGGCACAGTAGAAAAACCACACTGAGTTGGGAGACTTGTCGAAGCCGAATCTCACTTTATTGTTACAGGTGGTTGCCTACATAATTTTGAGAACCAAGGCAGGGATATCAGGAAAGGATGGGGTGTAAGGGCCAATAGCATATCATGACTTTTGAAATGATTGGTTCTAAGAGCACACAGGAACTCTAACTTTTTTGCAGAAGTAGCAGGCCAGAGGCAATTTGGCTCCCTGCTGAGTCATAGCTGGCCAGAGTCAGGTTGCCAAACTTTAGCTAGGCTCAGGAAGTTCCACTAGGCCTCACATTCGGGCCTCTCAAGCCCCAAATCTCCCCCTTTTGTTTTTGTAAGCACTGTGGGAAACATTGCCCCTGTCTTAGGTTGTCCCCCTCTGGGGATCTTACCCATCAGTGAGTACCATGTATCCAGCTTGTTGATAATCTACTCCATGACCTGTCTTAGGTTGTCCCAGCCTGTCTGAGATCTTACCCATCATTGGTCAGATGGAGGGCAGAGGAGGGATGCTTATATGAGGACAGCCAGTCATATGAGGAGCTTGACTCCTGAGTAGCAAGCCTATGATACAATATTTTGACCTGATGAAGTTTTGTTGCCTCTGGCCATTGATGACTAAATTGTGTAATCTTATTAATTACACAAGGCCCAACAGTGAGGAGAAGGATAAGGAGAAGGAGGGGCCCAAGTAGAGGGAGAAGGTAAGTTAAGAAGCCATGTAAGCCTGTCCACAGTGGTTGTCCTGGAGGTCCCACCACCTTCTCTCCAAGTCTTCCTGGAGCCTCTTAATCATGTCCTGGATGATTCCTGATTTATTGGCATAAAATAGCATTTTTCCTATAAAAACAAGCATATGCCTCCCTTTTTGGCAGTTAGTAGGTTTAGTGCCCTCCTGTTTTGTAGGACTACCTCAGCCAAGGAATCTAGCTGTTTTTGGAGATCAAGGATAGTGTTGGACATGGCTTTTATGTCACTGATAAACTGGAGAGAGAGCTGTCAGTGGAGATGGACTGCCATACCCATCCCAGATGTTCCTGTGGCCATGCTGTGGTTATTCCCATCCCAATGAGTGAAGGTATCATTTGTACAGCTCTCTTAGGTCTCCCTCTGATATAATCAAAAGAGGGCATAAGGAGGGCCTCATTTCCAGGAATGATATCTACATCTGGGATTTAAGGTGGCTGGGGCACAAAGGCCCGTCCAATTGGTGGGCAGAAAATCATAGGCCATCCCACCTCTACAAACATAAACCATTCCAGAAGGCAGGCAGAATTGAGCACTGGGCTCAGTTGTGTTGAAAGTACAGAAGGAAGGATGAATGTATCCCACATGTATACTAGAATTATTAGGAGAATGCAGGACCCAAATACAAGTTCCAGAAGGAGATATTGGGAAAAGCTGGACGGTGATGGGGAAGGTGGCTGAACAACTTTTTAAGGTTGTATGGGGAACTGTAGTTGTATCATTGGTGATTACTGCAGGCAGCTGGGGAGGCCCAGATTGGAGGCAAAGCCAGCAATCCTCTGCAATGGAGGGAATTGTTTGGTTTAGCAGGGTGAAGACCATTTTAGAAACAGTACTCAGGGGTGGGACACTCCCTGGAGAAGTGATTGTCAGTGTCCCCTTGTTGGAACAAATATTTTAGGTCTCTCACAGGTACCCAAATGGGTCTTATTTCATCTTGATGGAAGACACATCCAAACCCTCTCCCTGCTGTGAGGAGCGGGTCTGGTTCTCTCCAGGCCTAATGATTGAGGACCAATGTTTTTGAAAGGGGGATAATTGTTTATCTTCTTTAGAAAAAAATTAAAATAATTAGGGTAAATAATGCCTTTTTAGTTGGTCGTGTGGAGGTAAGGATTCCCCCTTTTGTTTTTGTAATTGAGATTTGAGAGTCTGATTATATCTTTCAATGATAGTCTGGCCCCAGGGGTTGTATGGGATGCCTGTGGAATGTGAGATTTTCCAGATCTGGAGAAAATCTACAAAGGCCTTGCTTACAAAGCAGGGAACATTATCTGTTTTAATGTGGTCAGGTAGTCCAAGGGTGGTAAAGCATTGAAGCATATGGATAATAGCATGTTTAGATTTTCTCCCGGCTTGTGCTGATGCCCAGCAGGTGCAGGAATAGGTATCAACTGAAAGAAAAATATATTTAAACTTTCCAAATGGAGAATAGTGTGTGACATCAATTTGCCAAAGATGATTAGGGAGGAGCCCTGAGGATTGCTTTCTATAGTTTCAGTGGTGATATAAGCCTCAGCTTCTCCAAGAATATCCTGACCTAGGAGGTTGGCCACTAGGCTGGACATCTCCAAAGGGCACATCTCCCCACGGTTACTGTCAGGATCAGTCCAGGGATGCCAGTTGGCCATTTCCCAGGACGTTGACTGTCCGCCAACACCAAGTAAAGGTGGACCGGGGACTAACTGCCATGAAGGAGGGGCCTCCTCCTTTCTAATTAGTATTACACTGAGGCACAGAAGCCATTTTATCAGCCAAATTGTTTCCTGGAGAGAGACAGTGTGGTCGGCCCCAGTGTCATTTTTAGCCTTAGTCCAGGAATCAGGGGCATGGTCCAGTGTGTAACAGGGATGGGGATAGCCCCTGGGAGAGTTTAAAGGCTCATCCTGAAGGTCGAACTTGGATTTGCAATCCTTGGCCCAGTGGAAACCTTTCTTGCACCTGGGGCAGGGAGTATGTGGCATGTTAGGGGCCACAGGCACTATTGGGGTACTTTTACCCAACTGCGGCACTCCCTTTTAAATTGACCCTCTTTGCTGTGCCCAAAACAAGATCTCCCCTTTCCTCCTGAGGTCTGTTGGAGGGCACAGACCAGGGAGGCCATATCCTCATGGTGGGCACTCTGTAAGGCCGATGCCATGGGCCTCGCCTGATGGGAGCCGGATCCCATGTCTTTGGTGGCTATAATCCATTTACTCATACAGTGATCTTTTAGCCCAGTGCAGGCCAACTTATGGTCACTCATCATGCCTTCCCAAACCAGCATTTTAATGAACTGGTCTCATAGGGGGCCATGGGGAACCTTTCCTTGTGGACTTTTTTCAACCCTCTCTATGAAGGTAGCCATGTCTTCACTAGAGTTTTGTGTGATTCTTGTGATGGGGGCTCAGATAGACCTTCCCTCCAGTTTCCTCCATGCGGCCATTCCCAAAGTACACACCTGATCCTGGTATGGATGAGAGATGGCAGCTTGCTGAAGGCCTGTGGAAAATGCATCAGCGGTGCCCGAGAGCATGCCAAAGGTGATTGGGACTGGGGGCTGAGGGGCCTGCTTCTGCTCAGCCTAAGTACAGCACTCATCCTGAAAGAAGGCACTCCACTTTATGTACAGGGGCCAGAAAGAATGACTTTAACAAGGTTTTTTCAATCTTGGGTGGTACACTGATGATGAGCCAAACCCTGGAGGATGGTCTCCGCCCAGGCGGAATTAGGTCCATCCTCCTACACAGCCTGTTTAAGGTCCTTTAGATCATGAGCCTCCCAGGGGTACCAGGCGGCAGGGCAATTACGGCCAGGATTAACATTGACAGGGAAGAGGTTGGTTAGGGCAACAGCAACAGAGACACACGAGTACAACACAAACACAAAGGACCCAAAAAATAGTTAAACGTGCTGCAGAATTAAGTTCAGATTTAGATCCGTGATGGCAAGATGAGTCTGTGTCCTTAGGGGACAGCTCGATGATACCAAACACTGTACAGATGGGAGCAGATCTCCCCAGCAGGTTTGCTGACTTTTGGGACAGAGTCCCCACTCAAATGAGAGGGCAATGAGAGTCTCCTCCAGGTCTGCCCACAAGGTGTGTCCACCAGTGACGTATGACCTGTTTAGAAATACAGATGCTGCAGATGCAGTTTGCCGGCAAACTGAAAGTGAAAGGCAAGAGAAAGGGAACGAAGAGATGTTGACAAGCAAGCGCAGGTTTCAGAAGCAAAGGTCAGCACATTAGATATGAGGAATGCCTCATAATTTATGAGGGTACACTCACCCACAGACTGTCAGCATTCTTCCTTCGGAGAGATGCCCCATGTTAGGGTGCCAGTCTGCCAGGCTCACCGGCAGGTAGAGCTGTAAGACAGCCAGTCATGCTGGTCTCTTCCTAGGGCTGAGCGGGATGGTGAGTGTCGGTGACTCAGAACCTCTTCTAGGCACCAGAGAAAAAGCACACTAAGTCAGGAGACTTGTCGAAGCAGAATCTCACTTTATTGTTACAGGCGGTTGCCTATATAATGTTGAGAACCAAGGCAGGGATCTCAGGAGGGGATGAGGCGTAAGGGCCAATAGCATATCGCGACTTTTGAAATGATTGGTTCTAAGAGCACACAGGAACTCTAACTTTTTTGCAGAAGTAGCATGCCAGAGGCAATTTGGCTCCCTGCAGAGTCATAGCTGGCCAGAGTCAGGTTGCCAAACTTTAGCTAGGCTCAGGAAGTTCCACTAGGCCTTGCATCCAGGCCTCTCAAGGCCCAACAAGTCTGTAAGGCAGTTTAAAATCAGAGTTGAATTTTGGAATTCGTTTTGTACTAAAAAATATCTGACTATTGTTGTACCAAGTATAACCAAGCACTTTTGGGTTTAAAGTTGTGAGCCTAGAAGCTGTCTTTAGTAACTTAGCATCACCTTTAAATACATCTATGTGCTTGTATACATTTTTAGTGGTTTTAGTCTTTTTTGTCTAAACTGGCCTAGACACAAACTTAATCCTGATAAAGAAATAGCAATTCATCTGATATATCTTCTTTAGGGTTATTTTGATTAACATAAACAAATTTTATGTCTCATTGTTCTTGTTACCAATGACTATTAAAGCAGAAGAAGCTTTGACCAGATATTTAATAGTTTATGTTTAAATTATGCTGTTTATAAATTATAGATTCTAGCATTACAACTTGGGGCTAAATCATTTTGACTCAAAAGTTGTTAATGGAGCACCTCAAAAATTGAGAAATCACATGATTACCAGAAACTTCCTTGTCTCCCTAAGAACAAAAGTTACAATGAATGAAGTTAGATTTTATCTTTTATAAAACCTAAGTTATAAACAACAATGACCACTTAGTAGAATTCATTTTTATAAAAGAAAAAGCAGCAACTAATAAATAAATCTTAATGTTATTAAGACTCAGTTTTTCGGCTAGTTAAAAAAGTTTAATATACAATCATTACCAACTTAATTAAACATTTGAAGGCAGTTTTTATAATTGTCACCATGAGCAAAACAATATCAGTAAATTGAATATTAGACTTAAAACTTGCTGATTAAGACTTTTCTTTTTTTATAATTGCATGAAATACATTTGAAAAATATGGATTTGTAAATACAGGTAAAACTTGACAACTTTCCTGGAGATAATACAACACACTTAGAAATGGTTTCATTAGTAATCACAAATCTGAATTACATTTATGATATAACAAAGATTGCTTGTTCAAATATTGCTAAATCATAAAATTTTAATTTGCTTGTCTGTTAAGATCATTTTCTCTGTCTCACAAAAGTCTGAGAACTGTTCTTGCAAGGCTTTAGTAATCTTAGAAAAGAGAGAAATTGAGAGTGAACCAAAACTTTATGCTGTTTGGACAATTCATATAAGGGCAATGTGTGGATGTCACATGGTTTTAAACATTCTTGGGGTCTGAATCCTGCTTTACCAAGAATTTAAACCGCATATCACACCAACTAATATAATTTACATTACAGTGAGGTAGAAGCAATAATTAGCAAATAACTCTATGAGGTAGAAGCAATCATTAGCAAGTATCTCTAGCCATTGAGAAAACCTACCAGTCCCTAGGTGGCTGGCTTTCAGCCTTTACCTGGCAGACTTTAGGACCCAAATTGTTCTCTGAGCCTGTGTTGCACTTTTCCTGCCCAACTCATCTCTTGTTTTAATATCTATCTTCTGTAATGCTAGGGGAGGAAGGTATATTTAAGAATTAGGACTGGGAGTCTTAGCAGGCTGTGGGTCCTGGGGTAAAGAGGACAAGAAGGCTGAGATGTTCCTTTCTGTTCTAGAAGTGGCTGTACCTGTAAGAGGCTTTTAGTAGGTTGCATTGATGTGGGGGCAGATAAGAAAATTGAATCTATATTGCATTCCACACATAAGTTTGGGTTTTTTCCACATGAGCAGGGAGGGGCCTAGCATTACCCACAGGTTGAGCCTGTGAGATTTTCCTAGCCCTCTTCTTGATTCCTTACCTTATATTAGTTTTGTTTGTTTGTTTTTTGGTCTAGTTTTATTCTCTAGCTTAGATCTGTCTACTAAGTCATGGTTGTAGGGTCCCAGCTTGTGTGTATGTCTGTGGCATGGGGTCACTCTGCTACCATCCTGCTGCTGTTTGCCATCTAGTATGGGTCACAGCTTTGCTATGTCTGTGCATACCACAACATAGAGTTCTATATGTGCCTAAGGTATGGTATGTGGTATGTGCACAGGAGGGGGTGGAAAAGCATGAGTATCTCCCTCACTCAGGTGCCTGGACAGCCACCTTGCAACAGTTTAAGAGGTCTCACCTTAGGGCCACACATATAAATCCTGTGATCAGTCACATCTTATTATGGGAGGTGAGTGCCTGTTTAGGTAAAACAAACTTAAAGTACATCCACATTCCATGGCCACATGGCTGTGGAACCATTGCCATTAATCTCAAATTCACATGTAGTCACTCAGAGTTTAAACATTTGTCCTATTTAGTCCCACTAGTAACCCTGATCTAGCTAGTTTACCAAGACCAGAACAACTTCAGTCTTGAAGGAAGGAGGGCTGTCACCTCAGAACCACATCAACTTTAGGAACTCCTATGGGGTTCAATCTACCCTGGCTCCTTGGTGACTCCCCCACCCTGGGGCATTCCTACCTGCTCCAGCCGGCCTCTCTGATTCCTCATCTCATTCTGCCCGTTGGGTGCTCTGGTGCGAGGTTCCACAGTCCTTCCTTTGGCCTCATTGAAGGAGACTCCAGAATCATGTTGGGATGTGCATTTCTCTGTTCCAGGGCTGTAGTGGGCTGCAGAGCCTGGGAGCAGCAGCCCCTTCCACTCAACAAAGGCTCCAGCAGTCTGATCTCACGGGAGCCTCCAGAAATATTACAGGAATTCATGACTAGATTGAGACTCAGAGCCATTTGAACAGAGAAGAGGAGGACCTACTTGTGCTAGCAGGATGACACTCAGATCATTCCATAATGGTTCTAGCCCTGAGCTTGGGTGTGTAAGGGAATTCATATAAAAGTGCGAAGTGTCAGGTGAGCAAGTGGGTTACAAAAGTTTACAATAATGCAACAGTTTGGCTAACAAAGATTACAATAGGTATAGTGGTAATTAAAAGTTAAACCTGCAATAAACTGAAAGAGGAGCAAGGGCAGACTCCTTGTTTATTCTTCCTCATCTTTTTTAAAATCTCATCTTGGGGGTTTTCCACCTTTCAAGCTTTTCAGCATATGTCTACTGCCACTACATGACTTTGAACTCCCTCTGGAGCCCAGACAGGCTTGGAACTTGCAGTTCTCTTGCCTGTCTCCCAGGGAACAAGGGTTACAGGTATGAGCCCCAGGTCTTACAAGCAGTACAAATACAGATGCTTAAATTGTCAGTCTGAGGACAAGTAAAACGGAAGTGCTAACCCAAGCCACAAAGGAGCCCTCCCAGCAGCGCTTCTGCTTAAGCTGCTTTGCTGGGGCATGGCAGGATCTGTGGGGTGGATAAGCAGAGGAGCACACTTACATTACCAAAGATAAGAAACCACTTCCTGTCAACAGAACCACAGACCACATTTATAAGCCAACCTCCCAGCTCTCACTGCACTCTAGGCATTCCCTTTGGAGGCATCCAGGCTTAGAAAACTACAATTGGAAAAAAAAAGTCTTGTAAATTTCCAGATCATATGAGATAAGTAAATTTAAGTTGAAATCATTCTCTCTTGTGCTAATATGGTCAATAAATATTTCTTTCTTTAAATGGAGCAAATAACAGGGTGGTATATTATATAGATTTTTTTTTCACTGTAAAGAAAATACCTGGCATAAAAAACCCAAGGGAAAGCTGGGCATGGTGGTGCATGACTTTAATCCCAGCACTTGAGAGGCAGAGGTAGTAGGATCACTGTGAGTTCAAGGCCATCCTGAGACTACATAGTGAATTCCAGGTCAGCCTGGGCTAGAGTGAGACCCTACCTTGGAAAACTAAAACAAAAAAAAAAGAGGAAGAATTAAAGGTTTACTTTGGCTTATAATTTGAAACTATGAATGTTTAACTGCCTATTTCTTATTGTTGGAGTTCTTTTGATTTCTAACTAAATGGGAATAAGTAATCTTCCCTTATCCCAGAAAATGAAAAATTATGCTTTTTGACATTGTTTCTTGAATTTTAAAGTAAAAAATGATGGTACTATCCAAAATCCTCTTATTTTTTGAATGACAATAGATTCCTTTAACAAAGACTCATATATCAGAACATCTAACACTTTGAGTCTAGTTATCTGTTGACTTGCAGGGGTTTTGATCAATCCAAACACCAACAAAATCTTTCTTATTTGACATACTCTGGTTTTTGTCTGTGTGCATGCATGTGCATGTGTGGGTACATGTATGCAGTGTCCATCACTATCAATGCCTGCCTGAGTGGGGAGAATTACAGTCCTGGTTCTGTGAGGTTGAGGGTATATAAAGAAACATGAAACACACCATTTTGTTTTAAATTAGACTAATGTTTATTGTTAGCAGAACTATTGCTAGCTGAAGCCAGTCTGACATGGTGTGAGATGTCAGACTAGTTAATGGTGTGCAGCCTGATTTAAAACCAAACCCTCAACCTTTTTAAAGCACAATAAAACATATTTTGCATGCAAAAAAGAAAATATTGTTTCACTGGTGAGCTGCCTATTGGTTGGGTTGCACCTCATGGCGGTGAGTAGAGTGGTAGAAGAGGCACTTCATTGCAGGCAGGAGCAGAGAGACTGACAGGAAGAGGTCAGAGCACAATACCCCCAAATTCCTTCCCTTTTTGACCTTCCTCTAGCTAAGAACCACCTTCTAAAGTTTTCAGAAACTCCCAAAAGAAAGGCACCAAGCATTTAACTCTGGAGTCTGTTGGGACATTTCCTATTCACACCATACCCAGTGGGATCAGTATTCGGTTCAAAAGCATTTCCCCAGGGATTAAATGCAAATATCAACAATGTTTCCATTTGGATCCTTTCAATAGATGTTCAGTGCCTGTTACTATGTACTGTTCTAGATAATGGACCCATAGTGGCTGAATGACAAAGTCCCCCTGCTGGCTATAGTTAGCCACAGAGAGACCCTCCCAAGTCAGAGCTGATATATCATCACTTCTGGATGAGGCTAAGACTTCACTGAACAAGGTATATGGTGCTCCCAAAGTGAAGTGTGTGCTGTCCAGTCCTCTGAGGACTGATGAGAACTGAGGCAAGGGCATGGCTGAATGAGGCTACCTCACTGTTTGAGCTGCAAGTTGTATCTTCTACTGTCCTCAACATTCTGGGATCTTAGAGCTCCAGATTGGACTGGAGGCTACAGGGCTGGCTTGCTGGCTCCCAGGTCCTCATGGGACTTTCTGGGTCTTTTCTTCCATAACGGTGTTAGAGATTTCTCTGGCTTCACCTCTGTACTTAGCACATTTGGCATCTGTATCTAGTTTTCTCTGGCATGGGATGTTTCAGTTTCCATCATTTTTGAGACTCCCTTAAGTGGAAGTCTTTCTCATTTATGCCATTTTAGATTTTATCACCTACCATTGGATATCTGAGATCTTCAAAGGATGAGGGAAACCTTTGATACCCAGTTGAACAAGACAGCAATGGGCTCCTGGCTTTTTTTAAAAAATATGGCTCTGATGCTGACTGTTCACATGGGCTGAGACATGAAACCTTCTCTCTCCAAGCTCTGGCCATCTCCGCACTTGATATGGCATGCCTTACATCTGATTCTCTGATCTTGACCACTATAGGAAAATCCAAAGTTGAAAACCCTTCTAAAGCAACTAATGTCCTCTTGCTTCACCCCTACGAAAACAGAAATTCATCCCCAGTACATATAATGCATTAGTTTTTAATTTTTGAACTTTGGGGGTTCCAAAGATTCTAATTTATGATGAAGGGAGCTCATATATAGCTTTTCCATCTTTACTATTTTTTTTTTTTTGGTGCTACAGATAAAACTACAAAGCCTTACTATGGTAGACAGATGCTCTGAGAAGTTGTCACTGAACTATAGCCCAGTACTCCATATTTTATTATCAAAACTGTAGAAATGAGGGTCTTCCAGTCAAGATGGTATCTGCCTAACCACGCTGCACCTCCCAGGAAAGAAAAGGCAAGACATTAAGGAGTCACTGGATCTTTTAGGGGAGAGCAGTGTCTAATAGATCACCAGTGTCAACAAAGGGAGTTGGCTGATTCCCTTGCTCTTGGGTAACCGACCAGTCCCCCAAACTCCCCAAGCATCCATCCTAACCATAGTGCTAGCCTGAGGATACTCTTGCATAACTGCAGGCAAGGAGACAACAGGCCAGCATGGTTCCACCTGAGTGATTACCTGGCTCCTTTCCCCCTTCCCTGGTCCACCCATGTGACCTCAGAACCTCTCCCCCACTCCTGCATGAGGCCAGACCCGGGCAACCTTGACCAGCTCTGCCTGCCCAAATGGCTCAGACCCACTCCCCCATCCCCGCATGAGCTCAGACCCTCTCTGCCCAACCACAAGACATCAGACCAACTCCCCCCACCCACCTCCTTGGCCTCAAACCAGCTCTGCCCACCCAAGCAACCTCAGACCTGCTCTCACGCTCCTGCATGACCTCAGACCTGCTCCGCCCACCCCTTTGTGACTTCAGACCCACTACCCGAGCCTGCCTCCATGACCACAGATCCTCTCTGCCTATACTGCCACCTCAGACCTGCTCCTCTGCCCCCAGGAGACCTCAGACTCTCGCTGGCCCCTGCATGGCCTTAGACCTGCTGCCCCACCCACCCACCAATGTGATCTCAGGCCTGATCCATCCACCTGCCCCCGCCCCCAACCTGAAACCTGCTCTACCTGCTAGACCTCAGACCCAGTGTGCCCAAAACTGTGTGACCTCAGACCTGCTCCACCCACCCACCCACCTGCATATGACCTCAGACTCACCTGCCTGCCCATGTGTAACCTCAGACCCACTCTGCCCACCTGTCTGCCCCCAAGACCAAAGACCCACTACCCCTACCTGCACCCACAACCTCAGACCCACTCTGCACACCTGTGTAACCTAAGACCCACACCACTTGCCCCTGCACAATCTTAGATCCGCTGGGCCTGCTCTCAGGTGACCTCAGACCTACTACCCCTAAGCAGCACCAGTTCCCCCTTCCATTGCAACCACAGTTCCACTATCCCTGCTCCTACACTGTGCTGGGCAGACCACAGCACAAAAGGAATAACATGAAAAATCAAATGCAAATAAATCCAATAATATTTCCAAGTCATGCAAAGGATGTCTCTAAGCAAAACATAGAAGAGACATTAAGATCAGAACCTCAAAATGAAGTTATGAGAAATGCAACCCTGACCAAGCTACTTGTAGAACTCACAGAAAAGCAACAAAAGACCAATAATCTTGTGGATGCTGCCATCACTAGACTAGACTAGACCTAATACATAAGAAAATGGAAGGGGTCCAAATACAGTTAAAGGATAGGAAGGAGAGTGAAGGAAAAAAAAAAAAAGAGGACCTCAAAAATCAGCTGGCTATGCTAAATGAATACATAAAGAAAAGTAAGGATGAATTCCAAGAAGCATCAAGAAAATCAGAAAATGATGTGAAAAGGGAACATGACAGAGGGATGGAAACTATACATATAAAAGTAGTCAAAAATTCAAACCTAGGTCTGGAGAGATGGCTTAGCATTTAAGCGCTTGCCTGTGAAGACTAAGGACCGTGGTTTGAGGCTCGATTCCCCCTGGACCCACGTTAGCCAGATGCACAAGGGGGTGCATGCCTCTGGAGTTCATTTGCAGTGGCTGGAAGCCCTGGCGTGCCCATTCTCTCTCTCTCTCTCTGTGTCTGTTACCGCCAAATAAATAAATTAAAATAAACAAAAAAAAAAAATTCAAACCTAATTGAACAAGCCCCAAACTCTATAGAAGCTGTCAAGAATAGAATCAGCCATGAGGAGGATAGAAACTCAGATCTGGAAGACAAAACAGGAGAAACATATCAAGAATTCAAAAGTCCAATAAGTTCAAAAATTTCTGTTTATAGAACATGAGGGAATTATGGGATATCTTTAAACATCACAACATTCAGATCATGGGAATAACAGAAGGGAAAGAAATTCAGACCAAAGGCATGGATAACTTATTTAACAAAATTATCAAAGAAAACTTTCCAAATCTCTCAAAAGAAAGGCCCATCAAGATACAAGAAGCTAACACAACTCCAAACCAAATGAGAAACTCTCCAAGACGTATGGTCATTAAGACTCTAAACATTGACATCAAAGAGAAAAAAAGAGCTAGGGAAAAATAGCACATCACATTTAAAGGTAACCCCATCAGAATTACTTCAAACTTCTCAATGGAAACCTGAATGCCAGAAAGCCTGCAAACTATAAGATCCTATGGCTTCCAACCCAAACTACTCAACCCAGCAAAAGTATCCCTCAGAATATATGGTGAAAGAAAAACTTTCCATGACAAAACTCAGCTTTACAACTATATGAACACAAAACCAAACCTACAGAGAGTTTTTCAGGAAATTCTTTTCACAGAAGAATCAAATAATCAACCTCAAGTGCCAAAAAGTAGCAGATCACAATAACCAAATTCAGAGAAGGCACAAAAAACTTCAAACCCATGAAAACACGAAACCAACATAACCAACACAATATGGCAGGGATCAAATCAAACCTCACAGTCATTGTCCTACACATTAATAGCCTTAATTCACCTATCAAGAGACACAAGCTAACAGGGTGGATAAGAAAATTAGAAGCCTCAATCTGTTGTCTTCAAGAAGCCCACCTCACCACTAAAGACCTCTCCTCAGGGTGAAATGGTGGAAAATGATATTCCAAGCAAATGGGAATAAGAAACAAGCAGGCATAGATATACTAATTTCGGATAAAATAGACTTCAAACCAAAAATAATCAAAAAAAAAAAAAAAACAAAGAAAGCAATCATCAAGGGAATGATCCATCAAGATGATATGATATCACAATCATAAATCTTTGTTTACCAAATACAATGGCAACATAATCCATAAAATAAAACCTACTTGACAATAAAACAGAAATAACCACCAACACCACCATAGTTGGTATTTCAATACACCATTATCAGTAATAGATAAATCATCCAAACAAAAATTAAACAGGGAAGTGAGAGATCTTAAAAAAACCATAGAACATTTAGAACTAATGGACATCTGCAGAACATTCTACTCCAAATCCACAGACCACATATTCTTCTCAGCAACCCATGGAACCTTCTCTAAAATAGATCATATACTGGGTCACAAAGCCTGCTTCCATATGTTTAGGAAAATTAACATAATTCTTGCATGATATCAGATTACAATACTATATTGCTAGAAATTAACAGCAAAAGATCCGCTAAGAATCCCATCGACTCCTGGAAACTGAACAGCACACTTTTAAACAATAAATGGATAGTGGATGAAATAAAAAATGAAATTGCTAAATTTCTAGAAATGAATGACAATGAGAACACATTGTACCAAAACTTATGGGGCACCATGGAGGTGGGTCTCAGGGGAAAATTCATAGCGCTAAATGCCTTCATAACAAAGACAGAGAAATCCCAAGTCAATAACCTAACCATATACCTAAAGGCACTGGAAAAGCAAAAAGAATCCAACCCAAAAATCTCTAGACAAAAAGAAATAATTAAGATCAGAGCAGAAATTAATGAATTGGAAACTAATAAAAGAATTAAGAAAATTGATGAAACAAAGACCCGGTTCTTTGAAAAAATAAACAAGATTGACAAACCCATGGCCAATTTGGTCAAGCAAAAAAAAGAGACACTTCAAATAAACAAAATTGGAAATGAAAAAGGAGAGATCACAACAGACATAAGTGAAATTGAGAGAATCATCAGGACTTATTTCAAAAACCTCTACTCCACAAATATGGATAATATGGAGGAAATGGATAAATTCCTGAGCACAGTCCATCTACTAAAGTTATACTCAGAGCAGAATAATCTCCTAAAAAGCCTATCACTCCCAACAAGATTGAAAAGGTAATAAAAATCCTTCCCCAAAACAAGAGTCCAGGACCATATGGCTTCTCAGCTGAATTCTATCAAACTTTAATGGAACAAATGAAACCAATCTTTCTCAAATTGTGCCACACAATTGGAGAACAGGGAAATCTCTCCAATTCCTTCTATTACCCTAATATCAAAACCAGGCAGAGATGCCACAAAAAAAAAAAAAGAAAGAAAAGAAAACTACAGGCCTATTTCCCTGATGAACTACGATGCAAAGATCCACATCAAAAGCATTATCCACCTTGATCAAGTGGAATCCATCCCAAGAACACAGGGGCAGTTCAACATATGAAATCTGTCAATGTAATACACCACATAAACTAAGGTTAAACAAAAAACACATGATTATTTTTATAGATGCAGAAAAGGCCTTTGATAAAATACAACATAACTTCATAATCAAAGCATTGGAGAAAATTGGCATGGTTGGTTTATATCTTAACATAATAAAGCTCCTAAAGCCTAAATAATAATGGAGAAAGACTGAAGGAATTCCTACTGGGATCAGGAAAAAGACGGGATTGTCCACTCTCACCTCTGCTCTTCAATATAGTACTGGAAGTCCTAGTTCAAGCAATAAGATGGGAGAAAAAATAAAAGGGATACAATTTGGAAAGGAAAAAATTAAGTTAGCACTGTTTGCAGACATGATTCTATATGTAAGAGACCTGAGAGCCTCTATCCCAAAACTCTTTAAGGTGATTAACTATTTCAGCAAAGTAGCAGGATGCAAAATCAATGCATAGAAGTTATTAGCCTTTCTATATGACAAAGATGCAGAGCAAAAAATAAGTGACATTGTCCCATTTTCAATAGCAACAACAAATATAGCTTGGAATAACATTAATGAAGGAAGTGAAAAATCTATACAATGAAAACATAAAAACACTCAAAAAAGAAATTGAGGGGGACTTGAAAAAATGGAAAGACCTCCCATGCTCCTGGATAGGCAAAAATAGCATTGAGAAAATGGCAATCCTACCAAAGACAATATACAGACTTAATGCAATTCCAATTAAAATCCCAACATTGTTCTTCACGGAGATAGAAGAAATGATTACAAAATTCATATGGAAAGGCAGAAGGCCTCAGATACCCAAGCATGTCCTCAGCAAAAGAAATACCTCTGGAGGCATCACCATACTTGATCTAAAGCTATATTATACAGCCATAGTAATCAAAACAGCATGGTACTGGCATAAAAACAGGAGTATAGACCAGTGGAATAGAATGGAGTACCTGAACTTTGGGTCAAGTAATGCCAGCTACTTGATATTTGAAAGGCCCTAATAAAATAGGCTGGAGAACAGACAGTATCTTCAACAAATGGTGCTGGACAAACTGGATAACCATATGCAGTAAATTGAAACTTGATCCACACATCTCCCCATGCACAACAATCCAGTCCAAATGGATCAAAGACCTCAATATAAGACAGAAAACTCTGCTACTACCAGAAGAACATATAGGAGGAACTTTCCATGATATAGGGATAGGCAAAGACTTCCTGAAAAAAACTCCAATAGCACAGGATCTTAAACAATCACTCAACCAATGGGATCACATGATGCTGAAAAGTTTCTGCACAAACATATAATAAGCAGAGCCAATACATTACCCACATATTGAGAGAAAATATTTGCTGAATATCCAACTTACAGAGGTTTAATCTCTAGAATCCACAAAGAACTTAAAAACCTAAACAATAAAAAGTCAAAAAACCCACTCACAAAATGGGGCAAAGAACTGGACAGGCAGTTCTCAGAGAAAAGAACACAAATGGCAAACATACACTTAAGAAAATGAGAAAATGTTCATCATCCCTAATCATCAGGGAAATGCAAATTGAGACTCTACCTTACCTGAGTAAGGATAGCAAACATTAAAAAAAAAAATCAAATGAAAATAAATGCTAGTGAGGATGTGAAGAAATAGGAACGCTCATCCACTGTTGGTGGGAATGTAAGATGGAACAACCACTTTGGAAATCAATATGGAGACTCCTAAAAATGCTGACTACAGGAGTACCAACATACCCAGTTATTCCCTTACTGGCATGTATCCTAAAAACTCCATGCTTCAGTCCAGAGAGATTTGCTCAACCATGTTTATAACTGCTCAATGTGTAATAGCTAAGAACTGGAATAAACCCAGATGTCCATCATCAGACAAATGGATAACTAAGATGTAAAGATAAAACCACAGTGGAATTTGAAGAAAAATGGTCGAACCTTGAACAGATCATTCTCAGTGAACTCGCTCAGTCACAGAAAGATAATTGCCTCATAGTCTTACTCATCTATAGCTACTAACATGAATCTACCCAAGATGCTGACATACCTAGTAATTACCTCGGGGACCAAACAACAGGTGGATGAGGAAGGTAAGGGAGGGGGTGGGGGACACAAAACTGGACCCAAACTGCAAAGGTATCATAAAATTCTAAATCCTAAAAGGGAGACCAAATAGTTGAACCTTTACCAGGCCCTTAGAGGGAACACACGAGCCACAAGGTCCTGCAGAGCGTACAATGAAGACTGACCTTAATCTTTTCCTGTTTCTGTTTCTCTCCCCCACCCTCCCTTTTCTCTCTCATCTCTCTATCTCTTTTATATTATTTATCTCTTTCTTCCCTCTGTTCTTGGGCACTGAATTGTAACTCCTACTACCAGCAGGTGACTATCATCCACATGAGTTTTTGGTCAGATAGATCTACAAGGTTTCCCAAAAGAAGACAGATTTCTGTCAGAGTACTTGATGACCCACCAAAGTTTAGTGGTAAGACCTTATGGCTGAAGACACCATATGCAGTTGCCATGTAACATGGAGTGACATGGTTGGAAGCTGGAAGAGAGCCAGTCCCCAGACAGTTAGCATGTCTAGTGCCAGAAGGAGCTACATGAATGACTGGGTAAAATGACCACTACCTGTCCAAGCAACTCATGGTCTAACCTACTTAGTGGCAAATAACCAGACATGATGCTCACACAAGTGCAATAGTGGCACACAGCCATGGTGGGAAACTAACTGCTCTTGATTTGGCTAACTGATCTGCTCAGTGGAATGGGACCCATAACTGGAGCTGGGAAACACATCAGAACCATATCAAAAAATGAGCCTGCTCTACATTATCAAGCTCCTATCAATCGTGGGCTAAAAGAGGGCCTAGACCTATTAATTTCTCTCTAAAAAATAATGGTTATCCTGTTTAGCTGGTGCTAACTTTACTCTCCATCAGATAACCTGCTTCTCTTTTTCAGATAGATGCATATACTAAGAACAGAACTATCACATCATACCTCAAAATAGCCCCAGCTGAAACTGACAATAATTGGGGAAACAAGCAAGAGTGTTGTTTTCTTGGTGAACTTGGTACCAGCACAATAAAGGAGACAGACACAGAGAACAATCAACTCCTAGCAAACCAGATATCCAGAGACACAGAGGCTTCCAAGACCTCATCACTGAAGTAGACCTCAAATGAACCCAACATGGCTCAGCGTAATTTGTGGAAGAGGGGCAGAAAGAATTTCAGAGCCATGCTTTGGGTCATGATACACAGAGACATTTCCTTCTCCTTCTCCCCATAATTGATGGCTAACCCCACAATGTGTGGCCCATATACCCCAACATGGAGGGTCCCTGCAGAGGAGGGAGGTCAGGGAGGAGGCTAACAATGGTACCAACTTACCTGTATTCATTGAGCACAAAACTAATTAAAAAAAAAAAAAAACAAAACCTCTAGACATGCAGTCATACTGATCCAAACATTTATTTAGCTCCCGAGCTAATATTCCACTCATCCTCTGTAACATGTTATCAGTCTAGCCATCCTTCTTTGAATCCCTTAATACATTTTATTTTTAAAAGTGTTGCATGAGGGGCTGGAGAGCTGGCTTGGTAGTCAAGGTATTTGCCTGCAAAACAAAAGGACCTTGGTTTGATTCCCCAGGACCCAGGTGCACAAGGGGTCACATGAGTCTAGAGTTTGTTTTCAGTGGCTAGAGGCCCTGGCATTCCCATTCTCTCCCTCTCTCTCTCTCTCTCTCTCTCTGTCTCTCTCTCTCTCTCTCTCTCTCTCTCTCTCTCTGTCAGAAAAATAAATAAAAATAAAGTTTTAAAAGTGTTGCATGAAACTGTTTTACTGAGGAAATGCAAACACATGTCCACTCACCCTACATAGGACTCAGATGACAGACCAACACAAGATTGTACTAAAATACAGCTCTAGTAAACCAGTGTGTCTATTAGGAGTATTTACAGAGCATAGGTGATGGACTCCATACAGGAGCAGGAGTGATTCAAGGTTTGCTGCATCACCACCAAGCCACCCTATCCTGGATGGCACCTCATGGAAGCAGCATCCTGGAGTCCCCCTTCTGGTGAACCTTTCATCTTCTACTTAATCTAGTATCTACCAAGATCATATACACCTAGGAGAGGGAAGGAGGAAGTAATATCTGGAATCTCAGGTGACATCCCCTCCTCCTTCTACTAGGGTGTATAAATAACTCCATTACTCCACAGCATTGTCCCTGTCTCCAAAAGGTTCATATTTCTTGGAAGTCATCAACTGTACACTGGAAATTTCTTCATTCTATTCTGTGCCAATTTTATACAACAAAGAACTACAGAGAAGTGCTGAACCATAGCTATCACCATCTTGTTCTACTCCAAATTTACCCTAGAACCAAAGATTTCTCTTTTTCCAAGAGGGCATCATGCTATTCCAGAGGAAAATGCCCTAAAACAATAAGCTTCAAAGAAAATTGTAATTATATGCATACTTCACCCAAATATTTAAGCATGTAAATCATTAACTAGGGTTCAGCACTTCTGTATTGTACTTCTTAGGATAAAATCAACACAAACTGAATACAGAAATCTCCAGTGTACAGTTGATGGCTTCCAACAAAAACTAACATGATGGAAACAGGAACCATTCATTGCCCCATAAGATCTCTTGTGTTTTTTCCTAATCAGTTTTCATCCTTGCTACTCTCAGAGATAATCATTGCTCCATTTTCTTGTCATGATTTAGGTGTGCCTTTTTCTATAATATCTTTTTGTAGTTTGCTTTTGTCTTTATTTTTGAGATAGGATGTCACTATGTCACCCAATCTGGTCTCAAACTTGTGATCCCTCTGCCTCAGCACCCACTTTACCAAGTGCAGGGGTTACAAGTGTGTGTCACTATGCCTAGCCCCTAGAACATCTTAAAAATTAAATCGTAGAACACATGCTCTTTGGTGTGTCAGTCATATATCTATTCCTTTTTATTGCAAGGTCATCTTGCATTTGCAAATGACACCATCTGTCCATTATCCATCCTTTTCTAGGGTTGTTTGCAGTCAGGATATTGCAAATAAAGTCACTCTGAACATTTGAATGAAAAATGTCTACACAAGACAATACTTTCCAGTGAACCATAAGCCATAGTTACACTGTTTTTATTGACAGGTTCTTATGTAGCCCAGGCTGACCTCAAAGGCATTATGCAGCTAAGATGATTCTGAACACCTGACCCTCCTGCCTCTACCTCTTAAATGCTATGATTGCATGTATGAGCTACCATGTCTGGTTATATTCAGTTTTGGAGATAGAACCCCATACTTTCTGCATGGTAGACAGGTAATTTAGCCACATGCCTAGCCCAGAAAGAAACACACACACACACACACACACACACACACACACACACACACACACACATTCATTATTTGAGGTAGGGTTTCACTCTATTCCAGGCTGACCTGGAATTCACTATATAGTCTCATGGTGGCCTCAAACTCATGGTGATCCTCCTACCTCTGCCTTCCAAGTGCTGGGATTAAAGGTGTGCACCACTATGCCTGGCTGGTAAGAAATATATTTTTAAGAAAGTATCTTTCATTGTTATTTGTATTTATCTATCTATTTATTTGTTTATTTTCATTTGAGAGAGAGAGAATGGGTGTATCAGGGCCTGTAGCCACTGCAAACAAACTCCAGATGCATGCCTTACCTTGTACATTTGGCTTGCATGGGTACTAGGGAATGTAACCTGGGTCCTTAGGCTTCACAAGCAAGTGCTTTAACCACTATAAAATATCTCTAGTCCAGAGAGTAGTAACATTTTTTAAAGTATCAGTGGTGTAGGATTTGGACTTGAGCCTTGGAGTGAGAAGTATTGGTAAACTTACCTCTTCCACCTACTGACTAGGTGAGCTACAGCAAGCCCCTCATCATATCTGAGTCATCACTTGAAGTGACTGGCAGACCCTCAGCAGTAGAAGCTCCTCAGTGCCATGTGCTTGATGTTGATAACCGCCACCTGATAATGAAATACCAAGCCCTTACCTTCATCCACATGGGTTAAGGTTAAGGCTAGATTATCTGGCAGAAAGATTTAGTCCCAGGGATTTCTGGAAGTGTGATCTGTGGATTTCCTTCTGTTGCCCTCTGCCCTTTTCCTTTCATGATCACCACTACCCAGTTGTCCATCGTTCAGCTGTTAATGATGGCCTGCTGACAGGAGCAGAATTCCTTAAGAGAGCTGACTTCTGTGGGCACCGCAGCTCCTTGGCTACTGCTGTTGCACCCATAGCCAAGTATCTTCAAACTAATCTAAGAAAGCTGTTTCAAAATCGTGTTATCTGTAACAATTTCATGATATCCAGTACCTATGCTCACTGAAATAGCCCAATTCTCAGCAAGAAATGTAGGAAGGACTGTATGAATCTTTGCTTTTTTAAATAAGTTAATTGAATTTAATTTTACTCTCTACCAGACTAATTGCAAAGAGGAAAATACTTCAGCAGCACTAAATTGCTTCCCTTGGGATTCCAGCATGAACATCTGGGAGAAATTCGACTCTGTCCTCTGTGTCTGCAGGTTCCACAGCCATGCATGGAAGGCATTAAGAAAATATGTGTACTTACCATACAGACTTCTTTCTTGCTGTTATTCCCTACACAACACAGGGTAGCAGCCATTCAAATTCACCATTTACATTCTATTCAAAGGTATGATAAGTTATCTAGTGATGGATTAAAGTATGCAGGGGACCTGCACAGATTCTATACAACTACAACACCATGGTATAGAAGATGCCTGAGCATCATGGATTTTGATGGACTTATGTATTGGTCCTGGGACCCATTCCCCACGAAAATCAGTGGATAGCAGTATTTCTTCTTTTCTTTTTGCATGTGTGTGTAGGTGTGCATGTCTATGTACATGCCAGCCACTTCTGCTGCCTACATCCTCCCCTTCACATTGTCTAGACATGTTTCAAATCAATATTTTAGCAGATCATGAAGAGTAATTTTCAGATAACTGCTGGTATTAATAACTATTCAGTGGTCATTCTGTAGCAAGAGATCAAATCCCATCCTACAAAGTCCGTCTGGGCCCAAGAAAGATCATAGCTTCCATTGGCTTCATTCAAACAGAATAGAATGATCTCCAGTGTAGTCTAGTTGCACAGTGATCTGGTCTACCATCTCCCCTATTTTCTTGGTGACTGCAGAGCTACCATTAGTTCTGAGTTGGTCTGGCCAGCTGTCAAGTGTGGGCAAGGTCATCTCCTCCCAACTAGGTCTTAGGCATCTCATCTCATCCTTGTCCAGTGTTGGTTCACTTGAAACCATGTGGCATGGAGGATTTCTGGGAACTTTATTTACCTTTTATGGTATAAATATCACTGATAATAAGCAAAAGCTCATGGCAAAGAATCCAGATAAGCCAATAGCATGGGCTGTTTGCACAAAGAAAGAACTAATCAGTGCTATTTCATTGAGAAGGAAGCTCAAACCATCTCCTCAATCAGCCTCTGATGGCAGCTTTTAAAGCTTTGGAGAGTTTAGACATCCCAGTCTTTCTTGGATCTTGGCTGACTTGGTCTTGTCAAGTTGTCAGTGTTTTATTCCTCCTGTAATTTCATGATCAGCACACCTAAACTCTTGACCATAATCCGTGCACCTTCCAGTTTTGAGGAAACGGTACTGTTGATCTTTTAGTTTCCCTTTTTATTTCCATTCATCTTTATATACCATTCATCTTTCAATTCCATCTACCTTAGGGCCCTATTTGGGTCTAACTTAAAGGCTCCACACAGGATAGTACATTCTGTTCAGCATTTCAGCTAGAAATGAGGTTAGTCCTTAAATGGCTAGCAGCAGAGGAAAGGACTAAGCCTCTTTCTGATCTCAAAACTTAAAAGTTGGGGGCTTGTTGCAGTCAGGTTCGCATTGCTGGCAGAAATCACCCAATTAAGAGCAGTGTGTGGGAAAAATAGGTTTATTTTGGCTTACAGGCTTGAGGAGAAGCTCCATGAAAATAATGGCATGATCAGAGGGTGGACATCACCCCCTGGCCAACATAAGGTGGACAGTAGCAACAGAAGAGTGCACCAAACACTGCCAAGGGAAAACCATCTATAAAACCCTTAAGCCTGCTCCCAACAATACCCCATATCCAGGAGGCTTTAATTTCCATTTGCCATCAGCTGGGGATCTAGCATTCAGAACATTCTATAGAGTGACTGTGATGTTGGTTATTGCAAGGAGAGGAGTCAGCTGTGCTGTTGGCAGGCAGTAATGGGAGTTAGGATTCTTTCTTAACTTTGGCCTCAAGACAGCTCTCATGTACCAGACAGATGCTCCTGAGTCTCAAGAGCTATGAATTTTAACTGTAAACGCCCCTGTCAGGGGGTTGTGTATCACTGAGCAAGGGCTAGATTATACAACCAGCAATAACCGCAACATTGAACACACAGCTCTGGGAAAGTACCTTGTGTCTTAATCTGCATGGCTGTTGCCCCTGGTATGAGTGGCTTCCCTCCATATGCATGGCAGTAACAGATGGCTGCTGGTGGCAGCATCTTACCTTAGAGCTCTCTGAAAGGAGATGCTGGTCCATTGGTATGGATTCATGGAGTTCACAGGGTCAGCCTTCACAGGTGGTACATTGATTGTCATGTTGTAGGACCCAGAACCATATTTTCATTATGTGCTTATACCTTCTGCAAATTTGAAAATCCAAATAAATTTGTATTTATCATTTAATTCTTAAATTTCTAAATTCTACAGCATGATACAGAGAGGTATTTTCATGCCTCCCTCTCTGATAACTCCTGCTCCATAAAATATAGAACACCTAGGGGATCCTTGAGTATTTAAATTACAGGTAGGATCCAACTGTTGGTGGCAGCTACATAGTGGCTAAGCCTTAGCTCAGGGCTGGCACTGTCATGGCAGCTTGAGAACACTTACTGACCACTTGACTTCTGTGATGGAACTCCATGTCCAGACTGTAGCTCTGATTTAGTTCTACCTACTTTTTTCCCTGTTTTGTGGCACCTTCAACATGGCAGCATAACTCATGAGTTTAGCTCATAGGTCAGAAGAGCTCTACCATTTTGTAAGCCAAAGAATATCCCTTGAGGGATGGAGTGATGGCTTAGTCAGGAAAAGGGCTTGCTTCACAAGTATGATTCTGAGTTTGATCCCCAGAACCCATAAATGTCAGGCATGGTGATGTGCACATATAATTCCAGCTTCAGAGAATATAATACAGGAGGATCCATGGCACTCATGACCAGTGTAACCTGAGGGGTGAGCTCCAGGCCAATGAGAGAGCTGTCTCAAAAAGAGGTGGTCGGTGATCCTGAGGAGGACACCTGAGGTTATCCTCTGCTCTTCACACACAGCCTCTCCACACCACACACACACACACACACACACACACACAAAGAGAATACATTTGGAATTCTGTTGGTCAGGTCATGAAGTTTTAGAATAAAGCTTTGTAGGAAAGGATGCCTTTTCAGACATCTGCAGGACACTTCTTAGCCCAGAACAGATTAATTGGTAATATTTTTAAACTATGATTCACTTATATATGACAATTTCAATATGGCAAAAAGTTAATAGCTAGGAAGTAATCAGGAAAAATTATAGTACAAATTAATGCTTACTGAGTCCTTGAGGGTATGTCTGTCTCCCACAAAATTAAAATACTCCCCAAGCTCCAATGGGAGTGAGTTTAGTGTGTCAGGGAATGAGTTGTGGACAGCAGGGTGGTAGGGCTGATGGATAAGTTTGGTTTTCAGAGGAGACAAACAGAAAACAGACACTAGCCCTACAGTATAGGAGTATGACATTTATGGAACCCAAAATTCCAGAGATGGGGTTTGTGAGAATACTCAAGTCAGTACTCCATGCTATAAAAGGCTGTCTATAGCCTTAGCTGCTCACCCTCAGCGAGACCCAGCACTGAGCAGGCCCCTGTACCCTCCCTCAGAGGTCTTATAACAGATGCATTAGCAAAACTCTTAATAACAGACACATCAACAAAGCCCTTACTAGATGGAGATATCTCTTTCTCTCAAAATGTCCTAGGAGACCACCTTTGGTCTTGTTCTGCTCTGGCCACATGTTCATATTTCAGCCACTTGCTATGGACAAATACAGAGAAATTCCAGTGTCTTTAACTACTGGCTCTCGAACATGTCTCTCTGGCTCCACTGATTCTCTTAAAAGTTCTTAAGGATTTTAATTTGAAAAACACAGACTTAGGTATTTTGTTCTTCTACTTATTTATATTTTCTATATTAGAAATCAAAACTAAGAGATTATTAGATGTTTTCATGAGTATATTTTAACACTATCACTGTAGTCATTATATGTTAATATAAATGATATAATTTGTATGAAAACAATCATATTTTCCCCAAAACATAAGTGGAAAATGTTTTGTTTGTATTGTCTTGAGTGTCTATTTTAGCAGAAGTCATCTGAGTTCCCACACCTACTTCTGAAGTTGATCAAGGTGATAATATTGTTTACATTATTTATAGAAACTCCTCTCTCACACTAATACATGGGGAAAAAAGAAAAGAAACAGTTTTGTAGACTCAAAGCGTCACATTTAGTCTTTTAATACCACAAAGAATTGTCATGTGGTGATAGCTGATCAAAGGGTACCCAAAAAGTGAATTATAATATTTGTCAACTAACTTTTTATATATTTGAATTTGAATGACCTCCTAACCCAAGCATAATTGAATCACATTGTGAGTTGGTTATTTGGAATACACTTGTGCATGTGTTATGTAGGTAAAACTATAAATTGTTGCCTCATTTATACAATATCAAAAATTCACATTTGGTTTGAAATATTGAGGACCACTATTATGAAAACAGCTATTTAATACTGACAAACTTGAAAAATGCCAATGGCAGATGTCAGCATCCTAATATTCCAATTTTTTCCTGAAACCATAATGTGATCTTGTTCAGAAAAATTATTGCTACCTTTCTTCAAATGGTTGGTTCACATTAATTTATTAACTTTTGAGAACAGTTGTCAAGTACTCAACCAACATAATAGTGTGTTAGCCATTCTTCCAAATGGAAATTATGCCAGGCATGGTGGAGCACACTTTAATCCCAGCCCTTGGGAGGCAAAGGTAGGAGGATCACTGTGAGTTTGAGGCTACCCTGAGACTACATATTGAATTTCAGGTCAGCCTGAGCTAGAGTGAGACCCTAAGTGTAAAAACAAAAACAAACAAACAAACAGCAAAAACAAAACCAAATGGAAACTATGACCCATGGAAAACCAGATAGGTAGTAAACCAGACATGCTTGCCTGCTTTCCCTGTAGATACCATGAGAGGCCAGCAAATGGTGCAAGTGATACTCATTTTTGTCACACATGTTATGCACAAGGTATGTACAATGATACATTCCTAATTAAATCAATCATTTCCCATTAATCAGAACACCTATCAGTGAAAGTAAACTTTTCACATCACAAGTTGTATGAAGAAGTCACTTTTTGACTGAGGGTTCACTGCCACTGTTGACTCACAGTAAATGTTCAATATTGATTCATAATCTCCCTCACTGTTCACAGTCACTCTCATGCTGGCACACTAATCTCTCTCTCATGCTGATTCCAAGCCACACTCTTGATGATTCATAATCACCCTCATTGTTGACTCAGTCACTCACAGTCGCTCTCATTGCTGACTCACATCCACCCTCATTGCCGACTCACAGTCACTCTCATGCTGACTCACAGCCACTCTCATTGCTGATTCACAGTCACTCTCATGCTGACTCTCAGTCACTCTCATGCTGACTCTCAGTCACTCTCATGCTGACTCACAGTCACTCTCATGCTGACTCACAGTCACTCTCATGCTGACTCACAGTCACTCTCATGCTGACTCTCAGTTACTCTCATGCTGACTCTCAGTCACTCTCATGCTGACTCACAGTCACTCTCATGCTGACTCACAGTCACTCTCATGCTGACTCACAGTCACTCTCATGCTGACTCTCAGTTACTCTCATGCTGACTCTCAGTCACTCTCATGCTGACTCACAGTCACTCTCATGCTGACTCACAGTCACTCTCATGCTGACTCACTGTCACTCTCATGCTGACTCACAGTCACTCTCATGCTGACTCACAGCCACTCTCATGGTAACTCACAGTCACTGTCATTGCTGACTCACAGTCACTCTCGTTGCTGACTCACAGTCACTCTCAGGCTGACTCACAGTCACTCTCATGCTGACTCACAGTCACTCTCATGCTGACTCACCGCCACTCTCATTGCTGACTCAGCGCCAGTCTCATGGTAACTCACAGTCACTCTCATTGCTGACTCACAGTCACTGTCATTGCTGACTCACAGTCACTCTCATGCTGACTCACAGCCACTCTCATTGCTGATTCACAGTCACTCTCATGTTGACTCACAGTCACTCTCATGCTGACTCACAGTCACCCTCATTGCCGACTCACAGTCACTCTCATGCTGACTCACAGTCACTCTCATTGCTGACTCACAGTCGCTCTCATGCTGACTCACAGTCACTCTCATGCTGACTCACAGTTACTCTCATGCTGTCTCACAGTCACTCTCATTGCTGACTCACAGTCACTCTCATTGCTGATTCACAGTCACTCTCATGCTGACTCACAGTCACTCTCATGCTGACTCACAGTCACTCTCATGCTGACTCACAGTCACTCTCATTGCTGACTCACAGTCGCTCTCATGCTGACTCACAGCCACTCTCACGCTGACTCTCAGTCACTCTCATGCTGTCTCACAGTCACTCTCATTGCTGATTCACAGTCACTCTCATGCTGACTCACAGCCACTCTCATGCTGACTCACAGTCACTCTCATGCTGTCTCACAGTCACTCTCATTGCTGACTCACAGTCACTCTCATTGCTGATTCAGTCACTCTCATGCTGACTCACAGTCGCTCTCATGCTGACTCACAGTCACTCTCATGCTGACTCACAGTCACTCTCATGCTGACTCACCGCCACTCTCATTGCTGACTCAGCGCCAGTCTCATGGTAACTCACAGTCACTGTCATTGCTGACTCACAGTCACTGTCATTGCTGACTCACAGTCACTCTCATGCTGACTCACAGCCACTCTCATTGCTGATTCACAGTCACTCTCATGCTGACTCACAGTCACTCTCATGCTGACTCACAGTCACTCTCATGCTGACTCACAGTCACTCTCATTGCTGACTCACAGTCGCTCTCATGCTGACTCACAGCCACTCTCACGCTGACTCTCAGTCACTCTCATGCTGTCTCACAGTCACTCTCATTGCTGATTCACAGTCACTCTCATGCTGACTCACAGCCACTCTCATGCTGACTCACAGTCACTCTCATGCTGTCTCACAGTCACTCTCATTGCTGACTCACAGTCACTCTCATTGCTGATTCAGTCACTCTCATGCTGACTCACAGTCGCTCTCATGCTGACTCACAGTCACTCTCATGCTGACTCACAGTCACTCTCATGCTGACACACAGTCACTCTCATTGCTGACTCACAGTCACTCTCATTGCTGACTCACAGTCGCTCTCATGCTGACTCACAGTCACTCTCATGCTGACTCACAGTCACTCTCATTGCTGACTCACAGTCAGTCTCATGCTGACTCACAGTCACTGTCATTGCTGACTCACAGTCACTCTCATGCTGACTCACAGTCACTCTCATGCTGACTCAAAGTCACTGTCATTGCTGACTCACAGCCACTCTCATTGCTGACTCACAGTCACTCTCATACTGACTCACAGTCACTCTCATGCTGACTCACAGTCACTGTCATTGCTGACTCACAGCCACTCTCATTGCTGACTCACAGTCGCTCTCATGCTGACTCACAGCCACTCTCATGCTGACTCACAGTCACTCTCATGCTGACTCACAGCCACTCTCATTGCTTTCTCATAGTCACTTTCATGCTGACTCCCTGTCACATTCTTGCTGACTCACAGTCACATTCTTGCTGACTCACAGCCACATTCTTGCTGACTCACAGCCACATTCTTTCTGTCTGATGCTGATTCACAGTCACTCTCTTGCTGACTCATAGCCACACTCTTACTCACAGTCGCTTTCACTGTTGACTCACAATCACTCTCATTCTGACCCACAGCCACATTCTTGCTGACTCATGCTGAATCACAGTCACTGTCATGCAGACTCAGTTTCTTTCACTGTTGACTCAGTTAGTCTCATGCTAACTCACAGCCACACTCTTGCTGACTCATAATCACTCTCTCTGTTGACTCAGTCACTCTCATGCTGACTCAGTCTTTCTCACTGTTGACTCACAGCCATTCTCATGCTGACTCACAGTCGTTCTCACTGTTGACTCACAGACACTCTTATGCTGACTCACTATCACTTTCCTGTTGACTCACAGCCTGTCTCATGCTGATTCACAGTCTCTCTCACTGTTGCTTCACAGTCACTCTCATTTTGACTCACAGATTCAGTGTTGACTCACAGTCATTCTCATGTTGACTAACAATCATTCTCACTGTTGACTCATACTTACTCTCATGCTGACTCACAGTCAATCTTACTGTTGACTCACAGTCACTCAGTGCTGACTCAGCCCCTCTTACTGCTGACTCCTTCACTGTCATTGCTGACTCATAATTACTCTCACTGCTGACTCATAGTTACTTTCACTGTTGCCTGCACATGATTAGCTTTCACTATTGATCCTTGCACAATCAGCATCAGTTTACTTCTCACTTCACACCATCCATAAAAAGGAGACTTTGCCTGACTTCTCCCTGTGCTTGACTCTTTCAATATGCAATTAATTAGTTGATTATTTTGTAAGTAAGAACCTTTATCTGTCACCACCATCTAGTGGTGTCTGGGAGGACGTGGAATGAACAAACAACATGCAAAATAGGATTTAATGGTGGGTCAGAGGGTTGCACTCCAGTGTTCCCTGAACTGACTGTACTCACAGTTTTTACTATTGCAGGAAGTTAAAGCTATGAGGAGTGTGTGCATAAGACATATCACGAGTTTGCATCAGATTAAATCTGAGTTATTTGTGTTTATCAGGATTACTTGGAGAAGCTGTGAGTTTCCTGTCTTTAAGAAGCTCCACCCAGGGCTGGAGAGATTGCTTAGTGGTTAAGCACTTGTCTGTGAAGCCTAAGGACCCCAGTTCAAGGCTTGATTCCCCGGGACCCACTTTAGCCAGATGCACAAGGGGGCGCACATGTCTGGAGTTCATTTGCAGTGGCTGGAGGCCCTGCCACGCCCATTCTCTGTATCTATTTGCCTCTCTCACTCTCTCTCTCTCTCTCCCTCTCGCTCGCTCTCAAATAAATAAAAATAAACAAGAAAAAATTTTTAAAAAAAGAAGATCCACCCAAGATGCATAGTCTTCTATGTCCCCAGGCTTAGCCTGTGCAAAGATTAACCTTTGGTGAATTAGCTTGATATCCACAATTATCTGCTCAGCCAACTTCCTAACCCTGTTCGTGTACTTTAAAAATCACTCCTTTTAGTGAATATGTGAGAGACATCTTGGCTCACTTATGAAAAAATTTGTGACCTTGCAGAGGGTATCTTGGGCCTCCTCTAGGGGTTTACATAGGGTCCTAGGATGATTCTTGATGTGAGCCATCAAAACTCTTCTGGACTCAGACTGTAAAGGCAATAGGGTGGATGGAAGATGAAACTTAGCTATATATCAAAAGAAGGGCAACAGAAAACTGAGGCATGAAAATAGAAATAGCTGTCCAAGGAGCTGACCTTTTTATCCCCAGTGTTCCTGAAGAGGAGAAAGCGAAGACCTTGCCCCAGATGCTTCACTGATTCTCTTGCTGGAAGCTGCCCCGTTGTCACATTTTGTTGCTTTTATCTCATTAGTGCCGTCAGGTCTTATATCATTCTGGAAAATTCTGTGTATTTTAGAGAATGTAGGCCACATGGCCTATCAGAACATGCCTGCTTTCATCTTACTAGATTCAACCAGGCAAGGAGACGTAGGTCCTAGAAGCCAAGCTGCTGGTGGTAGTGTTTACATGGGCTAAACCATCCACTTCTCCTAACATCACTTTCTCTCATCCATCAAGTTGAGTTACTGGACTTATTATAACAATAGCTGCATGGCAGATGCTCTGGATGAAGTAAGAAGTTTGATGGAGCACACAGCTACCTGAAATATTTTCAATGTGTGAAGACAGCATCGGAAATACAGGCGACTTCCTGTCAATTGGAGTAAAGACTCTCCCTGCTCTTACTTCCTTTGTACCTTCCTCTGTCCCACTTGGAGTTCATATTTATCTGACACACAAATATGCCAGTGTTACCATATACCCAGAGCTCCTACACTGCGCCAGTTACTAAGGGTTCTGTGTGTCACTCCTGGGTGCAAAATCTCAGCTGAGGATCTGTGTTCCTCCCTCTCCTCCACAGTGCTATGTCCTTTGACACTCAGCTGTACTTCCCCAGGGGCTGGATATTACCAGAAAGGACAACGTTACTGACCTTTAGATGTTTAGTGTAGGAAGAGCCTTTTGGTGGCTTGAATTTTTCAGAATAAAATGTCAACCAGAAAAAAATAGATCTCTCCTGTAGCCCTCCATGTGGGCTAGCTGCAATGCCTTGCCTTGCTGGGAGTCTGTGAGTCTCTCCACATCCTTCTCAGCAGAAGAGAGAAATAAAAGGAAGATGGGTAAGAAGATACCCATATACCTTATCAATGGCGAACAAGTGACAATACTCTACATCAAGAGAATCAAGCATCAGAAATACTTAAAAGAATAAAATTAGTACTCATTGCAGAAATTGATGCCTCTAAGGTTCTTGGACAAGGTCTTGAAGGTGTGATTGTTTGGATGTAAAATGCCCCTCCCCCATGGGCTCATGTGTATGAGTAAATTCCAGTTGGTAGCATTCTTCAGAAAGGTTGTAGAACCCTTAGTAGGTGGAGGCTTGTGGAGGAAGTGAGACACTGGGGCAAGCCTTGAGGTACGCCTGGCCCTGCTTGTTCTCTCTCTCAATTCCCTTCCCTGCTGATGTGATGATGTGACACTAGCTTCTTACTACTGTTTTACTTTTCCTGCCATGCAGAGTTATATACTCTGGAACTAACTGGAAGCTAAAATAAACTTCTCTAAGCTGCTTCTGGTCATATTATATGCCAGCAATGAAAAGGCAACTGACACAAAGGTTTTATAGAAACAGATAAGATTAGATATAATAGTATCATATGTTAACATGTTACCTTCAGAGCTTTATCTTGTACTCACCCCTTATTGTCTACTGTGGAATAAACCAAAACCCCACCAATAATGAATTCACATGTGGTGATGGGCTGTTTGCTAAGTACCTCCTATTCATAGCTCTCATAGAGGCTAAGCAACAGAATTGAGCAGTCAGATAAGGGAGGTTGATGGTTGCTATATCACATTGCATCCTGTCTGTGTGCCCAAAGTAGACCAAGGGGATAGGTACCCTAGCAGAAGACCCCATATCATGCCATTGGAACCTGGAGGACATTTGTCTGGTTTTGTCAGAAAAGAGCCTATACTGGATCCATTTAATATTTGATAGGAAGTCAGCCTGCTTGCTGGTAGACAGCAGCCTTCTGACTTGGGAAATCAGTGAGCATTAGCATCTTCCTCCTGGAGTATTTCTCCACATGCATCTCAAATCACTACTCAAGAGATGACAAGACAGGCCAGTTTACAAACATAATTTGGAAAACCAACTCTTATGTGGGCCTGGACCCTCAAGTGGACCGTCAACTTCAGTTGGATTGAACACGTTTAGAATCTGGAGAATTTGGGTTAGATACCTGGGGTTTTGGAAAAATTCTTAGTGTTAAAAGTGCAAGTCATTAATGAAGTTTATGAACTAATAACTAATGAACATTTCTTATGTATGTGTGATGTGCATGCATGTGTATGTATGGTAATATGTATGTGGACACATGCACACATGGATGGGGGAGTGACCATGTTGAGTGCATGTGGAGGCCAGAGGTCAATATTGAACATCTTCTTCACCTGCTTTCCTCCCAGTTTTTACAGGCTCCTCAGTGAGTTCATTTGGCTAGAGAAGGCCAGGCAGCAAGGCCCAAGGATTCCCAGTCTGTGTCTCCCCAGTCCTGGGATTCGAGACACATGCCACTGCACTGTGTATTTTAAGTGGTACTGGGGATCTGAATTCAGGGCCTCATGTTTGTGTGGCAAGCACTAAAGTTGAGCCATTTTCCCATTGCAAATATATTTTATAAAATTTTCAACATTTCACTGTTAAACACTACTTAAAGCATTTTAATAAAAATATACAAAAGCCACATAAATAAACTGAAGAGAGATTCACTGAGGCTTCAACTGAATTTACATAGGAATATTTCACCAACCAGAATCCAATATTGTGCTAGAAAGACCTGGTGCTGACTCACAGCACAGCCTTCCATAGGTTTGGTGTTCCCATTTGGTCTTCTGTCCTTTGGATAATTTAGTTCATTTCTGAAGCCCTCATGAGAGTTATGTGCTTAATATCTCCTCCTGAATGAAAGTTGTCCTCACATGGGGAGTGGGGATGCTTTCCTTTCTGAAACACTAATTTGGCAGAGAACCCAGAGATAAACAAATTGATTTAATTTTAATCTATTTTCATGGTCAGGCATAATGACAACTGGTTTCTGTCTCACAGGGCTAAAAACCACAGCCCTTAATAAGAGCTGCGGGTATATTATGCAGCTTTAAAGAGCTTATGTGGTGCTAGATGGCTCTCCATAAATTATTCTGAATCCAGCAGCATCTTGGGAACTCCCTCTAATTGTTTGATGCAGACTTCCAATCAGTTACACTACTAGTGTGACATGAGGAAACTTTGAACCTGCTCCTATGAAGTGCAGAGTTGATTCCATGCCTACTGGCCCATAAATAAGACCATTCAGGAGAAATCTATCTTGCTTCCTATTTCCAGTGCAGAGAAAAAATGGAAGGAG
Organism: Jaculus jaculus; assembly: GCF_020740685.1. NCBI lineage: Eukaryota > Metazoa > Chordata > Mammalia > Rodentia > Dipodidae > Jaculus > Jaculus jaculus. The sequence continues at coordinate 76,758,946 of NC_059109.1, forward strand.
GATTCAAACACTTGGCTTTTGTACATTGGCTTCGAGAATGACCTGTACATAGTAGGTGCCCAAGTGATGGTTGAATGAGTGGTGTGTGGTTCTATATTGGCAAGGCCAGAATGGGAATTCTTTCATCAGTGAGCTTGTAAGTTCTAATAAAAGCATGGTCCCAGGGGCTGGAAAGATAGCTCTGTTAGTACTATGCTTTTCTCACAAGCATGAGGACCTGAGTTCAATTCCCATATTCCACATTGCAAAAGCCAGGCATGGTGATGTGAGCTTGTAATCCCAGAACTGAAGAGGTAGAGACAGGAGAATTCCTTGGGCTCATTGTTCAGGCAGTTAAGCCTAATGAGAGTTTCAGGCCAGTAAAAGACCAAGTATCAAAAAGGAAATAAATAAAAGAGAAAAGAAAGAAATGGAAAGAAAAGAAAAGTGGGATGCATGGCACCTGAGGAACAGCACCACAAATTGCTCTCTGGCCTCTATATGTACACAAGTGTACACACACACACATATACATAGGCATGGCTTCCTCAGAAGATCCCAACCCAAATTGCATCGCCTGTTCGCTATTATATCTTAAATGTTATTGTCATTATACTTACCTCTGTCCATCATTGTGAAGTCCTATTGGATGTCTGCCCCCTGCAGTGGCCACTACAGCCATTCACATATTCCTACTGTGCAGAGAAGCAGCTTGAACTGTCCCATCACCATGAACTTGGTTATGCTCATGCAGTTTCTGTGACTGAGGGAAAACCAATAAAAGTGAGATGTCACTTCTAGGTGGGCAGAGATAAGATGGCATATGAAGTCTATCTTTCTCATCTAAGTCTACTCCATTTGATGATGTTCTTGTGGTTGAGTCTCTCAGTTCTGGCTAAGGGAGATCACTGACTCTCAAGGAGCATGGGACAGTGCGAAACACAGTCATTGCTTATTCTGTAGATGTTCTTTACTGTCATGACATAACTTACCCTGTCTGGTTCTTCCCATGAAGATGGAATGAGCCAAGAATGTTTGTTCTGCTGATCTCTCTGAGCAACTAACACAGGCAATACATGTTACATACTCTTTTAACTTCTAGATAGATCACACTGCTACATGTCCTGCATAGTGTTCATCAGTGATGTCACTCATGGAAACATCTCCACATATTTCACATGTGTGCCTATGTCAGCCTTAGTAACCCACAGATGTCACGACGCTAAATTTGCCTTCCTTTACCACACATCCATTGTTCTATCACAGCTGCTCATTTTCCCTCACACCCAGCTTCACTCAACAGTCTTCTTTCAGAATAAGTCACCACCCAGACAACTACCTGTGTGCTATCTTATTTTACCAGGAGAGTTTCAATATGAAAATGCCTCTTGTTTCAATGGGTTTAGATTAGGTTCACATGGCAGAAACCAAAGTGTCCTTGCTCTCTCCACATCAAAAAATATCATAAAGAAATCAAAGCCTCTTAAGGTGGCTTCAACATAAAACATTCTGTCAGGCTGACTTTTAGGTGTGTGTTCCAGCAGAGTCTAAGTTTGGAAGATTTTTTAATAAACAGTCCTACCTCAGAGAAGGAGAATAATTCTACGTTAAGTCATGACATCTATGCTAAATGAAGAGAAAAGAATCTCAAAAAGAGGTTAATTATCTGTGGCATTATCTCCTGGAAATTTTCAATCATATATCACATGTGCAGAAGAAAGACACTCTTTTTCTGTGTTGGAAGTCAGTGGCAGTTTGTCCAAACTTAGGCTGGTTGGTTATGACATGGTCATGGACCTACTAGATCTGCAGTCTCCTCTCAACTCCTGAGAGTGTTCAGGTCGGGATACTTGGGTACCATATATCATGCAAAGGCAGTCAACAAGTATATGAACCAATGGTTTGAAGAGTATGTTTCCTGATTTCCCTTTTTCTGTTTATTCTATTTCCTAAAATTGGTCTGGAAAAAATATGTAGCATCAAATCACTCAGATTTATAATTTCTTTGTACACACGTCATTAAAAAGTAGAGGGAAGGGGACTTAGGAGATGGCTCAGTCAGTAAAGTGCTTGCTGTATAAGCATGAAGACCAGAGGTAGGAGAATCCCTGGGTCTTTCTGGCTAATTTTTTTCACCAAATTTGTGAGCTCTGAGTTCAGCAAGAGTCCTTGTCTCAAAGATAGATGAAGAGAATTTAAGACAACAGAAGTCCACCTCGGGTCTCCACATTCATGTGCATACATGTATACATGCACCCCCCCACACACATGCTCCATCACATGCACCCATATATAAGAACAAAAATTTACACATGTATACAACACACACACACATAAACACATACACAAACACAAACACAAACACAAAAAAAATCAAGAAAAGGAGAGTTTAGTGAGATGTCAAGGATCTTCACTGATTACCATTACAGGTTGTAAAAACTTATACTACAGCAAGCTCCGTGAACCATTTAGTAATATTGGTGTCAGAGAAAGCAATTCTGATTCCTGAAATGACTGAATTACAGATACATTTTCAGGCCACATGTTGTCTATCTCTTTACTTTCAATAAAGTACAAGGACCTGATCAAATTGTCACATCCATAATAGTCACTTTTGATGATAGATCACAAGATAATTTTGTGATCATTAAGGACTTGATTGGCATTGTAATTAAAATATCCCTCAACAGCATATTTCTCAAGATCCCATCCAGACATTGACACATAGGACCTGGGTGGATGTTGCACCTGTTTGACTTGTTCAGGTAATGGGATGCCTCCACTGTTCTACCAGCGCACAGCTGAAACACCTAAGTGTGAGATCGTGTCTCCAAGCCATCGCCAGCAGCTCCCCCTTCCACATTTAGAGGAGAACATGCACAAGCACTTCCTATACTTTCTTCTTCCAGTGGTCCTAAGTTAGGGTCTGACAATGGGAGGCCCTAGAGTTGGTAAGGTAGTGACCTTGCTCTACCCTATGGTTTCACAGAGATGGTTTGAGTTTCATGGCATGGAGGTACTTTCACCACTGAGGGGAATAGTTGGCAATGGTATTATGACCCAAACTTCCAACTATCAGCAATTTATCATTGTTCACATCAAACACTCTACACTCTTGACCAGGGAATATTTCTTCTGTCTAGTTTGGACAAGTGATGGTTAATCATCATTGTCAATTTGACTAGATTTAGAATTACTAGAAGACACACCTTTTGGTGTGCTTGTGAGAGCATTTCCAGAGAGGATTAACTATCAGAGAAGGGAACGAGACATGCCATGAATGTGAGTGACACAATTCCATGGGCTGGGGTCCCAGACTGAAGTGAAAGAAGAAAGTGAGCTAGCATCAGCTTTTATCTCTATTTCCAGACTGGAGTATATATGCCCCCTTGATCCTTGAGGTAAGCTCTGGCCATATGACTTCCTTTGTCCAAAATGAATTATGATATGGAAACATTTCTGAGCACCTGTGGCATCTTTCTTATTCTCTCATTCTCTGGTTGCGAGATACCAAAGCACCATGAGACATGGCATCAAATGCAGCCCCATGAGCCTGCATTCTGCCTGTTGGCATAAAAGTCTGAGCACAGAAACTGGCTAAAATTAATGAGTTTGGATTGTTCATTACTGCAAAATAGTACAAAATGCTTTGATATGTTATTTATTTATTAACTCTAATGGTTACATACTTGTTGGTAGCAGAGAAGAAGCAGGAAGGAAGGAGTTTATATTTCAGCTTACACTTCTATAGAGTAGGGGTCGCCATCATGGGGAAACATCACAGGAACAAGCAGCTGGCATCATATCATCACATCAACAGCGAAAAAGGAGAGAGAGAGAAAGAGAAAGAGAGAGAGAGAAGCAGCAAGCTGATCTCAAGGCTGGCCCCTAATTGTTGGGCCTTGAGAGGCCAGGGTGTGAGGCCTAGTGGAACTTCCTGAGCCTAGCTAAAGTTTGGCAAGCTAGGACTCAGCAAGACGCCTAATGGCTTCTTGCCTGCTACTTCTGCGCAAGAGTTGGTATTATCATTTCTATAGTCACAGTTTACTATTGGCCCTTACTTCTTCCCCCATCCTAAAATCCCTGCCTTTGTCCCCAACATTATATAGGCAACTGCTTGTAACAATAAAGCAAGTTCCTGTAATTTCCTGCTTCCAAAAGACTCCCGACTCAGTGTGGTTTTTCTCTGGTGACTAGGAGAGGTTCTGAGTCACCCGATGCTCATCTTTCTCCTCAACCTCTTGGGAGAACCCAGAAAGCTTGGTCCCCCCTCAGCACTAACCTACCTGCCTAAGAGGCGCCCAGGCACCTAATGACATAATTCCTCCAGCCCACATGGAGCAGTGCCACCAAGTGGGAATTAAGGATTCAAGCAGATGAGCCTATGGGGACATTTTACATTCAAACCACCATATTAATCACTGTATTTCAGGTATATCTCACAGTTTTATGTAGAACAAATTGTTCTATGAAATTTATTACTTACTTACTTTTATTTTTGCTTAAGTGTTTACAGGATAAAATTGAAAATAATATAAATTTAGAATTATTTTTGTTAAAATATTTCACTGATGAATATAGACTGTACATGTTGAAGGTACACATATGATCATTTGGTAGAAACATGCATTAAAAAAACAGGCTATATGCTATATGCTATATGTTTAGTCCCCAGAACCAGTTTATTTTCTAAGTGAAAGATTTCACACATTAACCAATATGTCCCCAGTTCCAGCCCCTGGCTCAAGTAAGTAGTATTTGGAGGGTTTGGGTCCCAGGAGAAAGTAAATTTGAATAATTCTACATATTTTGGCTCCAGAGAATGGCGGAGTAAGAGCAGAGTAAGAGACCATGAAACATCAAAGAGCAGAGAATAAGATTCTGAAAAAAGAAGAAAGGAAGAAAGAAAGAAAGAAAGAAAGAAAGAAAGAAAGAAAGAAAGAAAGAAAGAAAGAAAGAAGGAAAGAAAAAAAAGTTAGGAGTGGGAGATAAAACAGACAAAAATAACCAATGTTAAATTTAATTCTGGTAAATAAGAGATTGTATTTTTTTAAGTGAATAATGGTGGGTATCAAATCACTCTGATATTTAGATTCTGCTGAATAACTTTTAAAAGAAGGATATAACAGTTTAATTTTAAAATGTCAATAGTTACAATATACTGAAAATTTCAACCTTTACAGCTTAGGGGGTGAAATTTTAAATGTCAACTTCCAAATGTGCCTGGGGATACAGAGTTTTGTCAAAATTACTCTGGAGTATTCTGCTCCAACAGACTTTTCTTAGATGTTGGAAATGTACTTTAACTATGCCATCTGATACCATGGCCTTCATCCACGTGTGGTTGCACACTCATGAACTGTTGCTATGCAACTGGGGAACTGAATTGTCCCATTTTATTTATATTAATTTAATTGTAAGCAGGTCCACATGCCTATTAACTTTGAACATGCATTTTCAGAATGGATGTGAGCAAGGTGACTAGGTTATTGGACCAGGTATGAGTTACTTTCCTTATTGCTATGACAAAATACCTGACCTTGTCCCTTCTTATGGGAGGAGTGGTCCCTTTCAGGTCACAGTTTGAGGGCACAGTACACTGTGACAGGGAAAGCATGATTCCAAGAGCATCAGGCAGCTGGTCACATCATGCCATATTCAGGAGGCAGAGAGAAGTGAATGCTGAAGTTCAGTTCACTTTCTTTGTTTTATTCAGTATAGGGTCTCAGCCAATAAGATGGTGCTGCATGTAGGTAGGGTGAGTGTTCCCTACTAGAAAAACCACTCTGGAGACACCCACAATAGACATGCCTAGAGGTGTGTCTCCTAGATGACTCCAAATCTAGTCAAGTTGAATACCAAGAGTAACCACCACACATACCAGCAAGCATAATATATCTACCATTTTTGATGCATGAATATAAGTAATAAAACTTGAACTACAAATTAAGTTTATTTTTATTTTCGTAGTCATTGAATATATTCAAGTTGGTACCATTGTAAGCCTCCTCCCTGTCCTCCCTCCTCTACCAGGACCCTCCTTCTTGGGGCATATGCGTCATGCATTGTGAGGTTAGCCTTTAGTTTTGGGTAGGAGGAAATGTCTCTGTATATCATGACCCAATGTGTGGCTCTGACATTCTTTCTGCCCCCTCTTCCACAAATTTCCCTAAGCCATGTTGGGCTCATATTAGTCTACTTCCGTGTTGAGATCTTGGGTGCCTCTGTGTCTCTGGATATCTGGTTTGGTAGGGGTTGATTATTCTATGTCTATCCCCTTCACTGTTGTGCTGGTTCCCTGTTTGCCAAGAAAATATCATTCTTGCATGTTTTCCAAATTATTCTTAGTTTCAGCTGGGGCCCTTTTGAGGTATGATGGGGTGGTTCTCTCCTTAGGATCTGCATCTATCTGAAAAAGAGAAGGAGATTCTCCAATGGAGAGTAAAGTTAGCACCAAGTAGATCTGTTAACCATTGTTTTTTAGAGATAGTTTAGTGGAGAGCAGGTTTATTTTTGGATATGGTTCTGACTTGTTTCCCAGCTCCAGCTATGGGTTCTCTTCCACTAAGCAGATCAGTTAGCCAAATTGAGAGCAGTTGGTTTTCCACCATGGCTATACACCACTATTGCACTTGTATGACTTGTATGAGCATCATGACAGGTTGTTTGCTGCTAAGTAAGACAGACTATGCGTTACTTGGACAAATATTGGCCTTTATTCCACAGTCACTCATGTAGCACTTTCTGGCACTAGACACACTAACTTTCTGGGCACTGACTCCATTCCAGCTTCCATCCATGTCTCTCCATGCTACACATAAACAGTGTATGGTGTCTTCAGCAGTAGGGCCTTACCACTAACCTATGCCGGGTCCTCAAATGCTCTGACATAAATCTGTCTTCTTTTGGGAAACCTTGTAGGTCTCTGTGATCAAAAGCTCATTGTGGATGATTACCAGTTGATGGTACCAGGAGTTACAGGTCAGTGGCCAAGAAGAGAAGGAAGAACCAGATAAGTGATATAAAAGAGATAGAAGGATGACAGAGAAGAGGGAGGGAGGGAGGGAAGAGAGAGAGAGAGAGAGAGAGAGAGAGAGAGAGAGAGAGAGAGGCAGAAATATGAGGAGATAATGAGCAGTTTTTTTCATACCCTCTCCAGGGCCTTGTGAATATGGTGTTCCCTCTAAGGGCCTGCTGGAGGTTCACCCATTTGGTCTGTCTTTTAGGATGTAGAGTTTTATGGTACCATTGCCTTCTGGGTCCAGTTTTGTGTACTCCCCACCCTTCTCTAGCCTCCCCTCCCTCCCCACCCTCCCTATTGTCTGGTCCTCGAGATGACTGGCAGGTATGTGGGCGACATGGGAAGATTCAGGTTAGGAGCTGTAAATGAGTGAAACTATGCAGCGATTATCTTTCTGTGATTGGGTGAGTTCACTGAGAATAAGCTATTCCAGGCTCAACCTTTTTATTTTATTTTTTTCAAATTTCAGGAGGAATCTAGGAATGGGAAAAAACTTCCTGAACAAATCCCCAGTAGCATAGGATCTTAAACAATCACTCAACTAGTGGGATCTTAAGAAGCTGAAAAGTTTCTTCACAGACAAACATACAATAAACAGAGCCAATAGATTACCCACAGAATGGAATAAAATATTTGCTGAATATCCAACCAACAGAGGCCTAATTTCTAGAATCTACAAAGTACTCAAAAACCCAAACAACATAAAGTCAAACAACCCACTCACAAAATGGGTCAAGGAACTGGACAGGCAGTTCACAGAGGAAGAAATACAAATGGCAAACACATACATAAGGAAATGTTCATCATCCTTAATCATCAAGGAAATGAAAATTAAAACTACTATGAGATTCCACCTTACCCCAGTAAGGATAGCAAACCTCAAAAAATCCAAAGAACATAAGTTTTGGTGAGGATGTGGAGAAATAGGAACCCTCATCCACTGTTGGTGGGAATGTAAGATGGTACAACCACTTTGGAAAGCAATATGGAGACTCCTAAAAAAGTTGACTATGGAGTTACCAACTGACCCAGGTATTCCCTTATTGGGCATATACCCTAAAAGCTCCACACCTCAGCTCAGAGAGATTTGCTCAACCATGTTTATAGCTGCTTAATTCATAATAGCCAAGAGCTGCAATCAACCCAGATGTCTATCAGTAGATGACTGGATAACTAAGATGTGGTATATCTACACAATGGAATTCTACACAGCAATAAGGATAAATGACACAAATTAATGTTTAAGATATTTAAAGTCTTTTGTTTCCTCTGATGACTAAAACTTTTAATTCATCAAAATCTTCTAAATAAAACTATTGTTTCCCTAGATGTTTTAACAAGATGCTCAGTCTGTGTTTCAGTTAATCAAGTCATTGCACCAGCTATCACATTGCTGGGGGATATGCCAAGCTGATTCTTTGGCCACATATCTGACCTGTATTTTAGCCATCACCTGTTCTTTGAAAGGTATTGCCCAACCTTTCCTTTACGGAATTCTCAAATTCATATGTGTTCCATGGCAACCTGAATATATATCCATGTATTCAGTGTAGGCACTGAGCAAGTAGGCTATATTGAATGCCTCTGGGCTTCTGGCACTAATAAAAGATGAGACTAAATTCTGTGTAATCAGCTTCTCACTCTCATTTGGAAATTAAGACTTGGAATGGATTTTGTGAGGCACTGCAGTCCCTATTACTGTCATTGTTTTTACTGACAGCCCAAGAATTGGCAGGGTGCTTGGTGTTTTGGAAGGACAATGATAGTAAAATAGCTATTGGAGAGCTGGAGGTTTCAGGCCGAAGTAAAGCAAGAGGAGAGAATTACTCAAGTGACTGGAGTTCCACTGGTAGCAGGGATAAAGCAAGCAGGAAGGCAGGTGTTTAATATTACAGAGACAGACTTGAAGACCATTATTCTGCTCCAGTAGGGGTACATGCCACTGGGAAGCTGCAAGAGGCTAAGCTTGCATCTCACCCACTTGATGGACAATGTCATTTTTTTTTCTTCATCTTGCAAGACAGCAGATGGTTAATGTCTCGTTCCTCTGACCAAATAGCCAATACAACCAGCTTAAAGAAGGAAGAATTGATTTTTGCTAATGGGCTGGGGGGATATAGTGTAGAAGGCACTCATGGTAGTGGGAATGTAAGGCTGCTTGTTCACATCTCAGCAGAGGAGAATGTCAGCACTGAGCATTCAGCTAGCTTTCTCCTCTTGCCCCTTTTGTGCAGTAGCATTCCAGTCCGTGGGATGGTGCCACACACAGTCAGGGTGATTCTTCCCTTCTTGGCTGATTCTCTTTGGAAATACCTTCACACACACATCAAAGATGTGCTTCACTAATATCCTTCCCAGTTGTTTCTTAACCCAATTAAAACTGAAAATAAAAAGTAAGTATCACAAGTCATTTTTCTAGATCTCAGCATGATGGGCAACACTAGAGAGGTCACACTAACTCAGAAAGTATAGTAGATTTTTTTTTTTAGTTCTCTCTCTCTCTCTCTCTCTCTGTGTGTGTGTGTGTGTGTGTGTGTGTGTGTGTGTGTTTAGGTGCACATAGGACACAGTGCATGAGGCCAGAAGACAGCCTCAATTGTTGGTCCTTATGTAGAATGTGCACATTCATACTCTCACACACGTGCATCAGTCAATGGCTTATTGGAGCTCAGGAGAGCCATCTGTGTGTCTCTTCACAAGTTCACATTCAATGACATCCAGGGGAACCTGGAAACATTGATGTGGTGTCTGTTAACATAATGGGAATTGACAAGTTTTACAAATCAGGCATATGCCCCAACCCCATCAGTGGTGGAACACATGCCATCCCACTGATGGGTGAGTGTCCCTCATGGCCAGAAGGCCATTAGTGCAACATGTCTTTGAGTTGAATAGACTTTTGTTGAGCTGGCAATGGAACAAAGGTGATCTATAGAAAGGAAAATGTATTCAATGCAGAAGTCCAAGCAGTTGCTGACGAAGGGGAGGGAATGACAATGAGTCCTGGCACCAGTGGCAGCACAAGTGAAGTGTGGTGGCTGAGAGCCTGGTGTGCATGCTCAGGTACAAGTTTGTGGGCTGCAGAGAGGAGACTTGAAAACCCAGTAATGTGTGCTGATCCCCACCATAGTGGCCATCTCTGCCTGAGAACACATGAGGGACACTCTCCTGAATCACAGAGAAGCTCTCAATGGAAGGAACCTGTCCTGGTGTCTGCCTCTGCTATACAGGTGCAGCAACCAGCAGAGAATGGTGCAGAGGACATTGGCCTCACTCAGACTCTGAGGCCCTAGGCCTATCATCGTCAGGTATTCAGTTGAGAGACCTGAATACCAAGATGAAGATATGATGTTTTGTGATTGGAGAAATAGTTAATCTCTATAAAGATGAATGATACACAAATGATTAACATGTAGGGCACAGACAGACAAATAAATAGCAGGTAGAGGGGGCTGGAGAAGATGTTCAGTGGTTAAGGTGCTTGCCTACAAAACCTAAGGACCCAGGTTCTATTCCCAGTAACCATGTAAAGCTTGATACACAAGGTGGCTCATGCGTCAGGAACTTGTTTACATTGGCTAGAGGCCCTGGAGTGCCCATTCTCTCTCTCTCTCTCTCTTTCTCTCTCTCTCTCCCTTTCATAAATGAATAAAATAATTTTAAAAACAATAAGTAGATACGTGACAGGAGTGAGGGAGGTAGAGAAAAAGAGAAAATGAGGCTGGGGAGATGACTCAGACAGTAAAGTGCTTGTAGCAAAAACAAAAGGACCTGAGTTCAGATCCCTAGCCCTCACATAAATGATAGGTGTAGTGGAATGTGACTATAGACCCAGTACTGAGGAGGTGGGATAGGAGGGTCCTTAAGGCTCATTGGCTAGTTAGTTTAGCCAAACTGGTAAACTCTAGGACAAGTGACAGAACCTTTTTCAAAAGGTAGAGAATGGCAGAAGGCATTCAGTGTTGAACTTTGGCCTCCGCATGTGCACATGCACCATGCATATTCACACACGTATGAACATGCATACACACCAATGCATGGATGCTGCCTGAATGGTTTTGTATGTGTGTGTGTATGTTATGTGCATATTTGTGCACGTGTGCACTCCCCAAGCACATGCATGAGGAGATCAGATGAGTATGCTTGGTGTCCTTCTCTATCACTCATGTTTCCTTGAGACAGTCTCTCACGGAACCTGCAACTGTCATTTTCAGTCAGTCTGACTGACCAGTGAGCTCCAGTGATTCCTTGCTCTCTGCTCCCCACAAGACTGGAGGGATAGGCATAGGTGACCATGCTCAACTGTTTGCCTCGGTGTCACAGAAACAAACTCAGGGTAAATCAGGTCCTTTCAGGTCCTCGAGCTTGCACAGCAGGCACTTCTCCTGCTTATGCATCTCTCTGGCTCTTGAAATTGTTTTAATATAAATCTCTTTAGGATTTATAATCAGAAATGGTTTGATTTGTATACCTATTTTCTATGCCTATATACACAGAGCTGTGTAAAAAATTTCTTAGGTTACATCTGGGATATAGCTCTTTGATTGAGTGCTTACTTAACATGCCCATGTTTAATCCCCCAGTGTGGCAAAAAAAAAAAAAAATCTTAGTGTGGCAAAAAAAAATGAGTTATGAGTGGAGAAGCCCTGTCAACACAACACCCATGTCTATGGGTACTGAGGGCCAGAGATGGGAAGGTTCATAGTGGCACATAGTGGGACAGATATCTCCCTAAAAGATGTAGCATTCTGGGCTGGAGAGATGGCTTAGCAGTTAAGCGCTTGCCTGTGAAGCCTAAGGACCTTGGTTTTAGGCTCAATTCTCCAGGACCCACGTTAGCCAGATGCACAAGGCGGAGCAAACACCTGGAGTTCATTTGCAGTGACTGGAGGCCCTGGCATTCCCATTCTCTTTCTCTCTCTCTCTCTCTACCTTTCTGTCTGTGTCTGTTGCTCTCAAATAAATAAATAAAAATAAAAGAAAAAAATGTAGCGTTCTGTTAGTTTTTTGTCAGAGGAGGATAATTAGACGGCTAAAACATGTGACTTCTTATGAAATGGTAACTTTGGATCCTGTGCTAATTGCAAGGGAGAATTAATTCCTTGCAACTTCTGGACCTCAGCCAAGAAGGCTTGTGGAGATGGCAAGACTACAGAACCCTTTAAAGGCTCACTCCATATGAGCCACAAGCTGGTACCAGCTCTCACTTGTGAGCTCTGCCACAGGGACATGCAGAGGGACCACATATGGCTACACTCTCTGCTGGAGCATCCTCACAGTGCAGTTGCCTTGGAATTCATCATTTCAGCTCCAAGCTCCCAGAGCAAATGTCATGAGAGGAATTCGGAGGCCCACCCTACCTACACACCCTCACTCCTGGGTCTCAGAGTATCATGTTAAATTCACCGCATGCCTCCTCTTAGCTATGAACACTGGAAACATTATGGCAGGTGATATCTTTGGAGCAGCAATGGTACTGAGAGGAGATAGCAGCTGAATGGAGACTTGAATCAATCAATTAAAAGCATGTGCTGCTCCTTTTTGTTTATGCCAGTGTCAGTCTTCACCTCCAGGCTCTCCTTTGTTGTTTACAGCTAGTGGAGCACTTAGCTTTCAGCCGGCGTCATTACTGAAACTGGTAATGGCTGTGAAATTGTTACTTAAGGGGTGTAGGAAGTGGAGCATCTGGTATCTGACAACAGCAGTGCTCTCACATGGGGGCCACTAAGTCCTGGGCAGAGACCACAGAGTGCTATCTTGGAAGTGAGCTGCGAGCACTGAGCCATGGTGCCTGTGGTTCAGCAAGGAGACATGGCAGGGGTGATGGGGAGGGAACAGGGACAGCATGATCAAACCCTCCTCCAACACGGCCCTCTCCAGGCCATGGCTGTCAGTGACCATCTGTGTAGAAGAGTCATTCAGTGGGACAGAAATAAGTAGAACACTTTGTTTTTTTTATAATTAATGACATTTTATTGTAGTTGCCTTCTTGTTGCTGGGACAAAGCACCCAACCAAAAGCAGGTGATGGGAGGGAAGATTTTATTTTGGCTTTGGCTTACAGTCTTGAAGGAAAGCTTCATGATGGCAGGAAAGCATGGCATGTGCACAGGCTGGACACCACCTCGGCCACAATAGTGGAAAATAGCAGGAGGTGAGTGAACTAAACTCTAGTAAGGATAACTAGATATAACACTCCTGAGCCATCTCCCAGCAACAAACCTCCTCCAGGAAAGCTCCATCTCCAAAACTCCCATCAGCTGGAAATGAACATTCAAAACACATGAGTTTGTGAGGGATACCTAATTCAAAACCACACACATTTTCAAAAAGCTTGATTTTGTTGTTTATGTTCCCCCTATTACCCCACTCTGTATTTTCCAGTTCTCTCCACACTCCTTCTCTGTGCATGCCATACGTATACTTTTACCTTCCCCTCTTCCAGCTCATCTGTTCATGCTCACTTTTGGTGACAGTCCTGTGTTTATATGTTTTATCTACATTTGTCTCCCCATATATGTACATAATTACAGATATCACAAGCTTAAAAGAATTGGAAATGGTCTACATGCCTAGTAACAGATAAATGGATAATGAAAAGGGAATTCTATTTTGCAGTCCATAACCCTTTACTACTATAGGATGGAGAAAATTACCTTTTTTTTCTATTCAAAAAATAAGTATTTCAAGACTTTACCCCTCAGTGAGTAGTTATGGCAGTTAATATTAACAGTTGTTAGGAGAGAGGGGTGCAAAAAGTCCCGATGCTCCTGAGGAATTGCAAGCAGTTAGCATTGCTGCTTCGGGGTTCATGAGGCCCCACCCATTCTTGGGATTTATATACAGTTAACTGTTAACCCATTCTTGGGATTTATATACAGTTAACTGTTGCTACAGCCATTCCTAAGGGTCTATTTGCAGTTAATGATTCCCTGAGAATTAAAAGGCATTTTCTTTAGCAGAGTAGCCACTGGTTAAGTTGTCCATGCTCAGGTGAGTAAACTTTACCCATGCTCCTATTCAATTATAAAATCAAACTGTGCCACAAAAATAATAAAAATAAATGAAAGTAGAAAGGGGACTAGGTGGAAAGAGAAAAGAGATGAGCAGGAGTGGGAAAGGTGCAAGAGAAAGTAACGGGCATGGATATGATCCAGCTTGTTCTATGTATAATTAACATATGGTAGTAAAAATATTAAATTGTACTCTTCCCAGTGATAGTGGGTCAGTTTGTTTCATACTTCATCAGGTGAATACACCCTCATGTGCTCTCACCCCTGCTCTGTGCTTATGTGTATGTAGAGATCAAGGGAGCTTTCTCCTGAGAGGAATGAGTAGACATTTGTTGTACCTCTCCCCAATGCCTGTCCTATCCTACACACCTCTCTACACTGCACCAGGAGGCCATCATAGTATGTGTGAAACATGAGTACAAGCTGGTGGTCCCTCCTTATCAGTGTGAGCCTTTGTTAGTAACAAATGCTCCAGTATCATAATGATCAGCTAGGATTGTGAGAGAGAAAAAGATAAGGCCAGTATTTTGGTCCTGTGACCCCAAACAGGAATTTCTCCACAGCAAGAAAGTTGACTTCAGTGACAGATTTGCTGGAGTGCATGAGCTAAGGCTCTGAAGTCTTCTGGATCCTTGTCCTGTTGTAGTGAGTTACAAGGTTGACTAGCAGGTGGGAAGAACATCTTGCACTATGGGTAGTGGAGGAGGCTAGGATGCAAAGAATGAATCTTACTTGGCAGGCATAAATAGAGGCTAGAGGGCTGAAAAGAGGACTCTCTAGGTAAGAATTATTTGCTCCTTCCTCCAGGGTTATGTTTGTGGCAGTGGCCACAAGTGGAGGAAAGTGGGAGGATGTTGCAATCAGGTTTGTATTGCTGGCATAAGTTACCCAACAACGAGCATATTGTGGGTAAAAATGGCTTATTTTGGCTTTCAGACTTGAGGGGAAACTGCATGGTGGCAGGGGGAAATGATGGCACCAGCAAAGGGTGGACATCACTTCGTGGTAAGGGGAAACTGGGTATAATACCCATAAGCCTTCCCCCAACTGCCTCCAGGAGGCATTAATTCCCAAATCTCCATCAGATGGGAACTTAGCATTCAGAAGACATATGTTTATGGAGGACACCTGAATCAAACCACCACATTCTGCCCTGGGCCTCCATGAACTGATAACCATACATGATGCAAAATGCATTTAGTCCAACTTTAAAAACATTTATCATACTAATAACTGGGGGCTAACTCCACAATGCACGACCCATTTTCAATAATAAGGAGGGTCTAATGGGAGGGGGTAGATCACAGATGAGCCTAAACAATGGTACCAAACTGCCTGTATTTACTGAAAAGAAAACTAATAAATTAAATTTAAAAAAAAAAAGTTTTTTTTATCAATTCCAATCATGTTCAATTATCTCCATAGTCCAAAATCTTTTAATTGAGCCAAAATACCAAAAAATCCCCTCAAAACCCATAATAGCACAAAATAAACATTCACACTGCAAAAGAAAGCATTGGGCATAGCAAAGAAATATTCAAACAATACAAGACTTAAATGCAAGTCAGTTTCAAATTTCCAAGCCTGATAATTCCAACCAGTAATAAGTCTCTGGAGTTCCAATTCTTAGCCTTCCAGCTAGGATACTCACAGTTCTAGAAAATTTCATCTAGGACTAGCAGCCATGTTGTAGTACCAGCATCTCCACTGAGTCTCCACTGGAACCCATGATCAATCCTCATGGCTCCATCTGTTTTCCATGAAGGCAATCCAACAAACTTGCTTCACACTCCCCATGGTCATTTCTAAAACACATGACCATGTTGCAAATTAAATGGTCTTCCTTTACTGCATTTCTTATGCTCCATAGAACTAGCTAGAGTGCCGATTTGTTAATCCAGGGGGAATAAAGCAGACTTTGAAGAATAGAACATTCCTTCAGCATTCAGACCCCTTCAAATGACTTCATTCTTTCAGTTGTCCCAATGCAGGTCAGCTGGCCCAATCTCAATGGCAGTAATCTCTCATACAATTGCAGCTGAACAGGCAGCTCAACCCAAAGATTTCATTTATTTCTGCGCCATATCCCTCTGCTCACATCATTCAGTTTCTACACAAAATAACCCTGCACAAGTTCTCAGGACAAGGGAGTAATAGCAAGCCTCTCACACAAACTGCTTGTATCCTAGTCCAAGCAAAGGTCTTTATCACCCTCATAAGCCAAACCTCATAATCCATAGTTCTTACTACATTCAGGTCTTTCAACTGCAAAGCATCTCCTAGGCCAAGGTTTTGAATTCTTCCACATTCCTCTTGAAAATCAGCTTCAAAAGGCCAAAGCCACACAGTCAGATGTCAACCAAGAATCCTACTCCTCTGGTACCAACTTTACTGTTGCAGTCAGGTTCTCATTGCTGGCAGAAATCACCTGACCAAGAGCAACTTGTGGGGAAAAAAAGGTTTATATGGGTTTATAGACTTGAGGGGAAGCTCCATAGTGGCAGAAGAAAATTATGGCATGAGCAGAGGGTGGACATCACCTCCTGACAAACAACAAATGGACCACAGCAACAGGAGAGTATGCCAAACACTGGGAAGAGGAAAACTGGCAGTAACACCCATAAGCCCACCTCCAACAATACACTGCCTCCAAGAGGCATTAATTACCCAATCTCTATCACCTGGGAACCTAGCATTCAGAACACCTAAGTTTATGGGGGACATCTGAGTGAAACCACCCAGGTTGGTAAACCCTGATCTCAGAGAAATGAATGTGTTACAAACTTGCTGAAACTCCCAGACCAGGACTGTGACCCAGAAGAGGATTCCCTGTAGGTTGTTTCAAAATATTAGTCAATTGACATATCAAAATACTTGAAAGAACAACTTACAGGGGAGAAAAATTAATTTGGCTCATGGTTTAAGAGACATTGGTCCACAGTGAAAGACAGCAGTATAGGAAGAGAGCAGGGTAAGATACAGCCCCCAAAGGCTTCACCCCTGGACCTACAACCTCAGTCAGGCCCTGTCTCCCAAAACTGCACCACCAGTTGGTGACCCAGAATTCCACATACAAACTTGTTGGGGATGTTTCATATTGACATATATCCTTATACAACAATTAAAGATTCAGGGCCTTGTGAGGTGGGCTCCCTTGTAAGGAGAGGTGGGTGAGAGGCCAATGTTACCCTTGTGTGGCTGAAAAGTTTCCATGAATGTTTCCCCAGACCTCCCATCTGTTACATTGCCTGGCATGTGAGAGCAGAGGTCACTGCTCTGTGACCTTTAGCAAGTTACTATCCTTCTGTGGGCCTACATAGAGTACATCAGTTACTTTACAGACAAGAAGTAACCCTTTGTTTGGTAACAGCGGTGTTTTCAGATGGGACTCTTGTGTGTGCTGTAATGAGTATCCACACTGTTAGAAGTGGTATTTTCAACAGCTTCAAGCAAAGACTCATTTACCAAGCTGTTCATCTGCCACATGCTCACTGGAGAGCATCATATAGAACAGATTTTAATTGTACACATGTTTGGGTGGAAATTTTCTCCACTAAAGACTGGAACAAGCCATGGAAAGGATCTGGGTCATGGCTAGAGTTGTGAGTTAGAATGTGACCTTTGTTTCAGATGTAAGATGAGGTCACTATTGATTAGGGTCCAATCTAAACGCAGTGTCTAGGGTCTACATATAAAGTTCATGAGAGGGACACAGGCCACAGGAGGCTTACAGTGACATCTTTTCCCTCTAGAAGTGGCAAGAGGCAGCAAAGGGTCTCTCATAGGATCCAGAAGTTGCACAGGCCTGCAGCAACCTTGAGCTTGGCCTTTGCCTGGCAAAACTCTGAGCTAATAAATGTCAGATGTCTTCAGTTACCCATTCATAGTACATTGTCTCCATGGGGCAAGGAAGCTAGCATTAGCTGCCGCATTCCAGCTACCAAAGGAATACACTATGGACCCAGGAACTGCTCTATGCTGTTCACCAAGGAGTCTCACAGCCTTCAAAATCCACCTCATCACACTGTCCACCCTCATCCATAGGTCTGCAGCCTCCTCTGCTATCCTGACTCTCAGTTTGGTGACAAGTCTCTTTTGAGACTTTGGGAGTTCTGTGATATAAATGAAACCCTGATTTAGCCTAGCCACCAACCAGCACAGGTTCCCTCCCATCACAGGACATAAGTAAGCATGACAATCCCTGGCCTCTCCTTGTTTCTGTGCCCGAAAGGGGTAGATTACATTGATTTCCAGGCTGGCAAGGAGAATGCAAATATTTCTTAAGCTTTAAAAATCTAAAGAGCTGCCTATAAGGAGTCAATTATAATCATAATTTTTCACATTGAAATCAATAATATTTATTGAATATATATTTATTTAAATATATGCATATATTCAACAATGTTTCATTTAGCATCAGGGTTTCTGGAATTAATTAAAGTTGGTTTTTGGCTTATCAGAAAAAAATAATAATTCAATGTTACAAGGGTCATGTATTGTTTGCTAAGTAAAATAAATAAATGAACTCTTAGGTACAGACTGTAGGACTGACCTGTTATGCACGAAAGAAGTCAGACCAACAAGAGTCCTAACTAGACTTTGGGTCTCCCATGAAGCCCTAATGGCTCCAGTCACTGGCTACACAGAAGAGTCCCACAGAGTGTACTGACACCTCTCAAAGCTGATGTACCCAGTGACCAGCTAGAGGATCTCCAGCAGTGTGGCTTCTGAGGAGACTGGCAAACAAGCGGGGTTCTGCTCCTGCTCCCTCCACCTGTTATTGCGGGAAGGGGAGCAGAGGCGGCTCTGAGAGTGCCACAAAGTCCCAGTCACAGAGAGCATGTGGACCAGGACAAGGCTACTTACCTGAACTGACAGGGCTATGTATTTCTCCCAAAGAGAAAATCTTGTTTTCATGAAGTGCTGGTTATTCACAAGAATCCATAAACACTACTCACAGAAGATGTGGTGTCACAATAGTGCACCAATCAAGGAACAACCCTTGTTATGCAAATGAAGGTCTGCATTTGCAACAGTAATCTTCACCATTGTTGTGATTAAATCCCTGAGAGGAATACAGGGAGGAATTGTTTATTTTTGTTCATGGTTTCATCAAAGCAGGGAAAGCAGGGCAAAGCAGCTCATACCAGGACAGACAAAAAGCAACAGAAAGCAGAAAGAGGACTGTAGGAAAGAACCAGAGCCCTACCACCTGCTTCTCACCACCCCCAAATAACGCTGTCAAATTATGAATCTAGGGCTGCAGAGATGGTTTAGCAGTTAAGATGCTTCCCTGTGAAGCCTAAGGATCTAGGTTTAGTTCCCCAGTGCCCACATAAGCCAGATGCACAAGGTATTTCATGCATCTAGAGTTTGTTTGTAGTGGCTAGAGGCCTTAGTGTGCCCATTGTCTCTTCCTGGCTCTCTCTTTCTCTGTGTCTTTCCAATAAATTAATAAAATATTTTTAAATATGAATACATCAATAAATTTATCTATTGAATGGGTTACAGTACTCAGGAAACCCACCAGATGGCAAGTAAGGCCCTACACAGGAGCCTGTGGAGAGGGGCCACTCCATATTCAATCCCCAGCAAGTAATTTCCTATCTGGGGAGGAAGGTTT
The DNA here is from genome assembly GCF_020740685.1 of Jaculus jaculus. Taxonomy (NCBI): domain Eukaryota; kingdom Metazoa; phylum Chordata; class Mammalia; order Rodentia; family Dipodidae; genus Jaculus; species Jaculus jaculus. The sequence goes on from NC_059109.1 coordinate 76,778,581, forward strand.
CCTGCAGTGTAGAAATGAGGGTAGTTTCTTTCTCTTCACAGATTAGGCATAGATAGATCGAATGAAATTTGAAAGATGGCTCTGCATGTCTCCCTTTCCCTCCCATGTGCCCTTGAGTTCTAGCTGTTGGCTTGATTGCTTGCCAGGGGAGTAGGCTATAAACTAAAGAGAGTCTTTATGCTGGAGTTGTCTACAGAAGATATTTTCTGCTGGGGTGGGGTCATGCCTACAGGGAAACAAACCAGGGGGACCCTTCTAATATACTGAGTGTCAAGAGGAAAGCCTGGATCAGTAGCACTAGGACCATATGCACGAGACACTTAGTGCGAAGGTGGCCTGAAGAAGTCACTGAGCATCTGCTGTTTTGGCAAAGAAGCATGTGTATGGGGTGAGGGTGGGCAAAGACTCCTATGCTCAAGAGAAAAGAGGTCTCCAAGCAGGCAGCTGGCCTGGCGGGTGGAGGGGCTTCTGTACACATGATGTCCAGGCGTTGGCCCCAGCTGCAAAGCTCTGCAGCTTGTTCTTTCCCTCACTGCTCCCCACTGTTGAGTTGATAGGCAGCCAGGAAGCTTACCTCCTCAAGCTGGCTTAGTTGTCTTTGAAGCTGACAGGGAAAAGAGATGAGATTGAACTATGATCAGAGTAGCAAGTGTCATATAGTCAGAGCTGTCATATACAGGTATCCGGGTTGTATATTGTTCAATTCTAGGAGGCTGCATTTATAATGTAGTCTATATGAATAGAACCTTCTAGGATGGCTCAGAGTTCCAATTTCATGGTCATACCTGAGTATGATCTTAATTATACAGAATTCTGGACAGAGTGTGAGTTACAAAATACATAACCGAATGATGTTTAAAATGTTATAATTTGGGTTTAGAGTGATGGAAGTTTGGGTGTCTTCACTGATTGAGTTATTCAATGCATATTCAGTGCACTCAGGTGCATCTAGCAGACATCTCAGATGCAACTGATAAAATCAGGCTGCTTTCCGTTTATGACTGTTTGGTGTGACAATATTGTAAAAGTTTGGATTGTAAGAGCCACAGGGTGGGTATCCTGAGGCACAATCTCTTCTCTCAGAGACTGAATGAGGCTCTAAGTACAATACCAAGGATCCTACTTAGGAAGGCTCTTCGGGAATTGAGATGGGGGTGAGGATATATAAGACTATAACCTATGTAAAATACACACACCCATATATAGAAATAAAGATTTCTAGCCTCTCTTATATATCTAGAGGATAGGCCTAGTGTGAGGGGTAGCCAGCATTTGGGAGGGGCCATATAACTATCCAACTTCAGTCCCCTATTAATGTAGTCTGCAGTGTCAGCTAATGGCCCAGGCTCTGCCTTCAGTGCCTCTCAGTGTTTAGTTCGTCCTCCACTTACTGCAGGCTGCTAGTGGTTAAAGCCTAGATGCCCAGAGACCCCTCCCCCTTCTGGAAGCCTCACAAGGGCACTTCCATCATGTGACTACACCTTTTGTTTTACCAATGACTTACGCATCCTTAGGCCACACCACTCCCTCGGGACCTACCCCAGTTGCCGCTTTTATCCACTCCACCCTCTGGGGCAAGGAGTCTCCTCCCTGTAAGCAATTTCAAATCTCCAGTGCACGGAGCAGCTGCTTGTCACCAGTCACCCCGGCACTGGCACTGCTTTTCCTGATGCTCCTAGTAATGCCTAGCTGACAGCAAGACATCAAAACAACTGGGGGTGCATTTTAGCACTTGGGAAGTAGAGACAGGTCATCCTAGACTACATAACAAATTAAAAACTAACATGAGCTACATAAGACCCTGTCTCAAAAAAACCAATCAGCTAACCAAGCCAAACAAAACTTAGCTTAATTTCAAATTTAACTTTTCTAAAAAGTGGCAGTTAAACACTGAAATGTTCCTTTAACATAGGGTATGTACCCTAGGAATGCCAGACTCATGGGAATGATGAAAAATACCAGGATTGGTGAGTCAGGAGAGGGCTCCATGGATAATGTGCTTGCCACATGAGCATGAATACTGAGCACGCATGTAATAGTGGGGTGCATGTCTCAGGCTGGGAAAGGGTAAACAGGGAGAATACCTGGGGCTAACTGACGAGCTAGTCTAGTTGAATTGGCAAGCTCCAGGTTCAGTGAGAGACCCTGTCTCAAAAATAAGATGGAGGGTGATTGAGGAAAACCCACCATTGACCTCTGGCCTCCACATGCGCATGCATGCATATGCACCCACATGAGCACACACAGACAAGCACACCACACACAAAAAGATGTCAGAACTTGTCAGCATCTTTAATTATCTGAACACTTTTAATTTCTACCTGTGACATGCTATCTAACATATAGCACTTGATAGTTGAAATTTCAAGTTGATAAATATATATGCTGATAGCAACATCCCAGACTATGTTTCCTGATGTGGTATTTTATAACAAATTGAAATCTGTAGCACTGTTTTTCTTAGCTGCATGAATAAATTGGAATACTCCCAAAGACAGAACACAGAGGTTCTGCAGAGTCTAATCCTGTAATTGAAGGAGCAGCCTGGTGTCACTCCAAAGAAATGTGGGGACAGCCCTTAAAGAATGGCCAGTACATCTGAACAAGCTCATTTTACATCCTTGTTGGCCAGGGAATAGCCAAGACAAGGGCTGGGACTAAAAGCAGCTCTGATAAGAGTTAAATACTACTTGCTACATAATATGTGGATTTGGCAAGAAAATAGTATTGTCATTATTTTCTGATTACAGAGAAATGAGAAACAGTGATTGTAGATATGACAATATCTCTCCTACCTATCAGAAAACTGAGAGATTTCATTTTCTTTTTGCTACAATTAACAAGAGAAAATAAGTAAGGAGTGAGGAACAGTTCCAAAGAGCTTTGCTGTGATCCGACAGTTTTTGTTGTTGTTGCTGTTGGACCATGAACACCTGCCCACTCCAATAATTAGGAGGTGTCCACTAGCAGTGTACAGCCATGTGCATACCATCCTGCAGTTAGCCCATATGGAGCCACTCTGCACAGACAGAGGGCCTCGTGCAACTGTGGGTGACTGGGCACCAGCACTTGGCAGCACTTGGCCCATGGGGAGAGCATGTTCTCTTCTCACATTCTGAGCTCATCAGGTGGGTTTGTGAAAAAGACCCAACCAAGTTAGGTAGCTGCTCAAGTTGGGCAACAGTAGATTCCAATGCTTGCAACTTCCTGGGAACACATGTCCAATGCTTGTATGCAATACAATATTCTGTTCTCCTGCTTTCCCAGAAGTCTCCCCTTGTCCTGCTTCTCTGCCCCTCTCTCTTTCATTTTTAATATCTCCTATTCTTTTCCTCACCCTTCCCCTCTCATCTTTTCTACAATCCCACACATATATATGCACTTACAAATTTTAAATAAATCTGACACAAAACACTGAAATTGTTTATGAGCCTATGTTGTTTCTGTCTTATCATTTTGAATCCCCATTTTTGGTGCACATTTTATCATGCACATAGGTATTTTTAATAGTGCAAGTGTCGAGTCATACATAAACATGCCTTTGAGCGCATGCTAGAAATCCAGTCCTGTGTAGCTTTGTATGTGCAGGTGTGGGACTTCACACTGCACATGATGCAGGGGGTTAGCTCAGGCCACTGAAGCCACATATGCCCATCAGCTGGGCACAAGCAGCAGTGGTGGGGATGCAAACAACTGGCACACTCAGTTCTGCCTTTGCTCAGGGTTGTTGATGGGTCCAGAAGGCAGTGGAGACTGACTTCCCTGTAGCTCCTCCCACTGGCTGGGATAGCCATGACGAAAGGCATGGGAAGCCATGGGCCAAAAACAGCTTGATGGCCTTCTGCCCTGATACCTGAGTGACCGAGTGGAACAGAGCCACCTGCCACCTGGAAGAGCCTTAGTGGATTACGACAGTGAGAGACATGCGATTATTTGTTTACAAAGTCACCACTGCTTAATCAACTTTATTAGACAGTTGCAAATGAAATCATCACCACTGGCCAGCTGAAGAAGTGACTAGAGGGGAGGAGTAGACACTAATTCATAGGGTAGAGGTTAGCAAAAGAACCAGATTGAGAACACTAGCACATATTAATGTCAGGGATACATTTATGTATGTTAATGCATGTCAACCATTTCCATATGTTGGTGTTAAGGCCCATTTGTGTCTGTTAATTCTAGGATCCAAAGAGAAGAAAGTAGAGAGGGGGTTGGGAAGGCTTTATCATGGTCACCATGATCTACTCTTCTTTCACTGCATCTATTTTCTGCTAACTGAATTCCAAGAAGAGATTTCTCAGGTGAATGGGCTTTGGTCAAATATTTATCTCTGATCTTAGACAAGGCCTGGCACAACAGAGGGGCAAAGATTTCCTAAGCAGCTATGCAGAATTTGAAAGACCAACAAGGAGGTGCAAAGATAACACTATGCCTCAATTCTATGTCCAGGTCATCAGCTCTTAACAAGTGCTCCAACTTTTGTTGCTGGATCCTGTGTTTGCAACAGCACATGTGCACTGGACAGAGACTGCACAGTATCAATATTACACAATATACATGCTAATACTCTGCACTCCAGCCTCTACTGTGTTTTAGAAGCACAATACCCCCTTCATACAAGCATATTTCTTTATATCAACCCACTCCACGTGGGCACATGAGGAGGGAAATTATGATGTATTATTAACTGCAGACCTGCAACAAGGGTCTTCTGAAATCAAGTACAGTGTTTATCTGTGGTAATGAGGCTGTCAGGGTAACCTGTATTTATGGAACCACAGTAGGTTATAAAACTTCCATTAATGACTATATGGAACTTGGTTGTCATAAACAAAGAAGAAATTTGCATTTGGTTCAGACCTAGTGAAGCAAGTATCATGGGTTTTAAGAACTGCCTTTCATAGGCTTTCACACACTGCCCCTTAGAACACTGGGAGGAGTGTCTCTGAGGAGCTGTGCTCAGTATTCACACAGTGTTAGCCTCTATGTGGATAGGCATCTCTTGTCTACTCAATGTCAGGGCAGCTGAACATACACTGGCCACTTGTATCCAAGAAAGACAATTCCAAGAACCCTGTACAGAACTCCAAAAAGGTTTTCCTTCTGGGCATGATGGAGTACACCATGGTTCATGCAGTTACAGTAGAAATTATTAGCAAAAACTATTGGGTTAATTCCTTGTGGGTTAAATAAGTGACCATGTTCATTTTCAGGGTCTTAAAAACATTCAGAGTAGAAGCACCATCCCAATTCCAAATGACCCATTTTAGAATAAAATCTAAGCAAATGTACATTCATTTTATGCCAGGAAAGGCTGTTTGCTGATATCACCCATGTAGAAAAGAAATTGCCAAAGCCAGGTTGATGACCAGTTAAAGCAAATTGGATTCAATCAAATAGGTACACAGACAAGGGGGCGCATGCGTCTGGGGTTCGTTTGCGTGGTTGGAAGCCCTGGCGCACCCAGTTCTCTCTCTCTCTCTCTCTCTCTCTCTCTCTTTCTTCCCTCTTTCTCTCTCTCTCTGCCACTGTCAAATAAATAAACAACAACAAAAAATTGGTGCATAGTAGTTGGAATAGCCTTCAGATCCCACCCTAGCATAGCAGTATCTAAGAATAGTAGCTGTCCACAGTGGATTCAACATTTCTCACCAGCATGTTTTGGTTGCCTACAATTTAATTTAGTTTCTACTAAACAGGACTCAAAATTGCTTTGCCAGAATCATTCTCCTGAGGATCTGTAAGGCCAGCTGGACTCTGGATTATGCACACAACTCCATATTTATGGATGACACATTCAAAATGTTTGCTTGCACAATTATTATTTCAAATGCAAAGCATTGGTGGGGATGTAGCTTAGCAATAGGCCACCTGCCAATCACGCATGAAGCCTTGGTTCAAGCATCAGCACTGGAAGAAACAAACAAACCAAGCACAGAACCTATCATTTTCCCCATGGAAATAATGCCATCTATTGTGTCCACCTTGCAGATGTACAACAGTCAGCACCCGTGGCCATCCATAAGTCCTGTCATTTTAGGCTAGTCCAATGGGTATGTGTATGTGTGTGTATGCATCCCCATCCCCAGGCTCAACAGGTTGTGAGTAAAACCAGGAGTACAGAGCATGTGCTTGTAGGTTTCATTACTGGGAGGAACACACTGACAGAGGGCAAAGGTGCTTTGCCAATGTGTAGTAGAAGCAGACTCTCAGAATTCCCTCCCAGTGCAGCCACATGGACACACCTACCTCCTCTAGAAAATGGCCATCAGCAACCCTGTGGAGTGTTAGGCACAGGGGAAGTTCCCTGGAAGTAAGAATTCAGGGTCCCAATGGAAAACAGTCATGTGGGTACCTTCTGCCTGAGAGGTGCCAACATTGAGGACATCTGGTGGGGCAGGAGGCACCTAAAGTGGACCCCATTGCCTATGCAATGTAGATCCAAGGAGCCCCACACTTACCAGCAAGGGAATAGTGGGGAATCTCCCCAAATCCATGTTATAGACCTAGCAAAGTTCAGTCTTAAGATAGCCTTCAAGGCCTGTGGCAGGGCAAGATTGCTGTGGGTTATTAAATTGTTTCAATGGGGAATAGTGTATGTACTTGGTGAGATGCATATCACTTTCCCTTTATTCTATTCCTTGATTCTGGAAGATTCTATTTGCCTGTATTATAAGAGGTGGTCTCACTTGCCTTCTTTGGTGGTAATGGGAAGGGTTTTAGAGGTGGATACTGGACTGGAGTCTTGTCTGCTAGTCACACAGGTATAAACTTAGAAGGTGTGACACAGTCGGCCACTTGTACTTCCATCTTCCAAGTTGCCTTGGAACTCTTCCTTTCAGGCCCTATATATTTTTTCCCAAGAAACAAGAAAGAAAACATGCTAAAAAGCATGATTTCCCTAAGCACACAGGGAAGTCTGTAAATGAAACAGTGCAAATTATTTTACCAATAATTTCCATGGTATGTTTTGTTCTTGAAAGTTTCTTGGAGAAAAATAAGGACATATATAAAAAATAGGTCTTTGTGCCTCCATCTTGGTCCCACCACTGGGTAAGTGAAAACTGAAATAACTGACCTAGAGAATTTCTAAGGATAAAACTATAAGGAAGTTAGAATGGCATCTAGTTTGTGGTAAGTAACCCACAGCATTAATGCTCATAATGATGATGGGGGTGATGATGGGCGTGATGGAAGATGGAGGTTGTGATGGTGATTATGTGTGGTAAAAGAGCAAATCATAGAAGTGAGATCCCAGTATCTCCACATGATCCTTTCACCTGTCTGAGCCTCAGCTCCCCAAGTTTAACTTGGATGCGACTGGGACAATTGGAGAGTACATTGTTCATGGGGTCTGCTTCACTGTGAAGAACACTCATTATAAATATTGCTTTGTATTTTTAGCTTGCTTACTGGTTCCATTATTTTCCCTAGCCTATCTATGGCTTTCAAGTAGGTATTTTTGTGTTTTGGTTTAAACACCCAGTGATATTCTATTTCCTTGTGTAAATAATGCTCACTCAAGAACAATATACAGTCAACAGCCCCTTCAGTAAATGTAGTAATAACTGAAAACACCACACAGATGGATTTCAAGACAAGTACAAATTTCTGCTTAAACCCTGTTCCCCAATGAGCTCACACCTACAATGCTACAAATGTACATATGAGCTCTCTTTATCTCCCATACTAGTGCTGACCCAAGAACTTCCCAGAGGTCTCAGACATAACTTCCTGTCTCTAACAGGGCCAAAGTGAAGAAAGGGGTGAGCATCGTTGGTGTGAGAGCCAGCAGCCCTTCTGTATGGGATGTCAAACAGAGCTCAGAGTACATGGGGAAGTATGCTCCAGCTGTGATCGTTTGTCAGAAGAAATCTGCTGGCTCAGAAAACAGGTAAGTTCCACCTGGTCCTTGCTGGGCTCAGGTTAGCTGAGATGGTGGCTTTGGATTCTCCCTATGCTGCCCACAGCCATCTCCACTATAGTCTGCATCAGGTGTGAGTCTGTTCTTAGTGTGTCCAGGTATGATCGGTAGAGTCCTGCAGTTTGGAACATGGGGCTACTGTTCACAGGGGAACTACAGTAGTTCTGTCACCCACAAGGCCTTCTCTATGTGGTGGCATTTAACCACAATTGATGCTGTATATCATTGTGACTTTGTCTTAATTCATATAACTATGCCAACTGAATGTCAGCTATCTCTGATAACATGGTCTTTTCTGCAAGTGTTCAACACAAGAGTGCATGTTCTGTCACATACAGGGTGTAGATTTCCACATGGTCCTTGGGGATGTGTTTGTGCATGGCCTTTTCTGATGGAATAGTGAGCTTTCTGCTGTGACATTATAGGGACTCTTGAATCTCTCTAGGGAGAAATTAAAACCCAAGTCTGTGATAGCCACCAAATTAGAAACACAATTCTCAGTTGGGCAGAGAGACTTGAAAGCTCAGTCATTCTTGATCTATCCCACTTTCCCAGAACTGCATTTGTGTCTCTAGAGAATTCCTGGTTTGGTCACATGTGGTTTTTGTGTGTGTGCCATTTTTTTGGTTTCTTTTTGGCTCTTCATATTACAGAAAATATGAACAAAAAATGAAAGGATGACTCTAGGAAAAAATGTATTATTTCTGGAGTGCATGTAAACTTTACAGCTCAGATTTTGGAAACTACATTTCCTATTCTTTATTTTAATATACAGGCAATGGATCTCAGCTGATAGATGTTACTTGTTTGTTTCTTCCTTCATTACCAGGAAGTACTTGAAACCAATTTGGGGATGGTTTGACTTCAATTCCTCTGCACAGCATTGGTGCTTGAGAATCTGGGCCACCCATGACTCTAGTCTGTGCCCAGTCTTGGGCCCAGTATTGAATTTTTTTTTCTTGCTGTGATGAAAATGGCAGGGGTGGGGGAGCAGGAATGAAGTCCTTGTTTGAGCTCTGTCCTGGATGTTTTTGCAGTAGCTATGTGCCACACAGAGGAACATGGTGACCTTAAACATGCTCATGGCTCAGTTTATCCATGCCAAAGAGGAGGTTTGGGAAAAGAGTACCATCCCCACATAAGGCACCTTTTATGTTGTATAGGTGACAAAGATGAGGATAGGTGGATATATGGACAGATAGATTAGTAGATAAATGTTAAAAATGGAAAGGTGGATGGACAGAAGGATGGCTATATGTGGAAGTTTGCATGGATGATGGATGAATGGTGGATAGAAGGATGGATGGTATGGCTTGAGTCTGAAATGTTTCCCACAGGCTCATGTGTTGGAATACTTGGTCCCCAGATGGGGGCACCATTTTGGAAGTTGTGGAACCTTTAAAGTTGGACCTCACTGGAGGAACTTGCAGGTCACTTGTGTGGGCCCCAATTCCTGTATGCTCCCTGCTTCCTAACTGCAGATTTTATGTGACCAGATTTTGCTGCATGTCTGCAATCATGTCTTCCACACAATGACAGACTGTATTTTTTCTTAAGCTATGAGTCAAAATAAGCCCTTCTTTCTGATTGCTTCTTGTCAGGTTTGGACAAAAAGAAGAAAAGTAACTAATACTGGTTCAGATGGTTGGGTGGATGGATACTTTTATTCTCTACAAGAATAGAACAGTCAAGGGGAGTTTCAATCAGTACCTGTTTATTTTCTTGTGCTTTTTTGTGCCATTTACCAATATGGATACTAATAGTAGTGTGAGTTGTCCAGGAAATGCAAAGGGATTTTTGGATAATTATAACCTATTTTGGGGTTATTTTTATGCTTTTGAATTTCTTGTTTTTTATTTATTTGCAAGGAGAGAGAGGGAAAGAGAGAGAGAGAGACAGACAGAGAGACATCCGATGCATGCACCACTTTGTGCATCTGGCTTTACTTGGATACTGGGGAATTAAACCTGGGTCCTTAGGCTTTGCAGACAAATATGTAAACCACTATGCCATCTCTCCAGCCCATGATTCTGAATTTCTGATTAAAATTTAGTTGAGATTATGTTTGGCACAGAGGAGGAAGTATAGGTCTCTCCCAGGGAAGCCCCTTCCCTTTCTCAGGTCCACAGAGAGGACACACTGCCTGGCTGTTGATATGATTATCTGTTGCTTGTAGGATGTTGCCTTTGAGCACACAAATTTATAGACTCTTTTCCTTTTCTCTTCTCTCTGTCAGGGAGACTGTGGATGGAATAACTGGGTGCTCCTCTGAGGGATCTATTACTCTGATACCATATCAAGACCCTTCGTCCCATAAGAGATTTTTTTGCAGGTAGAGTCCACTCTAGTCCAGACTAACCTAGAACTCACTATGTAGTCTCTTGAACTCATGGCAGTCCTCCTGCCTTTGCTTCCTGAGTGCTGGGATAAAAGGCATGCACCACCACGCCTGGCTTCCATCTGAGATTTTGATGCCAGTTTCCTATTTTGGGTCCAAATGATGGAATGTGTACATAATGCATATTTAGACATGTGTACATATATAATGTGTGTGATATAATTACGCAACCAATGAATTGCTATCTTATGACATAAATATGCATATTATATAGGACATTACATGTCAGTGGGCAGAATTTGCCTAATGAGGAAGAACAGACTGGAAAGTCCTTTGGGTGGGAATAATGACTTGTTTGAAGCAGTGTCCCCAACCTAAAGAAATATCTGGCACATTGAAGCCAGTCCATAAATACTTGTTTAGTGAAGTCTGGAAATGAGTCCTTGTTTTTGCTAATAAATGTGTTGCTGCACAGGTCTAAATGAACACATTCTAAGAAGTCCCAGAATTCCAGTCCAACGAAATGCAATCATCAAGGAATGGCTTTCCATGTTCGTCTCAAGACAAACACATAAAATGATGTTTTCTCAGCAATCTCTCAGGAAGGTGATTCAAAATGTTAGCACTTGTTATTCCTGTGTGGGAGAGTGGAGAAGCTAGGAGAGGGCCAAGTATGGATTTAGACACTTGCCCATTTGGTCTGTTTGAATTTTCTCAGAGTATACATGTTTCATGTGCTTAGTGCAATGCATACTATGAAAATATAGCATTTAGATGTCTTATCTCCATGAATGTGCTCAGCCATTTTATTCCTTCCATACTTTTCATTTCCCTCTGTGGAAAATTGAATAAAGGAATGCTACCCTCCATTACTTCAGATAGTGATGAAATTGAGTGAGGTATAATTTTCTTAAGAATAACTGGAGAGTGTATCATTTAGTAGACAATGTTATGATGGGGGTAGGCTTTGCTTAAGATGTTGTTTTGGTTTACACGTTCTAACTTTCTTGGTCTGTTTCTCAGTTATGGGGTTCAGTGATACACAGCTGTGACGTTAAGAAAACTCACATGACACACACTTGCACACTTCTTAGTGCCCCATCAGGGCTGTAGTCTGGAGAGGTGTTCATCTCCTTTAGGTGACAGTGTGTCTTTAAAGCCTCCATCTATCACAAAGGATTAGTAAAGAGGCAGGCACACATTGTTAAAGTTCAATCCTCTTCAAAATTATCATCTATTTATTCCATGCAGTACTGATTTTCCACTTAGTGGAGGTAATGTGTTTCATTTTAAAACAAATATATTTTAAATAATGAGGTAACTGTAATAAATAAAAGGTAATTGATATTTAATTGGTATTTTAGCTACAGACATATGTGGTTGAAATTGTGAATTTATAGACAGAGTTAGAGTGTGCTACTGACAAGCACATTTCTAACTATATTTGTTATTATTAGGTGTGATTGTTTAATTTTTTGGAGGTAAGTAAGAATGGCTTAAATAAGATGGATAATTATGCCTCACACAGCAGAAGCCACAAAGTGGGCTGCTAGCCAGGTCTGATATTGCATGTCCCAGTACCACTGGGATCCCAGGTACCTACCAAGTTTTCACACCATGTTAACTCATGGTTTACATGCTTGTCAAGTAATGGGTCTGCAGGAATTCCAGCCATTGTCATCAGCATGGGAGATCAAAGAAAAGTAATAGGAAGTGGTCATCTTAGGGGCACAACTTATTTTAGAACAACACTTTTTCTTCTTTTGCATCTGGTCGCAGTGGAATCACATGGCTATAGCAGACTTCCAAGGAAAGTGGAAAACCATTTATTATAGATAGTGTACTCCACTCCTAACTGGTCTTCTGGACTTAAAGAGATAGAGTTAGGAAAGAATGGTGGCCAACAAACATCTCAGCACATTGCTAAGAGAAGACATGAAGAAGAATTTCCAATGGGGTGATGGCTGAGAAGAGCATCTGTTGTAATGCACCATCCTCATCATGCCATCATGTTCCCATGGCAACCACATTAGTGACATTCTCCAGAGATGATCATGAAGTGCAGATGAAAGGAAAAGCCACTTTTGGTTCTGCCTCTTATTTAAAAGGGAGCAGGTATATGAGTGGAGATTGGGTATAAGATAAACCAAGACCATCTTGAAACAGGCCTCAGGAGATTCCACAGCCAAATAAAGGCAGCAGGGTTCTGTCAGGCCACTATGATAGGCTACATTGAGTATGGGGAGAACCTGTCTTAGGAAAGTACACCTAGCTGGATCAAACACAAGTGACATGAAGAAATACCTCTGCAAGAAGGAAGTCGTGGCAAGCCTCAACAAACTCTGAAGTTTCCTGCATGAGGAAGAGGCTCGTGGAGTTCCCAGATTCAAAATCAGCAGCATGTCATACAGATAAAGTGAGGATTCCAGAAGAAACACCACAGCTTAAGAAGATACTAAGGTGAAGGAGCCATGGATACCAGACTCTCCAGGCCAAAAAGAAAACCAGTAAAAATGTTTGGTGGAAGAGAACCTTCAAGGAAGAAAAATACAAGTGAGAGGACAGGAGAGATGCCTTAGTGGTTAAGGTATTTGCCTGCAAACCCTGAATAAGCCAAATGTACATGGTGATGCATGCATCTGGAGTTAGTCTGTAGTGGTTAGAAGCCCAGCATGCCCATTCTCTCTATATATAAATAAATAAGTAAATATAAATCTATTTTAAAAATACAAGTGGGAAACCATTGTACACCAGCAAACATGAGGGTAAACACTATTAAAATGATGCAGAAACAGAAGGCAGTAATTTAGTTACCACAGGCACAGTAATTCTACTACTAACTCTATTCCCACGGAGACTGAGAAAGCATGCACAAGGAGCTGGTGCACACAAGCATTCACAGTGCCACTAGTGACAGCAGCCGAAGTATTGGAGCAATCCAATGTTCCAAAAATCTGATAGTTAAAATAAAAGTGGCATGTCCATAAGGTGTAGTATTATTCAGTAGAGAAAAGAAGAATCATTGATACATTTCACAACATAATAGTTCTTGAAAGTATTATGCTATGTAAATCAAGGAGAACATGACAGATATGTATTAAATCAGAACATGTTTAATGAAATGTCTGCAGTGAGCACATTCATAGGTACAGGAGATAGATCCAGAGCTGATGAGTGTGAGAAAGACAGTGTCTGTTCATAGGTATGTGTTTCTTCAAGTGAAATAAAATATTATAAAATTAAGTAGTTATGATTTTTGTATGAATGTGAATAGCATAAAAGCATTGGACACTTTAAAGTGGCAACAATTCAAAATATGGGTTCTCAAAGTGGTGATGAATAACATTTGATAATAAAAAGATCATAGGACAATACAAACATTGTTTCCAGATGAATACAGGACATATATAAGTAGAAGAATAGATTAGGTCAGGGGAAGAGATTGAGTAAAGGAAAGGTGGGGGAAGGGCTAATCAAAATCTAAGAGGATATAAATAAATCATATGCAATCCTCCAGTTTTGGACAATGGAACTCTAAGGAGCCGTACATCATTTCTAGAAATTTTTCATTGCCAGGGATGGGATACCTTCCAGTGAGTTGTTGGCCAGGGTGGTCCCTGATGCCCCCAAAACATTATAGGCCATTGCTGAGGCCCTTGGTTTCCCATCAGGAATAGATGGTAAGACTCTATTGCTGAAGACTCCACATACTCGGGCTGCAAGGCCACTGAATACAGGACATGAAATTGCAATGGTAAGTGTTACTTGGGGTGGTGTTACTCCATGGTAAGTGTGAACACTCAGCCTGGGGTGGTGTTCCATCTTGGTAAGTCTGAACACGTAGGCTGGGGTGGTGTTCCTCCATGATAAGAGTGAACACTCAGCCTGGGGAGTGTTCCTACATGGTTGGTGTGAACACCCAGCCTGGGACAGTGTTCCTCCATGGTTAGTGTGAACAGCTGGCCTAGGGTGATGTTCCTCTATGATGAGGGAGAACACCCAGCCTAGGGTGGTGTTCCTCCATGATAAGAGTGAACACTCAGCCTGGGGGGGTGTTCCTACATGGTTGGTGTGAACAGCCAGCCTGGGGCAGTGTTCCTCCATGGTAAGTATGAACACCCATCCTGGGGCAGTGGTCCTTCATGATAACTGTGAACACCTGGCCTGCGGCAGTGTTCCTCCATGATGAGGGAAAACAGCTGGCCTAGGGTGGTGTTCCCTATGGTAAGAGTGAACACCCGACCTGTCATAGTACTCCTCCTCACTTCTCTGTCTGTTTCCTCTGTCAGTATTTCTGAACATTCTCTTACTGAGTGAATGTGGATTATTTTTGACTCAAGAAAAGAGGTGTCCTAAATATTAGAAAAGAAATATGAGTCTCCTCATTCAATGACTGTGGAAAGAGTTATAAGCAGAGTTCTAGGCATGTGTCTTCATAAGTGGCGAATGAAACCAACTCTATATTTGGACATTTGGTCTACAGGATGGCCTGTTAAGTGTAAGCAAGGAAGCTTTGGCCTCTCTTGTTTCAGTGCATATTGCCTTGATAGAAATGTGAAATTAATTTCTGGCTTGATGCCCAGAGAGACTGGATCAGAAGTCTTAGTGTTCCTATCAATATGGCAGGGACAGATAGAAATAAAGACCTCTGGGGGTTTGAGAGATGGCTTAGTTGGTTAAGGCACTTGCCTGCAAAGCCAAAGGACCCTGGTTCAATTCCACAAGACCTGAATAAGCCAGGTGCACAAGGGGGTGCATGCATCTGGAGTTCGTTTGCAGTGGCTGAAGGCCCTGGCATGCCCTTTCTTCCTTTTCCTTTCCTTTCTCTTTCTTTCTTTCTTTCTTTCTTTCTTTCTTTCTTTCTTTCTTTCTTTCTTTTTTCTTTCTTTCTTTTCTCTCTTTCTCTCTCTCTCTCTAAGTAAATAAATCAAATTAATTTACAAAAAAAGAAATAAAAAACCTTTTACTTGCTTTTTCTCTAAGTATCAAATTGGTTTGGTTTGAGATTGTTCATGGCTGGCTGTAAAGTTTATTCAACCCTCTGACATCCAGAAACAAGTACCACCAGAAACTACAGACAACAGAAGGTTTCAGGTGGTATGTCTTTCCTAATGAACAAAGGATGACTTTGGACAATCATGGTCCCTTCATCCCTAACCTGTGGGTTATCTTCTTTGTTTTTTAATTTTTATTTATTTATTTATTTGAGAGCGACAGACACAGAGAGAGAGAGATAGAAGGAGAGAGAGAGAATGGGCGTGCCAGGGCTTCCAGCCTCTGCAAACGAACTCCAGACGCGTGCGCCCCCTTGTGCATCTGGCTAACGTGGGACCTGGGGAACCGAGCCTCGAACCGGGGTCCTTAGGCTTCACAGGCAAGCGCTTAACTGCTAAGCCATCTCTCCAGCCCATCTTCTTCAATGCACTTACTACATTGGGTCAAGGCTTTCTAGAAGGAAGTGGAAGGAGCATGATATTGCAGTTACTTCCTCTTTGCTGGCACCAACCAAAGTCAGCTTATGGGAGAAAAGTTTTTATTTTGGCTGATAGTTGCCATGGGAACTTTGATGATGATAGAGGAAAGCATGGTATGAGTGGTGGCCAGACATCACCTCTGCCATAGCAGGTGGAAAATAGCAACAGGGGAGTGAGCTGAGCTCTTACATGGCAGCGCTGGCTATAACACTCCAAAGGAAGAGACAGAATGGACATGCAAGGACCTCCAGCCACTGCAAAAAATTTCTAGATACATGCACCATCTTGTGCAACTGGCTTTCATGAGTCCTGGGGAATTGAACCTGGGTCTGTAGGCCTTGCAGAAAAGTTCTTTGATAAGTTATCTCTCCAACCCTGTCCATTCACTTTGAAAACATTCACAATCCCACAACTAAAATGTGATAGGTGCATCCGTAAAGACTTGCAGCTACAGTCCTGAGAACATGTGCTCCATGTGGGGATGGAAAGAGATTAAGATCATATTCACAGTAATGAGGAGAGAACAGAAGCATGCTCACTGGAATCTGGAGAGAGGAGGAGCATGCTCACTGGGATAGGGAAAGAGAAGAAACGTGCTCACTGGAATTTGGAGAGAGGAGCATGCTCACTGGGATGTAGGGAGAAGAGGAGCATGCACACTGGAATTTGGAGAGAGGAAGAGCACGCTCACTTGGATAGGAAGAGAGGATGAGCATGCTCACTGGAATGTAGGGAGAAGAGGAGCATGCTCACTGGAATTTGGAGACAGGAGAAGCATGCTCACTGGGATGTAGTGAGAAGAGGAGCAGACTCACTGGGATAGGAAGAGAGGATGAGCATGCTCACTGGGATGTAGGGGGAAGAGGAGCTTGCTCACTGGGACAGGAAGAGAGAAGGAGCACGTTCACTGGGTTGTAGTGAGAAGAGGAGCAGACTCACTGGGATAGGAAAAGAGGATGAGCATGCTCACTGGGATGTAGTGAGAAGAGGAGCAGACTCACTGGGATAGGAAGAGAGGAGGAGCATGCTCACTAGGATGTAGGGAGAAGAGGAGCAGACTCACTGGGATAGGAAGAGAGGAGGAGCATGCTCACTGGGATGTAGGGAGAAGAGGAGCTTGCTCACTGGAATCTGGAGAAAAGAGGAGAATTCTCAGGGGAATCTGCAGAGAAGAGGAGAATGCTCACTGGAATTTGGAGAGAGGATGAGCTTGCTCACTGTGATAGGAAGAAAGGAAGAACATGATGACTGGGATAGTAAGAAAGCAGAATCATGCTCACTGGGGTAGGAATAGAGGAGGAGGGTGATCACTGGGATAGGAAGACAGGAGAGCATGCTCACTGGGATAGGGAGAGAGGAGAAGGATGTTTGGGGCTAGATATGGCTGACTTCAGAGTCTTGGGATTTGCCTAACATGGCCTGTGTGCAAATGTGTCTGCTTTGCCCCATGAGAAATGTATATAGTTGAAATAAGGTGGCAGCAGAAAATGAGGCCCTGGAGCACCAATTCTCTCTCTCTCTCTCTCTCTCTCTCTCTCTCTCTCTCTCTCTCTCTCTCTCTCAACTAAAATTAAATAAAGCAGTTAAATGAAATTATGAACTCCTTTATTAAATGATGCTTCAGTCCGCCTTATTTACCTCTTCCCCACACTAACCTGATGATTCCATTTGCAGTAGCTCATGGAGTGTATGGCTAGCTTTAATTCATCCTTGCATTGTTTTACTCTTTGAGCTTCCATATAATTTGGATTTAATGCCTCTCATTTCCAAGTAGGAAACCAAATTTAGAGTTAAAATATTTAGTATCCATTTTCAGTTGGTTATGGGGTGACTTATTCACTTCAGGCATTCCTGCCATTGTGGGCTCCTAAGGTCTCTAGGGTCCCCTTACAGGAAAATACTGATGCTTCTTGTATGACTACTAACCTGAAAGCAGTGATAATTATAACATGCACTCACCGGTATTCATTATAGGTCTTTGTGAACACTTATGGCTGGTGTGGCTTGCTGTGGGGTTGGGATTTTATTAGTGCTACCAGCCCACACCTGCATCAAGGCACGATGACACTCTCCACTATTGGGCTTACTAAAATGTCTGAAGTCTCAGTCATACCTAGTGTCACCTATGACATCTTGTATGGAAAACCATCTCTCCTGCTCTGATCTTCATGCGAATACTGAATTTGAAACTCCCAGTACTGTGTGTGTGCACATATATGTAGACTTAGTGCTGTGTAAGAGAAATATGTTCATGCATGTGTTATGTCTACATCTAACTCTCTTATTTCCTTTCTCATCTTTTTTCTTCTTTACTTTACCCCTTTCTCTTTCCTTTTTCTTTTCCCTTTCATTCTCATGTATTCCCCCCCCCATTTTTTTTTCCAAATAATGTAATTTAAGTTTAATCATGAGGAAATATCAGACAAACCCAAACTGAAGGACATTCAATGATATAATTTATCAATACTCTTCAAATGTGATATGATCATGAAATAATTAGAGGATGAAGAATTATAACGAGGAATTTCCTAGGCTGAAGGAGATTAAGGAAACACAAATGTAACATATGATAAATCTGATCTTGTCAGCTCTGAATGATATCTATAAATTAGATAGCAGGGTTATAATGCAGTTAATTTTCTGATTTTTACATCTATAGAGTTACACAAGAGGTTAACATTTGGGGATCCCAATGAAGAGTTTATGTACATTCATTAAACTATATTTGAAAAAGGGCTATTAATATATATTCTTGGGCTGTGCTGTCCAATAGAGAGGTCAGTAACCTCATGTTTATATGAATTGAAATGTGTCTATTTCAACTTGAAGTATGGCATAAGCATAAATTACATGACAATTTTAAACACATCTTAAAGAGAGCAGTACATTTTGTAACTTCCTTTTTTGTGTATTTCATAAGGCAGCCATATTGATAAATAAGTCACATTCCTTTATAATGTGTGAGGATTTGGAGGAGGGGGTTGGACTTTGTTTTTTTTTTTTTAATTTAATTTATTAGTTTTCTTTTCAGTAAATACAGGCAGTTTGGTACCATCATTTAGGCTCATCTGTGATCTACCCCCTCCCATTAGACCCTCCTTGTTAATGAAAATGGGTCGTGTATTGTGGAGTTAGCCCCCAGTTATTGGTATGATAAATGTCTCTGCAAATCATGACCCAACATGTAACTCTGACATTCTTTCCACCCCCTCTTCCGCAAGATTTCCCTGAGCCATGTTGGGTTCATTTTTGGTCTGCTTCAGTGCTGAGGTGTTGTGGGCCTCTGAGGCTTTGGCTCTCTGATTTGGTAGGAGTTGATTTTTCTCTGCGTTGATCTCCTTCCCCTTTGTGCTGGTATCCAGTTCACAGGAAAACATCACCCTTGCTTATTTCGCCAGTTGTCCTTAGTTTCAGTTGGGCCCCTTTTGTGGTATGTTGGGGCAGCTCTCTTCTTAGGATCTGCATCTATCTGGAAAAGAGAAGCAGATTCTCCAACGGAGAGTAAGTTAGCACCCGGAAAATTGAGATAACACTTAATTTTGATAGACAGTTTGATAGGTGTAGGCCTTCTTATACCCCGTGATTGATGGTAGCTTGATATTGTAGAGTGGACTTGTGTTTGGGTATGGTTCTGACTTGTTTCCCAGCTCCAGCTAAGGGTCTAGTACCACTGAGTGGATCAGTTAGCCAAATCAAGAGTAATTGATTCCTCACCATGGCTGTGTGCCACTATTGCACTTGTGTGGGCATCATATCCGGTTATTTGTTGCTAATTAGGTTACACAATGCGTTGCTTGGACAGATCTTGGTCATTTCGCCCAGTCGCCTATGTAGCGCCTTCTGGCACTAGACACGCTGACTGTCTGGGGACTGACTCTCTCCTGGCTTCCAGCCATGTCATTCCATTTTATGCGTCAGCTACGTATGGAGTCTTCAGCAATAGGGTCTTACCACTGGCCTTTGGTGGGTCATCAAGTACTCTGACAGAAGTCTGTCATTGTTTTGGGAAACCTTGTAGGTTTCTCTGATCAAAAGCTCATTGTGGATGGTAGCCCCAAGCTGGAAGTGGAGGTTACAGGTCAGTGTCCACTAAGAAATTGAGGAGAAACATAACTACTATACAAGAGTTAGAGAGGAGAGAGATAGCGGGGAGAGGGAGGGAGGGAAGATGTAGGAGATTTAGGTCAGTCTTGATCCTACCCTCTCCAGTGTCTTGTGGTTCAGGTGTTTCCTGTAAGGGTCTAGTGAAGGTTCAGCCATTTGGTTTGTCTTTTAGGAAGTAGAATTTTATGGTACCATTGCCGTTTGGGTCCGGATTACTGTTTTCCACCCTTTGATTCCCTCCCCGCCCTCCCATCCATCTTATTGTCTAGTCCATGATGTGCTTGCTGGGTATATAAGGCATCTTGGGCAGATTCAGGTTAGGTATTGCAGATGAGTGAGACTATGTGTCAATTTTTTTTTTTTTCTGTGATTGGGTAAGTTCGCTGAGAATGATCTGTTCCAGGTTCAACCATTTTTCCTCGAATTTCTTTATGTCGTTTTTTCTTACTGCTGTATAGAATTCCATTGTGTAGATATACCACATCTTTGTTATCCATTCTTCTAATGATGGACATCTGGGTTGATTCCAGCTTTTAGCTATTACGAATTGAGCTGCTACCTTTTTACTTCCTTTCCCTTCCCTTCTCTCTTTCTTCTCTTCTCTTTGTCTTTGTCATTTCTCTTCACTTCCCTCTTCTGTTCTTCATTCCCTGACTCTTACCCCTTTCCTTCCCTTCTGAACTTCTTCCATTCCCCAAGACAGGTTCTTATCATGTAGCCCAAGTTGGGCTAAAACTCATGATCTTCCTGTCTTGGATCCCTGAGGGCTGGAACAACAGGCCACTGTGTCTTTCTTTATGTACATGTTTCTATATATCTCATCCATTTTTCCATGTTGATTTCTTTCTTTTAATTTAATTTATTTATTTGAGGGAGAAGGAGAGAGACAGACAGACAGAGAGAATGGGTACACCAGGAACTTTAGCCACTGCAAGTAAACTTCAGACACAGGCACCACCTTGTGCATCTCGCTTTACATGAGTATTGGGGAATCAAACCTAGGTCCATTGGCTTTGCTGGCAGGCACCATAAACACTGAGCCATTTTTTCAGTCTTCCGTGTTGATTTCTTACCATAGCTACATTCATGTGATATTTTTTTTAATATTTTTTGTCCATTTTTTATTTATTTATTTGAGAGTGACAGACACAGAGAGAAAGACAGATAGAGGGAGAGAGAATGGGCATGCCAGGGCTTCCAGCCACTGTAAACGAACTCCCGATGCATGCACCCCCTTGTGCATCTGGCTAACGTGGGATCTGGGGAATCAAGCCTTGAACTGGGGTCCTTAGACTTCACAGGCAAGCGCTTAACCGCTAAGCCATCTCTCCAGCCCTCATGTGATATTTTTGTATGTATCATATTTTTTATCTACTGAGGATTTGGGATCAAACTCTCCAGTACCCATGTAAAGTGCCAGGCATAGTGGCATGTGCTTGTAATCCCACACTAGAGAGTCAGAGACAGGGATTTCTTATGGCTCACTGGCTAGCTAGTTTAGCTGAATTGGTGATCTCTAAGTTCAATGAGACACCCTGTCTCAAACAATAAGGCAATGGATCAGTTAAAGAATGTACCCCATGTGGACTCTGGTCTCCACACACACTCACACACATGTATGTGCACTCACCTACACACATACACCCACATAATACAAACATGCACATGACACACACACATACCCCACACCAAAAATGGAAGTCACCCAGTGGGGGTCATTAAACATCAGGACTGGTCATTGGGCTTCTTTATTTGCAACCACTCAGCATTGTCCTTGCCTTATTCCTGGATGGAGACATCTGCTAAATATGGTTCCAAAGACCCTCATGGAGACATGTGCAGTATGAATAAGAACCACATCTTGTTTTGAAGGTCCTTAATATAACAAGAGAAAAACCCATGTGGAGTGAGGGAGGGAAAATGAGATTCATTTGTATCTGAGGGCCATGTGGAGAAGATGCATGGGTTGGGTATTTAGTATTGAAAACTGGAAATGATTTTGAATAAGATAGCACAGTAACTATGTGCACTGCTTATCTTTTCCTGAGATCTTAAGAAATTGAGATTTTATGGGATAAGAATGGTTGCAGTAAGTCCAGGTTTCCTAAAGCTTTGGCAGTAACACTTTGTTTTTAGAGTTTATCAAATCCACCTTAACCTGTGAGAACACTCCTTCCTTTAAATATCTACTATTTGAATACAAGACAAAGGAGCTTATTTTACCACAAAGCAAAAGAAATAAGATCTCCTGCATTCAGAAGTTAATTGTACAAATCAAATAGAGAAAAAGTCAATGTTATTGAATTCTAGGCAGATGCTGGTACTGCTGCCAGTGTAGATGCTGAGAGCTGTGATATCTTGAATATAGCAGATGGCCAACAAGTCATACAGGACTGTGATGAATTGAATATCAAATGTCCCCCACAGGCTGTTGTGCTGGATGCTCATGGCACTGTTTGGGGAATTTAGAAAGTGGTGCCTAGTTGGAGGAAGTAGGTCACTGAGTCAGACCTGTGGAGGCCTTTGCCTTAGTGCCACTCTCTCTTTCTCCTCCCTATGACCGTAAGGTGAACCCCCTCACCACCACACTTCTGCCTGTGATGCTCTTTCTAAGAACACAGAGCCAACAGCTGTGAATAAACCTTTTGAAACCATGATCTAAATGAATACTTTCTCTTTCTTTTTTTCTTTTTTGTTTATTTATTTATTTATCTGAGAGAGACAGACGGAGAGAAAGAGGTAGATAGAGAGAGAGAGAGAATGGGTGAGCCAGGGCCTCCAGCCACTGCAGACAAACTCCAGATGCATACACGCCCTTGTGCATCTGGCTTACGTGGGTTCTGTGGAATCAAGCCTTGAACCAGGGTCCTTAGGCTTCACAGGCAAACACTTAACCACTAAGCCATCTCTCCAGGCCTTTCTTTCCTTTTTTTAAATTTATTAGTTTTCTTTTCATGAAATACAGGCAGTTTGGTACCATTGTTTAGGCTCATCTATGACCTACCCCCTCCCAATGGCCCCTCCTTGTTGATGTAAATGGGTCATGCATTGTGGAGTTAGCCCACAGTTATTGGTACAATAAATGTCTCTGCATATCATGACCCAACGTGTAACTCTGACATTCTTTCCGCCCCCTCTTCTGCAAAATTTCCCTGAGCCATATTGGGTTCATTTTTGGTCTGCTTCAGTGCTGAGGTGTTGGGGGCCTCTGAGGCTCTGGCTCTCTGATTTGGTAAGAGTTGATTTTTCTCTGTGTTGGTCTCCTTCCCCTTTGTGCTGGTATCCGGTTCATCAGAAAAACAGCACCCTTGCTTGTTTTGCCAAATTTTCCTTAGTTTCAGTCGGGCCCCTTTTGAGGTATATTGGGGCAGCTCTCTCCTTAGGATCTGCATCTATCTGAAAAAGAGAAGCAGATTCTCCAATGGAGAGTAAGTTAGCACCCAGAAAATTGAGATAACACTTTTTTGATAGAGAGTTTAATAGGTGTAGGCCCTCTTGTAACCCATGATTGATGGTAGCTTGATATTGGAGAGTGGGCTTATGTTTGGATATGGTTCTGACTTGTTTCCCAGCTCCAGCTATGGGTCCCGTACCACTGAGTGGATCAGTTAGCCAAATCAAGAGCAGTTGGTTCCCCACCATGGCTGTGTGCCACTATTGCATTTGTGTGGGCATCACACCAGGTTAGTTGTTGCTAAGTAGGTTGGACCATGAGTTGCTTGGACAGATATTGGTTGTTTCCCCAAGTCACCCATGTAGCACCTTCTGGCACTAGACACACTGACTGTCTGGGAACTGACTCTCTCCTGGCTTCCAGCCATGCCATTCCATTTTACGTGTCAGCTGCTATGGAGTCTTCAGCAATAGGGTCTTACCACTGACCTTTGGTGGGTCATCAAGTACTCTGACAGAAGTCTGTCATTCTTTTAGAAAACCTTGTTGGTTTCTCTGATCAAAAGCTCATTGTGGATGATAGCCCCATGCTGGTAGTGGGGGTTACAGGTCAATGCCCACTAAGAAAATGTCGAAAAATATAACTAATATACAAGAATTTGAGAGGAGAGAGAGGGGAAGTAGGGGGAGAGGGAGGGAGGGAAGATGTAGAAGATTTAGGTTAGACTTGATCCTACACTGTCCAGTGTCTTGTGGTTCAGGTGTTTTCTGTAAGAGTCTAGTGAAGGTTCAGCCATTTTGTCTGCCTTTTAGGAAGTAGAATTTTATGGTACCATTGCCAGAGGGAGGGGAGGGCATCGAAGGGATAGGAAACACTAACCTCCCTTTCTTTTTAAAATAATTTCGGAGAGCTATTTCATCACTGTATTCAGCAGTACAAATGTAACTAATACTCAGAAATGAAGGCATTTGTGCCCTATCCAAGCCTTATTCTTTTCAGAAAACCAAAGAAATGAAAAGGAGATGTGTAGGATGGGGTATTTCACTCTAAGCCATTGTTGTGTCCAGTCAAGCCATAGCTGGACACACATGAAACCCGCCAACGGGAGTTCTTGTGGGACACTGTCATAAAATGGGGTGCCATGGTCCCCAAGAAAGAAGCACATAGCCCCAGTGATAGCCCAAGAAGTCTTTGAGGTGTACTGCCCATGAGTACTACCATGTGTTTTGGTGCAGGGAGGCCAGAGCTACAGACCTGGCTCCCCACTGAGGTGGTTGAGGTTATATGGCTTGGGGCCAAGGTGAGTTTTGCAGTTTTAAAATGTATAATATGTCAGAATTTTTGGCAATGACCTAACTAGCTTAATTGTGTGGGGAGTTCCCTGGCACCTTTCCTGCCCTGGCTTGGGTCCAAGCCTTCAGGGAAAGCATGTGTCCTGTCCAGCCACAGACTGGGCAAACTAGTATTCCCTCAGCGAAGGCAAAGAAACAAAGTCAAGGACTGGGGGCTGCAGCATTCCATGTCTGGTCTGTTGATACACCCCAAAAGCACATAGGTACCACCTGATGCTCTCTTGCATAGAGGTGATGACAAACAGTTAACAAAATGCAGAAAGATAATCATATGTATGGATGAATACATAAATATATTAAGTGTGTTGTGTTTGCATGAACACATATGTGTATAATTTATTTACCTGTAACAAGTGAGTCTTATTCCCAGTGTCTCTCCTGTACAATTTATAAAGTACACCTGTGGAATTTGTTTTCTTTTGACTATCCCATTGCTACCTCTAAACTAAGAGCTCATATCTGCCTTTGGTGGCATGGACTCTCAAAAGTTCTGGGATGTTATGAATCTTTTCCCAATATGATGTTTTTAATTTCATATAATAAAATTCATAGTTGGAGAATGAAATGTAATAATGTTGTAATGAAGCTTTCAAAATATTTTAAATGGTAATATGTTATTATATATGTTCCTTAATGGGAGCCTCACAGGGCATCTGAGCACTTCTAGGATGCAAAGTAAAGGGTTAGGGTGGAATTAATTTGAAATGCCAATGACAAGTGTAAAGGACACAGGGCTCAGTGAGGCTTTCACTGGAGGAAAGAAACACCACTGCTTCTGTCACTGTTGCCTGCATTCATTCTTGAAGAGCATGCTAAATTGCAGTTTGAGGCTAGGAAAAAATTAAGGTGCACTTATCTTTTAAAAACATTTTCAAAACCGGTCATGATGGCTACATAGTGAATTTCAGGTTAGCCTGGACTAGAGTGAAAACTTACCTCTAAAACAGCAACAACAAAAAAAACTTTTTCAAAAATATTTTATTTATTTGAGAAGGAGAAAGGGATAGAGGCAGAGAGAAAGAGAGAGAGAGAGAGAAAAAAAAAAAAACTCATGGGCACACCAGGGCCTCCAGCCACTACACACAAACTCCAGATGCATGTGCCACTTTGTGCATCTAGCTTGCATGGGTACTGGTGAATTGAACTCGTGTCTTTAGGCTTCATAGGTAAGTGCCTTAACTGCTAAGCCATCTCTCAGGCCAATTTTAAAAACATTTTATTGACAATATCCATTCATATATACAACGTGCCATGATCACAGTCCCCTCCCAACACCCTCCCTTTACCCCTCTCATATGTCCCCTCCTCTGAGTCCCTCCTTTCCAGCTAGTCCTGCTATTTTTTTGAGAATTTTTATGTCTGTACAAAACGCATTTTGAACATAGTCACTTTGGCACCCCTGAGCCCCCACTCCTTCCTTGGCTCCCTATCTCTCTCCAGCTAGTCCCTCTAATATTTTTTTTTTCTTTTAAATTTAATTTATTAGTTTTCTTTTCAGTAAATACAGGCAGTTTGGTACCATTATTTAGGCTCATCTGTGATCTACCCCCTCCCATTAGACCCTCCTTGTTAATGAAAATGGGCCGTGCATTGTGGAGTTAGCCCCCAGTTATTAGTATGATAAATGTCTCTGCAAATCATGACCCAACATGTAACTCTGACATTCTTTCCGCCCCCTCTTCCGCAAGATTTCCCTGAGCCATGTTGAGTTCATTTTTGGTCTGCTTCAGTGCTGAGGTGTTGGGGACCTCTGAGGCTTTGGCTCTCTGATTTGGTAGGAGTTGATTTTTCTCTGCGTTGATCTCCTTCCCCTTTGTGCTGGTATCCCCCTCTAATATTTTTTAATTAATCATGAATTTCATTATATGACTCAACTACGTGTTGGTCATAATCCCATCAGGCTATACTCATATCCTGTCTCTCCTGGCCCTAATCCACAGAGGGCCCACTTCAATGGGACTATTGATGTTCCTTGTGGGGTCATGAAAACATTTTCAGTCTCTGTGAGGAGAGGAATAATGCCTCAGGATACTCCTTCCCACCCTGTGGCTCTTATAGTCTTTTATCCCCCTCTTCTGCAATGTTCCTGAGCACTTGGTATGTTATAAGACTACTTTAGTGGAAAGCGCTCTGTAGTTTCTGAATTTCTGCTTTGAGGCATTTTGAGTATTCTCAGTGCCTACTGCCATATCTCTGGAGCTGGTTACCAGGAAAGCAATGAGAACAGCACTCAGTGTTAGATTGTCATTTCCTCTGTAATGTCTCCTGGGCCCTGGAAGATGTGATGGAGGTGGGCCATCTAGTATTAGGCAGTTGGTTATCTTTTCTTGTCATATTAATAAGTCTTGCTTCTCCCTAGTTTACTCTACTTTCTATAATACAAAGCAGATTCTCCAACCAAGAATGATATCAGCATGGATTAAAGGGGGAAACCTA
Organism: Jaculus jaculus; assembly: GCF_020740685.1. Lineage (NCBI taxonomy): Eukaryota > Metazoa > Chordata > Mammalia > Rodentia > Dipodidae > Jaculus > Jaculus jaculus. The sequence goes on from NC_059109.1 coordinate 76,805,603, forward strand.
GTCATTTTAGACTTTTGGATAGGGATTGCCACTCTTCTTGGCCAAAGGTCAGTGGGAAGGTCTCTCTGGAGTCTATCACATTCCTATATATGGGATTCAGACCTGGTGCTCAGTATCAGATATGAGTTCTCATCCACTGAGCAGACCTTATACCCAACCAGAGAGCCATTAGTTATCTGCATGGGCTATGTGCCACTACTGCACAGGTGTTCACACCTGTCTGGCTGGTTGCTTTTATAGTTTGAAGGATACGCTGCTTGTTTATGCTATTGGTAGCCACCCAGCAGCTTGCATAGTACTTTCTAGCACTATGAGGACCAGTCAGTAGGGAAATGGCATGTTTCTATGTTCCAGCATGATCTCTTGATGTCCTGGGTCCAAAGGTCTATTTCTTTATCCAAGTTCATAGGCCTCTAAATTCTAAGTCCACACAATAGATTGATAATCCTTCCCATAATAGTAGTCCAGGCATATAAAAGTCAGATATATCCTAAGTAAAAGACAAGGGTGTTTTGACAGGTCAAGTTTAAACTTCTTTGTGTTACAATTGGGAGAAGTGTATGCTAGAGCTTTGATGTAATTATATGAAAAAAAAAAAAACTATGCAGAGCTGTTGAGGTAGAAGAGTAGTAGCATGTCAGTCGTGTCAGATGCATCGACCTGTTCAGAGATTCTCTGGTCCTTGTGCATGTAAGCCAAAATAAACCTCTTTTTCCCACGAGCTGCTCTTGGTCAGGTGATTTCTACCAGCAATGTGAACCTGACTGCAACATATGTATACATTCACACACCCACATACAACAATTTAGTGAAAAGACTTCAAGTGAAGTGTAACTCAATGTTAATAACAGTGAGACTGAACTATATGTATTTTCTCCTGAACTGAAACCATGAACCCTTTTGAGGACTGAGAGTGTGCTGGGCTCTCTACTGTGCATGAAAAAATTGATGTTTAAACAGAGGTCTGTGTGCTTTCATGATTGGAGAGTCTTTTACTTACCAACATGCAACAAATCTTCTAAAGTATTTCATTAGCTATATAGTTATTAAAATGTTTTAATTCCTCTGTTGTTATAAGAAATATTCCTTGATCCTGGAACTTTTTGTCGGGGTGGGGAGAAGATGCAAGCTTTTCCTTTGCATGTGAAATCGGGGCAGGTGGGAAAGCTGCTGAGAGATTAGAAGTGAAGTTGTTTGCTTTCCATGGACAAAGAGCTTCCTTTGCAAGGTGTATTTAGGAGCACATGTCAACTTTTCTTTGCAGCAGTATGAGAGCTACCTGTTTACTTAGGAGCTATGGTTCATAGGGAGATCGATACCTTGTGAGGGGTAAATTAGAACTGATGTATGTTAGTGTACAGGCATCTTGGTATATGTACTAAAGTCATGCAAAAGAAACAAAGAAAGGAAATTAACAACTTTTGAGGCAGTTAGGCGATTGTATGTTTTTGGGGGGTTTTTTGGCATTGATATTGTTAGAAAGAACCTAAGCATGATTTCTCCCTTGCCTTAGTCATCTCTGGCTGCCATGTAGCCAGAGACCTGCAAACTCATTTCAGAGTGACCTTGTGATGGGGTTATGAGCCTAAGAAATTGCGATAGAAGCTGCTGGCAGGATTTATGAGAAGATGTGAATTGAATTTTGCATGGAGAAGGGAAATTTCATTTAGCATTTATTGTCCAGTGCTATTTTAACATGGGGCAATGAAATGGCTTGACACCCTTCACGTTTTCCCCACTGCCCCTCCTGAGAAGTCTGCTACTGTCTGGAGGAAGGGAGGGTGCTATGTTGCTTCCTATATGATGGACAGAACTGCTTCTTTTCCCTCTGATCTTTCACCTACAGACACCACCTTTTCCTTTAAGCCATCAGATCCCCCAGTGAGGAACTTGAATAAGACATTTCATTTTGGGAGCTGGGGAGATGGCTGAATGTGTACAGTTCTTACTGCAGAAGCATGAGGACCTGAGTTCGAAACCCCAAAGCCCATGTAAAATTGAACATGATAGCACAAACCTGAAACCCCACCACTGTAGAGGCAGAAGCAGGAGGGCCCCCCCAGGGTAAGCTGGCTAGCTAGTCCAACCAAATTGGTGAACTCTGGGTTCAATGAGAGATCTGCTTCAGTAAAAATAAGGTGGGGTACCCCTGCATGGCCATTACCTGTTAGGGGTGACTAAAGGTTTAGAACAAAAGAAAGACAGACACAAGTAATACAGTAGAAGCAGGGATTGGGGTAGTCTGCTGGCTGTGGCAGAAACACTGTAGCACTGCCTAACCAAGTGCTGGTTGAATTTACACACAAACAGAAAAGCTCTGGCAACAACTTTCAAATACAGAAAAAGCATGGGAAAGGGGTCAAGGTGAGACAATGTAGGAATGAGGCAGCTGCAGACATGTTTCCTGTAAGTACTATCTTCTGTAAAAGGTCAGGCCCATACAAATAGTCCAAGGAAGGAACCAGGGAAGGGCTATGCCCTGTTTCGTCTCTCCTGGTTCAGCTGGAGGTAGACTTGGCTGAGTCTACATCAGTGGTTTCTACTGGTTGTGGTTCTCTACAGCAGAACCTGTTCCAGGTTGGCAATAGATACCAAGGTCTCTCAAAACTCATAAGCAGAAATCCAGAGGTTGCAAGTGTTGACTAAAGTAGCTTTATAACAAGGCTCAGAGCACATTGCTAAAGAGGGGGTGGAAAGATTATATGAGTCCACAGGGTGAGAAGGAGTATCCTGAGGCACAGTTCACACCCCCACTGAGGCTAAATGATGCATTCAAGACCCCATAGTGAATACCAATAGCCCCATTAAGAAGGAGCCTCAGGGACTGGAGAGATGGTTTAGCGGTTAAGATGTTTGCCTGTGAAGCCTAAGGACCCAGTTCCAACTCCCCAGAACCCATGTAAAGCTAGATACACAAGGTGGTGCATGCATCTGGAGTTTGTTTGCAGTGGCTAGAAACCCTGGTATGCCCATTCTCTCTGTGTGTCTGCCTCCTCCTCTCTCCCTCTCTTTCTCTCTCTCAAATAAATAAATAACATATTAAATAAAATAAGAAGGACCCTCAGGGCTGGAGAGATGCCTGTGAAGCCTAAGGACCCAGGTTCAATTCTCCAGGTCCCACGTAAACCAGATGCACATTGTGGCCCATGCCACTGGAGTTCGTTTGCAGTGTCTAGAGGCCCTGGTGCACCCATTCTCACACTCTCTCTCCTTCTTTATGTCTCTAGTACATAAATAAAAAAATAAATCTTAAAAAAAAGAAGGACCCCCCAGTGGAATGGGTGTGGAAGAGGGTACATAAAAGGATAGCATGAGGGGAATGGGACTAACATATGATTTGTCCGTACAGTCAAGTTCCTTATTAATAAAAATAAAAATTTAAAGAGACAGAAGTAAGATATGGTGGACAGTGATTAAAGAAGACAGCTGACATCAATCTCTGGCCACCACTGTGGACAGGCAGATGGAGAAGGAGATAGGTGAAATCCAGTACATGGTATTGATCACACAATGCTTCTAGAGCCATTCAGTGTCCATCGCCAACATGCTGCTTGGGTACTTTAGGGAAATGCAAGCTTATGTGTTCTTTCCACAGAGTATCTCATGCTGTGAAGCAGTGGTTATGGGGGAAGACTTTGATTAAATGAAGTGCATTGAATGACTTACGAGCTTTCCTATATAGACAGCTTTGCTTGCTATCACTGGGCATTCTGGAACCTAACTAGTTATGGAGCACATTGTCTTACATGGAGACCACATTTTCCTGTAGAAACACCTCTGGATGGAAGGACCACATTCCTGCTTGAAGGCCTCAAAGCAAATTTCTCAACATCCTTGATATTCGCCACCATTTCCAGCAGTGGAATTGGCCCATATTTATTCTGTTGGCTAATGTATCTAATCAATACTGGGCACTTTGGTATGTACCAAGGACCCAGAGATGACCAACACCTGGACTTGTGTGTCTGTCCATGTAGTCCTCACACACAGAAATCATGTCACAGTTCCGAGGTAAGTATGAAAAGAGATTTGAATATTTACCATTGATTGTCTCAGAAACCCAAAGTTCTGCACACAACTTTACTACCTTACCTTTCAATGTCAGAATCAGGGGCTGGAGAGATGGCTTAGTGGTTAAGTGCTTGCTGGTAAAGCCTAAGGATCCTGATTCGAGGCTTGATTCCTCAGTACCCATGTAAGCCAGATGCACAAGGTGGTGCATGCATCTGGAGTTCACTTGCAGTGGCTGGAGGCCCCAGTACATCCATTCTCTCTCTCTCTCTCTCTCTCTTTCTCTCTCTCTCTCTCTCTCTCTCTCTCTCTCTCTCTCTCTCTCCTCCCCTCCTTCCTCTCTCTCTCTCTCTCTCTCTCTGCCTCTTTTTCTGTCTGTTGCTCTCAAGTAAATAAACAAAATTTAAAATAAAAACAGACCTTCATTTGACAATGGCAGAGTATCTCAAAGAATGCCACATTCTCACAAAAAGGCAGACTTTATATTTCTGTAGCAGCTGGAATTCTCTTTACTGAAAATGACAGAAAGCCTGATGTCACCTTGTTTATCTAAAGAGAAGGAGAGGAAATAGAGAAGGATTTTTTAAAAAAATATTTATTTTATTTATATATTCACTTATTCATGAGACAGAGAGAGAGGGAATGGGTATGCCAGGGCCTCCAGCTGCTGCAAACTAACTCCAGGTGCATCTAAGCTTATGTGGGTCCTGGGAAATCAAACCTGGATACTTTTGCTTTGCCAGCAGTGTCTTAACCGCTAAGCCATCTCTCCAGCCCTGAGAAAGATGTTTCAATGAGATGCTGTGCTGTTGGAGTTATTGGTTCATGAAACAAAAGTAACCTTGACATGTTGGCTACTTTTTTTCTCATTTTTTTCATTGGTTGGACAAACTGCTGATGGGAGGAAAGTTTTTATTCTGGCATATGTTATTGAGGAGAAGGTTCCTCATGGCAGGGAAAAACATGGCATGAGCAGAGGCTGCACATTACAGTCTGCCGTAGTAGGTGGTGAACAGCAGCAGGAGAGTGAGCTGACTTCTGGTAAGGGCAGCCAGCCATAAAACCCTATATCCCCAGTGACACACCTCCAGCAAGGCTCTACCTTTCAAATTGCCACCAGATAGGGACCATGGATTTAAAACACATAACTTTGTGAGACACATCTGATTCAAACCACCACATATATTTCTAGGACAATGGTTTTAACACGATGTGTAGATTTTTGACATGCTTTACTTTGAGAGGTGGAGTAAATTGTCTGTGAGCCGTGGCTGGATGTATGAAGTGAATGTGGCACAGTGGAGGGCATGGGGTATCTGAGGATACTTCTTAGGCACACGTCCATTCCTAATAGTCATAATGGGTCAGAAATTGCCATGGTATGTAGAAACTCAGTGTCTCTGGGAAGTGCCCTGTGTGGACATGCCTCGTCTTACCATACCCATGAAAGGGTCTCCTTGGAGAAGACCCTTTGACCTTGATCAGGTGGCTGATGCATACAATCTTGGTCAAAGTTATAACCCTAACTAACAGAAGGAGACCTTGAAGCCAAGCTTCCCACTTCAGATGCTTCCAACTTCCTGGCCCAGAGACCTAGGTACAATGAACAGGAACTGCGGGATTGCTACGCCATGATGTAGCTGGATCTGTGGGTATAATTTGAATGCACTCGCCATCTCTGTCTCTGTGGCTTGGCTCCTCCCTTGCCAAGTTCTTCCCTGTGCTAAACGAATTCTCAGAAATGGTTGGCTCTCTCTTTATGAAATTGGTGACAATACTCTGAGTCAAATCATCCTATTTTTAAGTTGAGTATCTGTCTCCAATAGTCTCTCCAGAAATCTCAGGATGTACTCACATTAGCTTTGATCCTGAGGCCAGGGTCAAGGCTACATGCAGAAGACAATTGGGTGGAATCAAGTCTGCAGATATGCAGAAAGGGATGGGCAAAAGGCACATTCCTTTAGGGAAGACTGTGGTATTATTGTGAAAGGACAGAGGGATTTAGTCAGAAGATTTATCAGTGCTACTATGCATCATCAGTGATTTAAACATTGTAGGTCCAGGGAACTGGAGAAAATGGGTCAGTGGCTGAAGCTTTTGCCACTCTGACATGACTACATGACTTTGGATCCCTGCAACCAACGTAAAGCCAGATTCCCTGATGGGTGTCTGTCATTCCAGTGTGCCTGGGGTAAGAAGGGAGGCAAAGAAAGGAGAGTCTCTGGAAGTTCTCAGGCAAAATAGCCAGGCAAACACAACCATGAACAAGAGACCTGACCTCCAACAAGATCGCAAACAAAAATGACACCCAAGGTTGTCCTCTGATCTCCACACTCACACTTACACTGTGGCACACATGTACACAGACACACACACACACACACACACACAAGAATCAAAATTAGAAAACATTGTAAGTCTAGCTAATAGCCTATATTAGTCATTTAGTAGTTGTGTGACATTAAATAGGTCACTTACTTCTGAGTCTTATTTTTTTTATCTGAAAAGATATTAAGGTATAAAATGTCTTCTCCCTCCTTAGCAAATAACTTTTCTAAAGATAAAAGGGACTGATGAATGTGTGAACAGTATATAAATAATGCAATATTATTTCTAGTCCTAAAACCAAGAGAAAGTACTTGAAAGTCATAGTTCTGACAGGGATGATGTTCACCAGAACACAAATGACCCAGTTTTAAGAATAATGGCAACATGAACAGAGATTCCCAATGAAGACTTGCAGATGTCAAGTAAGCCTGAAAAAGATACAAAGTGCCACAAACTATCAGAGAAACATGAACTTAAACACAGAGATTCCGCCACACAGCCTCCAGAAGGGTATACCAGCAAAGCCAGATATGGTAGTGCATATATGTAATTCCAGCACTCAGGATGCTGAGGCGAAGGTTGGCATGAGTTTAAAATCAGTCTGGGCTTCACAGTCATACCAGGCCACAAGGAATAGTGACTGGATGTGTGCCCATATTCACATATATCTTGATTATGGTGTATTTACCCAATTATAGACATATTTTCAAAAGCCACTTGACTATGTGCTTAATGGACACATCTTATTATGTATGAAATGCGATTCAACATGGCTGATTCATAAAATAAATGCTTAATTCTGGCACCATTGGCTTTCCAAGATCTTAGAATGACATATCAGAGATGTGGATCAGTTCTACTAAAAGTGACCTTGTAACATTCCAGATGGCACAGAATTTCTATACAGCAAGCAGAGGTTCCCTGAATCCATCAATTTGCTTAAGTGCTCCAATACTTCAACTTGCTTCAGCCCACATCTCCTTGGATCTGGCATCCATCACTCGTCTTTAATACCTGTTTGCCCAATGCAGTTACTGCTTTCTTAAGAACTTCAGTTTATTTGAGTGCATGTATTTGGAGAAATGCATTAATATACTTTTTGACTTAAGCCACATCTCCTTTAATGTTTATAAGAGTCATGCAACACAGGTACCCTACTCTCCTTTTAACAGAGGACTACACTTAAGGTAAGAAATGAAGTGACTCCTGTAAGGGTATTTAGCTAAAAATTCTCAAGTCTGGAATGTAAACAGTCTCTCTTATGCAATGGTGTCCAGGAGGAAGAAGAAAAGCAGGAGGGGTAGGAGAGGAGTGGCCATCTTAGAAACAAGGCTGACTGTCTTTCTGAGCTCCACCCCCCCCAGTTCAGACTTCCCCTGTTGCAGTAGCCATAGAAGCTGTTTGAATGTTGTCTCTATTGAACCAGATTTTCTCCTCAAATATTTCCCATTCCCCTTTTAAGTAAATATTCCCTCCATGCTGACCCTTGACAAAAGGCCAGAGTGTTACATCTTCAATGTGCTGGGTGCTATTGTACCCACTGATAAAACTGCATGGTGACAGTGGAATTTCTGGACTAGAGGCTGACATTCCTTCCACTCTGGTTTCTCTTTACTGTTTGTTCTGCATGTGTGTGTTGGATTGTGTTGGCTATGGATTTCAGCAAAGCTGCTTGAACTCCCAAATCCAGTGAGAGATACTATGCTGTCAACTCAAGCAACCGGATAAGTTCATTTATCACAAAAGGGATAAATTGGAAGTAGGAAGACAGTGTGAGGCCGCCCTGCTGAATTCATGGTATAACAAACAGATGGTGCATGGAGGTAAGGTTTGGGAAGAGCCGCCACCATGCCTGGTGCTGTCAAAACTTTCAGGTGAGTTTTCTGGAGGTCATGAAGCTTTGGAACCTCAGAAGGACAAGCCACAAGTGTCAGCTGCAGAAGCAGATGCTACTAAACACAGGAGGAAACCATGGAGAAGAAGAGAAGGAGGAATGGATCCAAAGTGATTATTCCCAGAATGAAAAAAGCTTGGTGTGGTAGTGCATGCCTGGACTCCCAGCACTCAGGAGACTGAAGCAGGAGGATCATGAGCTTCAGGTCAGCCTGCACAACATAGCAAGTTCCCTTTCAAAAGAAAAAGTTGAAAGGAAAGACAAAATAAGTAGATACCCTGGTAAATCTATACAGAAAATGAACTGTAGTAGTCGTTGGCTTCCCATCCTTCTACCCACCTCAGCTCCTATAACTTCCACGGTACTGTAATGATTAAATAAATACGTCAAAATACATATCACTACAGAAGCTGTTGAGGGATTAGGTGGTCCATGGCAGCTAAGATATAGTGTCATGAATTGCAACCCACAAATCACTGTAATTCTTTATTAAAAAATGTATGGACAATGCTGGGCATGGTTGTGCATGCCTTTAATCCCAGCACTTGGGAGGCAAAGGTAGGAGAATCGCCATGAGTTGAGGCCACCCTGAGACTCCATAGTGAACCCTAGATCATCCTGGGCTAAAGTGAGACCCTACCTCAAAAAAACAAAAAAAAATGTATGAACAAAATATTTAAGATTGTTTTAAGAAGTCTATTGCATTTATATATACCACATCTTATTTTTCTGCAGTGCTGTTCCCCAAGTCCCTTTGTGGTAGTTTGTATGTGAATGTGTGTGCCCCATAGCCTGAAGTATTTTAATTTTTTTTTTTTGTATTAAGCTTGAACTTAACTTTCCAGAAGCCTGCTGGAGGAGGTGTTACTGGGGGCAGATCTTTTAGTTTAGCCCTAAGGAGTATAAATAGGAGTTTGAGCTCAGGCTGCTTGTGGCACTGCAGTTTGATGATGTCTCTCTGTTTGTATCTATGGAAGTGAGTTAGCTTCTTCCACCATTGATGTTCCCTTCCCTGGATTCTGTAAGCCTGAAATAAACTCTTTCCACAAAGGCATATTGACCCTTGTAAGTCAGCCCTCCCCCATTCTCAGTTCATTTGCTTAGGGTGGAGCTCCACCCATCCTCTAGCTCAAAAGATGGGAAGAGGGAGTCTCATGCTTGTTCTTTTCCTTGACCATATGGACTGGTCTGTGGACCAGGGAGTGATATGTGGAAGTCTAGTGAGCATCTGTACAGGACTTGTACAAAAGATAAGCTGCCTGTATTTCTGCTCTTTCAGTAATTATTTGGCAGAATGTGAGCCTGGATATGCTAGCAAGAACACTGTTCACAAAGAAAAGAAACCAGGTGGTGTAAACTATGGGTGTGTACATTTGGATTCAGCTATGTCCAGAGTCAAGACCTTACTTTGACTTTGCATGTAGTAAACCAATGCTGTCTTATTTGTTTAAGTTGGTTGACAATAGGGTTCTTCCAGGTACATCCCTGTTCTATATGCCAGGATGTAGTTCTCACTGCTAGGTAAATAGCATGAAAATTTCAATTTTGTTTCATAATCCATGTCAGTGTACTGCAAATGTGGTGCAAGGAATAGAATTGATGGTTTCTAACACCAGAAAGATCATTTATTTACAGCAACTAAATGAATAAAACTCTAGATTTCCTAGAGCTGACTATTGCTTATGACCAGTGAACTTTAAGTCTTTGGAAGGACATCCATGGCTCTTCATTTGATCTCTATCTCCAAGTGGAAATATATTGCCATTGGTCATTTTTTTATGATATTACTTCTTTATTTGTATGTGTTTGTGCATATGTATGTGCATGTGTTTATGTATGTTTGTAAGTGGGCTGACATGTGTGCATGTTCTTAGAGAGGCCATAGGTTGATATCAATGTCTTTTCCTTTTTTTTCCCAATGTCTTTCGCAATCACCTTAGTATTTGAGCGAGAATCTCACACTGAACCTGGAGTTCACTGATCCAGCTAGCCAGCTTGCCCTGGAGACGTGCTTGTCTCTGCCTCCCTAGTGCTGGGATTACAGGTGCATGGCACTGCACCTGGTTTTTATGGGGGGACTAGGGACTTGTATTCAGGTCCTCATGTTTACACAGAAAATATTTTAGACATGGAGCCGTCTCCACAGCCATGACCTTACTTATCACCTCCATGTTTGTTTCCATGTAGCTTGGATGAAGAAGATCACAGACTTGAGAGGAGGGATGCCAAGTATGCATGCTATATTAGGAAACAAATCTGAAATCTATGGAGAATTTCACTTTGAGCTGGAATTATAGAAACTAGGTCATGTGACATCCAAGGTAGAGGTGATTACAAGTAACTGTGTGGGTGTCAGCCCTTGTTCACTTGAGATCTTTTACCAACCACTCTTCGTATTATGCCCTCCTCCTTTGCCTGGGCTCTGTTCCCCATTATTGTACTCCTATGATGCTTGCAGGCTCCACCACCCAGTGAGAACATGTGTTATTTGTGTTCCTGTGCCCACCACAGTTCACTTAATGTCCTCCAGGTTCACTCATGTTGCAACAATGACAGGACTCAATTCCTTTCATGACTGACTAGTACTCCACAGTATGAACACCCACACTTTCCTTATCACTTTGTGCACTGCTGCTCTCAAGTTGACATCATATCTTGGCTCTAAGCTCTGGTACTCTGCAGGACAGAACAATAAACACAGGTGATTCCATCCTTGTAGGTTTCAAAGTAATGGAAACAAAATTCTGAATATTCTCCCCATTGAGAAGGGCCTGAGATGACCATGATGATCATTACCCAAGGTAACAAAACACCACAGGATGTCCCACAAACAGTGCAATGAGTTCATTAAAGCCTGTAATGTTTTGGAGGTAGCATGGAGCACTGGCCAACAACTCACTGGTATCCTATTCCTGGCACTGAAAATTTTCTAGTAGCAATCTATGGCTTCTGGATGTACTGTTATCCAAAGAAATCGGCTTTCAGATGTCTTATTCATTAAAAGAACTTTAAAAATAGAACATGCTGCTAAAGTTTCCCAATGCTTTCTGTGTATTCTTTGAGGATTTTTCTTGAAATCTGAAGGTTTTAGAAAGTTTTTAGTTGAGAAAAGAGCTCATTTTTCTGATACAATCACATTTTTTTTTCCAATAGAGAAATCACAGGGTATCTCCTCAAGCTACTTTTCTTAGCAGTCTCCAAAATCATGCAATGAGAGATTGTATTTTAGGACCATCTATGTAAACCCTCAGCTTTCCCCTCCTGCTTCTTCCTTCTAATCCAAGCAGATAGATCTTTGCATCTTTCCATCTCTGTGCAATGCATTTCACTTGGCTTGTCACTTTAAATATGAATTCCCCCTAATCCTGACAGATTTATTGCATTTGGAGCTTTTGATATAGCCTGTGAATTTAATTTTGCTTCAATACCATAGGTCTCATTCTTTATGAATGGGATTTTTTTCTCGTGTAGAGAAAGGGTGCTCAAACAGTATCCTCACGTAGTGAGGAGATGGAAAAGATGGATGGGCAGGGGGGGACACAGGCACTTTTCCTCGGAGATCACAATGTCTTCCATCCACACTCATATTATCTGCCTATTTTCTTGTCATCTTTGTATCCCTCCTCAGAAGCTTGTCACTGCTCTGGGTGATTTTTATCACAGTCCCACAAAAGACAGGGCCTCTAGGTCTCTGTGACAGAGAATGGCATTTGTAATTATACAAATACAACTAGGCATGTCTGTCATTCCAGATGCTCACATCTACAGATTGAGTTTTTAATTATTTTTTTTCTGGTCAGGGATGCATGAAACTCTTTCCTGGTGACCTATGGCAGACTTTCCCTTTGTCTCCTGGAAACAAGGAAGGCAGGACAAGGAGTAATTCACTATGTGGAGCCCATACTTAAGTGACAGTGTGTTTTGCTCATAATGTCATTCTTATAGACTATCTCTATGAAGATTAATGAGAGCCAGCAGTAATTGGATTATGCCTGTACACCAGCTCTTTGGAGGTGAAAGCAAGAGAATCAGGTCCTCCTCTGCTATATATGAGGTTGGAGGCCAGCCTGGGCTACATGAGACCATGCCTCATTAAAATAAGAAATAAAAAGGAGAGCAAGACTCTACCTTAACCCCCCCCAAAAAAATTAATTTTCCAGGCGTGGTAGTGCATGCCTTTAATCCCAGCACTTGGGAGGCAGAGGTAGAATGATCACCATGAGTAGAAGTCCACCCTGAGACTACACAGTTAATTCCAGGTTATCCTGGACAAGAGTGAAACCCTACCTCAAAAAAAAAAAAAAAACAGTAACAAAAAATAAATAAATAAGGGGAAGGGTAGTGGAGAATGAGTATTCGTGAAGGAAGAAGAAAATTGACAATTTTTTTACAACTAATTTTCAAGGGTCTTCATCCTTCCAGTGAGTTCAATTAGTAGTGCCTACACTGAAAATGCCCTCATTGCCTTGAACATGTTTCTCTCTAGGCACTCAGTTTTATACCAGTAATGAAATACAGCAGTATTTTGACTATGAAGATGGTGTAGCAACATCCACCTAACAAGTATTTTTTAAATGTTTTTATTGATAACTCCTATACTTACAGATAATAAACCATGATATTTCCCTCCTCTCCCCCATTTTCCCCTACACAGCTCTGCTCTCCATCATATCCCCTTTCTCTCGCTGTTAGTCTCTCTTTTATTTTGCTGTCATCATCTTTTTCTCCTTTTATGAGAATCTTATGAAAGTATTGCTAGGCAGTGCAAGGTCATGGATATTGAGGCCAATTTCTATCTGGACAGTTGCATCGTAAGGGGAGGTGCCCTTCCCTTGGTTCTTACATTCTTTTCACCACCTCTTTCACAATGGACCCTGAGGCTTGGAGGGTATTATAGAGATGTGTGTCACTTCTTCTCAGCACTGAGTGGCCTTTTGAGTCAAACCATGGTCACCACCATCTGAAAAGAGAATCTTCTCTAACCAAAAGTAAGAGTAGCATTAATATATGAATATGAACATTAAGTGTAGTGCTTTTAGGGCAGTTTGGTGGGAATAATATATGGATTTTTCCAGACAAGAGCAGGCTTGATACCCCTAAGGCACATGCCATAGGCTTTTGATTAGGTTTTCAGTACCAGGCATGTATTCCCTCCCATAGAGTGGGCCTCCATACCAATTAAAGATCAGTTGGTTTCCCCCAGAGCAGACATGCCACTATTGCACCCATTCCATCATTTGGCATGTCCGGCTAAACTTGAGGCTTCCAGTGTCCACTGTTTTCACTGCTAATGTCTAGGGCTTCATGCAGTGCAGCTTTTTCCAGTTTACAGTTGGCTGGTTTACAGAGAGAAGGTTTTTACAGCTCAGAACCAGCTTGATTTTTCTGTGATCTTGCTGCCCATGCATGTGAAGACTTAGCAATAGGGTCTTACCATCTGTTACTCCTGGGAAAGCAAGGGCCTTGGCAAAAGCCTGTAATGTTTTGGAGGTAGCAAGGAGCACTGGCCAACAACTCACTGGTATCCTATTCCTGGCACTGAAAATTTTCTAGTAGCAATCTATGGCTTCTGGATGTACTGTTATCCAAAGAAATCGGCTTTCAGATGTCTTATTCAGAATTTCTTGAATGTTGAATGTCCCTCCACCACACTACTCCCTTAGTCTCTTCCACTGGCCTCCCTTAGGCCTTTGCATTCTCTGTAATCTGTTCTTCTACCTACATATGTACAATCCCACCACCTAAATTCCTTCCTTTTCCTCCCTCCCTTATAGCTTTATCCAGCTTACTGGTCTCTGATACTGTATTTTTGGTTCCAGCTCACACACAAGTCTAAACATTTGCAGCTAGGATCAACATATGAGAGATAACATGTAACATTTGAATTTCTGGGCCTAGGTTAATCCTTTCCAGATCCATCCATTTCCCAGCAAAATTTCATCATTTCATTTTCCTACACCGCTGAATAGAACTCCATTGTGTAGATGTACCACATATATGTTATCCATTCATCTGTGGATGGACATCTAAGCTGGTTCCATTTCCTAGCTATTGTGAATAAAGCAGCAATGAACATGGTTGTGCAAGTATCTCTAAGGTAGTGAGAAGAGTCATTAGCCTAGGAGTGCTATAGCTGGATCATATGGCAAACCTATTCTTAGCTGGCTCAAGAACCTCCAAACTGATTTCCACAATGGCTGTACCAGATTACATTCTGACCAACAGTAGAAGGGTTCCCCTTTTACCACAACCTTGCCAACATTTATTGTGATTTGTTTTCTTGATGGTAGTCATTCTGATGGGAAAGAGATGGAATCTCAAGATAGTTTTAGTTTGCATTTCTGTGATGGCTAAGGACGTAGAACACTTTTTTAGATGTTTATATGCCATCTGTATTTCTTCTGTTGAAAACTCTCTATTTAGTTTCATGGCCCATTTTTGATTGGGTTGTTTGGTTTCTGAGTTCTTTGAATATTCTGAATATTAATCCTCTGTCACATGAATGGGTCATAAAGATGTGGTACATCTACACAATGAAGTTCTAGTCATCTGTTCAGGGTCATCTAGGCTGGTTCCATTTCCTAGCTATTGTGAATAAAGAAGAAATAAGCATGGTTGTGCAGGTATCTCTAAGGTAGTGAGAAGAATCATTAGGATATATGCCTAGGAGTGATATAGCTGGATCATGTGGCAAATATATTTTTAGCTGTCTCAAGAACCTCCACACTGATTTCCACAATGGCTACACCAGATTACATTCCCACCAACAGTGTAGAAAGGTACCCCATTTTTAGCATCCTTGCCAACCTTTATTATCATTTTTTTCTTGATAATATCAATTCTGACAAGAGTGAGATGGAATCTCAAAGTAGTTTTAATTTGCATTTCCCTGATGGCGTAGGATGTAGAACACTTTTTTAGATGTTTTTATGCAATCTGTATTTTTTTTCCAATTAGAACTCTCTATTTAGTTTCACATTCCATTTTTAACTGGGTTGTTTTATTTCTTATTGTTTTGTTTTTTGAGTTCTTTGTATGTTCTGGGTATTAATCCTCTGTCAGCTGTGTAGCTGATTTTGTGCCATTCAGTATGTTATCTCTTTTCTCTATTCATGATGTCCTCCACTGTACAAAACCTTTTTAATTTCATGAGATCCCAGTAGTTGATTAGTGGTTTGATTTCCTGAGAAATTGGGGTTATATTCAGAAAGTCATTACACATGCTAATATGTTGAAAGATTTCCTCTACCTTTATCTCTAGCAATTTCAGAGTTTCAGGTCAGATGTTAAGATCCCTGATACATTTGTACTTGATTCTTGTGCATGGAGAAAGATAAGAATCTATTTTCATCTTTCTACATACAAATATCCAGTTTTCCTAGCACCACTTGTTGAAAAGGCAGTCTTTTCTCCAATGAATATTTTTGCTATTTCTGTCAAAAATCAGATGACTATAGCTGCCTGGATTAATGTCCAGGTCCTCTATCTGTTTCATTGATCTACATGTCTGTTGTTGTGCCAGTACCATGCTGTTTTTGTTACTATGGCTTTGTAATATAGCTTAAAATCAGGTTTGGGTATACCACCAGCCTTATTTTTGTTGCTCATAATTGTCTTGGCTATTCGAGGCTTTTTGTGCTTCCAAATGAATTTAGTATTTTTTTCTATTTATGTGAAAATGCCATTGGGATTTTAATGGGAATTGCATTAAATGTGTAGATGCTTTTGATAAGCTTGACATTTTCACAATATCCATTCTTCCAATCCAAGAACATGGGATGTCTTTCCATTTCCTAGTGTCTTCTGCAATTTCTCACTGGAGTCTTAAAGATCTCATTGTAGAAATCCTTCATTTCATTAGTTCGGTTTATTCCAAGGTACTTTATTTTTTGAGGCAATTGTGAATGGGATTGATTCCCTGATTCCATTCTCCGCAAGTTTGTTGTTATTGTGTAGGAAATGTACTGATTTCTATGTGTTTGATTTGTATCCTGCTATATTTTAAAAGAGTTTATCAGCCCTAACAGTTTGCTGGTAGCATCATTAGGGTCCTTTATGTATAGAATTATGTCATCTGCAAATAATGATAACTTGATTTCCCCATTTCCAATTTGCATCTCTTTTATGAGTTTTTCTTGCCTTATTGCTATAGCTAACACTTCAAATACTATGCTAAATGAAAGTGGGGACACTGGACACCTTTGTTTTGTTTGTGAATTTAGTGTAAAAACTTCAGGTTTTTCCCCATTTAGTATTATGTTGCCTATAATTTGCCATAAGTAGCTTTTATTATGTTGAGATATGTTTCTTCTATTCCAAGTTTCTGTAGAACTTTTGCCATGAATTTATTCACATATATTGAGATGATCACGTAAATTTTGTCCTTCAGCCCATTTATATAATGTATTATATTTATCCATTTGCATATGTTCATCTCTGCATCTCTGGGATAAAACCAACTTGGTCTGGGTTAATAATCTTGCTGATGTATTATAGTATTCTGTTTGTGAATTTTTTTTTTCCATTTTTAAGGCAGGGTATCACTCTGGTTTCACCTTCCAGCTGACCTGGAATTAACTGTGTAGCCTCAGGGTGGCCTCAAACTCAGTGATCCTCCTACCTTTGCCTCCAGTGTGCTGGGATTAAAGGCATGCACCACCATGCCCAGCTTAGTTTGTGAATATTTTGTTGAGAACTTTTCCATCTATATTCATGAGGGAGATTTGTCTGTACTTTACTTTTTTTTGTTCTGTCTTTGTCTGATTTTGGTATTATTGTGATACTGGATTCAAAGAAGGAATTTAGTAGGATTTCTTCCTTTTCTATATTATGGAAAAAGTTTGAGAGCAGTGGTGTTATTTCTTCCATGAAGGTCTGGTAAAAGTCGCCAGTGAATCCATCTGGACCTGGACATGTTTTTAGTCTGGAAACCTTTTATAACTGCTTGGATCTCCATACTTGTAATAGGTCCATTTAATTTGTTTATCTCATCTTTATTTAATTTCTGTAGATCATATGAATCAAGGAAATCATCCATTTCTTTCAGATTTTCAAACTTAGAGGCATATATATTGTTAAAGTACATCCTTATGATTTTCTGAATTTCTTTGATATCTGTTGTGATGGTGCCTTTTTCATCTGTAATTTTATTATTTTTTGTCACTTGTCTCTTTCTTCTGGTCAAGTTTGCTAAGGGTTTATCAATCTTGTTTATCCATTCAAAGCAACAACTCTTTGTTTCATTGATTATTTGGAATATTTTTGTTTCTAGTTCATTAACTTCTGCCCTAATCTTCATTATTTCTTCCCATCTACTGAGTTTTGTTTTGTCTTGTTCTTCTTTTACCATAGCCTTAAGGTTAAGCATTATATTGCTTACTTGTGAGCTCTCTAATGCCTATCTATCTATCTATCTATCTATCTATCTATCTATCTATCATCTATCTATCTATCATTGACAACTTCTGTACTTACAGAAAACAAACCATGGTATTTCCCTCCCCTCCCCAACTTCCCCCTTCATAACTCTGCTCTCCCTCATATTCCCTTCCTCTCTCCATTAGTCTCTCCTTTAATTTGGTGTCATCATCTTTTTCTCATATTATGAGGGTCTTGTATAGGTATCACTAGGCACTGTGAGGTCTTGGATATTGAGGCCAAGTTCTGTCTGGACAGTTGTATGTAAGGAGTGGTACTCTTCCATTGTCTCTTACATTCTTTCCACCACCTCTTCTGCAATGGGCCCTGAGCCTTGGAGGATGTGAGATGTATCAGTGCTGGACACCACTCTGTCCCTTCTTCTCAGTACTGTGTTGCCTTTTGGGTCAGCCTAGTGGTCATCACCATCTGAGAAATGAAGCTTCTCTAACAAGAAGTGAGAGTAGCATTAATATATAAGGATGGACATTAATTGTAGTGCTTTCAGGACAATTTGGTGAGAGTAATATATGCATTTATCAGACAAGAGCAGGTTTTATACCCCTAAGGCACATGACCTCCCCTGAGATAGGCTTTTGATTAGATTATCAGTACCAGGCATGTATTTCCCCCCCCCCATAGAGCAGACCTTCAGTCCAATTAGAGTAGTTGGTTTCCCCCAGAGCAGACATGTCACTATTGCACTTGTTCAGTCATTTGACCTGTCTGGCCAAACTAAGGCTCCCAGCATCCACTGTTTTCGCCACTGATGACTTCTGTCTCCCATAAGGCTGCATACAGTACAGCTTTTTCCAGCTTTCAGTTGTCTGGGCTACAGGGAGAAGGTTTTCAACTCAGCACCAGATTGATTTCTCAGTGACTCTGCCAGTCAGGTATATGAAGTCTTCTGCAATAGGGTCTTACTGTCTCTTTCTCATGGGAAACCAAGCACCTTGGTAATAGCCTATAATGTTTTGGAGGCAACAAGGACCTCCCTGGCCAACAACTCACTGGAAGGTATCCCATCCCTGGCACTGAAAACTTTCTAGTAACAATCTATGGCTTCTGTGTGTACCATTATTCAAGAAAGTAGAATTGCATATGTCTTATTCAGAATATCTTGGATTTTGATTGACCCTCCTCCCAACCTTCTTTTATATATCTCTTCCCCTTACCTCGGTTAGGCCTTTTCCCTCCTTATAACCTGTTCTTATACTTATATATATATATACAATACATCCCCTCAAGACCTTCCCTCTCCTCTCTCCCTTATGGCCTTTTTCTAGCTTATGGGCCTCTGCTACTGAGTTTTGGTTCCAGATCATGCCCAAGTCTATACATCTTGGCCTGGGCTTTTCTCAGTTGGGTGACTTTATCATTGCTTGGTTCCCTGTACTTGTAATAAGTCTATTTAAATGGCTTATCTCATCTTGATTTAACTTTGGTAGGTCATATGAATCAAGAAGATAATCCATTTGTTTAAGATTTTCAAACTTAGAGGCACACATATTCTTAAAGTATGTCTTTATAATTGTCGGAATTTCTTTGGTAACTGTTGTAATGGTGACTTTTTCATCTCTAGTTAAGTTAATTTTTGTCTCATCTCTCTTCTGTTCAAATTTTCTAAGGGTTTATTAATCTTGTTTATCCTTTCAAAGAACCAACTCTTTGTTTGGCTGATTCTTTGGATTGTTTATGTTTCTGTTTCAGTAATTTCTGCCATAATCTTTATGATTTCTTGTCTACTAATTTTTGGTTTGCTTTGCTCTTCTTTTTCCAAGGCTTTAAGGTGAAGCAATAAATTGGTTATTTGTGAACTCTCTACTTTCTTTTTTTTTTAATTTAATTTATTAGTTTTCTTTTCAGTAAATACAGGCAGTTTGGTACCATTGTTTAGGCTCATCTGTGATCTACCCCCTCCCATTGGACCCTCCTTGTTGATGAAAATGGGTCATGCATTTTGGAGTTAGCCCCCAGTTATTGGTATGATAAATGTCTCTGCAAATCATGACCCAACATGTGACTCTGACATTCTTTCTGCCCCCTCTTCTGCAAAATTTCTCTGAGCCATGTTGGGTTCATTTTTGGTCTGCTTCAGTGCTGAGGTGTTGGGGGCCTCTGAGGCTCTGGCTCTCTGATTTGGTAGGAGTTGATTTTTCTCTGCGTTAATCTCCTTCCCCTTTGTGCTGGTATCCAGTTCACAGGAAAACATCACCCTTGCTTATTTCGCCAGTTGTCCTTAGTTTCAGTTGGGCCCCTTTTGAGGTATGTTGGGGCAGCTCTCTTCTTAGGATCTGCATCTATATGGAAAAGAGAAGCAGATTCTCCAACGGAGAGTAAGTTAGCACCTGGAAAATTGAGATAAGACTTACTTTTTTGATAGACAGTATGATAGGTGTAGGCCCTCTTATACCCTGTGATTGATGGTAGCTTGATACTGTAGAGTGGACTTGTGTTTGGGTATGGTTCTGACTTGTTTCCCAGGTCCAGCTATGGGTCTAGTACCACTGAGTGGATCAGTTAGCCAAATCAAGAGCAATTCATTCCTCACCATGGCTGTGTACCACTTTTGCACTTGTGTGGGCATCACATCCGGTTATTTGTTGCTAATTAGGTTACACAATGCATTGCTTGGACAGATCTTGGTCATTTCCCCCAGTCGCCTATGTAGCACCTTCTGGCACTAGACACGCTGACTGTCTGGGGACTGACTCTCTCCTGGCTTCCAGCCATGTCATTCCATTTTATGCGTCAGCTGCATATGGAGTCTTCAGCAATAGGGTCTTACCACTGGCCTTTGGTGGGTCATCAAGTACTCTGATAGGAGTCTGTCATTGTTTTGGGAAACCTTGTAGGTTTCTCTGATCAAAAGCTCATTGTGGATGGTAGCCCCAAGCTGGAAGTGGAGGTTACAGGTCAGTGTCCACTAAGAAATTGAGGAGAAACATAACTACTATACAAGAGTTAGAGAGGAGAGAGATAGCGGGGAGAGGGAGGGAGGGAAGATGTAGGAGATTTAGGTCAGTCTTGATCCTACATTCTCCAGTGTCTTGTGGTTCAGGTGTTTCCTGTAAGGGTCTAGTGAAGGTTCAGCCATTCGGGTTGTCTTTTAGGAAGTAGAATTTTATGGTACCATTGCTGTTTGGGTCCAGATTAGTGTTTCCCACCCCTTCGATGCAATTGGGCCTATTAATGGTTTGAATCTTTGAAATTTAAGTTCACTTCTGTCAACCAAATTCTGTAGCTGATTCTTCTACTGCAGGTTGGGTACCAACCCTTATACCTAATAATGACATTGCCTAGATTGTCCTGCCCAAGCTGGCTTGTTTATTCAGATGAGATCATTTAACATGTACTTAGTGCCCAGCACTTTTGCGCATTGGAATTTTCTGCTGAGCACAGAATCACCTTTGGAGGACTGCCAGAGCCTCTAATGGTTGAACTGAGAGAAAGCAAGGGTGGGTTCATGGGAAGACAGAGGCCTCAGCAAAGGCCAGGTCACAAGACAGCTTCTACTTTCATTCATCAATGAAAAGATAGTGGGCCACTTGGAAAAGGCACATGCTTTTACTTAATTTCATTTTGACAGAAGGAGGCTATCATTTTAGCATAGAATGCTATTGACGACTACCCAAGTCTCTGGAATATGAAACAAGGCAATGCCAGTGACCAAAGATGAAATATATATTATATATAAGCCAATTTATACTGCTTTGTCTGTTTTAATATGCAAATATTTTAAAATTTCCATATCCTGTTAACATGTCAGACATATGCTTGTAATGTTAAGAAAATTACATGCATGAGTAATGCCAAAACGAGGATACACTCTATAGGTGCCCACTACTTCTGATGCAGTGTTGCTGGGAGGAAACAGACTCTCATGAGATCACTGTCATTTTAGATGAGATTATCTGACTTTACCACTTAGTATCAGTCCTATTTTCAAACTACTTCCATCCTTATAAAGCAAGTAAGGATGATGTTAAGGACACTCTGATAATGTAAGGGGAGATGGCTCAGTGTGTAACGTGCTTGCCATGCAAGCATGATGACCTGAATTGGCATTTGTAGTAGACAGCTCACATTGCTGGGATGAACTTAAGACCAGCACAGTTTATGGGAGGAAGAAGGGATTTATCGAAGCTTACAGATACAGGGGAAGTTCCATAATGACAGAAGTTGGCCCCATTTCACAGGTCCATACACATAGAGATATGCCACCAGCAGCAATATAAGCAATCAACCTCATTGCAGGAACCAGAGGCAACTCATGCACTTTGCATATTTTTAGGCTAGAATTCTGAATCCATACCCACACCTTAGAACTGGACCCTAGGATCCAACCACAATGGCAGGCACCTCTTCAAGAAAGATGTCTACAGATATAAAGTTTTAGTATCCTGAATATACTGGGGGACATCCAGTTAAACTACCACAGAATCCCTAGTACTCATGTAAAATATCAGGCTTGGTGTGGACTGGTCATCCTAGTACTGGACAGGTGGAGACAAGGAATCCAATCCTAGTCTGGCTGAATTGGTAAGCTCTAGGTTCAGTAAAAGACCCTGTGGTGATTTGATTTAGTTGTCCCCTATAAATTTAGGTGCTCTGACTACTGGGTTCCCAGGTGATGAAGATTTGGGAATTAAAGCCTCCTGGAAACAGTGTATTGGTGGGGGCTGGATTTTGGCTGTTATAGCCAGTTTCTCCTTGCCAATGTTTGGCACATTCTCCTGTTGCTATTGTCCAACTGGTGTTGGTCAGGAGGTGATGACCACCTTCTGCTCATGTCATTGTTTTCTCCTGCCATCATTAGGTTTCTCCTTGAGTCTTGAAGCCAAAATAAGCCCTTTTGCCCACAAGCTGATCTTGGCCAAGTGTTTTCTAGCAGCAATGTGAACCTGAATACAATACCCTGTCTCAAATAAGTGGAGAACAGAAGAGTCCCAACATCAATCTCAGACCTCCATATGCATGTGCACTTGCATACATGCATCCTTACAGATAAAACAAGAATACCTGCATGCAACACACACACAAACACACACACACACACACACAGACACACACACACACACACGCACATGCATACACAATACACATGCTAAAAAGGAAAGAAATTTCATGTCTCATGTGGCCGACACAGAGACTCAGGGCAGACTATTGCTGTGTGGTGTGTGGAAAGTGATGTTTATCCCTGGTTCAGGTCTCAGAGTTGTGGTGTAGTAGTTAGTTTCATGTTATGGTGCCTCATGGAGGCAACTTAACAGGAGGAGAAGTTTCTTTTGTTTATAGTATATAGTCCATCATGGTGCAAAAGGGATGGTGGCTTGAATGGTCCAGTTTATGGTGTCAGGAGTTTGTGGGTGCTGCTTTGCAGATCTTGATGGATCAGGAAACAGAGAAAAGTCTATACTATAACCTTCAAATATTGACTGCCAGCTGGGTCTCATTTCCTAACAGGCTCCACATTCTCCACAAACAGTGCCATCAGCAAGGATGAAGTTCTAGAGGCATGAGCTTGTGGAGAACATTTCTCATTCAAACTATAATGCCATAGTTCTGGGCATTTTATCTCTGTCCTTCTCCTCCCCATAGGGTGAGGTGAGAATGCCTGGTAAGCATGTATCTTTGGGCTCTCATTATTCATCTGCACAAACATTGGACAGAAGAGTGGCAGGGAACAGAGATAGAAGACAGTTTAGAATCTCATTCTGTTATCTCCTCGGCCATATCTGCAGCCCATACCTTAGCACACAACCATACATTTGAACTCTAAGTCTGGTTGTGTCTGCTTCTCAGTGTCTTGCATATCCTAGCAGAGAATGGTGTTGAAAGTGCCTGTGGGCAGAGCAGCTGTTAAGAGTTCATGCTCTGAGGCTGCTCATCTGGTTAAATCAGGGCCTGCATCCTATTGCTTCAGAAGGTCATCTACCTCATATAGAGTGAGCACTACATAGGCAATAGGGGCATTGCGGGCAGAATCATGCTTTATAACTGCTCAATTTATGCTGGCTGTCACCATTTCTCCTAAAAAAAGAAGACTTGGTCTAGGGAGATGGCTCAGTGAGTAAGTACTTGCTTCATAAGTGTGAGGATCAGAGTTCAAGCACTCAGCACACATGTAAATACTGAACAGGTGTGGTGGGAAGTGGGGACAGGATCCTTGGAGCAAGCTGGATAGCTATACTAGCTGAATCTACAAACTCTGGGTTCGGTGAGTGCGACAGTTTTTAATAGCTGTCAACTTTACAGGACCTAGAACCACTGGGGAGGGGTTATGTAAATTAGGTTTTCCTCAGAGCTTTCTGAGGGGGATTATCTTGACTAGGTTAAGGTTGGAAGAGTCTCCTTCACTGTGGGCAGCACCGTTCCATGGGCTAGGGTCCTGGACTGAATAAGAAGCAGAGAGCTGTCTGAGTAGCTCCATTCACCGCTGTGCTCAGCTTCCTCAGTGTAGAACCGAATGTGATCAGCTCCTGCCTCCATGCCTTACCTGCCACAATGGACTGTAACCTGGAACTGTAAACTAAAGTAAGGCCTTCTTCTCTGCAACTGACTTTTGTCAGATGTGTTGTCTCAACAACCAGAAGGTAACGGAAATAATGAGAAACCTCCTAAAGTAAATAAATGGAAGAAAAGCACTCAATATCAAACTCTGGCTTCCACACACATGCATGGGTACCTGTGCACACACACTTGCATACATATGCACACAAACACACACATACACATGCATGTGCACCACAACCATACACATGCAAAAAAGCAAACACACATTTGTGTATTTCTACCCTTTTTTTTAATAATTCCCATTTGTTACATAAACTATTTTTTGGAAAAACATAGAGTAACTGGTTATGGTGCTCATTTTGAGAAAGAGGACTGGAAAATGAGGAATAGGGAAGAAAGAGATTTAATTGCACAGCAATTTGTGCTATTTGAATTATTTACAATGTATACATATTATCATGTAAATCACTTAGATCAATGCCTCACATACAGCAAACACATAATAGATATTAACTAATATCACCCTCAGTGCTGCTTTAAATAGCAAAGCCAATCATATTAATTACTCTGTTATGTGTGGTTCCTGTTGTGTGATAGACCCAATAGTGGTAGCTATAAAAATTTTTTTTCCATTAACTGATAGATTAATTTGGACTCCAGCTGCTGGTTATAGAATCTTATCTCAAACAAGATTAAACAGGAAATAGCAACAAAGTAATATACAAAATTTGAATTTATTAGCTCATGGATATGAAAAACATGTTTTGAGATTCAGGTCCAGCTGGCGAAAGGCCACAGGCAGGGTTTTCAGGGTGTGGCTTCCCTGCCTCTGGGCTCAGCCACATTGTTCACTAGGGCTTCTTACCTGGTGTAGGTATACTGTCGGGAGAGCAGGCTCATGAAAAGGGGGTTGCATTGCATAGAATCCAGTAGGGATTTCAGGTACCTTCCTGACCTGGCTCAGCCTGTGTCTGGTCTGAGTCTTGAAGGACAGAAAATGCCAGGTAAACAAGCTTTCCTCACAGGTCACCTGCATGACTTGGGTGTAGGGCAGCTTCTTATGAATCTAAGGACTGCAAAAGAGAAAAATCACCTTAAATAGAGGGCTATTGCAAGAGAGAGAGAGAGAAGATACTACCTTCAGATGAGAAAGCAGATATGTGAAACTTGATGGCGTACATACTATATTTGCTCTAGGTGGCTGACAAAACAGAATCTTTTGAGCAAAGCAAGAAAAAAAAAAGTAGCATTGTAAGAGGTAAGGTAGCTGTACCACACAGCAGGAGAGAGGAATGTGAAGCTGTAGACTGTGCACCTGCCATTATTAACCAGAGTATTTAATGACATGATGCAGAAATAGATGTTTTCTGAACATATTCATCATTTTATAGAATTATTTTTCTTCACTTCCTTGCTTCATACTGAAAAGCTCCCGCTTGTTTCCTTAAAATAAAAATTAATTGCTTTCCTGAGAACCCTGTGAGCAAGATGATGCATCCCCTGGGAAGTATTTCGTAAGTTGCTTTCCAAGTACTGCCTGGGTAGCCAAACGATTCTTAATTGGCTTGAAATTGGCATTGGCTAATTTTCCTTACTAATTCTAAGTTAAAGAAAAGAAAATGACACTCGAAACCAATCCAGAAAATTTTCTAGCTTGACTTTCTCTTAGACATTACAAACTCTGTGTTTATAACACACTGAATTGACAAGAGTCAAATTGTCATCTTGTGCTCAGGTAAAGTCAAATACATTGTTTTTGACAGTGTCCCTTCTATAAAGGTGTAGACCCAGACTCCTTTGTATGTTGGTTCCTTCATCTGCAAAAAACATACAGTTTACCAGGAAATCAAAATGATGGTAATCCATTGAGGGAACAAAAGGACATAGAAAGTTGTGGAAAGTTTGATGAGATAAGCCTAGGGGTGTTGAACTTCATTGGCTGGATCTGTTACATTGCTGTGTCTGCCACATAACACCCAGGAAATTTAGTCTAGTTCTATACCATGAATAAAAAGATATGTATTTTGATGAATGGTCGACTGAAGTTGGTGACATAAATACTGTATGTAACTGTGTGTGAAGAGTGCATGTGGTAGCACAGGAAGAATCTCATGAGTATAACCGCACATGCCAGTTCCACATTAGTTATTGAATTTGATATTCACAAGTTTCATGCAGACAATGGTGTTAGAAGGAAAAATTCAATCTCAAAGAGAATCAGTTGTTGGCCTGATGAGATGGCTCATTTGTTAATGTGTTTGCTGCATAAGCTTTGAGGACCTGAGTCCAGATCTCTAGCACTCAAGTAAAAGCTAAGTGTGGCAGACATAATCCAAGCATTCAGGAAGTGGAGACAACTGAGACTTGCTGATTTGCTAGTCTAGCCAAATCTGTGAGCTCCAGGTTCAGTATCTCAATAAAAAAACCAAAGAAATAAATAAATAAGACAATGATTAAATAAGACATCCAATGTTGATCTCTTGCCTCCACAGACATGCTTGCATATGTGCATGTGCACCTACACATACATGTGATCACAAATACTTATGAACACACACAAATGTATGCATATGACATTCATGCAAAATAAAAATGAAAGAGAGGCTCAATTGCATGAAGTTACACTTCTGGCAAATTCAGAGTTATAGCCCCATACTTTGGTCCAAGGCCCAGTTTATAAAAGCAGTAAATGACCAGAACATCCACAGAGGCCAACCAGTCAGGAGCCTAGAAATGACCAATTTCCAGGGAAGCAACAGAGAGAGAGAGAGGGCTCCCCTGGACAAATAACAGTGCATGCTAAACAGGAAGTGAATTGCAGATCTGATGACTGTTGCTATTTGGTAATGTGGGTCCACAGTTACTAGAGTTTCTGCACCAGAAGCAAGAAGTTCAGATGCTCAGGCAAAAGTTTTAAATGATTGTTGATTCATTTTATTTTATTACTTTTTGTTATTTTCTGTTTTGTTCTGTTTTATTTTGTGCTGGCAATTCAGCCCTAAACCACATGGAGACTAAAGAAATGCTTGCACCACTGAACTACACCCACAGCTCCTCATATATTGAACCAAATGTATCTGTATACTGTCTGCCTACAAAATAATTCAGAATTTAAATAGCTAGTTGTTGGTTGTTAGGAACCCAAGCAGATACCCACAGATCTAAACCAGATAGTTTTCCAGATGACATCCAGTGCACTGTGGACAAAGATATAAATTGTGGAGGATTATACAGAATAGCCTGGAAGTAGAAAAAAACTCAAATACTTGATTGAGTGAGTTACGGTAGACACATTTAGAGAATACCACATGGCCTAGATATAAGTCAAATCCCATTGCACTTGTGATTCCACAAAGCATATGGATTTAGCACGTGTCCCCACAGGGTCTTGGTGCCTGGACTCATACTTCCCCCTCACTGTCTCTGTCTCTCTTTTTCTCACTGCTCAGATGTCTAGGGGGCAATCTCTGTCCTCAATGTGATGGGTTGATAAGTTGTCTCAGCAACCATTGTATTACAGACAGAAAAGACTTTAGAAGTAACTTTGTAAAATGTTATTGTTATTATCTTTGAATGATGGGATTGTGCAATAGTGACCTTTTAGTTCTATTAGCCATTTATAATTATGAACATATCTATTTTTTAGGAACCCTATTTGTATATTTTATAAAATAATAAGAGTTTTACAATAGACAATTATACTTCACTATAATGATGCCTGTTTCTTTCACATATTCTCCCAGAAATAAAGCACACAAAGTCAATGCTATGTAAAAAGCCAAACATTTTCAGCAGCAACTGTCAATACCATAGGGCCCAGTACATCACTTATCATGTGAAAATATTCTTTGGCACTTTATAAATTTTTAAACTTTACTTACTCATTTATTTGAAGTGCTAAGCATTAAACCCTGGGTCCAACACATACTACTTACTCAGTGTTAGAATATAGATGCTATATCAGTTACTTGTTGCTGTGGACCAATACCTACCCATAAACAACTTAATGAAGGAAAGAATTTGTTGTAGTGTGCAGTCCTAGAGGGAGAGTCCATTGTGGCAGGGAAGACGTGGGATCAGGAGTGTGGCAGCAGAGCTGTTCACATTGCATCCCACAGTCAGGAAGTAAAAGACAAACAAGAAGTGAGGGTGGCCTACAAAACCTCAATGCCCACCCATAGTGACCCAATTCCTCCATCAAGGCCTCACCTTCCAAAGGTTACACAACCTTCTCAGACAGCAGCACTGGGGAACAAGTATTCAAACGTGGGAGGCATTTTACATTCAAACCACAACAGATGTGATTGTTTTAAGAGGCACTGCTGTGTGAATTGAGGCATCTATGTGCCTTCCTGCCTCCCTACCCAGTCCCTGCTCTGCCATGAGCAGAAACAGGGCAGGTCCTTCTCCTTAGAGAACTTGAGGAACCAGGGTCTTTCTGCATCTTCCACTCTCCAGTGCCTCTATGGTTACTAGCATTTAGGTTATACCATGTGATATAAAACTTTCCCTTACTCCTCAAATTTATAAAAGTAGACAATTCCCTTTGTCCTTAAGATTTCTGGGCCTCTGTCTCTCCTTAGCTTTGGACCCCACCATGTTGCCTTTAACATGATGATGTGAATCTCTTAAAGAAGGTCCAAAGTTCTGAAAGGCCATTTCATCTCAGAACCTCTTGTAGAAGCAGCCTCCTCTCTCATAGACCTCTCCCATTTGTCTCTACTACCGAGATACTTCCCCAGATCTCTCTCCACTTTTTATTTTGACACAAGATCTCACTAAAAATACCCTTATGGCTTTGGACTTGAAATTCCCCTCCCTTAGCCTCCCAAAAAAATTGGAATGACAGGCATGAGTCCCCAGACTATCACTTTATTTTATACACAAATAGTATCTCATTGATTTGCTTGACAGCCTGACATTGTCCAAACATTTTCCTACTCAACAAGCAGTAGTTAAAGATGATGTATTCCCAAGCCTATAGATACCCCCAGACTAGGAAATACCGCATCTCATAACTGTGGTTTCAGTAGACTCAAACTCAGAGAGCATGACCCAATATTTTCCCATTTAAAAAAACATGAAAGTATGAGGCATTGAGGAGACAAATTTACCGGTATCCTTTGTAATTGTATAGAGGACAATGACCATTGTCACGCAGTCATTTCCTTACCGGTTTATGGAGTCACCAGTTGGCTCAAAACTGCTCTGTCCCAGGGTCTTCCATGTTCACACAGGAAGAAATGGCTCTATGAGGATGCTCACTGTTCAGATCCAAATGTGCAAACAGAGGTATCTCCTTAGGGTGAGAGACCACAGGAAAACTAATCCTTGATTGTTGAGATGAAGAAACACACTGATGCGGGAACAAGGTGTCACACAGTAAGGGCTATATCCAGATCAGATGCATCATAGCTCACAACCTAAGATTGCAAACCGGAGCTCTGTTCCCTCATGGGAAGCCTGAGGGTAGTGCCACCCTAGGAAGATGGTGTCACATTCATTGAGGTAATCTGTCCCAAGGAAATAGGCAGAAACGTGATAGAGTAGGACACACAATGCCTTCTTCTGGCCTCTACACTACACATGTGCTCATGGGTGTGAACATCTATATACACATGTGCACATGCCATGCATACCTCATTTCTACACACTGAAAGAAAAGTCATTTTGAGGTGCAGTGAGAAGTCCCAAAGCAAAGAATGATGGACACAGCAGTGGGGGGGGGGGGCAGGACACAAGTGAAGTGAATCCAGGGATCATGGGAGGGTTGCCAGTAGCATCTTCTACAAACGCCATATGTCCAATTATTCCAGAGTCATAAATCCAGATCACAAGCTGATAAATAAAGATATTCTGTACTCCCACTGTGACAAATATACCTTCATGACTACTTGTAATGCCAGGTGAGAATGTAGAATTCTTAGATTTGATTATAGACTCAGCTCTGACCTCTGCCAGCCCTGAGAGAATCATCCTAAGTTGATGTTCCTCATCTCATCTCTTCACACACTCCCCTCCCCATGCACATGCCCTTGGAGAGGTGGCCCTCATGTCACTGAGGAATTTTATGGGGGCTTGCCAGCCTTATCTGGAATAATGGTGGGCAGCGTGACTCATACTCAGAAGACAGATGAGAGGTAAGGGTTACTCAAGCCTGAAAGTGGGTTTGGCTCAACTGGTCAGCACATTTTAGGGTCGTGGTATAGCGGACAAGGGCACCAGGTGCAGCCTGGCCAAACTTAATTTTTCCTAGCAGCTGGCTTCACAGGCTTAGGTGAGAATATAGGGTTTACTCATAGTCAGCATCCATTCTTTTCATGAATGACAGACGGTAAGAGCTTCCACAGAACTGTCTGCAGATGTTATTGCCAGGATTTGGGAGATTGCTCAGTTGATAAAGTTCTTGCATTGCAAACATGAGAATCTGCACTTAGTCTCCATAATCCATGTCAAAGCAAACTGGGTATGATGGCACATGTGTGAAGCCCTGGCCCAGGGGAGGCAGATATCTGGGCCTCACTGGCCAGCCAGTCTAGCCTACTTGTCAAGCCCCAGGTTAGTGAGAGACTCTGTCTCAAAAAAAAAAAATGGTGATGGCACCTGAGGAACGACACCAAGGTTGTCCTATGCCCTCCGTATGCACACACACTCAAATGCATACATGTACCCTATCCACTCCCCTAGCATCCTCTCCACGCATAAAAAATGTGACTGACATCCTGCACTCACCCTTTTCTTAGGTTCCTGGGCATGTTCTACCCAGTCTCCTGAAATCTCCAAAGGCAGTGAGAGGCAGCTGTCCACAGAGATCTGCACACTTACCACACACTGGGATCTGGGGCTTAACTCAGAACAATACAACCTGCCACTTAGCAAGAACTTAGCAATTTGTTTTAATATTTTATTATTTATTTATTTATTTGACAGAGAAAGAGGGAGGGAGGGAGAGAGAAAGGGGGGGGGAGAGAATAAGCATGCCAGGGCCTCCAGCCACTGCAGACGAACTCCAGACACATGCACCCCTTTGTGCATCTGGCTAACATGGGTCCTGGGTAATTGAACCTAGGTCCTTTGGCTTTGCATGCAAACGCCTTAGCCACTAAGCCATCCCTTCAGCCCAACAAATAAGTTTTTAAAAGGTATTTGGGGCTGGAAAAATGGTTTGGTTCATAAGGAACTTGCCACACAAGCAACCTGAGTTTAGATCCCCAGCACCCATACAAAAAACCAGGCATGGCAATGAGCATCTATAATCCCAGTGCTGGAGAAATGGAGACAGGGAAATTATTGGAGGAAGGTGGTTAGCTACTCCACCCAAATTGGTGAGCTCTAGGTTCAATAAGAAACCCTGTTTCCAAAATAAGGTAGAGAGTTACTGAGGAAGGCAGCCCCAACATCGGCCTCCAGCTTCCACATAAGCACACATATGCATGCATACACCACACATACACAAAATAAATGTTCTGAATCCTCACATGTTGTTCATTCTCATGCATAGCAACTGTATTTCTAACAAATGAAAGGAATCCATGCTTAGAGGCAAGTATAGCTAATTAACTTACTTGGATACCCCAAGAATACCATGCCCCTTCTAACTTTCCCAAAAATACAGCCCATGGGAGTAAGGATACCTACTTTCTCCATGTCCAGAGTTGGAAGGCATCATGTTAGACACTTTGAGAAAAGCAATAGAATGAAGTCTGTGTCACCCAGGATAGAGTAAATTAACTACTGGCCAAATCCCTGGAGAATGCGACATCTGCTCAGACCTGCTGGGGTCTGAGGACGGTCTGAAGCACAGGTGCTTTATAGCAGACAGCTTGCTAAGTGGGAGTATTAACCAAGGCAGCAGACATGGACCAACCATGCCTGACTCTGCAGTAGATGTGCATACCATCACCAGCCATTGGAGAAGTTCATGTCCAGGTGCAGAGGGAAATGGGCTGTTGATAAAAATCAAGCAGCTGCTCAAAGCCTGCAATCAAAGCCTGCCTTGCAAGCAGAAGGAGCTTGAAGATGAACCCAGATCTTGAAGAATGTGCACACAATGTGATGGCAGGTGCAAGCTATCTTAGTGCAGAAGGAATGAGAATGCAGATATTTTCCTCAGCTAATTCCTGAATCACCCCAGGGAAGGAGTTTTGTGAATGAATGGCACACATCATGCTGAAATCTTCCAACTGAGATGCTGGGCGCCAGCTAATTAGAGTCTGAGCCCTGAGCTGGCATTCTGTAGCTACATGAAGTGGCGTGTTGACACGGGTGTTTTGGCAGGAGCCACAATGCCAGTTTCCACAAAAAGCCTCTTGCTTTAGGGTTTGTGCTCATCCTAAATGATGCTCTAGGCTGACTGGGTGCTCCAATTAAATATCATTTAAACCAATTTTCAAGTGCCTCAGCTTCAATGAAGTGCACTTAATAATAAAATTGTGTGAAATTTTAAGACCCCACTTCTCATAGAGTAACTACTGGCAACTAATTGTTGCAGAAGGGGAGCCATATTCTCCAGTGGTGTAGCCACTAGTGAGTTTCCCATGCTCTAGTAAACAGTCCCCCACCCATACTCATGCAGATATCC
The DNA here is from genome assembly GCF_020740685.1 of Jaculus jaculus. Lineage (NCBI taxonomy): Eukaryota > Metazoa > Chordata > Mammalia > Rodentia > Dipodidae > Jaculus > Jaculus jaculus. The sequence goes on from NC_059109.1 coordinate 76,838,350, forward strand.
TCAGTTTAACTCAGTGGGACACCACACACACACACACACACACACACACACACACACACACACACGCATGTGCACACATGCGCAAACACACACACACACTCATGCACACAAACATACACATGCACACACACATGCTATGAAAGCAGAAAGTGGGAGAGGAAAGGAGGACAATGAAGAAGTGAATATGATCAAATACAGTTTATACATGTACAAAACTATAAAAATAAAAACTTTAAAAGTAGGTGAAATTTAGTTTGTCATGGATTAAGTGTTACAGAATTAGATAATGCTCAGTGTTTGTGAAAATCCCTACAAATTCTGCTCATTAGAAGCCAGTGGCTGTCATCTTAGGTGTCCATCAGAGGTATAGCTTCTCCAAACCTAAGTCCAGGCTAAAGTTGGATCCAGACCCCTGTATTTTTTCTTAAAGTCTTGAAATATACAATCAAAGCTTTAGAGAAAAAAAAACAAAGTCAACACAAACATTGGGCATGAATCATCCAGTTTTTCTTTTAATGCAGACAATTCCTTTCACAAAGAAACATACTGAGATGTATCCTTCACTACAAGAGCACTACATTTCTGAGGTAATTTCTTTATAAGTATATAAGTATATTTAATGATTCAGTAAGAGAATACTGGGAGACATGATTCATTCACTGAGAGCCATCCAAGAAAAGCCTTCTTTGATGAAGGACTAGGTGTAATCTTGATTTTTTTTTCCTACTTTTGAATTTTCAAAACTATGCCAACTTAATTTCCCCAAAGGTTGTGGCAACTAACATTACTCCCAGTAACGTGTGAGAAAAGCTCATTTCCAAATCAATGTTCAGCATAAATGTTAATTTTATAAACTTGACAATATTATGGCTTAAAACTATCATAAAAATACCTATCTCCTTTGCCATCAGTAAAACTAAAAATCTTTCAACATATTTATGTGGTAAGTCATAACTCTTCCTTTTTCTTTCTTTCTTTTTTTTCTTTACTGCTAGAGATTAAGCCCAGGGTCTCACCTATCCTAGGCAAGTACTCTACTACTGAACTACATCACCAGTGCTCCTTTTATTTTGTAATTTTGAGGCCCAGGCTGGTGTTAAGCTTAGCTCACTTAACCAGGCAATCCTTAACTTGCATCAGCATCCCAAATAGCTAGGATGATAGGCCTGTGCTGCCAGCCCCAGTTGGGATTACTTTTCTCTGTTAGTTATTCTGATCTTTTGTTTTCAGAGGCTGGTTTTGTCTTATAATTGGTGGGATCATTTTATGTAGTAAACTGCTCCTTAAATTCTCCTTCAGTAGGACCAGGCTGTTCCTGAATCCCCAAGTTCTGCATCCTCAAGTGCTGTTGTCACCTAAGCAAGGTGCAGAGCACACAGTGGGTCAGACAAAGCTGTGGGTGAGCTGGGGCACTTGTGTAACAGATCAACAGTTGTTTTTAAAGGTGGCTGTGGTCACTTGATTAAACAAACCATGGGAGGTGTGCCGTGTCCTTCTTCATTTTGCTCTCTTGTTTCTCACAGTAGGGACTCCAGATCAAAAGAGTGCTCCACAAATCCTAAGAGTATCATTCCTCTCTGCACAAATGCACTCAAATGCTTAGAGGTTTTCAGTGGCAGGGCTAAATTATTTTGTGGTATTTGGTGGCGAGGGACCAGAGATGTTAAATGACCTGTGATGTGGAGTGAAGACCCAGTCAACAAAGAACACAGTAATACACCCCATATGACCCCCAAATGTCCCAATAGGACACTAGAGGAAGAAGGAAAGCTATGTATAATACAACTGGATAGACAGATGGATAGCTAGACAGATGATATATGGATAGACTGGTAGATGATAAACAAATAGATAATAGATGTTAGGTAGATAGATGTGGCACTTTGATTCAGATGCCCCCCAGAAACTTAGATGTTCTGAATACTAAGTTCCCAGCTGATGGAGATTTGGAAATTAATGCCTCCTGGAGGGAGTGTATTGTTGGGGGTGGGCTTATGGGTGTTATAGCCAGTTTCCCCTTGCCAGTGTTTGGTACACTCTCCTGTTCCTGTTGTCCACCTGATGTTGGCCAGGGGTTGATGTCCACCCTCTGCTCATGCCAGCTTCTTCACCTGCCATCATGGAGCATCCCTTCAAGTCTGTTAGTCAAAATAAACCTTTTTCCCAAAGCTGCCCTTGGTTGGGTGACTTCTATCAGCAATGTGAACCTGACTGCAACAATTAGTGATATTGAGAAATTGCTAAAACATAACTCTATTTTCTATATAAGTAGAAAGCACTTTGGATAATTTTACAATAGATCAAATTGTCAAGGAGTCCAACCATAGTTAGATCAAGGTAAGAGTATAGTTTGCTTTGAAATTTTTTCAAAATTTGTTCAGTATTCCAGAGAAATCTTAGCACCTCACACAAGATCATATCCCAGAGTCATGCATGGAGCACGTCCTCCACACTACCTTTCAGGGCGTCTCCATGCTTACCTGCATGTTGAAATGCATACTGCTTCATTAAAAATCCCTTTCCTCATATTTTTCATCATGCAATGGAAAGTCATTATATTACTTTTGCATTGTGTATGCAGATAATTATGCTATCTATGAATTCCATTTTAGAAATGAAAGAGGTCAAAATAGGATATTTGTTATAAAAAAAGTAGCACTGGATCCAGCTGGCTTAAGAAATTTTATCTTGGGCAGATTTAAAATGAAATCTGTCTTCAAAATCTGATCTCATTATTTATCTCTTTCTCCCTTAAAATTTTCCTTCCTATCTTTTGTGAATGAGGACATCATTTTTTGGAAAGACAATTTAAAAATAGGTCTTGCAGTCAAGGTGTTTACCTGCAAAGCTAAAGAACCCAGGTTTGATTCCCCAGGGCACACATAAGCCAGATGCACAAGGTGGCACATGTGTCCTGAGTACATTTGCAGTGGCCAGAGGCTCTGGAGCTCTCATTCTCTCTCTCTCTCTCTCTCTCTCTCTCTCTCTCTCTCTCTCTCTCTCTCTCTCTCTCCCTCCCTCCCTTTCTCTCTCCCTCTCTCAAATAGATTTTAAAAATTAAATAAAATAGGTTCCATTAAACAGAGTTTTGTGTGCAGAATAAGCATACATGAGAGTAACACATCCAAGGCCAGTATCCTGTAGCTGTCCCCACTGTCCAGTGGCTTCTTTGTTACTTCAGAAACACTCATTTATCTTCAGCACAGATCCCTGCACTGAACAACAGAGCCCAGCTTACCTGTGATGCCTCTGGACATATTCTCTCTGTCATCCTAGTTATATGGCTGGCTTACTGTTAGGTTCCATTTCAACAATTTGTTAATAACATGCTATATCATTATGTTATGGTATGTTGTGTTGTATTGTAATGTGATATGATGATATGTTTTGAATGTTAAATGTCCCCTACAGGCTTGTCTATTTGAAGAGTTGGTCCACAGATGGCAGTGTTGTTTTGGGAGGTTGTGGAACCTTTGGAGTAGTAGGCATGGCTAGTGTCTCAGAAGGTGGGATCTAAGGGTGATAGCCTTGCTCACTTCCATCCCAGAGCTCTCTGCTTTCTGATTGTCCAAAATGTAACAAGGGGAACCTCAAGCTCTTGCTGCCATAGGGCAAGCTACCCTAGACCAAGCTGCTCCATGCATTATGCCTTTCTCACTATCATTTGGGTACAGCCATTTACCACATGTATACTTCCTCTCTTAAGTTGCTTCTGTCAGGCATTTTATCAAAGAGGGGAGAATATGTAATAATGTAATAGCTAATGTAATAGCTGTTACCCCATTAATAGCTTAGGCCACAGGCAAGTGAGGTAGGCAGAGCAAAGGCATGGACTTTTCTTGTCGCTTGTTTATGTTCTATTGACCTTTTAGAAAGTCAAGTATCCTAAAGGCTTACATGTTGTTGCATGTTCAGTGCCCAGCACACCACCTAGATCATGTGCTGGATCCTGACTGAAAGGATTCTGTCAGCAGCTGTGTAAACCCCAAACTTTGAGGCATCATGTCCCCTCACTTTTGTCTTTCTCCAATGTTTAGAAAATGGAGAGTGGTGCTTGTAGGCCAGTATTGTGGCCACAGACATCTGAATGGATGAAATATGGCTGTGCATGGGCCATGACAGAGGCTTGGCCTCGCTCTAGGTCTCTAAGTCCACTTGCTTCTGATACAAGTCAAGATATCCCAGCTTGAGTTCATGAAAAATGATACTAGACTTGAGTCATATTCATAGACGTTGAAGTCTGGGACCTCACTTGAGCACCAGCAGTTCTGCCATTGGTCTGAGAACTTCAGCAACAATATTTTACCTCTGCACATCATTATTTTCAACCCTGAGCTGAAAACAACTAAACAACTTCACCCTGGAAGGGGAGAGCTGATATGAGGTTTAAGTAAAATAAAGTACTTGGAGTGTTACTGTTTGTGGCCAGGAGCAAGTACTCAACATTGTCAAATACCAACTGCCTTAGCAGAGACCACAGACACCCATATATTTATCAACTGTGAGAGTTTCACCACACTTTTGGAGACTCTGTCTCAAAAAGGGTCCTCTGATATAATGTGGATACTTTTAAAAGATTCATCAGCATGTAAGGAATAGCTCAGCCTCCTTGGACTGAGCCTCACTAAAATGGACACCAATCCTGTTTAGAGGAGAGAAGACAGTTCTTTGAGGAGAAAATTAAGTGAAAAAATTAGAGAAAGATGGAAACTTTACCAACCATAGTATTTTAAAGCCTAAATACCATTGTTGGGGTCCCCAAGGTGCCACCAAAACAGGGAGCAGAGTTCCTCATTTGTTCTTTGTGACAGATGCTTCCAGCATCTAATGGGTTAATTTGATCGGGTTTGTGTTGAGTTTGTGTGTGGTGGATACTGTGCTAGGAAGGTGGAAATGATGCTGAATAGGAAGGAACCAGCATGGGTTCCTCTGAACTCACTGGCCAGGGTTACCTTACTAGTGGGCATCTCAAAGTACCCACACTGATATTGATGAGAGGCACTGGACAGGGGTGATGGCCAGCTATCATGTGGCTGGGCTCTTCAGACACCCCTTCTCTGTCACTGTCTCTATGAATTCTCACCCTCTATCATCTTGGCTATTGTCTCCTCCCTCAACAGACCTTTTCTGGCCATTTTCTGACTTCCATGTAAACAGATCATGTGGTGACCTCAGATCCACATAATGACCTAAAATCTCCCTCCATGTTCCAAGGAGCAAAAGATGCTGTGTCAACTTGGGTCCCTTTTACCCACTGGAGGAACAACCTGTCTAATGAATGACAATCTCATTTTTTTTTTTTTTTTTAGAGAGAAAGAGAGAAGAAAACTCAGAAATTATCTCAGCAACTTCACAAAGAGACTTGCTACAGAATTTTGCACAATTACCCAAAGGAATTGTCTCTACAATTAATAACCCCACAATGTTCATCTTATATGACCACATCCCACAAACAAATTGCTTTTATAGTTGAAACTACAAATTTAGACCCATTAATCAGTACTCCCATTTTATAAGACATCTGTAGAGAGACCTGGAGAAGGTACTTTGTTTGATTGCTTAGGGATAAAGATTGACTGGCTCATATCATCCATGTATAGATTCCAGTTTGATTCACACTTTAGACTTAGCCGGGCAGCTATTCTCCATTCCTCTTCCAAATTACATAGTCAATACCTTTTTTTTTTCAACGTGTCTTATAAAGGGCAGGAAGGAGATTATAACCCTAGCAGAAAGGCTGCTGAGGAGCAAGTAGTTTACAGAGGCTAAGTTTGTATTCAGCAGACACCCTGGGGTCTGAGTTTCAAGCTTTGGATAGCATGCTGCAAAACGTTTTCTATGACTCCACCAAGGAAGTGTGTGTGTGTGTGTATGTGTGGCTTTGATCATCTGCAGGGGCAAAGCTGACAAATCGAAGTGATTCAGACATCCAGCTGATGTCTGTCCACTGCTCTGCTGAAATCTTATTTTTTCTTGCACCCGATTGCCCCAGTGGGAAATGGAGCATTTGGCTCTTGGTACCTGAAGACATTATGTTACATTACAGAAGTATGAAAGGGCTATTTTGGAGTTACACAGAAGAATAGACAGGAGAGCTAGACTCAGATAGCCACACTCTAAGCACCCCATTGAGGTTATCACTGAGTTTCAAGCACTCTGAGCTTGGCAGAAGCATTCCTTTCTGTTAGGAACCTGTTCTAGATCTATAAGATCTAGAATATAATTCCCAGTTACTTGTATCAGTAGTTCTTTGATTTAAACACTTGCCCGAGTCATGCAGAGAACTAGATCACCTAGGTTCAGGTACTTATGATGTGAAGGTGGAAAGAATGTAAGAGCTACAGAGTGGGAAGGAAGGCCATGGACATTCTTGCCTGGCCATGACATGGCCATTGTACTCCATGAACTCAGAGCAGGTGAAGTTACCTGCATACAACCTGCACATGATGCAACACACACCATTCTGTCATTGATGGGGGCTTATGAGTCTCTAACTCTTCTACTATTGTCAATGGTTTCTGGGCATGGGGAGAGCTATTTTCTTCAATGATGTATCCATCAGTATGTGGGAAGATGAAAAGGGGGTTCATTGAGAATGAGAGAAGGACAAGAGAAGATAATGGTAAGTCTCTATAGATAATTATATACATGCATGAAATTATCAAAAAACAAATTTAAAACACAGTTTGTCAAGCCCACCTCGGACTTGATTATTTACATTTTTGCTAGTGTATATTCTTTGTACAAAGTGATGGATTGTATAGAATCTGTATGCATGAGCTGCATATTAAGATATATCATGTCTTCTGTCCATACCACCCCATTATCTGTCTCCCTTCATCCTACTCCCAAAGAGGGTTCCACATATAACAGAAAACCTGTAGTATTTCTGAATCTGGCTTGTTTCACTTAACACAATGATTGTCAGTCCCATCCATTTTCCTCTAAATGTCATAATCTGTTCTTCTTTATGATGGAATAAAGCTCCATTATGGATAGATGTCACATTTTCTTTGTTAGCCACTCACCTTTCTAGGTTGATTCCATAACTACTATTGTGAGTAGTGCTAAAATAAACCTGGTGGTGCAAGTGTCTGTGGGATTCTGGCTTACAGTTCTGCCAGGATTCCCAGGAGGCTTGTGGCTAGGTGACTTAATGGGCCTGATGAATTTGCATTTTGAAAGAATTCCCACCAATGCTGGGGATCTCCTGGAGCACATGTCTGAGAACTTATATTACTGTCCTTGAATTATTTTGGGGCGTGCAGAATGAAAACCAAAATTGCTTAGTATGGAATAAAACCAAAAATGGAAGACATGTTGGTCTTTTAGTTTGATGCACTGGGGACTGAAGGAGGTGAGGGCCATGTGGTCTCAGTGAATAAGAAGATTCAAGAGAGCTTGAGGACACCCCAAGCAGCACTCTTTCTCTTTTGTTTTTGGATCTCTTCTTTGGGGCCAGTTTTCTTCATCAAGCCAGATGCCAAGTTTTGTTTTGCATTGTTGTAACTGCTTCCTGTCTCAGGAGATGTGCAGATTTGGAGTACTTATTAAACAGTCTGCCATTGCCACACTGGATTCTTCAGAGATGTCACATTTAAACAAGCACTATCAAGAGAGCACACAGCTGCTCCCATCTGGAAGCATCCAGATTTTAAAGTCAAACATTAGAATTGATATATCTGATCATAAAGATAAAGCAAAATAAAGTGCAACCAAAACCCTAGGCTCCAAGTAATTAGAAATATGTGACTGCCAGGAGGAAAAGTAGTTTACGGAGTATTTTATATGAAGTATTGCTTTATGAAGTGTGAGGAGGAGGAAGCTACTGAGGGGAGCTATGGAGAAGCCTAATGGGGAACCATGTGTGAATCAACTTGCCTTTTTGATGAACATCTTCTCTTCTGCCTTTCTGTCTGAAAATACACATAGGTAAAAACAAACAAAAAATCCAGTGGACAGAGATTTCCAGGGAAAAGGAGCACAGAGGAGGCTGTCTGGGGCTGAAGGTGGGACACACTCTGTTTCCCTGTACTGTGGTGGTATAGGCAGTGGCTTGATGACATCTGCATGGCACAGAAATCATCCAGATCTCCCTTGCGATAGCAAGTGTTAATATGTGTTCACTAGGCAGTGGGGACTGTGGTTTTCCTGTCTTCAGTTACTGAGGCTGGCAGAGGCATTAGACACTAGTGACCTCATTTGGGTACAACAGAGATAACGTTTGTTTTATCTTTCCATGGTCCTGCAAAAGAAGAATAAAAAGCAAGCCCATACAAGCAAGAAACCCTGGGACAAAAATACAGCTTTATGTCATGTTTGGTGGTGATAGTTCAGGAAAATGTCTCTGCTTTGTCTTTGAAATGCCAACCTGCCAAAGTGGAGGCTCTTGTCTGCTCAAAAACCTATTTCAGGACCATGTATTGCACTCCTAGCTGCTCCCAAGCCTGAGTATGCATGTGTGTACTCTCTCCTCAGAATGCCCAAGGAATCCTTATCTTATGTGGGCTGCAGTTCTATTCTCTCTGTGGGATGTGCCCTTCACTGGGCTTCTCACAGCTGACCCTTTTCCTGCTTCTTTCTGAGGCCTTTCACTATCCCTGCATAGAAGTCAGCTCTGGCAACCACACAGCCCATGCATTTCCAAATACTGAGCTAATTTTAACAACTCTAGCACAAAAATGTGTGCATGTATTAATAAAAGAATGCTCTAGTTAGTGGATAATTCATAATTGTGAGGAGGAATAATTGAGGCTGAAAAAAATTAAGTATATGAAAAGGAAAAGGGGGTTAGGAATGCAGCTTAGTTGATAGAATGCTTGCATGGTACCCACAACCCTCTGAGTTTGAGTACCACATAAACTGGGTGTGGTGGTACATACCTACTATTCCAGCACTAAGGAAGTAGAGGCATTAGGATCAGATATTCAAGGTCACCCTTGGCTACATAATGAATTTAAGTTTAGCCTGGTATCTATCTATCTATCTAGCTATCTATCTAGCTAAAGACCCTTTCTCAAAAAAATAAGGTAGATGGAAGGAAAATGGAAAGGAAGGGAAGGGCCATCATTGCTCAGATCAGATTCTCCCTGTCACACCTCATCGCACCAACTTTCTGGCCATGCATGAAAGAGCAAGCATGACAGTCTGTATCACCTAAAGGTCAAATCTGCAAAAATGATGGTAGTAATAACAAAACACTACTGTAGTGGCTTGCTGTTAATTGTTGAATATCCACTCTGCACTAGTTTTGCTGCCACTTACTTACATTGTGTCCAATCTTTAGGTGGCTTCTGTGTCCCAGATGGTGTGGCATCTGTGTTTATACAATAAGGTTGTTACTCAACTCCTCTGCATTCACACATGTTAACGACCTATACTTGCTGAGGTCACTAAGAAAGCCAGGCATTGGTTCTAGGAAGGACTATGTATGCTCAGCTGTCTTTCATGTCCAACACAGTTTGATGGCTGTGATCTGGAAGTTGTCTTGATCAACTGCAAGAATTCTGAGAATCTAATGGTTTGATCCTTGTTGCTTGACCTCCTGTTTGCAAAGTTTCATTTATAATCAATTTAAAATCATTAATTGGACAAAATAACTCTTTATTACCATATCCCAAGGGTGGCCAGAATTTAATTGCCAAGCCTAGTTTATACAGCCAATTTCTGTTTAACAAAGAGGAATATCTAGTGTTGTTGTAAAATTAATTGTGTGTGTTATGCTCCGACCTCTACTACAGTCATTGGGATGAAAGTGGAAATATGTGCCATGTTTACTAAGCACAGAATTTTTCTAACAGTTTCCTCTACAAGGACAGCAATAAAATGCTATCTTGAGTTGTGGGTTATTTCCATCCTATACATGTGAAGTTGGTATCCCAGGCAGCAGCACAGCTTTTTGAAATATTGGACAGTGATACTCTGGAGTGTATGAAGCTCCTTGCCTCTGTGAGATGAAGCTCAGCTGCTGTCCATGCCTTTGGGTTATCTTCATCTGATGGTCCATTCACTGGACCTCCTTTAGCCCCTCTGCTCTATCTCGATGCCTCTCCTCCACAGACTGCACCTGCCAAGTCCTTCCTTCCCCATGCCTCCACATCCTGTGTTTAATTACAAGGTCCTCAGGTGGCCTACTCTAGAGGCTTGTTCTGCCTCAGTTCCTCCATTTCTCTTCTCCTCTATTTCTCTTTTCCTTTCCCCCTTATGTCTCAGGACTCTCCTCCAAGTAGAAAGGCCTTGGTCATTGATGTCATCAGAACACACTGAATGCGTTCAAGCTCACAATGAGCAGGTGGCTCTGTGGTCTTGAGTGAGTACACTTCTTGCTTATTGTTTATTCTTTCATGTGTGTGTGTATGCACATGTGTTTAGGCATATGTATGTCTGTTTGTGGAGGCCACAGGTTGATACTGGTTGTCTTCCCTGATCATGCTCCAACTTATTTACTAAAGCAGGGTATCTCACTGGAACTCAGAGCTCATCAGTTTGGCTAGTCTAGTTAGCCTACCTACTCTAGGTATTCTGTCTCTGCCTCCTGTGCTCTGGAATTACAGGTGAGCTGCCATGACATTTATAAGGGTGCTAGAGATCTGAACTCAGGTCCTACAATTGAGCAGCAAGTGCTTTATCCATTTAACAATCTCTCTCATCCCTTACTATTAGGAGCTATGATAAGACATTATTATGCATACCTACTAGATTTGGGGAAAAACAAAGAAAATAATTTTTTTGGAGTTCTGAAATTTCTATTTGATAGACCAGCATGGGCAGCAAGGTAGACATTCAGGGGCATGGAAAGGAGTCCTCATGAGCTCATTATTGGGTCTTGCCTGCAGTTGGCCATGTTGTGACATTTGCTATTGATTCTGTCAGCTGCCAACAGTGAGTCATCATCACTGCTACAAGAAAAGTCAATACATTCATGCAGATACCATCTTCCACAGATGTTCTTGGGATGAGGTGTCAACAATAACATGGCCAATAAGCAAAGTAAATCCTTTAGTTGAGAAATTTGACACCACATCTCATAAATTTCTGTCCATCTTGAGATAAATCCTAATGCAACTATACCTAAAACCTAAACAATTATGTTTGTGGGGTTTTCAGTGTTTCAGTGTTCCTATATGATCAGCCACTTGTCAACTCATCTAAGTTCAGTGTTTCTCATTTACTAAATGTCCTTTGTATATTCATTATAGCTAATAAGGAATATGAGAAATATGAAATTATTTTAAGAACCCCATGCTTTTCAGAATCCCCAAGGAGCTCTGGGAATTGCAGTCTATATTTCCCCAGTCTGAAATACTCGTGAGTATAAAGAATCCCAAAACACCATCTGGAGATTGACCCCTGTCACAGCCCTTCTGTGGAATACCCTTGGCATTCTCTGCTTACTATTTGAAGTGTGTGTTTCCATCAGTGGTGGAAGTCCTCTCATTGATGATCTCTCCTGCTCACTGTCATGGAAGCATTCCCCTATCGTAGGAAGGGACACTATACATATTAGGAGTGTTCAAAGAAACCACTCCAGTAGAGCAGAGTGTGTTAAACCCAGGTGTTAAGCAGAACAAATGCTTTCTTGATGTGGGGAGGTTTGCCAGCCCCACTTGTCCTCGTTTCCAGGTGCTGGGCAGAGCTGCCCCAGGACTGCCATGAAGCAGAACGTAGCATGAGCCAAGGCCACAGGAAAGTCATCGAGATCTTCAGGGAACAACACATGGGGTGTGTTTCTGGCACTATTAAAACCTACCTGGCAGAGCTCAATGTGATCATTCTGGAATCACATAGTGTGATAAACCCAGGACAGAAAACGCTACCTTGAGATCTTTCTTAGTACTTGTGAAAAATGTGGAGTCTGCAGCATTTGAGATCCATGTTCCATGGGTCTGAGAGGCCCCCTTGAACTGGCAATCCTCCCTCTCCACTGCACCTGGGGAAGCTAGGGCAGAAGTAGAGGGTGTATTAATGTGTGTGCTTCATGTCAGCTTTCCACAGCATTACTGAATGCTGTGACTAAGGTTGGCTTCCCCCATAACACAGCTGGGAAGGCATTAGCGCCCGTTAAGGGCCCCATCAGAATTGCTATTTTTCCCACCATGTGTTCTTGAACTTAGAGATTCCTGGTTGGAAGGTGATGAGCTCAGATCCCTTAGGACTGAATTTCGTTTATAGCTCTGATCGGTCTAGTTCTCTCTCTGCATGACATCCTAAACCTCACTGTATGATGCATCTGATTAAGCCACTTCAGAGAACCTTTTCACATAAATACTACAAATTGTAAGGAATTTCTTTCATGTCTCATATCATCGCCACTAGACTCAAATGAAAGCAGCAAATGACTCTGCCCACTTGGGTGGGCAAGTAAGCACTGGCTTATGAAATACATACACCATCATTTTTGTCCTTTTCATATCCATCAACATACAGAGAAGGACAGCAGACTTAGATTTTGTCCAGCCAGTGGACAAGCTGTGAATGGACAAACACAGACACACATGCACGCACGCATGCACACACGCATGTCAATGTCACAGAGGAACCGTGTGCATATATGAACAGGGAAAAAGATCCAAGTGGTGATATTGGGGCTTCAGTGACTTGAGGAACAATCTTCCCAGATCTGAAAAGACAAGAAAAGAGAAATGTTCAAAATCCAATTAGCGCTCCTTCTTGAGGAAGGGTGTGTGGACAGGAGCTCTGAGATTGCACCACACAGCTGCTAACAGACCAGGTGCTGGGGACGGGTGTAGAATGCTCAGTCTTCTTTTCCCTTCCATTCTTTTTCTGCTTTAGTGTATATATAGGTGTGTTTCTGTGTACAGGTGTGCACATACAACAGTTCACATGCAGAGGTCAGAGAACACACTTAGATGTCAGTCCTTGCCTTCTACCTCATTTTGAGTCAGAGTCTCATTCATTAATGCATAGCCCAGGATAGCTGGTCCATGGACTTTTAGGAGGTTCTCCTGTCTCCACCTTCCTTATCACCCTTGGTGCACTGAGTTTACAGACATTCATGCAACATCGTTTGTCTTTACTTGGCTTTTGGAGAACAAAATTCAGATACTAATGCTTGCATAAAAGACACTTTATCCATTGAACCATCTCCCCAACTTTCATGTTCCTGTATTTTTAAGTTTTTTAAAATATTTATTTATTTAAGAGATAGAAAAGAGAGAGAGAGAATGGGCATGCCAAGGACTCCAACTATTACAAACAAACTCCATACAGATGTGCCAGCTTGTGCATCTGACTTACATGGGTAATGGGGAATCAAACCCAGGTCCTTAGGCTTTACAGGCAGGTGCCTTAGCCACTGAGAAATCTCTTCAGCCTTCTAATTGCACAGGTGCTTGCCCTTGGATACCTGACACTTTCATGATGCTGAGACCTAACAGAACTTAAGCTTGTGTTTATAAAAGTATAGTTCAACTCATTAACTATGCTCATTGCTATACCAAGTAAGCTCTGGTCACACATACCTGGACCCATCTTCTTCACAGTGTGATGTGGTCCAAGAGACTGGCCTGGCCTTTGAGGACTCAGTGTCTTATGTACTTCTCATAGACTTTCATACACTCAGCTGCTCACCAGCTGGATGTCATATACTTAATTGTCCTTTACTGGAGAGGGCAGGTCACCATCAGTAGATAAAACCATTGATGAAAGCAGGCTGCCTTAAACCTTGCATGTACACTTTCTGCAAAGATGGTGATGTTAAGACACTCAGAAGAATCACAACAGTATTACCTGAAAGCAAGTATGACCAGAATTATTTACTCAACATCAGTGATGAAGACAGCCCCATACAGGGCCTCAGAGACAAACTTAGAATTAAATTGACTGACTTGATAGCAAGTTTGACAGATTGGCTCTTGATCTGTAAAAGCCAAGTCCAGTGACCCCTCTCCTGGCCATTAACAAAGGTGTGTGTCTTGCTGCTGACATTTGAGACATTTGAGTCTCATTTATTTTTTTTCCAAAGGCAAGTGCTATTTTATACTTTCCCTTTCTCAGACAAAATCCAATAATTCTTCTTCCTGCTCTGGAAAATGGGTCAAGTGGAATGAGCTTGAGGTATCATCCATCATGATGCCTGGAGTGTCTTGTAGGAAATGAGGAGCCAGACCAGACACAGCATGGCTCAGAGAACACACTCCATTTCGTTAACCTGACCTTGGTAACCCAGACACAAGTTGGGCCACTTACTCCCAGCTCACATCCCTACAGAAGGTGCTGTGGCTAATATCCACTCTCCCCTTTGACCTCACTGGCAGCAATACTAGGTTAAAAATCCTCCCAGCCATTTAGGCTACTGCAGCAAACACATGACAGGTAATAGTCCTGTAAATGTAATGGAACTTTCCGAGTAAACTTTCTAGAACTTTTACAACATCATACTTTCAGTCCTCCTCCTGCCTGGTCCTCTGTTGGCATCAGGAAGTCTTTGTACCAGGCCTGAAATCCTTGCTACAGTGAGTTAAGAGAGTCCAGCCCCAATGTATGTGTGTCTCCATGGACAAGATCCTGAATTTGCCACCGTTAATGACTCCACCTCTGTGCTATTTTACAATTCTTTCCTTGGCTTCCCATAGTTGAGCATGAGTTTTGCTTATATGCTTAGTTCTTAGTATGTGATTCAGCATTCTTAGCATGTCATCAATTTACATGATTTATTGTTGTGGGACTGCTATGTAATACTAATACTACACAATCACCCATTAGATGTTGCTAATGCTCACTCATTCCATAGGCACCAGACAGGTAGCAAATTGTTCTCACAGGGCATCAAGATGCTTGAGTGGGTGTGGCTGTGTAGCAATGTCAGTCTAAATTTCAGTGGTGTTCTACTGTGAGGAATTATCAGAATGCTAGTTGCCTGCCCCCTGGATATGGCAGGCTTTTGTTCATAGATATTCAGGAAATCCTCTCTTTGGCATGGGTACAATTTATTCATCTAGACTGACTTTGGTCTCATCATGGGAAGCTCGTGAGGGGAACCTACCTGACAGTGCAGCATCTCAAGTGAATTTAGGAGCATCAGGAAGTGAAAGCACTGATAAGGAGTCCTGGGAACTTCCTGTTGCTGAAATGCCCATTGGGATGTCAAGTGGTAGCTATAATGAGCTCTCTTGCTGCCTGACTGCCAAGCTGCAAACCATCTCACCTGTCTTGGTGGCATGTTGATGCTCATCCTTTTCCTACACTGTTGCTTTGCTTTTTTTAAAAAAAAATTTAAATTTTATTAACATTTTCCATGATTATAAAAAAATATCCCATGGTAATTCCCTCCCTCCCCACCCCTTTGCTTTGCTTTTGCTTGCTCATAGAGGGGATGTATGTGGGTGGTGTATAGGGTTGGATATACATGGTTGTGTGAATGCATGCAGGGACCAGAGGACAACCTCAGGTGTCATCCTCATGAATGCCATCCACCATTTCTGTGACAAGGTCTCTGCTTGGTCTGCAGTTCATCAGCATGGTCAATTGCTCATCTGGCTAGTGAGCTCCAGGGATACTCCTGCCTCTGCCACCCTAGTGCTGGGATTATAAGTATGTGCATCCACACCTGGCATTTTTAATGTGGATTCAGGATCCCTCATGCTAGCAAGGCAAGTGCTTTGTCCACAGAGCCATCTCCCAAGCCCTTGCTTTTTTATTTTAAAAAGAAGTGAATTCCACCCCTCCTTCAGACTTAATGTGAGATACTCACTCTGCTTACAGGAGGAAGAAACAGTGAGAGCAAAGCGTCCATGAATCTCAGAGTCAAAACTGATTTTGAAAATCCCTAACCATAAGACCAGTTTCACCACTAACAAGTTCTCAAGCGTCAGAGTCAAACACTGCTGTTATTTTTTTATTGTCCTTTGTTTTCTTACGGTATTGAGGCTCAAGCCTAAGTCTTGCTTATGCTAGCCAAGCTCCATGGAGCTACACCTAACCAACAACAGTTGCAGTTTGGGGGTTTTTATGTGTATGGTTTGAATCCCCAAGGAAGTGGTTAGCTTTCATGAAGAGCCTTTCTGTATGGAAATTATCAGTTTTCAAACACCAGACTCACACTTGAGTTGGTGTGCTGAGAGGTGCTTTACCACGAAACTCTGGAAAATGGCAGCCATGACCTCCACTCCACAGAAGAAGAGTTGTGACTTTCAGCTCATGTCACTCTACAGTGCTGACGAGTTTACAAGATGTCTATTCTGCTTGTCAACAGTGTCCAGAATTGGATATAAAAAGAGAGATGCATGTGTCGACATCCTGTAGGACAAATGCTGGATCCAGCATGACCAACAGATGGTTTATGGAGGACTGATAAGATAGAATGTCATGCCTGGGTGCTCTGGACTTTTCTGTTCATAGCCAGGCACATTCCAGGAGGTGCAAGAGAGCCTTGAACAACAATCTTCTTGCTTCCGTCTGACTATGAGAAGTCAGGTATCTTTAGTTTA
Organism: Jaculus jaculus; assembly: GCF_020740685.1. Classification (NCBI taxonomy): domain Eukaryota; kingdom Metazoa; phylum Chordata; class Mammalia; order Rodentia; family Dipodidae; genus Jaculus; species Jaculus jaculus. The sequence continues at coordinate 76,854,798 of NC_059109.1, forward strand.
ATGCCAGCAGGTGAAGTAAGACAGTTATAGACACCACCCATTCACACAGCATGCCTGTGAGGTCAGGCTTCTGTAATCACGATTGTTGGAAAGATAAGATCCCAGGAGTTTACACCATTTTCCCCTGGGTCAAATGCTGAGGCAAATAAAATAGACTTTAACTGGAACCTCCTAATGCAGTTCTGTGTGTCCCTTACTCCTTGGGGTACCCTGTCCCTGTGTGGGATCTCTAGCAGAAAGACAGCATGCAGGACAAGGGAGCTGTAATGTCCACACACTTGTTGATACTGTCACTGTGATTCCAAGTCTCTCAAAGCTTCAGAGTGCCTGCCTACTATGTAGTATTACTTCTGATTATGCAGTCATGTTTGATTTATGACATGCTACTGTTGCGAGGCAAGCCTGATTGCAGCGTGGGGACTCCTATTATCATCTACATATTCCTAATACCAAGAGAACTAGATGAAAGGGTGGAAAAATTCAAAGGGCCATGTGCATAGAGCAAGTGTTCAGGGAATCTTTCTATTTCCTGTAGGATCAAAGCTTTTCAGAATATTGACAATTTTCATATACATACATGTGTTTCAATCACAGTCCCCTCCCATTACATCCTTTGATCACCCCTCCGTTGTCTTCCCTTCCACTAAGTCCCTTATTTTTTCCAACTAGCCCAAATCTATTTTGATGTCTTTTTGCCCTCCTCCATCATACATGCAAGAATATTGATAGGCCCAATAGTGTGCTGGAATGACAGCCACTGTATGGTCATAAATGCATTGGCTAATTTATGTCTCGAACACAGCATTCTAAAGCACTTCTCCTCAACTTCAGCCTATTACATTTGGTCCACTCCCTCTTCCTCAATGTTTCCTTAGCCTTTGAGGGCATGACAGAGATGTTTCATTTAGCACTGAGCACTCAATTGTCATTTCTGATGAGATTTGAGTCTCCCCAGTAGTCACTGCCATCTACAAAAATATGTTACTCTGACCAGGGGCAGGAACAGCACTAATATATACATAAACGTAAATATTTAGAGGGAAATTTGGTGGGCAGAACATACCTATTAAACCAAACAACAGTAGTAGCTTTCCTTTGGGAACAGAACAAGTTGTTTAAAGACTTTGTGACTGTTGTGGTGTGCTTTGCTTTGTAAAAGTAACTTAACCCAAGGAGGCTCCAGCATCCTCACCTGTGAACAACCACAATCAGCATATATTGTAGAGAAGGAAAGACTAAAATGACTAGGACTGGGCATTTGGCTCAGTAGAGAGTGCTTCACTAGCATGCACAAGGCTCCGGTTTCCACTTGTAGCACCACATAAACCTGGTTTGGTGGTGCACACCTGAAATCTAGCACTCAGGAGGTGAAGAGAGGAAGATGTGAAGTTCAAGGTCATCTCATTCTTGACTACATAGGGAGTTTGAGGTCCAGCTGAAATACTTTAGCCCATGCCTCATAAAACAAAATGGAAAGAATAAGATGGCTCATACATGATGTGCTCATTAAAGCTCCTGGAACACAAAATACAGTCCAGGGCCAGGACACTTTGTCTTCATACTCAGCACAAACCTAATGGGCATCAATAATATCAAGAACTCAAAGTCTTATATATCTGACCTCATCCTATGCTTGCCTTGGATGTGTGTCTAAATAGCACAGCATTCTTGTCTTCAGAGAGCTCAGAATTTCTGGAAGTCACTGTGACCACAAGTTAAGCAAGAGCACCTAACCCAGCACAAGGGATTAATCAGCAGCAGGTAGTCTCTCAGGGGTGGAGTCCACAAGAACTAAAGCCTTTCCTAATGCTGCCAGGGAAGAACAGTATATATCTTTTATAATATGTCCAAGAAACCTTAATGAGCAAGAACCCTTGTGATATGAGTTGTTATGAGTACAAGGCAGGCATGGGGCCCATGATTGCATCTCTGAGCAAAACCAAAACAAAAAAAGTTTGTCTCCATTTTTGTTTTCCTGATATCTCTTATCTCCCCAAGAATACAGACTGTTGATACCAGGGTGTCTTTCTTCCCCTAATTTTTTCACATCAGTACACAAGCCTGGACACAGAGCCTTTGGTAGGCAACGATACGTGGCTAGAATTAATAATACAGCTTGGCTTCACTTTCCTCTTGTTTCTGTTTGTGGCTCTGTTCTGTTTATGCCATGGAGTCCCACTTTGTACTTAATGGTGCTATGATAAGCTTCCCTGCAAAATGATGTATTCAAGCAAAGACAGCAAGCTAATTTAATAAGTGTACTGCCTGCACAACAGAGCTGGTGTTCTGGGGAGGGGCAAATGCCAGCCACCAGAATGACTGAGGCTGAACACCTGTGACCTTAACTATTTCCTGAGGTGGATATCACTCAAAGGCAAATAAAATACAACAGGATAAAGTCATGGTACTTTTGACCTTTAACTTCTGATCCTCTTGCCTCTGCCTCCTGAGTGCTGGAACGACAGGTGTATACCATCAGACCAAGTTTTTACAGTGGTGTTGATGGATGTCAGGGATTCATGCATGCTAGGCAAAAACACTACAAACGGAGCTATATCCCCAGTCCTGAGCTGGTTTTTGAATAGTATCTAAAACCTCACTCTAGGACTGAAGGAATGGCCTAGCGATTAAGGTGTTTGCCTGCAAAACCAAAGGACTCAGGTTTGATTCCTCAGGACCCACATTAGTCATATGCACAAGGTGGCACATGTGTCTGGAGTTTGTTTGTTGTGGCTGGAGACCCTGGCATGTCCATTTTCTCTCTCTCTCTCTCTCTCTCTCTCTCTCTCTCAAATAAACAAAAATAAAATATTTTTTAAATCACTCTAAGCTGCAACCATGCACTTACTTCTGCACAAAGTCACTCTGCCTGATCTGGGGGTGGGGGGGGCAAAAGAGAGAGGAGAGAACCACAAGCAGTGGCTATTTTATGGTCATGAGGGCTAGTCAGCAACGAGGGTCCTATGGGCCATGGATTTCCCTCACTGCAGACCAACCCGTCCTTGAACTGCAATGGTCATTAAGGAATGCTTTGTGCTGTCTACTTGGGGACTCTGCTGCTAACAGCAGTGTGTTCAATATCAAGGACATTTATTTCCTAAAGACAATCCATGCCAGCTGAGTGTCACACCAGACAAGTTGATTAAAACTTGGCAAGCACAATTGCCATTTCAAATAAAGAAATTGCCACCACAGCATTTTCTTCTTCTTTAAGTAACAAGGAGAAATTTTGAGACATCAGTCTGAAATATACAGTAGACCTTAGCTTTTAATTCCCCCTTTTTATTTTTTTTTATTAATTAGCTTTGTATTCAGCAAATACAGTCAGTTTGGTACCATTATTAGGCTCATCCGTGACCTATCCCCTCCCCTTGGCCCCTCCTTGTTGAGGTATATGGGTCATGCATTGTGGAGTTAGCCCACAGTTATGTGTAGGATAAATATCTCTGCATATCATGACCCAACATGTGGCTTTGACATTCTTTCTGCCCCTTCTACCTCAAAATTTCCCTGATCCATGTTGTAATTCCCCCTTTTTAATCAGTCCTGTGCAGCACCTGCCTTTGCCCATAGCCTTGTGAGAGCATAATGCTGTGGATATTTTTATGCATGTCATCATTCAAGAGGCACAGCCCTGAGTTCTTCTACAGCAAAGGTATGGGGAGGGAGCATACAGAAGATGAACCCTAGGCATCAATTAGTACATATGGGGTTATGTGTGTACTAATTGAATGTCTCTGTCCCCACAGGACAGAGACCTTGCTTGTCTAGTGCACTGCTACACACCTCTCCAGATGGATCAGTTGGTAAAGCATTCACCAAGCAAGCATAAGGACTGAGTTCAGTCCCCAGAAGCCACATAAAATGCTGGCTGTGGTGGCATGCATTTGGATTGTTAGCACTGGATAAACTGAGACAAGTAGATTTCTGGAGTTCACTGGCCAGACAGTCTAGCCTAATTGGTGAGCTGCACACCAATTAGGCTGTCTCAGCTGCTCCTGGGAGCAGGTTTAGGCCCCTACAGAACCTTGCCTTCTCTTCGTTATTCTGCTTCCTTTCTATGATCACGATTTACTGGGATGAACCCCAGTGCTGTAACTTGAAAATGACACAAGCTCCATCCATAACGACTGAGGTTTTGAAGGCAATAGATACAGCTAAACCTGGGAAGTCCCATGAACATGTCGTATTCCCCCCCACACACACACCCTTTGTTGATTGAAGTCTTAGCCAAGCATTTTATGCAGCGAGAAGAGAAGCTTAAATTCTACAACGTTTCATTCTGAAAGAAAGAGCATATTTACCATGTCAGTTAAAATATAATAAATGGTAACTGAGATTATTACAGTCATTGGTCACAGGTTATACAGCAAGCTGTCTGTGAAGGCTGGTTTGGGGGCTCTTCCCAGGATTTGAGGAGGCAGACACAGACAGGAGAAAGGCTGACCTGCAGAGGAGAGGTGAAAAACAATGTACTTGCTGAGCAGGAAAACAATGTGCATGCTGACAAGAGAGTAACCTGTTAAGTGCAGTGGTGAAACAGAAAGAAAGAAGAAAGACTGTAAAGAGAGGTGAGAATGGTTAAAGACAGGGCAAAGGGAGCACCGGTGTGGGATGGGCAAGGCAGGCCAGTAAGGGTGCTTGGTGGTGACAGCAATGTCCTGGACACTCATGAGTTTGGTATCCCTGGCATGAGTCATTGCTCACTGCACATATTTATCACTGAATCAGAGCACATCTGCAGCAGTTTCTGATGATGTCAGCAAAGAGCTGAATGGTTCAGATCCTAGCTGCCAAGTGGTGTCCACAGATTATGCAGACTTTGAGATGTGGGATTGGCTGGAACTAGGTCACCTTGGGTATCCCTTGAGGAACATAAATTCTGGTATTGAGGGATGGGCTCTCAAGAAGCTGCCCTAAGATGAATATGTGGGTACTGGGAATTTCTGAGAAGTAATGTGAGGGGGACAGAATTGGGTAGAGGGGATGCACACCACACAGACACATGTATAACACATTCAGACACACAGACACACGCACCACACATAGGCACACATACAACACACTCAGATAAATGCACCGCACACAGACACATATACAATGTATACACACATAGACACATGTGCACCACACACACATACATAGGCACATGTATCACACACAGACATGTACAACACACATAGATACATGCCCACACACAGACACATGTGTAACACACACACACATGTAGACACACACAGATACAACACAATGTAAACACATCAACCACATATACAAGTACATGCAAAAACACATACTGACATTGATACAGACACATACACACATGCATATAAAAGAAGAAAATTTAATAAACAAAACGATTAAAAAAATACAAATGATTCCAGACTAGCAGTAGAGGTAACATGGCAAAGAAAAGAACAGAGGAAACTTAATTTAATAAAACTGCAAATAGGAGCTAAGTTATTATTTCAAAGCACTGTATCACTATGAAATTCTAGCAAAGGCTGTCCCTCAGATGGGAACCTGGCCTGTTCTGAATAGATTTGCCTGTTGCCAGATTGGACTTTTAGCCCAAGCAACAGCTCCCTGCCAGCCTTCCAGAACTCCCAAAGGAGGCCATCAGCTGCCAGAGGGAAACTTGGTTCGCTGCACATTTTTGCATCTTGGTATATTCAATATTGTCATTCATGCAGCAATTCCCAGGAGTCCACAGCCCACTTCACCTTCCTGCTCAGGTTCTGAAAACTGTGCATGTGAGACCCTGCAGGGGCCATGCTTCCTTTTGCTCTACTATTTCTTAATATGTTGTGTGTGTATCAGGATATGTGTGATGTGTGTGTTTGTAATGTGTGATGTGTGTGTGTCTGAAGACAACCTCAGGGGTGTGTCCAACTGCATATATGTGAGGATATGTATGGTGTGTATGTGTGTGTCTGAAGACAATCTTGGGGTGTTTGTCCTCTCTTTCCACTTTGCTTGAGACAGAGACTCTCTTGTCATTTTGTTTTTATTGCTTTGTGTGTGCCAGTCCAGTCTCACTGGCCCAGGAGCTTTGAGGATTCTCCTGTTTCTACTTCCCATTGTCATGGGTGTGTTGAAGTTATAGACACATTTGCCACTTGATGTCTGGCTTTACATGAGTGCTGAGGAACCACTCAGGGTGGCAAGCTTGTAAGCAAACATCTTTAATTATTTAGACATCTGTCTAAGCCCTCTTTGTCTGGTTTCAAACCTGTGCTAGATCTGAAATAAAGAAGCTGTGGCCAGCAGCTTGTGCAGTCACAGTTTCAGGGCAGATTCAATAGGCATGGTGTAGACAGGGCTGTTCAAACATAGACGGCCCTTTGAAGTGATTTTGCGTTAGCCTTCTTCTCCTCTGTTTTAGAAATTTGTGTCTTTCCAATTCTTGTCACTGAGTATTTTAAAGTATTTTCTCAGTATTGCTCAGTGCTTGAAAGCACTTACTGTACAAGCCTGACCACCATATCTAACACCTAAGGTCGAGTCAAGCCAGACACAAATGACATGCATCTGTAATTCCACTGAGCCTGGAAGGAAGAGACAGCAGAATCTGAAGCTCATGAGCCCACTGGTCTGACCTTTCCATTGGCACAAAACAAGAGAGGCCCTGTCTCAAAAAAGATGGGAAAAGAGGACCAACACCCTGAGGTTGTCTCAAAATTAAACATATTTCCCACAGGTCACCCTTATACCCTTTCTAGCCAGCACACAAACCACTCATAGAGATGAGTCACATTGACTTATAACCATAGCCTGGTGTTTCCTATTACTTGACTTCATGTGAATGAAGTCCTCTGTCTCCCTTCTTCCCATCAAACTAATGCCAGTGAGATGCATCTATGCGAGGATGTGAGTGGTTATTTTCATATTGATGTTGTCCTTACTGGCATTCCTCATGCGAACACATCAAATATCATCACCTTTTTTGTTGATGGGTATTTGGGCAGTTTGCAGTTTAGAACGGTAACCTTTCTCAGAGAACACCTGCAACTCTGCTCTGGGGTTGTGCAGTCGTTTGAATATAAAGAGTCTCTCGTAGCCTCATGTGTCTATGATTAAGCCTCAAACTTAATCTCCTGCTGGTGGCAATTTTGGATGTGGAACCTTACTGAAGGAGGTGTCAACTGGGACCTGACTTTGAGGTTTAGCACCCGGCTCCAAGCCCAGAACACAGACTGCTTCCCCAGAGACACGAGCTAGCTTTCTGTTTGTGCTACACATTTCCCTGCAATGATGAAACTCCCCACCTATAGTAAGCTGATATTTCCATAAGCTGTTCTCATTGGGAGTTTTGTCCCAGTAGCAAGAAGGTACTACAGATTGTAAGCAGTCCTTTCCTGAGCATGTACTGAAAGAGTGGGGTGGACTGAAAGTATCACATGGCAGGCCCGTTTGCTCTGCTTCTGACAGATATTTTTTTCAGAATGTCACATGCCTCATATACTCTACAAGTAGTGCGTAGTGTGTGAGAATTCTTGCATCATTTCTTCAATAATGTTTGGTATTGTCAGAAAATTGTGTGTGACATTTTAATATCAAAAAATGAGAAAAAAAAATCAAGAAATATGGGACTGGAAGGTGGATTACTAGGTCAGTGTTTGCTACACAAGAAGGAAGACCTGAGTTGGGATCTCCAGACCTCACATAAAAGCCAGGTGTGAAAGTATGTTCCTGTAACCCCATGCTGAGGAAGCAGGTAGATCCCTAGAGCTCACTGGCTTGTCTAGAGTCTATGAGCTCTAGAGCTAGTGAGACCTTATTTCAAGAAATAGGGTGAAATGTAACTAAAGAAGACATCTGACATTGATCTCTGACCTTCACATGTACATGCATACATGTAGTGTGTCCATATATATATGAACATGGATACAGGAACATGGATGTGCACACAGATATGAAAATGCATAATATGTGAATGCGCATAGGAGAAGTAACCACCACCTCCATCCCTTTAATTTAGACTATACTTCTAACACCACTCAGATGATGTGAATTCAAACTAGGCTTAGCTGTTACAGCCCCAAATATGTAAACTGCAATAGCTTAGGAGATACAGCAGTGACAATGTGGAGAGAAGGAACTCATGTTCACTGTTTGTGGGATGGAAAATTGGCTCCAGCCATTTAAAAAAAAATACTTAAAATGACTACCAATCTAGCAGTTCCACTTCTGGGTATGTATCAAGAGGAAATGAAATCAGATTCACAAAGAATCATTCAGGCAACCAGATTTTCAGCAGAATTTTTCACAATATCCAAGATACAGAAAAAAAGTCTAAGCATCCATCAGTGAATGAATGAAGAGTATAATACTATTCAGTCCTTATAAAAAGAGTATATTTTGTCAATTACAACATGGATAACATTTGAGAACATTCTGCTAAGTGAAATGAGCCGGGCGCAAGAAGACAGGAGCCTCCCTCTTCATGCTACCGTCACCTGGTCATCACTTCCTCAGACGACTCCCTGGCCATTGCGACACTTGATCTGACCAACACTGATCATGAGATGATACCTCTTTGTCTTTGCCTCAAACTAGCCACACTGAGTAATCCTGAACATGAGGTCTTACCTCCGTGACCCTCTCCACACCAGCCTCTCTGCCTTAGACGTTCTCCTTGCCTGGATGAATTCTGAGTGAGAATGAGGGCTTTCCTCCTGCAGGAGCCTCCTGGGGGCCCCTGCTTGTGCCCAAGACCACCTTCAAACAAGGCCACTTTGCTCCTACTGTCACTAAGCAATGCATGGCTCATTTCTCTTGCTGAGACTCAGAGCCAATACTTATGGTATGGGTCTGTCTTAGAACATTGTAACAGAAACACACTGAACATTCACAAGCATCCTGGGAGCAGGATTATACCCATCCTAGTTTACAGAGTTGGAGACTGAGGCACAAGGATTTAAGCAACTTGGCCAAGTTGATGCACATAAGTGGTTATGTAAATATCTATGCTTATGTCATCTGAATCCAGATCTCAAGGTTCTAGCCATGGCCCAATAGCCCTTCCCCAACTGTGAGTGTCTGAGTTTGTGGAACCATGTAGTCATTATGAGGAGTCCCAAAGGAAGGGCATTTCTTGCTTTAGGCCTCTCAGTTGATTTACCTCCTCCAATCCTTCTAGAATTATCTTCCTCCTCTGATACATCAAAATGCTATTCATGTTTGCAGAATCCTGAAAAAATGGCCTGTTCCCATCAAAATACCAGTATCAACGCTCTCTTGTTCCTTGGTTGCAGAGAATGACTCTCAAACCACACACTTAGGAGTTCAGGAAATGTCACTTTCTATGTTTCCTGCAACTCAAATTAGTTTGAGTCCCAATTTTATTTGTCTGCCTGGTTGGATGTTTGGTTGCTTCTGGCCTACTGCAACTCAGATGTGTCTGCAATAGGAATAGAAGTTATCCAAGACTAGGAAACTACATCCCTAGCTGTCCCCCTTCCTGGGTCACGGCTCAGTGCACCCCTCTTTGGTGGCCTCCATACACCTGCCTTATCCTTGGAGACATGGGGTGGTCTCAGCTTGCCCTGTCCTAGGAAGTGTGATTTTAATGTGTGGAAAAAATTTATTCCACTCATCTATACACTCACCATGCATACATACATGTATGTACCCATACATCTATGCATATATCCACTTATTCACCAGAATAAGACCTAAAAGATGTATATGTGGGAGGGGAACACTGAAGATGAAGGTAATGATGTTTGCAAAGTTCTTGCACTAGGTATGTTTTTGGTGTGTTTAAGCAAAGTAAATGTCTGGTCAGGTGCAACAGAATAGAAATGGGGAGGCATAGAAAATAGGGCTGGAAAGATGGCTTAGCAGTTAAGTGCTTGCCTGTGAAGCCTAAGGATCCTGGTTCAAGGCTCAATCCCCAGCACCCACGTTAGCCAGATGCACAAGGGGCGCACGCATCTGGAGTTCGTTTGCAGTGGCTGGAAGTCCTGGCACGCCCACTCTCTCTTTCTCTTTCTCTCTCTCTCTCTCTCTGCCTCTTTTACTCTCAATCTCTTTCATATAAATAAATAAACAAAAAAGAAAATATATAACCAAGTAGAAGATATATCTATATCTATATCTATATCTATATATATGTATATATATATATATATATATACACACACACACACACACACACACACACATACACAGATGTAACTAAGGACTAGACCATATAGCAAGTACTGTAGCAGGTGAGGCAGGACAACACCAAAGGTTTCTGTCATGGGATCAGTGGAATCTGGATACTCGTAGTTAATTAACACAATGTCTTAGAGGATGCCAGGTAGTGGCAAGGTGACACATTGGATTCTGTGAAATACAGGCAGGCGACATATGATTAGGACCTGTAGATGAGGAGGATTTCTGGGGTAGGGGAGAGAAGCACACGGTACATGGCAGGAATGTGAGGTGGACTCCTTAGCTGCCCCTAGAGACCACATCCTAGGTTCTCAAGAAACACAGTGTTCTTAACCACCATAGAGACAGTGGGAGTAACCCAAGGTGTAGTGTGAGGACTAAATAAGGCCAATGGGGAGGGCACTACCCTAGCTGCTGCCATAGTAACAGCAGCTGAAAGCTCGGGGTACAACCTGAGGGTTATACCCATTGGGGTTTTGACTGTTGCTAATGGTTTCCTTTCCCTGAAGACCCCACTCTAACATCCTCTTATCATTTATGAAGGCTACAAGCACAGATCTGTAATTTTTACTAAAATATTTCTCTGAAAACTCAGCATAGTTCCTGGGACACGTTAGAATCTGTGCAGGATGTGTTCTTTCTTTTCTTCTTTTTTAATCTAACTTCATCTTTTTTTTTTCGTTTTCTTTATTATTATTGTGTATGGAGGGTGCGCACATACAATGGCTCACATGTGGAGGTCAGAGAACAACCTCCTTTCCTTCCACATCATTTAATATAGGATTTCTCTTATTTGCTGCTAATCCCAGACTAGCTGTCCTGTGAATTTTGGGATTCACTTAACTCCACCTTCCACTGCCACAGGTGCATTGGGATTACACATGTCTGCACAATGGTGTGTCCAGCTACAAATATAAAATTGTATATATTATGGGGTATTAGTGATGTTTAGATATATGCATACATGTGTAATATCTCCTTAGTAACCTGTCATTTCCTCAAGGCAAAAACTCAGAATCTGTTTTTCTAGCATTTTAGAAATACAGGACAGGGCCATCATGGTTAATTTTGGGGGTGTGCATGCAATATGGTGCATTCAGGTGTGAGTGCATATACACTTGCCTCATGAGCATGCATACAAGGGCCTGGGGCAGATGGCTGGTGATCTCCTTAATCACTCTTCTGCTTTGTTTTCCTGAGACAGGGTCTCACTGAACTTGAAGCTCACCACACTGTAGACTGGCTGGCAAGAAGCCCCACAAATAGTCCTGTACCACACTCCCCTCAGTGTGGGGGTTGCAGGCATGCATGGCCATGGGTTCTGGGGATGATACTCAGGTCTTCAGGGTAGAGCAGCAAGTACTTTTACTCAGAAAGCCATCACCTAAGGCTCAGATGGTTAATCTTAATTGGCAACTCAGCTGGGTAACAAAAATGCTTGGGATATGACTGAGGCTCACTTCTAGGTATGTTTGTGAGGGAATCCCACAGATCATGAGGACAATGGCCTAGTGAATGGATTAATCTCTTGATTGATAGAAGAGGTGGGTTCTAGTTAGAGGTGGGAGAGAGGAGGTAGGGTATATTAAGAGATAGTGAAAGAGAGGAAGTGGGTATACTTGGAGGAGGTAGATGGGAGGCTTGTTCTTGGGCTGAAACTTGCACTGGTCACTTCCAGTGTTTTCCTTCTCTGCTTCCTGACCATCATGATGTGAACTGCCCTGTTTTCCAACAACCACCTTCCTGCAATAATAACCTTAAGCTTCTGAAAATATGAGACAAAATAAATATTTCTTTCCTTAACTTGCTCTAAATAGGTACAGCTGTGTTAAGGCATCTAAGACACAGCACTGAGTCAGCACTAATGCTCACCCAGAGCTCATTATTACTACCTGCAACTTAGTACTCTTGGAACAAATTCCACCTGTCTTTGCCATCTTCATACCTCTTCCAACCTCTTAAAACCATCATTCCACACAATGCCTGTGATGCCAATATTTTTGAGCTTCTACACATGACTTAGGTCATGCTGAACTTGTCTGTCTGTACCTGGTTTATTTCTCTTAACAAAGTGACCTCCAGCCCCATCCATGTTTTCACAAATGGCAGGATTCAATTCTTTTGGTGGCTGAACAGTGTGCCCTTGTGTGTATATATATACCACATTCTTTAGTGATTCATCACTTGATAAACAACTGAGTCAACTTCTTGGCTATTATAAGTTGGCTGCAATAAACATGGAGACCAGATGCATCTTAGACATACTGACTTCACTGTGTTTGAATGCAGACCCAGAAGTCAGGTTGTACATTGTATGATAGTTATAGATCTAACTTTTTGAGAACCTTCTACCTAATTCTTCATCATGGCTGTGCTAACCCTAACTCCTCTCACAGATGTGCATTGCCGTTGCTCTCCCAAGTAGGTTCAGCCCCCTTTCCCACATCCTGGCCAGTGTGTATCATCATTGCTCTTTGTTAATTAATAGCTGTCATTGTAACTGCATTTCCCTGAAGATTAAGGGTCTCAAGCATTGTGGCACATGCCTGGTGGCCATTTGTATATCCTCTTCTGAGAGTTGTTGATTTAGGTGTCTTTGATATTTGCTTGCAAAGTAGTTCCCCACACTAGACATATCCCCCAAAATCCTAACCAAAATGGAACTCAGAGATTGACTGATTTGTTTGAAATTGTACCCATCTCCTAGCTTTCCTGAGCTCTTTGCCCACCACTGCCCAGAATGAATTGTGTCCAGAGGAATGTGAGCCTTCCTGTTGCTTTCCATCCCACTCTGATGGTTGGGATTTAAGGTCTGGTAGTCCCATGCTTCCATGCAGTTCAGATCGGAAGAGGGTCAGTTTGTTATGTCTCTCTGTATTTCATGTGGGACTGTCATAAATTTTCACACACAATCAAATCTCATAGCTGGATAGACTAGATCAAGTTGTTCCCAAAACTTCCTGTTACTGGTGTAACAGCACATTCCAGATGTGCAGAGATGTTTTGGGAGCCAGAATGGGGACAATGACTTCCTGCTTTCCCACTGTACTTTTAAAAAATTTTTATGAGAGAGAGAGAGGGTGGGAAAGAATTGGCATGCTTGGACCTCCAACCACTGAAATTGAACTCCAGACATGTGCACTACCTTGTGAGACGCTTGCTTAACTTTATGTGTCTGGCTTACATGGGTTCTGAAGAGCAGAACACGAGCCCTTAGACTTTGCAGGCAACTACCTTAACTGCTAAGCCAACTCTACAGCCCCCACTGTACTTTTGATAGCCAGTGATGGGCTTCTTCTACAGGACTGCTTCAAGAGTCACCCTTTAAGCATGACCCAAAACCCATTTCTTCAGCCAAAAATTTTGTGAAGCAGTCTCCTCTATTGAATCCCTTTCTGCTTGCACATCACTGGAGAGGTGTCTGTGAATGGCACCTGTTCCTGGCACCATGATACAGAAATACTGTGAATCCAATCTCAGGCTCTAGTGAAAGGTAAATTTCTCAACACTGAGAAGACCTCAGACATCAGTGAGTTTGAAAGGCTTGAATAGTTTGAAGTGGCAGGGTTTGTACTTGCTCAGTCATGTTCCAGGAGTCTGTTGCATTCAGAGGACTATTCTTCATTCAGCTGCTTTCAGATAGATCCTGGGGCCATCTAAGCATCACCACAGCACTACCCCTTCCCCTCTATCATCAGAATATCCTTTTTTTCACCAAGTGCTGGCTAACGGAGTGAGAACTTGGTGTTGAAAGGATAGTTTTCTCTTGAGAAAACTCTCAAGTCAGTCATTTACATGAAAAGTATAATTCTGGAGGGCAGAAACATAGTTCAGTTGGTAAAGTGCTTGCTTATCAAGCACAGTGGACCTGAGTTCAATTCCCTGGAGCTCATTGGTCAGCTAGTCTAATTGGTGAGCTCCAGACCAATGGAAAGAGCTTGTCTCAGAAACAGGTAGGTGGAATAGATAAGGGAAAAACCCAAGACTGTCTTTATGGTCTCTATATAAATGTGCTCACACATTTCCCCACCCCTCTCTCTCTCACACACACACACACAAACACCCATATACACATGTACACACACAACACATGCACAATAAGAGAAAACATAGTTGTTCCTAGATCCAAATGTTTTATGTCACCTACTTAAGATAGAAGTGACTCTGGCCAATCTATGTCTCTGCTAAGGAAAGCTAGATTTTGTCTCATTACTAAAAAGAAATGACAAATAAATAAATAATATATGTCACAGTTTCTATTTTATTCACTGTCTACTGTGCATAAGCAAAGAACACTTCCTACAAGCAGTCACATAGGTTGGAATTCTTGAGCACATAACCTCTGAACCATAACATTGTAAAGAGAAAAGTATAAAAGTTCCAATTTATCAGTTAATAACCTACTTGGGCTTTTAAGACTTTCATCTCTTGTTATTTGAAAACAAATGTGTCTTTGAATTCTGGTAATAAGAGGCCACTGTGTTTCCACATATTTGCACTCTTACCTGGAAGCTGAATTACTTGGGTTGGACAATGATTTAAAAATCATCAACTTAAAAAGTCTGCTTATCATTAATTCATAAGAATGAAGCTACTTTCTTTTCCTCTGATTACACCACAGCTGACTGTTCATCTTGCATTTCTTGTTTGGTTTCCTTCCTGTCTGCTTTCACTTTTCATGGATTTTGTTGATCAGGTCATGAAATCATGGAATAATACATACAGATTTTTATAGGAGTACAAATGAAATTTTCATTAATCCTGGTGATAACTGAAACATGAAGTACTTGAAGTCTAAATAAGAGAGAAACAGTTTGGGTGGTTCCCACAGGACTTACTCCTGAAAAGTCTGTCAGTGCAGCAATTAAAGCCAAACCATCCCTTTCAGTAAATCAAACTCCTAAAACCTACTGCACCACAGGACCCTGAAACCCATTCTTTTATTATCCCTTCTTTCAGGAAATGTACAAGATTTACTTTTTTCCTATAAATACAAAATGTTTCTTAACAAGCACAGTTTAATATTACCTTTTCTGTCAAAAACTAGGATGAGATCAGAACCAATAGAAACTCAGAGGACTTTCTTGGCTGGTTGATATTTCCTTAATAGTGGGCTCCACCACCTGAGAAAGATAAAACTAAGGAAGTATCATTGTCATGTCCTCCCTGAGGCCTTGCCTTCTCCATTTGCCCACCCTCTTGTCACCTATCCTCCCCATGTCTGTCTCCTTTCTCTAGAATCCAGTCTGCACAACCGGTAAGTGTAACAAGAATGCATTTGCATACTGATGTACTCCTTAGCAGTGCACCAGTACAACCAATCATCTGAAGCAGCTAATTTTAGAAAGAACAAGGAGTAAGCTATGAGATTAGCACATAGTTTGTGGTGTAATGTGCTTTCAGGGGCTCATGGCAGAAGGCAGATGTCAATGGCAGGTGTGCATGAAGAAAGAAGAGAACTTATCTTAAATCAGGAAGTCGAGACAGAGACTGGTGTCCCCAAGACAGAGACAGGTTCCCACTAGGCCCATCTCTGAAAAGTGATTCTCATTTCATGCCTTCAGCCTATGAGCCTCTGGGGGATGCTCAGGCGACATACAAACCTCCCTAACAAAAGGCAATGATGATCCCAGGTCTACTTCCATGATAGGGTCGCATTCACTCCTTACAACATCCTTTGATATTTGTGTCATTGCTTGCTTTTCACAGGAAAAAAAAATCATCTTCAGTAAAGGGAAAACACCTGTCCCAGGTCTCACAGTTCCCTGGAAGGTTAGAATTGAAGGCTCTACAAGAAACTGCATGCCACAGTTGGTAATGGGCAGAATGAGCGAGATCCACACATGGGGGCACTCTCCTCCTTTCACAACATTCTGGCTGTGTGATTTGTGGAGTTATTTAACCTCTCTGTACCTGTTTCCACATTTGAAAACTAGGGATGATAAAATAACTTCCTCACATGGTGGCTGTGGGCTTAAATTTGGGTTAAAATATGCAGAGAGTTCAGAAAAGAATGCTAACATCATTATTAGTAGTAGTATTTATAATTATTATTTAGAAGTATTTTCTCTATAAATACTCACTTTGCAGCATGATTGAAGACAGAATATGTGTGGCATCTTGGCACAAGGACAAACAGCTTAAGGCAGCCCTGACTGAGGTGTCAAAGTAGAGCCACTTCTCATCATCCCCCACACACTGCTTTTCACGTACTTTACGCTACATTTCAGAGGTACACTCAGATATGAAGCTGTACTTCTGAGCCTTCCCTGCCCATGGGTATGGACCTGTGTGACAGCACCAGGAGATTCTGAAGAGGCTTTGCTGGTTTCATTAAGGAGCCTCCTTCCTCCTCATTTTATTCTGTATAACTCCCCTTCCTGGAAAGATGGGTGAGAGAAGGAAGAGATGCTTCTGCTATCATGAGAGCTTGATGCAGTCAGAGAGCAAATCCCCATGCCAAGATCAGTGGACAATCAGAGAATGAGCCCCCATATACACACCAACACCAAGATTAGTGGACAACCAGAGAATGAGCCACCTCATACACCAACATCAAGAGCAGTGGATAATCAGAGAATGAGCATCTCTCCCTCTCCCTCTCTCTCCGTCTCTCTCTCTCTCTCTCTCTCTCTCTCTCTCTCTCTCTCTCTCTCTCCCCCCCACACACACACACATACACACACCAAGAGCAGTGGGTAGAGAGTGAACTTACATACACACTAACAGCTGTGGGCAATCAGAGAGTGAGCCCACACACACACCTAGAATGATGGCCTCTTTGAGGAAAACCAGTGTGTCCTGTGGCTTGATGACCACAACTTCTGACTAACGTTATGGAAACCCATGTTGCATCCAGCTAGAGAGTTGATTGTCCTCATGCTTCAAGTTCCACGGGTGCCTCAAATGTTGCATGCTGTATGTATCAATGTCCCATTCTTCCTTATAGGATATGTCACTTATCACTCTCTCTGGCCTAAGAGACATTTTTTTCTCATTTGGCTCAAGAATTCCATGCCTTGACAGTTCTGGACAGGGAAATGGTCTTCCTGTCTGTGAACTAGAAGAAATTCATGGAAAAGATAAGTGATATCTGCTAATGAACATTCCTCCACAATTTCTCAGTCACAAGCCCATTGTAAATGGCTTCTTGAAAAGCCACCATCAATTTTCAGAGCTGCTTCTGAGTCTCGTTAGGGTTATTAGCATCAATAGAGGTATATGTTCAGATGCTGTAAACTCATTCCTACTGTCCAGCTGTCCTCATACCACACACACATATATTCATGAACAATGACAGGTGTACCTTTGCTGAGCTGATGACAAATGACCAGATTAACTTTGTACAACGTCCTAAAAATGTCAGCTCTTCTCAGCCCAAACTGCCAAGAGACCTGCCCCCTGGCTGTCAGAAATTAAAGGAGTGTCAGATTTGCAGTCAGTTTGTCTTTAATGAATCAAATTTCATGCCCTCAATTGCTCTGATGGGAAAACATATTTTTTTAATGCAGTGGGTGTTTGCCTCATCCACTCAGCAAAGGCTGAAATGTATTTCCCTTCCACTGCATGAGTGATGTGGGAGTTATTATTTATGTGCTATAGGTACCCAGCCCTAGAAACATCTGCTCCAGCTCCTCCCTAGCAGACATGGGCCTTTGCTTCTGATCTCAGAATGCCTATTGAGCAGTGTCCAGAGGCCAAGCACATGGACACTCCACCTGGCAGACACTGACTATTCTTTGTGGCAGCCTTTTCCACTGAGCCTTGGCTTAGCTCTGGGCAGCCACTGACCATCAGCCACATTTGGCTGTTGAAATGAAATCCACTTGCCAACCTGACACCAGATAACTGGATACCCAGTCTTGTTGCTGAGAAAAAATACCTGATTAGAAGTAGATTATGAAAGGGAAAGGGTTTAGTTCAGCTTAGGGGTTTGTGGGAAAGTTTCCTCACTGAAAGGGAGGGAAGTGAAGTAGGCTATAAATCTGCAAAGCCTGCCCCTAGTAATGCACCTCCTCCAGCAAGGCTCCACCTCTTAAAGATTCCTCAACCTTTCAAACAGCCACCAACTGGAAATGGGCATTTTACACAGAGGCTATTTGAAGAGAAGGGTGGGCTGCTAGCCTGCGAGGAAATCCGTGATTCCCTGTTGTTGCCAGGACGTGGCTGGAGCAGTAAGAGGGCAAGTGGGCGGAGCAGTCTAAGCTTCCCCGCAGGGATGATCCCTGGAAATGGCAGCTATTTGGGGGGAGGGGATCAGCAATTTCCTGTTTTCGCCCCCTCTGTGCCCTCCCACTGATGATCTGTTGGAGATTGCTCTCCCCTAAAAGACCCATTGAACCCTTAATGTCTTGCCTTTCTTTCCCCGGGTTTGCAGCACAGCTGGGCGATGGCCATCTTGGCCGGAAGTCCCGGCGTTTTACATGCAAGCCACCGCACACCTAATGAGTGTCAGCAGACGTGGCTTTCTGTAGCAAGACCCTGTGAGTACAAATGTACAAATGTCACCAGCCGAGTATAGTCATGTTACACCACCATGGTTCACTTCCATCTTTATTTTATTCTACTGTTAAGGGAAGGAACTATCAAGTGACACATTTCAGACTTAAAATGCCATCCACATATGTCTAAATGAGTGTTTGTGCGTGTTTTCCCCTAAATTGGGGTTAACTTATTTTATTGCTTAAAACAGTCATATCCATATGAATACTTCCAGATGGATCCATATAGATTGAATTGTTCTTTTAAAACAGAATCGTGGGCTGGAGAGATGGCATAGCGGTTAAGCGCTTGCCTGTGTGAAGCCTAAGGACCCTGGTTCAAGGCTCCATTCCCCAGGACCCTCCTTAGCCAGATGCACAGAGGGCACATGCATCTGGAGTTCCCTGGCACATCCGTTCTCTCTTCCTCCCCCCCCCTTTCTCTCTCTGTCACCCTCAAATAGATAAATTAATTAATTTTAAAAACAAAAATTAAAACAGAATCGTGAATAATTTATTCAGCCATTTACCAATTAGAAACTGGTCTCTTCCTAATGTTATGTGTATAAACAAGTCTACACATATTATTTCTTACTCATTATTCTGTTTCTTTTTTTTTAATTTTTCTTGTTTATTTTTATTTATTTGAGAGCAACAGACAGAGAGAGAAAGGGGCAGAGAGGGAGAGAGACAGAGAGAGAGAGAGAGACAGAGAGAGAGAGAGAGAGAGAGAGAGAGAGAGAGAATGGGCATGCAAGAGCCCCCAGCCACTGCAAATGAACTCCAGATGCATTCGCCACCTTTTGCAGATCCTGGGTCATGAGGAATGGAGCCTTGAACTGGGGTCTTTAGGTTTCACAGGCAAGCACCTAACTGCTAAGCCATCTCTCCAGCCCCATTTTTCTCTTTCTGCAGAGATTGTCACATGAGATTTATAGCTCCAAGACATGGCCAGATTAATTTCCTGAAGGTTAAAATAATCTGTTTGCTGAGTAATATTTGCACCACTTTGCTCACAGTCATCCCAAACTTGAGGCTGATCTGCTTTCTCTGTTCTGACAAGAGAAGATGCTGTCTTGGGGATACTTCCTGGTTTAATCCCTGGTCCTGGGATGACCAGTTTCCAGGCCCTTACTAGCACTTTGTAGATCCTCTTCTCAGACATGCTCACTATTATACTTGGCTAATTCTTTGTTCTTGGATCTAACTGCCACAAGTTCCCCTCTTTTTGGAGCTCACTTCCAGTGACAGTGAGGCAGAACTCATTTGGCATTTATCCAAAGCGATTTATTGCTTCTTAAAATTTTGCTAATGGGAATGTTCACCAACAAAAACTTTTTTTTATAGATCTAAGGATCATTTTGTTAAAGTAGACTTCCTATCATATTTGTTCTTAAATATATTTCCTTTTGAGTGTGTTATATTATGCTACATCAGTATAAGGGGATTCTGTCTGATGTTCTTACTGTCTAAGCACCTAGAGAACAATTATTAATTTATTTTTCTCATTATTATATTTATATTTGTTAATTTATCTTTTGCTGATGCTGGGTTTGAACCCCTGTATTCATACATGCTAGGCAAGCATACTACTGCTGAGATTCAACTCCAGTCCTTCTAATTAATCTCTGGATAAATATAAATAAATAAATATATATATATATTATATTTTATATTTTTATTAGTTATGTACACAGTGTGTATAAAACCATGTTGGTACCATTGTTAGCCTCCTCTCTGTCCTCCTCCTTCCACAGGGACCCTCCTCCTTGGGGAATGTGGGTAGAGCATTGTGGGGTTAGTGATCAGTTATGGGTAAGAGGCAATGTCTCTGTGCATAGAGTCCCAACATGTGGCTCTACCAATCTTTCTACCCCTCTTCCACAAATTTCCCTGAGCCATGTTGGGTTTGACTTAAGTCTACTTCAGTGATGAGGTCTTGGGATCCTCTGTGTCTCTGGATATCTGGTTTGGTATGAGTTGAGTGTTCTCTGTGCCTATCTTCTTTACCCTTGTGCTGTTCACCAAGAAAGCAGTGACAAAAAATATTTAATTACACAGAGCTTTGTTCAGACCCACATAGGCAAATTTTCTCTTAAAGGAGAGAAAAGTAGGAAAGTATTTTTAACCTGGATTTATAATTTCATTAGTTGAAATGAGCATGAATTAATTTTATTCTTAAAATATGGCCTAAAAAGGAATATAGGGAGGATTCTACTAT
Source organism: Jaculus jaculus (assembly GCF_020740685.1). NCBI lineage: Eukaryota > Metazoa > Chordata > Mammalia > Rodentia > Dipodidae > Jaculus > Jaculus jaculus. The sequence goes on from NC_059109.1 coordinate 76,875,663, forward strand.
GAAGTGGTAGAAAAAATGAATTATGTGGGAGACACTGGGACTTGTGTCTTTATTGTTGTGGCTCCCATAACAGTATTTGTAAAAATGATAGAACTGATGGCAAAAATGAACTTCACTGTATGCTATTCATTTAAAAATAAAAACACTAAATTTCAAAAGAGAAAGGGTCTCACTTTTATATCAGTCTAGCTTTATCTTCATGGAAAAACTTGAAAATAGTTCAAAAGTAACGAAAGACAGCTAGTGCAGAGACAGGGAGACAGCTCAGTGGGTAAAGTTTTTGATGTACAACCATGAACTCCTGGGTTTGGATCCCCAGCACAGTGAAAGCTGGACATGATGGATCCTTGGGGCTTGCTGAGTGCTTCTTCAGCTCAATCAGTGAGCTCTAGGTTCAGCAAGATTCTGTCTCAAAAATCAGGATGGAGAGGGACTTAGAAAAACATCTGGCCTCCACATGCACACACTCACATGGGTGTATACACATATATTAACATGCATACACACACGCACCCACACAATACTCATTACAAACAAAGAAAACCTTCTAGGTCAGTATCAGCCTCTAGGAGTCTAGGCTCCTCAGCACCAAGACCTCTGAGGTCATTCCTGATGTTGGCTCTTCAAGGGCAGAGTCCTGGGAATTGTGGCATTCATCACATCCTTGACATGGTTCCTCACTTACCTGATAAATGTCCCCAGTGATTTCCAAATATCTCCCTGGGGGAGTCCCCCAGATGAGGAACCCTGAGTTAACATAATTGATTTTCAGAATGAAGAGGAAACATGTGTACATCTCAGTGAATACTGGATAAAAATGTCTCATAAAACTAAATGCAGATTCATTTTTAAATAGATAGATGAATTTCTCAGGCTGCTAGATTCATAGGAATGAGGGTAATTATATGCTGGAAGACAATATGCCAATACCCTTCTGCTATTGCTGAATGTGGTGATTAGATATAAAATTCAGACATATTGCTATGATATCTTCCCAGTGAATTCAGGCACTGAGTAGTCAATATCAAGGAGGGACAGGAGGGGACCAGTAAAGGTGGGTGGTTTTACTTGGAAACATTTGAGAGGAGGTATGATATAGAAGTTAACTTTCTCATTGCTGGGACAAACACTTGACCAAAAGCAGTGTTCTGGAAGAAAGGTTTATTTCAGCGTACAGTTTCAAGCAGAAGCTTCATCATGGCAGGGAAAGCATGGCATGGGCAGGAAGTTGGCTCCTATCATGTCATAGCAGCTGACAAGGAATAGCAAGATAGAGCTTCTCTGAACACCCAGTGGTGCGGACGTATAAACTTCAAGGCCTGCCCCCAGTGACACAACTCCTCCAGCAAACCTCCACCCCCCACATGCTTCTCCAGCTAGGGATCAATTATGAAGCTTAATTACAAACACATGAGGCTGTGGGGGAAATTTCATTCAGACCACCACATAGGAGATGAGGTCTTGTCCTGGGGACTTAGCTCATACGGTTTGCTGGACAATGTTCATACCTAATAGATCCTTGTAAAAAGTGATTAGCCTTTGTAGCATCCTTTGGGTCTTCTAAATGGCTAGAGAACAGACATATGCAGCTAAAGATAGAGTTCTTTCTTCACTCATCCCAGCTGACATTCATCCCAGGTTTTTCTCTGCCATCTTCTTTTTCTTTTTAAAAATTATTAATTTATTTATCTGCAAGCAGAGAGAGAATGGGCTGCTATGGCCTCTAGCTATTGCAAATGAACTCCACTTTGTGCCTCTGGCTTTTCATGGCTACTGGGGAATCAAACCTGGGTCATTAGGCTTTGTAGGCCAGCACCTTAACTACTGACTCATCTCTCCAGCCCATTTTCTCCTTTTTTGACAGGTCTTTGACAGGTTCTAAATGAGCAACTACTTCACTATCCTCAAGATGGTTGGGGACAGGAAGCAATCGCTTACAAACTGGTGTGCAGTCAGCCCGTTTGTTGCATATGGAGTGCAACCTCAGTTGAATACAGTGTGATCAGCTGCAGTGAGTTTCAGAATTCTGCTTTAATATTTCAGGGCCTTAATACCTTCCCTGTGTGCTCCTTGTATCCAGGGACAACAGCTTGATGCTGTACATCGCACCCGAGTAAGAATAGACTTCAAGACCTGACCACATTTCTGGAGGCTGGGAACTGGAAAAAAGAGTGAGGCAGGGAGGCACATCTGGACAGGAAGGCCTTGTAAACCTGTGTGCAGCAGCTGTCAACAAATGGAACCTGGATGCTATTCTTCTGGAAGGGCTTGAGGAGAGAATTTGGAATATTTCACCATAAAGAAGTAACATCTGTTGGAGTAGATACATGTTCAGTTTAAGCATTACATAATATGTACATGTATTGAAATGTTACATGGGACCCCATTGATATGAATGAGGTTTATGTTTTTGCATGCATATCAGTTAAAATGGTAATAAGTGACTGGAGTTTTCATCACTAAATTAGACATCTGTATTACCTCCTTCAAGCCTCAGGAAACACTGTGGTGGAGAGGCAGAAAGACTGTAAGAGCCAGAGGATGAGGAGGAGTGCTGCGGAATGCTCCAGACATAAAAATGCCTGGTATATTCATGACCTCACAGTCACAGTGTCGCAATGACTGCAATCTCCTTCACAAGACCTGCACAATATTAGGCATGTCAACATTTTATTGTGGGTGACGGAGGAGAGCATGGGGCCTTCATCCCTCCCTGAAAAGTTTTAGGCAATTAATGCTTGCTGGGGCAGTGTTGTAATGATGTTTATGTTGCATGTGCTCTGTAGTCTTTCTCTATCTCTCACACACCAAACTCAAGGTACCGAAGTAAAAGTGGGGTACTTGGAAAAAAGAAGTTTAGTGGAAGGGGAATGGAGGTTCAAAAGAAGGTAGTGCAGGGGATTATGATCAAAATACACTATATGTATTTATAACATTTTCAATAGGAATTGAAAAATGTGTTAATTTAGAATAACTGACTATAACGCACTTGCCTTTTGAGCTGACCTGCACCAAGAATCTTTCATAATATAGCTCTAGGACCTCACTGCAAAGTTCCCTATGAAGCTATTTTCCAAACATATCCTAAAATTATTTTATCCTAAAATTATACATATGACAGCTTTAATTTCCTGGGGTCATTGTGGTTAGATGATCTGACATGATCAAGTAGGATAAAAAGTATTTTTTTAATTAAACTCCCCAAAACAAGTAAGCCCCAAATCATCCGTCACGTAAATCAGTTCACCTTAAAGTCAGTTGGGTGAAAGATGCATGACATCTCCTGTTCACTTCTAAATCATAAAGCCACACAGGTGGCTTTTTAAACTCATGTACAATGCAGCTGTTTCCGTGGGGTGGAGAGATTAAAGCACAGATGCAGAGTAAACATATCAGAAAATAGATGTAAGATGGGTTGGTCATAAAATATTATAATATTATATTGTCAGGCTGGAGAGATGGGTCAGTGGTTAAGGCACTTGCCTGTGAAGCATAAGAACTCATGTTCTAATCTCCAGGTCCCATATAGCCAGATGCACAGTGGCACATGTGTGCACAGTCACCCATGTGCCACAAGGGGGCACACTCATCTGGAATTCATTTGTAGTAGGCTGAAAATCCTGGTGCACCCATTCTCTCTCTCCCCCCCCCCTTCTCTCTCAAAAAATAAAAACAAAATAAAAATATATTGTCACATCTGCCCGAATGTCTAGTAGGCTTTAGGCTCCAGGCAAGGCATGGATGATTGGCTTTATGGATGCATTTTATCTTCTCTCTTCTTTCTCCCCGTATTCTTTCTGCATGGATGTCCTTTCTTATTTGGCATACAATGCTGACTGTCCCAGTCCTGTTACTATGTGTCTGCAGTGACAAAGTAGTTGAGTAGAGTAGTTGTTGCTGTGCCTGGATTCACATCTTCATCCCAGAGAAGGTAGAAGAGACTCTTATGGGAGTCCCTGAAATTCTGTCTCTGCCTCTCTGACTCTGGGAACAATGCCCCCCCCCCATTTTTTTACAGGTAAACTGAAGTAGTGACTTATATTTTAGGTTTTCTTTTTTCTTGTGGTAATATCTGTCTGGACCTAAGTTTGTAAAAATCAAGATAAACTTTGTAATACTGTGGAAATTACCTTAAAATATCAGTGGTATCAAATGACAAATGTTTCTTTTTTCCCTATGACACATGTACTTTGAGAGGTGTCTGTGGAGGAAAGTTTATTATCCTCTGACACTTGGGCTGACAGACTGCCTTTGCTTGGTCCATCTCTGGTTTACTATAAATTGATCAATTGTAATTGTGTATGTTTATGGGATATAATTGATGTTGTGATATATGTTTACATCATGGGATGATTAAATAAAATTAACATCTATTACCTAAAAGTACAGGTTAATGTTTACATAATTTTGAGATAAAATAACTATTTGAAGAATAGCACCAATGCCAAATATTGATCTGAGTGACTGGGAATGTAGCTCAGTTGTTAGTGTGCTAGCCTAGCATGTGCAAAACTGTGAGGATCACCTCAAGTACCACATAACCATGTGTTGTGGCACATACCTGAAATCCTAGCACTCATGAGCTAGAGGCAGATGGATCAGAAGTTTAAAGTTATCCTCAGTTACCTATCAACTTCAGTGCCAGCCTCCCCCACAAAGGGCTTTAATTTATAAAATACAGGTGACTGTATTTTTTACAATGTTGTGATACAAGTGGTTATTTAAATAATAAAGCCAATTCCAAAATTTGGTTTGATTCATAAAGAAAATAAAAACTAGATAGGAAATTATAAAGTTTTTTTTTTCTCTTTTTGGCATTATTGTGGATGGAACTTAAGGCCTTTTCTAGGTGAGGCATCTCACTTCAGTTCAGCTGCACTACTGCCCCTTTGCACTTTGTCTTTCTTTTTAAAAGAACTTTTATTGACAGCCTTCATAAGTATACACAACAAGTCATGATAATTTCTTCCCCCACTACCATTCTCCCTCTCTCAAATCTACCCTCCACTGAATCCCCTACCCCTTCCAATTAGTCTCTCTTTTGTTTTGATGTAATATTTTTCTCCTATTATGAAGGTTATGTGTAGGTAGTGTCAGGCACTGCAATGTCATAAATATCAAGGTGATTATGTGTCTGGAAGATTGCATTGTAAGTAATTCTACTTTTCCTTTGGCTCTTGCATTCTTTATGCCACCTCTTCCACAATGGGCTCTGAGCATTGAAAGATGTAATAGGGATATCTCATTGCTGAACACTCCACTGTCACTTCTTCTCACACCATGGTAACTTTTGCATTATCTCAGTGAACACCACCATCTGAAAAGAGAATCTTCTCTAGCCAAAAAAGAAAGTACCATTATTATATGGGTACAAACATTTAAAAAAGTGCTTATAGTGCAGTTTGGCAGGCATGCCATGTGTGTTTAGCATTACTCCCCTAAGGCTCATGACCACTCCAGCCATGAGCTTTTGACTAGGTTTTCAGGACCAAGCATGCATTCCCTCCCTTGGAGCAGGTCTCCAGTCCAATTAGAGAGTGGTTTCTTTCCCCCATAACAGACATTTTACTATTGCACCAGTTGGCAGATTTGTTAACACTGTTGATGACTTCTCTCTCCCATAGAGCTATATGCAACATAGCTCTTTCAAGCATTCTGACAAGCTGGTCACCAGGGAGGAGGGTTTCAGCTTAGCTCCAGCTTGATTTCTCAGTGACTTGTAGCCCAAGCATGTGGAATCTTCAGCAATAGGGTTCTACCATCTAGTTCTTTGGGGAAACCAAGAGTCTAGACAATTGTCTGTAATGCTTTGGGGGCATCAGGGACCTCCCTGGCCAATAACTCACTGGAAGATATCTCATCCCTGAAGCTAAACTCTTTTTTCTAACAATATATGGCTTTTGGGTGCACCTTTATACTAATAAGTAGGTTTTCATATGACTTATTCATAAAATTTTAAATATTGATTGACCCTCCTCACAATCTTTTTTTTTTACTCAATCCCTTCCCCTGAACCCATTAAGCCATTCTACCCCCAGTAATCTGTTCATCTACTTACATACATACAATACCCTCCCCTTAAATTCTCTCTCTCCTCTCTCCTTTATAGCCCTTTTCTAGCTTCCTGGCCTCTACTACTGACTGTTACTCCAATTAACATACAAATATAAATGTTTGTAGCTAGGATTCAATTCCCATTTCTGAGCCATCATGGCCATTGCTGACTGGCTAGGCAGAGCCTGTAACCACCCCAGGAGTATGAGGCTGGTTTAGGTTTCACTTGAGACTGGGCTACAGCCAGAAAGGCCCTGCAAGGAAGTACAAGAATATGGAGGATCATTTCCCATACCTACACTGCCACAGCAGAAATTTATTTCCTCACAATTCTCCTGTGCAAGCAATTCCTCAGCAAAAAGAAACGCCTCTGGAGGCATCACCATACCTTATCTAAAGCTATACTACAAAGCCATAGTAATAAAAACAATATGGTACTGGCATAAAAACAGGAACATAGACCAATGGAACAGAATCAAGGACCCAGACTTTCGGTCAAGCAACTATAGCTACTTGATATTTGATAAAGGCCCTTACAATACAGACTGGAAAAGAGATAGCATCTTCAACAAATGGTGCTGGACAAACTGGATAACCATATACAGGAAAATGAAACTCGATACACACATTTTGCCATGCACAAAAATCATGTTCAAATGGATCAAGAACCTCAATACAAGACTGGAAATTCTGCAACTACTAGAAGAAAAAATAGGAGGAACTTTCCATGATATAGGAGTGATAAAAGACTTCCTGAACAAAGCCCAGTAGTTCAGGAAATTAAACAATCTTTCAACCATTGGGATCTCAGAAAGCTGAAAAGTTTTTTCTTTTTTAAATGTTTTTATTTTGTTTATTTTTATTTATTTATTTGAGAGTGACAGACAGACACAGAGAGAATGGGCACACCAGGGCCTCCACCCACTGAAAATGAACTCCAGAAGCATGCGCCACCTGTGAATCTGGCTTACATGGGTACTGGGGAATCAAGCCTCGAACGGAGGTCCTTAGGCTTCACAGACAAGTGCTTAACTGCTAAGCCATCTCTCCAGCCCTGAAAAACTTTTCAACACACAAACATACAATAAACAGAGCCAATAGACTACCCACAGAATGGGAGCAAACTTTTGCTGGATACACATCAGACAGAGGCATAATTTCTAGAATCTACAAAGAACTCAAATACCTAAACAAAAAAAGTCAGACAACCCACTCACAAAATGGGGCAAAGAATTGGACAGGCAGTTCTCAGAGGAAGAAATACAAATGAAAAGCTCACACTTAAGAAAATGTTCACCATCCCTAATCTTCAGGTAAATGCAAATTAAAACAACTATAAGATTCCACCTTACCCAGTAAGGATAGCAAACATTAAAAAAATCTAATGACAACAAATACTGGTGAGGTTGTGGAGAAATAGGAACCCACATCCACTGTTGCTGGGTGTGGTGGTTTGAATAGAATAGCTGGCCCCCAACATATTCAGTTGTTTGTTTGTAGTTTGCATCTGTAGCCACCTGGCTGGAGGCAGTATCACTGTGTGGATCTTAAGGTGTGGTGGTGGGTTTCAGATTTCAGTCTAAAGATATGCAAAGTGTGCTTAGCTGGAGTTCCTGAAGTGTGCTGTGTGGCTTTGGCTTTTTGGCTTGTGCTTCTCTCTCTCCCTCCCTCTCTCTTTTCCTCTCTCTCTCTCTCTCTCTTTCTCTCTCTCTCCTTGGACCTGTGAAGGCAGGGCAGTTTCTTCTGCCATTATGGAACTTCTCCTGGATCTACAAGCTTCAATAAATATCCCTTTCTCCATAACTGTGCCTGGTTTGGAAGTTCATCTTAGCTAACCTGAATCTGCCTGCTACAGTGGGAATGTTACCAGATACAACCACTATGGAAAGCAATATGGAGACTTCTAAAAAGGATGACTATAGAGGTGCCAAAAGACCCAGTAATTCCCTTTCTGGGCATTTACCCTAAAACTCCAAACCTCAGCTCAGAGATATTTGCTCAACCATGTCTGTAGCTGCTCAATTTATAATAGTTAAGAGCTAGAATCAACCCAGATGTCCATCATTAGACAAAAGGATAACTAAGATGTGGAATATCTACACATTGAAACTCTACACAGCAGTAGAGAAAAAAAAATGACACAGTGAAATTTGAAGAAAAATGATCACACTTGGAACAGATCAGTCTCAGTGAACTCACCCAATCACAGCAAGATAATTGTCACATGGTCTCACTCATTTGTGGCTCCCCACCTGAATCTGCCTGAGATGTTGACATGCCTAATAAACATCTCAAGGACTGAACAATAGGGATGGTGGGAGGGAGGGGAGGGCAAGGGGGGGTAAAAAAATGGACCCAAGTAGAAATTGTACCATGAAATCCTATATCCTGAAAGATGTACTAAAAAGTTGAACCTTCATCAGGTGCCTAGCAAATACACCTGAATCACAGGGGCCTAGAGGGGGTAAGATAAAGACTATCTTCAATCTTCTCCTCTCTCTCTCTCTCTCTCTCTCTCTCTCTCTCTCTCTCTCTCTATCCCTCTCTCTCTCCCCCCTTCTTTCTCTTCTCTCTTTCTCTTTTATATTACTTATATTTTTCTTCCTTCTTTTCCCTTGGCACTGACCTGTAACTCCCAGTACCAGAATGTGGGTAACATCAATAGTTAACTGTTGATCATAGAGACCTACAAGGTTTCACAAAATAAGACAGAATTGTCAGAGTACTTAGTGACCCACCAAAGGTAAGACCCTACTGCCAAAGACACCATATGCTATTGAATGGAACATGGAGTGACATGGCTGGAAATAGAGTCAATCCTCAGTTACCTTCTCTAGTGCCAGAGGGTGCTACTTGAGTGACTGGGGGAAAATGACTAACATCTGTCTAAGCAACTCATGGTATAAGATACGCAGCAGCACTCGACCTGAAATGATGTTCACACAAGTGCAATAGTGGCACACAACCGTGGTGGGTTACCAACTGCTCTTGATTTGGCTAACAGATCCACTCAGTGTAATGGAATGGAACCCATACCTGGAATAGGGAAACAAGTCAGAATCATATCCAACAATGAGTCCACTCTCCAATATCAAGTTCCCACCAATAGTGGGTTACAAGAGAGCCTACGCCCATTAAATTATTTCTAAAATAATAGTGGGTATCCATGTATTTTGCACTGATTTCAGTCTCCACTGGAGAATTTGCTTCTCTTTTTCAGATGGACAAAGAACCTGAGGAGAGAATCAGTCCATCACATCTCACTAGGGCACCAGCTGAAGCCATTGAGTTAGTGGGGTAGTGAGCAAGAGATGCTTTCTCGTTAAACCTTGTATCAGCACAAGGGTGAAAGAGACAGACACAGAGAACATTCAACTCCTACCAGATCACATATCCAGAGATACAGAGATAACCAAGACCTCGTCATTGAATTAGACCTAAAATGAACCCAACATGGCTCAAGGTAGAACAAGGGGGTGGAAAGATTGTTAGAGCCATAAGTTGGGTCATTGCTTCTCCTCCATAATTGATGACTACCCCCATAATGCATGACCCACAATCCTCATGAGGAGATGACAGAGAGAAGGCTAATGATGGTACCATAATGGCTGTATACACATTATATACATAACTAATAAAAAATACTGGATGAGTGGAGAGTTCAAGAATAGAAGCTCTCTGACAGCTTCTGCCTAAAGAATATTTCAGAAGTAAAACTTGTAAACACATAAAGGATATTTAAATTTTTCTAGCCTGAAAGGGAAAAGACATAGCTTCTTTAGTAATCTTTCAAAGTTGACTGGAACACATCACTGCAGGAGAGGCAGCTCTGAAAACCAACTCTCTTTCTTTTATATTCAGTCTGGGACCCTAGCCCCAGGAATGGTGCCACCCAAATTCAGGGTGGGTCTTTCCTCCTCAGTTTAAACTCTCTGGAAATACCCTGACAGTAACAATAACTGTCACAGTCTCAAAGCATCTCTGCAAGCCCTTTCTTTACTTAACATGTAGTTATTGAGAACTTGTGGAGTGCTAGACACTCAGAAATCATAATGAGCTAGAAGATCCATATTTTTGGTGATTTCAATATAATGATGTTCATAATCACAAAAGCCAATGTATGATTTCAAGTTTTAATGAGAAAGAATATTACTACCATCCCTCCTTACCCTGAGCTGAGGAGAGTTGTCAGAGGAAACTGAGTGGGAATCTTCCCAGCAAGGGGTTACTCCTTCAGCACTGGTTTTCTGTCTTTATAACAAAGACTCACATTGCAAGTCACACATTGGCATGTGTGGGTTGTGTTATAGTTTGAGGGGATTATCAGATATTTTGATTTTGTTTAATAACTTGTATGAATATCTGTTGAGTAGTGACATTGTTACTTCATGGCTAGCTAAGATATTTCTTATGATAACTAAGATGACTTTTCATGGAAGGAATCATTACTTCTCTTTGCATACCTCAACAGCACATTCAAAATTTTTCTGATAGATTTTTCCATACTGCTTGTCAGTCTTATATAGTAGATGAAGTACAAACTTCCAAGGTTGAGGTTTCGCCCACAGTTTTCATTGAACAAGGTACTCAACATGCAATAAATACTTGTGAGACCCACAACCTTGGAGATGTGTCATTATCAAAACCAATTTCCCAAGGAGTGTGCCTGCTGGGAAGGGTAATGTATCTAATTCCTCGAACATCACCTGTGTTTCTCTAGGCTCAGAAAAATCACTCCTTCATTCCAAATTAATTATATGTCCAAGAGGTGAGAAATAGGATATCTTACTTTCTATAGGAATTTTCAATCTTAAACTAATTATATTGAACAATTCTACAGGAAATTTCCATATACAGGTCTTAAATATTGAATGAGAAATATAAAGTGCACTAGTTTGATGTTAGTTGGCTCTGGGTAGCATAACCTGGACTGTGGTAGTTCATTTTCACAGTAATGATGTCCTCACAACCATACCTAGCCAAGACTGCCGCATTCAGTGTCTGAGGCTGTCCTGTATTTTTTTTTTAATTTATTTATTTATTTGAGAGCAACAGACATAGAGAGAAAGACAGATAGAGGGAGAGAAAGAATGGGCGCGCCAGGGCTTCCAGCCTCTGCAAACGAACTCCAGACGCGTGCGCCCCCTTGTGCATCTGGCTAACGTGGGACCTGGGGAACCGAGCCTCAAACCGGGGTCCTTAGGCTTCACAGGCAAGCGCTTAACCGCTAAGCCATCTCTCCAGCCCTGTCCTGTATTTTTATTCTTCCATTCTTAACATGTGATCTTCCTCCTTATACCACAAAGGTGGTTCTTCCCTCTCCTTCTCTGCAGAAAGAATGCAAAGGAAGAGAACAAAAAGGTTGAGGTGCACAGATAGCAAGAAATCAAAATGCCTTTAGAGCCCCCATCAAACTTCTGTGGTTAGACCTTAAACAGAAACATGCCTTGGCTCTCTTAACACTGGATTCACTGCCACTCCAAATGAAATCTAAGTTCTTTTAATAAGAGGAAAAAGGAAAATGGATTTTGGATAGAGAAGTAGCCATGTCCTCCACAGAGAGTTCCTGAACAAACAAGTCAATTAATCAATGTTCTTTGTGTGTGGGTAAGAGAGCCTAGTCTTATTTCCAGAAGGACAGGAATTTGGACTTGGCATATGCAATGAAAGTTGGGAGTAAATTTTAACAACACAGTTTTTTGTGTGTGTTTCTTTGGAAATGAAGCTTTGGATAGTTTAGCTAATTGCTCTATTCTCCAAATAGGCTGATTTTCCAAACAAGGAAAAGTGTGATATTGGGATTCTTTATCTTTGTCAAGTGACATTAGGCCATTGTAGCTTAAGGGGAAGTATTAAACACATGTTTAATCTCACTCTGTCAAGCTACCTCTTCAGATAGAGAAATAAATGAAAAAAGAAAAATGAAGGTCACCCAGCAGTTGAAAAAATGGGGGTGATTATGTGCTGCTAGAGAAGAGGGGTGGGGTGACTGATGGAAAAGGAAAGAGCAAGAAGAGATACCCCGGGGCAGTTCATGGCTCACAATGCTAGATCTTTATGGAAGGCAGTGTGGAAAAGAAGTGATGAACTGAGGGAAAAGTGTCTTCAAGACTGTAGCAGATAGATGCACCAAATCACACTCTACTGTGAGATGACTTCAGTTAGACAGTTATGAGCAAGCAGAGGCCTAAGAATTGAGGAAACCAAGGTGCAACCCTGAAGGATGTGTTTAAAATAATCATCACTAACAGCATCTAACAGCATTTATATGTATATTTGACAGCTTCTATACTTACAGACAACAAACCATGGTATTTCCTTCACCTCCCCTGCTTTCCCCTTCATAACTCTGCTCTCCCTCATATCCCCTCCCTCTTTCCATTAGTCTCTTTTAATTTGATGTCATCATCTTTTCTCATATTATGAGGGTCTTGTGTAGGTATTGCTAGGCACTGCAGGGTCTTGGATATCGAGGCCAATTTCTGTTTGGACAGTTATATGTAAGTAGTGGTACCCTTCCTTTGGCTCTTACATTCTTTCTTTCACCTCTTCTGCAATGGGCCCTGAGCCTTGAAGGGTGTGAGATGTTTCAGTGTGGGACTCTCCTCTGTCCCTTCTTTTCAGCACTATGTTGCCCAGTGGACATCACCATCTGAAAAGAGAAGCTTCTCTCACCAGAAGTGAGAGCAGCATTAATAGATGAATAGGAACATTAAGTGTAGTGCTTTCAGGGCAATTTGGTGAAAGTAATATATGCATTTATCCAGACAAGAGCAGGCTTTATACCCTCATGACCTCCCCTGCCACAGACTTTTGATTAGGTTTTCATTACCAGGCATGTATTCCCTCCCACAGAGTGGGCCTTCAGTCCAATTAGAGAGCAGTTGTTTTCCCCCAGACCAGACATGCCACTATTGCACTTCTTCAGTTGTTTGGGCTGTCTGTTCAAACTGAGGCTTCCAGTGCCCACTATTTTCACCACTGATGGCTTCTGTCTCCCATAAGTCTGCATAGAGTGCAGCTTTTTCCAGCATTCAGTTGTCTGGACTACAGGGAGAATGCTTTCTGCTCAGCAACACCTTGATTTTACAGTGACTTTGCTGCTCAGGCATGTGAAGTCTTCAGCAATAGGGTCTTACCATCTCTTTCTCATGGGCAACCAAGAGTCTTGGCAATAGCCTATAATTTTTTGGAGGCAACAGAGACCTCCCTGGCCAAAAACTTACTGGAAGGTATCCCATCCCTGGCACTAAAAATTTACCAGTTACAATCTATGGCTTCTGGATGTGCCATTATTCAAGGAAGTAGATTTTCATATGCCTTATTCAGAATATCTTGAATTTTGATTGACCCTCCCCCCACCCTTCTTTTATACAATCTCTTCCCCTGACCTAGCTTATGCCTTTCCCCCTCCCTGTAATCTGTTCTTCTACTTATGCATTTTTTAAATCTTATTTTATTTTTTTCTCAATTTTTTAAAACATTTTCCATGATTATAAAAAGTATCCCATGGTAATACTCTCCCTCCCCCTACTTTTCCCTTTGAAATTATGCATGTTTTGTTAAGCAACAACAAAAACAATTATCAAGTCACCACTCTTGGGACAACAAAATGGAAAAATCAGTCAAGTATTTAGGTAAAATCTTGAAAAAATTAAAACCTAAGCATAGAAAAATAGTAAACACCCTTAAATGAAGCTTCCTCCGAAATTGCTAGAAATGGAAATACCTACCACACCCTTGTATTAGTTCTAATATGTTAGTTTTCTGTAATGTAATGTAAATTTACTTTATTTCCAATAAGATTTTCATCAGACAGGATGAAGAGGTTGTTCAGTAGATAAAGAGCTTGATACTTAAGCTGAATTCAATCCTCAGCTACCATGTGAAAAGCCAGAGGCTAGGGAGGGCTTCTGCAATCCTAGCATGATGACTGTGACATTGGAGGTGGAGACTGGAGAATTTCTAAGCAGTTCATAGTGAGCCTGGCCACGAACAGCAGAACAAGCATCCAAAGTGAGCAACACTGCCTCAGATTAAATGGGCAGAGGAGGACTGACTTGCAAATTGTCCTTTAATTTCCACATGTGTGCTACAGCGTGCATGTGCTGCACACACACACACACACACACACACACACACACACACGCACACACACAAAGAAAAAATTAGCATCAGACATTTTTCTGGAGTTAGATAAATTCAATAAAATGTTATCTCTATCAAGTGAATATAATTCACAATAGTATCTCAGGGTATATTGTATATCTCAGGATAATTAGAAAGTAGGGTTTTTTTGTATGTGCTCACTGTACAAATACTCTATTTGCCTCATGTGGATCACTACCCAAAGTATTAATGGAACTGAATATCTCACTATACATCACAGGTACATGCAACAATTATGTGCCAACCAGAAATTGAATGTGTTGAAAGTCCTTTAAAAAGTAAAGAACACCTGACAAAAGAAACGCTGAGACAGTCTGCCTACCAGGTATTAAAAATATCATTCTACAGGGCTAGAGAGAAGGCTTAGTCAGTAATGCACTTGCCTGTGAAGCCTAAGGACCCATGTTCAACTCTCCATGTCCCATGTAAGCCAGACACAAGGTGACACAAGTGCACAAGGTTGCACATGCGCACTAGGTGACACACAAATCTGGAGTTTGATTAGAGTGCCTGGAGGCCTTGGTGCACTAATTCTCTCTTTCATTGTCTCTCCCTCTCCCTCTCCCTCCCCCACTCTCTCTCTTGCATGCCTCACACTTTTGTCACACCCTCATTCTCCCACTCTTACTCTTACATTTAAAAAAAATGGTCAGTCTGGGCTGGAGAGATGGCTTAATGGTTAAGGTGTTTGTCTGTAAAGCCAAAGGACCCAGGTTCGGCTTCCCAGGACCCATGAAGCCAGATGTACAAGGGAGCACATGCATCTGGAGTTTATTTTCAGTGGCTGGAGGCCCTGACATGCCCATTTTCTCTCTTTCTGTCTACCTGTTTCTATCTCTCTCAAATAAATAAATAAAAATAAAATAAAAGGTCAGTCTGTTGGGCATCTCCCCCCCCCCCCCTCTCTGGTTAAGGCCCTGTGTTCCACTGCCAGTACCAAAAATAAAAATTAAAAATCTTGGGCTGGGGCTGGAGAGATGGCTTAGCAGTTAAGCGCTTGCCTGTGAAGCCTAAGGACCCCGGTTCGAGGCTCGGTTCCCCAGGTCCCACATTAGCCAGATGCACAAGGGGGCACACGCGTCTGGAGTTCGTTTGCAGAGGCTGGAAGCCCTGGCGAGCCCATTCTCTCTCTCTCCCTCTATCTGTTTTTCTGTCTGTGTCTGTCACTCTCAAATAAATAAATAAAAATTAAAAAAAAAATCTTGGGCTGGAGAGATGGCTTAGTGGTTAAGCACATGCGTGTGAAGCCTAAGGACCCTGGTTTGAGGCTCAATTCCCCAGGACTCACGTTAGCCAGATGCACAAGGGGGCGCATGCATCTGGAGTTCGTTTGCAGTGGCTGGAAGCCCTGGCGCGCTCATACTCTCTCCCTCCCTCCCTCCCTCCCTCCCTCCCCCCCCTCTCTCTCTCTCTCTCCTTTTCTCTCTCTGTGTCTGTTGCTGTCAAATAAATAAATAAGCCAAACAAAATAAAAAAAATAAAAATCTCAATTTTATGCTGGATGTGGTGATGCACACCTTTAATCCTAGCACTCAGGAGAATAGAGGTAGGAAGATTACTGTGAGTTTGAGGCCAGCCTGAGACTACATAGTGAATTCCGGGTCAGCCTGGGCTAGAGCAGGACCCTACCTCAAAAAAAAAAAAAAATCTCAATTTTAATCTTTTTATAGTTAAAAGAATGCATCATGGACTGAAGTGGTGGCTTAGCAATTAAGGAATTTGCCTGTGAAGCCTAAGAATGCTTGCTTGAAATATCCAGATCCCACATATAGCTGTACACAAAAGTGACGCCAGCATGCAATGTTGCCCATGCTCACAAAGGGGCACATGTGGCTGCATTTCCTTCACAGAGGCTGAAGGGCCGTGGCACACCCATTCGCAATCTCTTTCTCTCTCTCTGCCCCTTTCTCCCTCTTTCTCAAAAGTGAAAAAAAAATTAAATAATGCTTCATGCTCTACCTGTGCCATTAGACACAGTCATTATATCAATAACTATTATTAATGTATATTATTTTTAAAAAGTAGTTATCAAACACACCATTAATAAAACTTGGAACAGGTGCATATAGAAATATATTTATTCTTTGTTAAATAACCCAAATAATATTTATAGAGTAATATAATTTTTATTTTCAAAAACATGCAAATTCATTCAAGTTATACCTTTTGTGTGAGTCTATGTTCTCTTTTTTGTAGTGTGTGTGATGAATGTATGCAGATTCATGCACCCCATGAGCGTATGTGAGGTGTCCAGAAAATAATGTAACTATGGCTCTTCCACTTTGTTTTCTTTTTTTTGCATGTATAAAATAATTTTATTTATTTATGTTTGTTAATTAATTTTTTTTTTACCATGGTTTGTTCTATGACCCCTCTCCCTCATTCCTATTTCCCTGTAGGTCCTCCTCAGTACAGTCATTGGTGTTCATTGTTGGGCAATTAGGTCCTCTTTCTCTGGGGGAACTGTGTCTTATGGTATTTCTTATTTTTATTAGATATGGACATATTTAGTATGTAAACAATATATGTTAGTACCATCCTTTCCATCCTCCATGCACCTTTTATGAAGAGGCATTCCTTGTTGGGGATGCAGGTCAACTACATGGGGATTGTGGGTCATGCATTATGGGGACAGCTGTCAGTTATGGGAGAGAGGCAATGTTTCTGTGCAAAATGTCCCAACTTGTGGCTGTAACAATCTTTCCACTTCCTCTTCTGCAAAATTCCCTGAGCCATGCTCGGAGTATTTTAAGTCTACTTCAGTGATGGGCTCTTAGGAGCCTCTGGATCTCTGCTTTGGTAGGTGTTCAGTGTCCTCAATGTCAATCTCCTTCACCCTTGTGCTGATATCAGATTCATTAAGTAAGCAACACCCTTGCTCCTTTCCCCAACTTCTCTGTGGTATCAGTTGGGGCAAGGGTAGAGTACACTGGGTCCTTTACTTACTCAGGTCCAGCTCCCATCTGAAAAAGTGAATCAGGTTATCCAAAGGAGAATGAAGTCAGCTAAATGGCTAAATGGGATAACAATTATTAATTTAGAGAGAATTTAAAGGGTATAGACCCTCTTACAGCCCAATAATAGTGGGAGCTTGACAATGGAAAGTATAATCAATATCTGGATATAATTCTGACTTGTTTCCTAGTTCCAGATATGGTTTCCTGCCCATTGAGTGATCTGTTAGCCAATCCAAGAGCAATTGGGTACCTACCATTTCTGTGAGCCACTATAACACTTGTGTGAGCATCACATCATGGTTTTTGCTTCTAAGTCACTTAGACTTCGTGTTGCTTGGGCAAACATTGATCACTTTCCCCTGGTAGCTCATGTAGCACCTTCCAGCACTAGATATGCTAACTGTCTGGGAAATGACTCTCTTTTGGATTCCAACCATGTCTCTCCATGGTCCATGCAGACAGCATATGGTGTCTACAGCAGTAGGGTCTTACCATTAACCTCTGATGGGTAATCAAGGGCTCTGACAGAAGTCTGTCTTGTTTGAGGACTGACTTTTCTTGTAGTTCCCATGTTGTCTCTTAGTGTTCTGAGATGGCAGCCTTTGTTGTCTTCACCATAGGGTTTTCTTTCCTTTCTTTTTCTTTCTTTCCCTCTTTCTTTCTTTCTTTCTTTCTTTCTTTCTTTCTTTCTTTCTTTCTTTTCTTCTCCTTCTCCTTCTCCTTCTTCTTCTTGCTATGTAAGGCAGTTCTCTTTATTATTCTTCAGTTTATCTTAGTAATTCCAGAAAAATAAGAATGATTTTCTCTTTAAATGCAAACAAAATACTGTGCACACAGAGTACAAAGATTGCCTAGGAACATGGTCAGGTTCAAATACCATATTTTTGTGGGTGGGCTCATGGGTGTTATAGTCTGTTTCTCTATGCCAGTATTTGGTGCACTGTCCTTTTGCTATGGCCCACCTTATGTTGGCCAGGGAGTGGTATCCACCTTCTGCTAATGTCATCATTTTCTCCTGCTATCATGGAGCTTCCCCTTGGGCCTGTAAGTCAAAATAAATCTCTTTTTCCAACAAGCTGATCTTAGTTGGGTGATTTCTGCCAGCAATATGAACCTGACTGCAACAGTAACGTGGTACCGAGATAGGGGTTGCTGCTAGACATCTGACTGTGTGGCTTTGGACTTTTGGAGCTGATTTTTTTCAAGAGGAATGTGAAAGAATTTGAAACCTTGGCCTAAGAGATGCCTTGCAGTGCTATAAGTACAATTTCATGAACTATTTGGTCAGAAAGGCCTCAGTGCAGTAAAAACTATGGAGTATAAGGTTTGGCTTATGAGGGTGAGAAAGAGCTTTGCTTGGACTGGGCTAGCAGTTTGTGTGGGAAGCTTGCTGTTATGCCTGGGTCCTGAGAAGATGTGCAGGGATGCTATGCATAGAAATGAACTGGTGAGAGCAGAGATGTGGCATAGAAAGTAAAATCTTTGGGTGAACTGTTGCCCATTCAGCTGCAATTGAAAGATTACAACCTTTGAGATTGGGCTAGCTGACCTGCACTGGAACAACAGGAAAAATGTATACTCCTGAAGGGGTCTGAGTGCTCAAGTCTTCAAAGTCTGCTTTATTCCCCCTGGATTAACAAATTGGCACCCTACCTGCTATTGTGGAGTATAAGAGATGCTGGAAAAAGGGTCATTGAGTTTGTAACATGGTCTTGTGTTTTGGAAATAGCCATGGGCAGTGTGAAGCAGGCTTGCTGGATGCCTGCATGGAGACCCCATGGGGTCATTAGGATGAACCACAGATTGAAGTGGAGACCCAGTGGAGATGCCAGGACCATGAGATGGTGGGACCACGTGGTGATTGCTAAGGAAAGTTGCTAGCCCGATGAAGCTTTCCAGGACTGTGAATAACCCAGCTGGAGGGTGGAATTGCAACTCCAGGGACTTGTTGCTAGTTAGAATTATTGGACTTGGAGATTTGTCACTAGCTACAGTTGTTGGACTTGAAGTTACAGAGTTTGATGTTTTCCCTGTTTAAATCTTGTATTGGCTGAATGTGTCTTTGTTATGCCCAATGCCATCTTTTGCAATGTGAATGTTTCTTCTGTGCCATTATGGGGTTTGGAGGGGGGGATTATTTGATATTATGGCTCAGTTAAAAGTTCTTGTGGGCTGGAGAGATGGCTTAGCGGTTAAGCGCTTGCCTGTGAAGCCTAAGGACCCCGGTTCTAGGCCCGGTTCTCCAGGTCCCATGTTAGCCAGATGCACAAGGGGGCGCACGCGTCTGGAGTTCATTTGCAGAGGCTGGAAGCCCTGGCGTGCCCATTCTCTCTCTCTCCCTCTATCTGTCTTTCTCTCTGTGTCTGTCACTCTCAAATAAATAAATAAATAAAATTAAAAAAAAAAAAAAGTTCTTGTACTATGGGGATGTTTGAACATCACTGGGATTGATAAAAACCATGGGGACTTTTAAAGTTGGACTGAATGTATTATATTTTACTTCATGTATGGATATCAGTTTATGGGGGCCAGGGGTGGAATGTGGTGGTTTGTTTCAGGTGTCCCCCATAAACTTAGGTGTTCTGAATGCTAGGTTATCAGCTGATAGGAGATTTGGGAGTTAATGCCTCCTGGAGGGAGTGTAGTGTTGGGGGTGGGCTCATGGGCGTTATAGCCAGTTTCTCTATGCCAGTGTTTGGCACACTCTCCTGTTGCTATGGTCCACCTTATGTTGGCCAAGAGGTGATGTCTGCCCTCTGCTCATGTCATCATTTTTCCTTGCCATCGTGGAGCTTCCCCTCGAGCCTGTAAGCTAAAATAAACCTCTTTTTCCCACAAGCTGCTCTTGATTGGGTGATTTCTACCAGCAATGCAAACCTGACTGCAACACTTGATTAGTGAAACTCCAAGATTTAGTATTTTTATGGCTTTTGAAAATGGGACAGTCTCTGATAGCTTTCTCCATGTTTGTCATAAGCATATAGGAAAGCTATTGATTTTTGTGTATTGATTTTGTATCCTACCACTTTGCTTAAAGAGTTTATCACCTTAAAAGTCTTTTGGTGGTCATTTGGGTCACAATCATGTCATGTGCAAATAGGGCTTAATTTGACCTCTTCCTTTCCAATTTGTATCCCTTCGATTTTTTCCTCTTGTCTTGCACTAGAACTTCTAGCACTATGTTGAAGAGCAGTGGTAAGAGTGGACACCCCTGTCTTGTTCATCATTTATTATGATGTGGGCCATATATATAAGTGTGTGTGTGTGTGTGTGTGTGTGTGTGTGTGTGTGTATTGTCTTTATTATGTTAATGTATGATCTTTCCATTATAGTCTCTCTAGCACTTTGATAATGAAGTGATGCTGTATTTTGTTGAAGGCCTTCTCTGCATTTATTTAAATAATCATGTGGTTCTTGTGTTTAAATTTATTTATGTGACATATTATGTGTATTGATTTCCATATGTTGAACCATGCCTACATGCCTAGAATGAAGCCTAGTTGATCAAGGTGGACAATGCTTTGATGTGCTCTTGAATTCAGTTTGCAAAGATTTTTTTGTTTATCTTTTTATTAATTTTTTTTAACAACTATGTTTATAAAAATACCCCATGGTAATACCATCCCTCCCCCCACTTACCACTCTACTCTCCATTATAGCCCCTTCCCATCTCAATCAGTCTCTCTTTTACTTATGATGTCTTGATCTTTTCCTCCTCTTATGATGGTCTTATGCAGGAAGTGTCAGGCACTGTGAGGCCATGGATATCCAGGCCATTTTGTGTCTGGAGGAAGTATGTAGTATGGAGTCCTGCCCTTCCTTTGACTCTTACATTCTTTCTGCCACCTCTTCTGCATTAGACCCTGAGCCTTGGAAGGTGTGATGTAGATATTGCAGTACTGAGCACTGCAGTCATTTCTTTCCATCACCATGATACCTTCTGAGTAGTCCCAAGGTCACTGCCATCTGAAAAGAGAAGATTCTCTACTCAAGTGAGATTAGCATTAATATAAGGGTGTGAACATTAACAGAAGTGCTTCACTGGGCAGTTTGATAAGCATAGTATATACATTTGGCCAGACAATAGCAAACGTTATACCCCTAGGGCTCATGACTACCCATGTTTTAAGTTTTCAGTATTAGGGATGTATTCCCTTCCCATGGAGCATTCCTCCAGTCCAATTAGAGGGCAGTTGGTTTCCCCCATATCAGACGTGCCACTATTGCACCTGTTGGCTCCTTTGGCCTGGCTGGCCAATTAGAAGGCTTGCAGTGTCCACTGATGAGTATCTTGACTGGTGATTTCTCTTTTTCCCATTGTACTGCATGAAGAATGGCTTCTCCCAGCTTTCTGTCAGCTGGTCATGGAGGAGGTTAACAGCTCAGATCAAGAAAGACTTCTCAGTGGCCTTGCAGCCCAAGTATATGGAGTCTTCAGCAATAGTCTTACCATATATTCCTAGTAGGAAACCAAGGGCCTTGGTAATGGCCTATAATGTTTTGGGGGCATCATGGATCTCCCTGGCCAACAACTCACTGGAAGATATCCCATCCCTGGCACTGAAAATTTTCTAACAACAATCTATGGCTACTGAGTGTTCCATTGTCCAAAAAAGTAGGATTACATTTGTTTTATTTATATCCTCTTAGATTTTGATTAGCTGTCCCTCCACCTTTCCTTTACTCAATCTCTTCCCCAGACCTCATTTTGGGCCTTTTCACTCCCATTAATCTATTCTTCTACTTACATATATACAATACCATCCTATTAAGTACCTCCCCTTCCTTCCTCTTCCCTTTCTGTTTTCTAGCTTACTGGCCTCTGCTACTGAGTTTTTTCCTTATCACACAGAACCCCAATAATCTGTAGTTAGGATCCACATATGAGAGAGAACATGCAATGCTTGGCTTTCTGGGTCTGGGTTACCTCACTTAGTATAATCCTTTCCAGATCCATCCATTTTCCTATATTGATCTATAATTTTCCTTTCTTGTGTCTTTGTCTAGTTTTGTTGTCACAATAATGCTGGCTTCATAGAAGGAGTTTAGAAATATTCCTTCTTTATCAATTGTGTGAAATCACTTGAGAAAAAGTGGTTTTAGTTATTTGATGAAGGTTTGGTATGATATAGCTGAGAATCCATCAGACCCTGCACTTTTTGTAGGTGGGAGGTTTTTAATTACATGTTCAGTCTCACTGGATGTAATAGGTTTGTTTAGGAAGTTTATCTGTTCTGGGTTTAGTTTTGGTAGATGATATGTGTCTAGAAGTTGATCCACTTCTTCCAGATTATCTCTTTTTATAGAATAACAGGTTTGGAAGTATGTCCACATGATTTTTCCATTTTCATTGGTGTTGGTTGTGACCTCTCCATTTTCATTTCTGATTTTGTTAATTTGGGACTTTTCTTTCTTTGTTTTGATCATATTTGTGAGGGGTTTATTGATCTTGTTTTTTTTTTTTCTTTTATGAACAAGCTCTTTGCTTTGTCAATATTTTTGTTTTCTTAATTTCCAATTAATTAGTTTCTGCTCTGGTCTTGGTTATTTCTTTCCATCTGGAGCTCTTGGGATTGGATTGTTTTTGTTTTCCCTATACCTTTAGGTGGATAAGTTATTAATTTGTGATCTCTTTGACCTTGGTATGAAGGCACTTACTTAGTGCTATAAAATTTACCCTTAGGACTTCCTTCATATGTCCCATAAATTCTGATGTGATGTGTTTTCACTATCATTCAGTTCTAGATATTTCCCATTTCCTTTTCGATATTTTCAATGACCTATTCATTGTTTAAAAGTTAGTTTTACAGTCTCCAGGAGCTGATGTGTTTTCTGTTGTTTCTCTTGTTGTTGATTTCTAGCTTTAAATGCATTGTGGTCATATATACTACAGAGAGTTATACCAACTTTCCTGAATATGTGTAGACATGCTTTATGCCCAACTATATGATATATTTTATAGAAAGTTCCATGAGCTTCTGAAAAGAATGTGCATTCTTTGGATTAGGGTGAATGTTCTGTAGATGTCTGCTAGGCCTCTATCGCATTGTTATACTCCATTATTCCCATACTGATATGTGGCTTAAATGATCTATTGATGATAATGGGGTATTGAATTTCACTACTATGATGGCACAGTTAATTATTCTTTGTTATCAAGTATATTTTGCTTTATAAAATGTGGTGCATTTAAGTTTATGGTTGTGTTATCCTCCTGATGGATCAGTCTCTTAATGAATAAAATCAGAGAGACAAAGAAAGGCATTTTTATTCATTAAATGAACTTTTTTGTTGTTTCTTGGAATTCATACCTACATTTGATAATTTCTTTCATAACATTAACCCACTGGTTGATAAGGTCATCTATTTGTTGGTTCACCTTCAAATCATCTCTGTCTATTGAGATCTCTCTGAATCTCTTCTATTATGTTGAGACAAGAAATGAGATCTATGTGGTATTGCTGATGGGTCGCTTGCAGTTCATTTATGTGATAGTTGGTTTCTTGATAATTTTCTTGCAATTCCAGCATTAGTTTGTTGATGGCCTCATTAATTTTGTTTATCATTTTTAGCATGCCTTAACTATTGGGTTCTATGTTGGAAGTATTCACTATGCTTTCATTGGAGGCTTCCTTTAAGAAGGTAAGCATTAATGGTGAGGATGTGTTAACTTGATATCTTGCGTTGCTTGATTTGCCCTCTCTAGTTTGATCTCTTGTTATGTTGAGAGTATGGTACTTGGTCCTCTTTTGGGCCCTGAGTTCTATCACCAGGTCAGCTTTGGTTATGGGTGGCCTGTGGGAAGGCTGTCTTCCTGCTTCGTAGGGCTGGGTGACTTAGGGTCTAAGCTGGGTCACCTCTGTGTCACCTCCAGGTGGGTCAGGATGTGGCCCTGGCCTGCTTGTCTTGTTTGCAGTCCAGATAGTGCTCTTTTCTCTCTGTGTTATTTCTGCCTGAGGACTTTGGAGTATGTCCCACACTGAAGTCCTGTGGGGCACAGGGCTAATGTCCAAGGCCTGACAGGCAGGTTACTCTGAACTGAGGTGGTATGGATGCTCTCTGATAACAGCTAACACTAGGCCCATAGGGGAGCACACTCATCTGATGTTGACTTCCCTGCCTTGCCTCACAGCCGGCCCTTGCTGTGCAGTCAGCCCCAGGACTGTGTGGGCACTAGGATTGTAGCCACAGGCTTAGTGGTTTGGGTGTTCTAGTCTAGTGGGTGGTCTCCAAGCTTGGAGTGGTTGTCGTGTGCTTTGTCGTGGGGAAAGCCCCCGCTGGGTTTGAATGCCCTGCCCACAGTGGAAATCCGCTTAACCCCCACCCTCACCCACTTCTTCATGGCTGCTGCCTCTTACGTGGCTTCCCTACCAAAGATCACTCCATCCTCCCTAGCAGTTCCACATGTGCCTCACAGTTCTTTCTCCTGTATATGTTCTATGTGGTATGCATGCATATGCACGCCAATACGGGGGGCATAGATCAATGTTGCATATCTTCCTCGATCTTATTTTTGTGGTAAGGTCTCTCATTGAACCAATTCATTAATTTGGCTCAAAATTTCGACTTGACAAGCTAGCCAGATTGCTCTGCGAATTCCTGATCTCTGCCTCCCCAGCACAGGGATTCAAGAAACAACACCATGCCTGGCCTTTACATGCATTCTGAAGTTCTGAAGTCATGTTTTCATGCGTGCATGATGATCAGTTTACTGACTGAGTCATCAACTCTCTCCCATTTTATCAGCATTTAACTTCTATTTCTGGCAACAAAGGAAAATCTCCTGCTTCATTCTGTTTTTCTCCTTCCTTCTGATTTTCTCCCACTTCCTTCTACTTTTCTTTTTTTAAAGATTTATTTATTTATTTATTTATTTATTCATTAGAGGGAGAGAGAGGGTGAGAGTGAGAATGAGCATGCCAAGCCTCTAACCACTGCAAATAAACTCCAGACACATGTGCCACCATGTGCATCTGGCTTACGTGGGACCTGGAGAATTGAACCTGGGTCCTTAAGCTGTGAGGCAAGTACCTTAACTGTTAAGAAATCTCTCCAGCCCTTCCTTCTATTTTTCTTTCCTTTAGTTAAAACCAGCATTTAATTAAAACAGTTGTATGAACAAATATTTCTGCAAGGAGACAACAATGTATTTGTTTGCGATTATTAATATGTAGACAGAAGTTAATAGAGTACAAATCTTTCTTGGCTATTGGGCACACAGTAAGTCTGTCTTACAGCACAAATGGGTTTTCTATCACAATATGTATAAATCAGGCTTGGTGTTTGGTGCAACTGACACCATTTATTTTGTCTTGGCTCTTATGCATTTGAAACCACAAATGGAAAATGTGTAGACAAGTAGGGTTTAAAAGCTGGTAAGTCTCAATCTGGCATATATTCATAGAAAGAGAATACTGATATTTTTCAGTTAATGCTAAAGGAAAATATTACCCGAAGACAACTCTATTGTATGGGAATAAACTGTATTAATAAAAGTAGATGTGTAAGCCTGGGTGTGGTGGTTAATGCTGTAATTCCAGCCCTCAGAAGGCTGAGGCAGAGGGTCACAGTGAGTTCAAGGTCAGTCTAGGATGCATAGAGTTCAGGCTAGCCTGGGCAATATCATGAGACTCTGTGTACTACTCAAGACTATCTAGACCAGAATTGATAGAATGAATGTTATTATGAAGGGGATTTATTCGATTGGCTTACAGGTCACAGGCTGGGCAATCCAACAATGGCTGTTTGCATGCTGGAGAGGCTGAGAACCCAGCAGCTGCTCAGTGTGTAAGGCTGACTGCCTCAGCAGTCCAAAATCAGGCACTGAAGGCCTGGTGAATTTCTGGAGAGTGGCTCATCCTCAGGCCACTTTGGAAGCCTGATGAAGCTGGGTTCTGATGTCAGTGGAGGATGCCAGCCACAGGCCAGATGACTGACCAGTGAGGGATGAAGGAAGACAGGTAAAAGCAGTGGCATCTTTTCCCTTAGTCCTCTTTATATCTGAGCTGTCACCAGAAAGTGCCACCCACCATATGTAAAATATGTTTTCTTGGGCAAGTTGGACACGTGTAATCATGTCATTCCCCATAACATAAAATATTCTGTTCATTGTGTTAAGGACCTTATGGCAATCTACAAGACTGAGATGGAGTATAAATGCACAGTGTTTCACCAAGTTGAAGGCAAGGTCTGGCCAAAATTGGGTTTCTCTGTTCCCTGGTTATTTTACCTTACACATTCTGTTGATATCACAGGGACATAATTTTATGATGATGACATAACCACTTAGCAAAGCTGTACCTGGGAATGGAGCCCAGGAGACAGGTTGGGGCATAGTGAGGGAGAAAGTGGTGTGAAAACTTTTTCAAGAAGAGACTGAGAGGTAAAATGGAAATAAATGATCCTGCTTGCTTGAAGAGCCATGGGGCAGATGCCTGCCTCTGTCCTTCCACAGGCATCTTTATGGTCAGCTCAATTACTAGCATAAACAGATTACAAGCTTTATGTTCCTCCTTTTCTTGCCTGTCACTGTTGCAGGGACATGAACCCTGTGATAGGAAAGCAATAGCTACCCATGGCCATTTCAAATGAAAATTAGCCATACTGCAGGTGCCACCTATGCATCTGTGCTTTATATCTTCCCTAACAGACTGTATAGCTGTACAGCCCCACAGGCAAGAGGCAGAAGAACACATGGGTCTAGCTGAAGGAGGTGGGTGCCCTGGTGCAACTCTCAGAGCCTGAGTATGACTTCCTAGGAAGGCTCAGATGCAAAAATCCACATTACCCAGTCTTCATGAAGCAAGAATCTGCTAAACCTGCATCTGAGGCCCATGTTTTTTCATTCTTGCTTACTGCAGAATTTGCAGACCAAACAAAAATGTGTACTTGATGCAACAGGCAATGGGAACTCTTAGATTCATTTACAGGAGTAGGAACATGAAGACACTGGAAGTCTAGGAGGGACTGTCCCTTTGCTGATTAGAGAGTAAACACAGAGGGTATGAGCTTGCTATGTCTTTCTGTGTGAGGAGGTGAGAACAGCACAAGTAAAACACCTATGTGTAACTCATGGCTCTGACATTTATACTAGCAAAACCAATGTGAGTCCTAGCAAAATAACCCTTTTAGAAGAAAGTAAGACTCATTATAGTCAAATCCCTAGGAAAGTTTTTATATTCCTGACATATTTTAAACACATAAGAATTGCAAGTTTTAAAAGTGTATAACTAGAGCTGGGGGATAACTCAGTTGGTAAAGTATTTGCTTTGCAAGAGTAAGGACCTGAGGTTGATCTCCAAAATTATATGTATGTCAAGCTTGGAAGAGGCAGAGGCAGGACAATCTCTGGCCAGCCAGTCTAACCAAATTGGTAAACTCCAAGCCAACATGAGAGACCCTGTCTCAAAAAAGGTGGATGGGGGCTGGAGAAATGGCTTAGCAGTTAAAGCACACTCCTGCAAAGCCTAAGGACTCAGGTTCAATTCTCCAGGTCCCACATAAGGCAGATGTATATGGTGATGCATGCGTCTGTAGTTTATGTGCAGTGGCTAGAGGCCTTGGCATGAGCTCTCTCTCTCTCTCTCTCTCTCTCTCTCTCTCTCTCTCTCTCTCTCTCTCAATCTCTTTCTCTCTCTCTCTCTCTCTCTCTCTCTCTCTCTCTCTCTCTCTCTCTCTCTCTCTCTCTTTCTTTGACTTTCATTCTCTCTCTCTCTTTCTCTCTCTCTCTCTTTCTCTCTCTCTCTCTGTGTCCAATAAATAAATAAAATAAATCTTAGAAAAAAGGTGCATGGAGCATGAGTAAGGTTGTCTTCAGGACTCTACACACACATACATGTGCACCTACCCACACAATACACATGTGCACTCACCCATTCTACAAACATACATGCGAAAAAAAGGAATTGTAGAGAAAACCAACCATGTTGCATTCTCCCAGCATTAGTAGGATTGGCAACTCTTTCATCATGTAGGTTTTGTATCTGTATTTATAAACATACTGTGCCCTGTGGGCCATTCAGGCATTTGGGTTATGTTTCTGCATGCATAATTAACCCAGTGAATGAAGCTTACCATATATGTATTTATATTCAAATATATGTATTTATTATTTAAAGGTATTTGGTGTTTTCACACTCCATATTACAAAAATGCTTCTATTTATTTTCAAAGTTAGGACAATATAGGATAATTTCATAAGGGTGATGACAAACTAGCTTACTTCCCAAGTTGTTGAAACTGATGACTTCTAATTTATTCCAAGAGTTCACTCCAGGTCTAGCATCCACATGGTGGTGGTTTCTCCTTATGACATGTTTTGTTACTGGAACTGAAACAACTAAAATTACTTGGACATTTTCATTCCATGTATTCAGTCTATGAATGTATTCTCAAGAGTATTTGGTGAGTGTTCACATCGTTATATATTGGAGTCTTCTTTTTCTTTTTTTTCTTTTTTTTTGGTATGTGTATGTGTGTGGTGTGTATGCTATTCATATGTGTTTGGAGTGCACAGCTATGTTATGTACATGTGTTCATATGTAGAGGCCAGAGATTGATGTAAGGAATGTTTGTCATTCTCGGTTTATTTACTGAGACAGGATTCTTGCTTGAATACAGAACTCACCTACTTCTATCTAGTCAGCTTGCCCCTCTCTGCCTCATGAGTGCTGGGATTACAGATGGGCTGCCACACCCACCCAGAATCAATGTCCTCATGCTTGCAAGGCAAGTGCTTTATCCATTGAGCCATCTCCTTAGTCTCCCTGTCACTACATTGCTCCCTTTTGAATATGAGAGAATGCACTGCTGTGTGAGTACCCCCCAGACATACTGGACCATTTACACTTCAACTGATCTGCTTGGCTTGCAGAGTAGGCTGGAATTCAGGCAGACCTGCAACATGATGCCTTTAAGTAAAATGAGTATTAATTAGGGCCTGGCATTTAGCTCAACCATGAAGCATTTATCCAGTACCCAGTATGCACAAGGCCCCATGCTCAAGCACTGTAAAAATGAATGAAGGAAATTGGTCCCTTGATGTGCTCAGCTTACTCAAGAAATACTAAAACTTCACTATTCCTAGTTCACTATAAAAATACTTCCTAGCAAGGTGTTTACAAAAGTATATAAAATTCTAAAATTCAATTAGAAGAATAGATGCTTGAAACAGCCAAAATAGATTTTAGGACAGAAATGATGGAAGAAAGCATGTTCTCAAATAGACAGCTACATTCTTAGGCAACAAGATGCTGGATGAAGCTTGGCCAGCAGTTTCTCCACCAGGGCTGTAGACTGAAAGCTCATGCTACGCCTGCACTGCTGAAGTCTTGGTTTCAAGCAAACACTGCCATTGGCATCTGGTGTTTTCACACTCCCCGTGGAAAGAATCATTCCATCTACTTTCTGGGAGTTAGACTGACACAAGAGCTTTGCATAAAGCTGGTAATAATTCAGCTTCTGATGCTTCTGAATGTGATCCTTTATGATTTGTGCCAAAGGTCCATCCTAGCCCTCAGCCTATGCAGGGTAGAAGTTTCTTTCTGGTGCTTGGGACAGAAATTATGTTAAAAACGTAAAAGTCATTCACTTATTCTCTACTCATTTCTTCAAGAGGATCCATGAATGTTCCCAGTGCTATAGTTCATCTTGCCTCTCTCATTCCAATGTGGGATACAGAGGAACAAAGGTAGGAGGAGGTGCAAACAGGAGTGGTGAGGATCAAGATTTTGGCAAGAGCCAAAAAGATCCTTTCAGAAGAGTAAGTCAGTGGTCAAGACTGTAAACCAGCACTGGAGAGATGGCTCAACTGGTTAAAGGTACTTGCTTGCAAATCCTAACAGCCTGAGTTCAATACCCTAGTACTCATGTAAATAAAGCCAGATGCACAAAGTGTCAATGCCACTGGAGTTAATATGCAGTGGCAAGAAGCCCTGGTGTGCCCATTCTCTTTCTCTCTCTCTTTCTAGTAAATATTTTGTAAAAAAGATTGTAAACCAAGAACAGAATCGTATTTTAATACTTTAGCAGGTTATTAGGATACTTTTACATTTATTTCTAATACAACAAGAAAATTTAAATTTAAAAATTATTTTATTTATTTTTTGCATATGTACATGTGTATGTAAGTCTGTGGGTGCACATGTGTATTCATGGGCACATGTGTGCAAGTGTGTGTGTGGAAGCCAGAGTTCAATGTTGGGGGGAGTCTTCTTCAGTTTCTCTCCAACTTATTCTTTGACACAGTCTCCCACTGAAGCTGGGACTTATTATTCAGCCAGACCAGCTGGCCAGAGAGCCCCAGGGATCCTTCTGTCTCCACCTCCCCAGTGCTGGGATTTTTCATGGCTGCTTGGGATCTTCATGTTTATATCACAAGTGCTTTACCCTGTGATCCATCTCCCCAGCCTCTCATCTTTCCAGTTGTCTAACCCCATTCCCTCAAAGGAATACCTACAGCAGATGCTCCTGTCTCTCACACTCCTTTATTCCCCTCCCCAGCACAAAGGAAATGCTCACCAAGCAGTGATTGGACATACATGGGCCTCAGCCAGTGGTTCAGAGGGCTCTCTCTTTGGTGGGATTTCTTTTTAATATTTTATTTTTATTCATTTATTTGACAGAAAAAGAGGGAGGGAGAGAGAGAAAAAAAGAGAAAGAGATAGAGAATAGGTGAGCCAGGGCCTCCAGCCACTGCAAACGAACTCCAAAAGTGTGCACCCCTTTGCACATCTGGCTAATGTGGGTCCTTTGGCTTTGCAGGCAATCACCTTAAATGCTGAGCTATCCCTCCAGCCTGCTTTGGTGGGTTTTTATTTCCCTGGTTAGTGCATGGCCCATCCCACAGCAGATGTGTTCCTCAGAAGCTATGTGAGTCGAATTTTTCCAGGTCAAACTCTGCTTTTAGTGCATCCATGTGGTTTTCTGTCTGAATTCTCCATTCCACATTGTGGCTCTGCCATCCCCTCAGCATCTGCTTTGATAATTTAGGCTGTGATACACCATCTTCTTTTAGGGAGTTTTGTGAGAACTATGAAGTAAGTGTCAAAATTTGTCCTCAGAACATTATGCCTGGGAGTTTTGCCATTTCTTAGCTACACAGAGGAATGCTCTTGCCTTGCCAGGCTGTAACGAGCATTTGGGATCAGGAAACAGGGATCATTTGAGTCACAGGATCTTTGTCCTATGGACACTGAGCTGACTTGGAAGGAATTTTCTAGGTAGTCCTGTTGTTGGCATCCAGTGAGCTCATGTAGCCACTGCGTTTGTTTCTATTTTAATGTGTGAACTGGTGCATGCACATGCATGTGTGTTCAGGTGGGAGAATGTATGCCTATGCCAGAGGGAACAGCCTTTGGCATCTGTCCTCAGGAATGCCTTCCACCTTCTTTGAGACAGGGCCTTTCGTTGGTCTGCAGCTCACCAATTAGGCTAGATTAGCTAGCCAGAGAGCACCAGGGATACTTCTATCTCTGCCATCCCAGTGCTGGGATTACAAACACAATACTATTCTGGCAATTTATTCTATTTTACTTTGTCATTTGGCATGTGTGTGTGTGGTATGCTTGTATACTGTATGCATATGTGTGTGCAGATGCACATATGCTATACACATGTGTGCCAAGACTTGAGGAGAAGCTTAGGTGTCCTTTTATCACTCTTCTGCATTGTATCCTTGAAACGGAGCCTCTCAGAGAACCTGAAGCTGCTGGGGTATTTTGTTGTTTGTTGTCTGACCAGAGAGCCCAGGCAGTTGTCCAGGCCCACTCTCCCCATGCCTACCCTCCTACCCACCCTACGGGTCTGAAGGTACAAGTATATGTGGCCACACCAGGCCTTCATCCTTGTGTGGTGAGTGCTCTTACCTGGTGAGCCATCTTCCCAGCCCCACCCACACCTGACATACCTGAAATTTTTACATGGGTTCTGGGGATCAAATTGAGGTCCTCTCACTTGTAAGACAAGCACTTTTCCTCCTGAGCTACCTCTCCAACCTGATAAGGCACTCATCTTGGGAGATATTTCTACTAACTGGCTCTACTTCAATTTCTGGAGGGAATACCACTCCCAATGGGGAATTTAAGTACTCAAAGGTCTACTGTTCATCTTGGGTGGTCCTTTGCCACTGCAGGGGCTTGTGACCCACTGACTCTCTACCTCCATGTGTCACAGCCAGCAGTTTGGGTATCCTGCAAGGGTTCCCGGGCCTGGTGAAGATATGGAATCCTTCATCCCAGGAACCTCTTCATCTCATTTCATAGGAGAGGATCACAGAACTGTGGCTATGCTGAAACATTGGGAGATGTTAGATGACATAATAACACAGGAGTTTGGTTTCCTCTAGGCAAGCCTTGGGGCAGGGCTTTGGGAAGGTTGCTAACTTGATAATCAGTGTTCCCACCATTTTCTTTTGCCATGTTCTATCCTGGCTACAACAGCACATTAAATGTAGATGTTCCATCTATTAATAGAAACTTGGTCTTCAGCTAGCATGAACTTGATGCCTTCTGTAGACCTGAGCTTGGAAGTGGGTAGAAAAGCAGTCCCAGGGGCCTGGTTTCCTTCTGCCTCCCCACCCTCAGGCACTTGCTGTCATGGCACTGGTGCTACATGGAGTTTAAGGAGGCAGGAGGGCAGAGGGCTGATTCCAATTTCAGCTGGTTACTGTTTGATCTGGGAGGACTGGTTTAACCTCTCTGTGCCTGCATATTCTCACTTGTAAAGAGAATAGCTAAACTACTTCACGTGGTTACTGTAAAGATTAAGTGGGCTTTAATGTTTGTGAAACACATCTTATAATGATGCTGGCATATTAGAAGATCCTGTAGCTACCACCTTTATGAACACACTTGCTTAAGGGCCTCTGCAGAATCCCAACTCCTCTCACTGCTTATACAAAAGCAAATTGTGCAAGTAAGTCAATATGCCACAAAAAGACCTGCACAGCCACATATAGTGCAGTTCTGGTTGCAACAGCCAAGTTAGGAAACCGGTCTAGGTGGCTATCCACAGATAATTGGTACATATCCACAATGGAGTTTCATTCAACTATAAAAACGAGTGAAATTCTGTCACTTGCCAGAAGCAAATTAAGCCAGACTCAGGCAAACACCATGTTTTTCTCTTATAGGTGGACACACACACACAAAGGTAGTAGAGGGGTTGTTTGGGAAGAGAAGAGGGGATAGAGAGGGCAATTAGATGGATATACTCAAAGTATATGATACTCTCAAATGAAAATACCACTTTGAAACCATTTGCTTTGTACAGGGAATATGCACTAGCTAAAAATTAAATAAAGGAAACCAATAACAGGGTCAAAATGACATCTTATGCTATAGCCAAAAAATGTGCAATTCAGCACAAAAAAAAAAAAAACCTAAAGTTGACAAATGACATTAAGTAGAAACATCTGATGTCGTGAAGGAAGGCAAAGTCCAGGTCCACACCCCAGGTCCAGACAATAAGAGACTAAAGGGCCTTAAAGTTGAGTGCCCATTGCCACACTGCTGGGAAGCCAGTCCTAATAAACATGCTTTTACCCCATGAGGCTCCCTAAATAACCAAAATGACATGACTCACACTTTCTCACTAAGTTATTGGAAGCTTCCCATGCAAATTAAACAACTTATGAGTTTAAAATTATTATATATGTAAACTTGGCATAAATATTATATATTTTCCCCAAGATTGTTTTCTTATAAGAAAATGCAAATTATTTAACTCCCTTCTATCATGCTTACCAGAAAACACTGATGTGGAAGAAATTGGACCTGAAGTTCACATTTGGAATTTTGAGTTGCAGAAAGAATTATTTGCATTGTCAAAACAGCCCAGGGTGGCTTCCCTTCAAAGTGATGTGTTGGTTCAGGAGTCCAGGGGCTGGTTTAACTGCACTCAGCTCACTGCTTACAAAGAGTCTGCATGTGGGCCATGCTTTGCAGTTTGAAGATATGTGTCTTATCATCTCCCACTTGTGCTTTCCTATTCTTCAATTTTAGCCTTACTTAGAACTCCTGAATTCAAGCTATACCCTGGGACATCCCCAGGCCTTTGTTCATGTATGCCTATCTGGAATTTTATTGCATTTAACTTGGGAGGGTCACATTTATTCCTTCACATAATAATCTGCTGGTACAAACACCATTGTTATGATGTCATTCCTTTTCCTCTGGATTTGATTCCCCTCCATGATAATGTATGCATATCCAATTCCTTCTCCCTTCCTTACACTTTGGGCTATATTGGTTCTTGTGTGCCACACAGTTTCACGTATGATGGCTTTGTTATATTGTGATTCACTTCTTTGTTCTATAAAATCTCAAATTGGTCTTATTTTTGTAGAGCCCTGTTGGTGCATGTAACTTTAATCATTTGTACCAAATTACTCATAAAAAGATATTGAAATTTTGCTTGATTCTTAACCTTGGATTTCTATACAGATGATTAGAGGAAGGGTGGGAGAACTTGAGACAGGGAGAGAAGAGGGGAGAAGAAAGTGACTGAAGGAGGGAACAAGAAGAGGAATAGGGAAGTGATAAGTAGGTAGAAGTTGATTCATAGATGATAGGTAGGTAGGTAGGTAGGTAGATAGATAGATAGATAGATAGATAGATAGATAGATAGATAGATAGATAGATAGATGATAGATAGATATGATAGATACATAGAATAGATAGGTGACAGATTTTAAATGGGTAGATGATGATAGATAGGAGACAAGAAAAGATATAGACATATGAATTTACTAAGAAAATAAAGGACAGAACAACACACTGAGCTAAAACATTGGTGTGATTGCAGTATCCTCATGGACTGAGTTTCTAGGTGGAAAAGAAGCAAGAAAAATTTTTACATTTGCAAGGTGGGAATTGGTCTTCCCCAGCTGCGCTGCCCACCCATACTAACAATTCAAGATTCCTATTTTTCCCCAACATTAGACTGCATCTTCTCTCCATAGTCCACTCACTTCCTTTGCCTTCCTTCTGCTAGAAGACAAGCTAGACACTTTTATACCACCCCATATGATGGCAGGAAGAATTTCCCTTGTGCTACTGATGGAGATGTAGGACAGGTCTTCTACTTATGGACATATTCTCTATGTAAACATCACATGTTGGTACCACCCTTCCATCTTCCATGATTATAAAAAAAAATATGTCATGGTAATACCCTCCCTTCCCAACTTTTCCCTTTGAAATTCCATTCTCCATCATATCCCCTCCCCATCTCAGTCTCTCTTTTATTTTGATGTCATGATCTTTTCCTCCTCTTATGATGGTCTTGTGTAGGTAGTGTCAGGCACTGTGAGGTCATGGATATCCAGGCCATTTTACATCTGGAGGGAGCATGTTGTAAGGAGTCCTACCCTTCCTTTGGCCCTGACATTCTTTCTGCCACTTCTTCTGCATTAGCCTCAGCCTTGGAAGATGTGATTGAGATATTACGCATTATTCCAGTCACTTCTTTCCAGCACCATGATGCCATCTGAGTCGTCGCAAGGTAACTGCCATCTGAAAAGAGAAGATTCTCTACCCAAAGTGAGAGTAGCATTAACATAAGGGTATGAATATTAAGAGACGTGCTTACTGGGCAGTATGATAAGCATAGTGTTTATATTTATCCAGACAACAGCAGACATTACACCTCTAGGGCTCACAACGTCCACTGTTTTAATTTTCAGTATCAGGGATGTATTCCCTCTATGGAGTGGACCTCCAGTCCAATTAGAGGGCAATTGGTTTCCACCATGACAAACATGCCACTATTGCACCCATTGGCTCATTTGGCCTGGCTGGCCAATTATAAGGCTTGCAGTGTCCACTGTAAAGTGTCTTCACTGGTGGTATCTCTTCCTCCCATTGAACTACATGTAGAATGACTTCTTCCAGCCATCTGTCAGCTGGTGTACATGGAGGAGGTTATCAGCTCAGTTCCAGCAGGATTTCTCAGTGGCCTTGCAGCCCAAGTATGTGGAGTGTTCAGCAATAGGGCCTTACCATCTATTCCTGGTGGTAAACCAAGGGCCTCGGTAATGGCCTTTGGGGGCATCAGGGACCACCCTGACCAACAACTCATTGGAAGGTATCCCCATCCCTGGCACTGAAAATTTTCTCACATCAATTTATGGCTCCTGAGTGTTCCATTGTCCAAAACTGGAGGATTCCATATGATTTATTTATATCCTCTTAGATTTGAATTGGCCCTCCCTACACTTTCCTTTACTCAGTCTCTTCCCCTGCCCTCATTTTGAGCCTTTTCACCCCCGTTAATCTATTCTTCTATTAACATATATACAATGCCATCCTATTAAGTACCCCACTTCCTTCCTTTCTCTTCCCTTAATATCTCTTTTTTAGCTTACTGGCTTCTGCTACTGAGATTTTCCTTCTCACACAGAAGCCCAATCATCTGTAGCTAAGATCCACATATGAGAGAGAACATGTGGTGCTTGGCTTTCTGGGCCTGGGTTACCTCACTTACTATAGTCCTTTCCAGATCCATCCATTTTCCTACAAATTTCATAACTTCATTTTTCTTTACCGCTGAGTAGAACTCCATTGTATAAATGTGCCACATCTTCATTATCCACTCATCAGTTGAGGGACATCTAGGCTGGTTCCATTTCCCAGCTATTGTGAATTGAGTGGCAATAAATGTGGTTGAGCACATACTTCTACGGAAATGAGGTGAGTCCTTACGATATATGCCTAGGAGTG
Organism: Jaculus jaculus; assembly: GCF_020740685.1. Lineage (NCBI taxonomy): Eukaryota > Metazoa > Chordata > Mammalia > Rodentia > Dipodidae > Jaculus > Jaculus jaculus. The sequence continues at coordinate 76,912,561 of NC_059109.1, forward strand.
CTATAGCTGGGTCATATGGTAGATCAATTTTTAGCTGTCTTAGGAACCTCCACACTGATTTCCACAATGGCTGGACCAGATTGCATTCCCACCAACAGTGTAGAAAGGTTCCTCTTTTTCCACATCCCCACTAGAATTTATGATAATTTGTTGTCATGATGGTAACCAATCTGACAGGAGTAAGAATCTCAATGCAATTTTAATCTGCATTTCCCTGATGACTAGGGATGTAGAACATTTTTTAGATGTTTTTTTTTAGATGCTTATACACCATCCATATTTCTTCTTTTGCGAACTCTCTATTTAGCATCATAGCCCATTTTTAATTTGCTTGTTTGATTTGTTATAATTTAATTTTTTTAAAAAAAAAGTTGTTCATTTTTTATTTATTTATTTGAGAGTGACAGAGAAAGAGAGAGATTGAGAACAGGCACACCAGGGCTTCCAGCCACTGCAAATGAACTCCAGATGAGTGCGCCCCCTTGTGCATCTGGCTAACATGGGTCTTGGGGAACAGAGTTTGAATTGGGGTCCTTAGGCTTCACAGGCAAGAGCTTAACTGCTAAGCCATCTCTCCAGCCCGATTTCTTATTATTTAATTTTTTTTAGTTCTTTGTATATCCTTGATATTAATCCTCTATCAGATATATAGCTGGCAAAGATTTTTTTCCCAGTTTGTAGGTTGCCTCTCTGCTTTATTCACAGTGTCCTTTGCAGTACAAAATCCTTGTAATTTCATGAGGTCCCAGTGGTTAATTTGTGGTTTTATTACCTGGGCAATTGGTGTTATATTCAGAAAGTCTTCGCCATGACCAGTATGTTGAAGGGTTTCCCTTACTTTTTCCTCTAGCAGTTTCAGAGTTTCAGGTCTGACGTTAAGGTCTTTAATCCATTTGAACTTAATTCTTGTGCGTGGAGAGAGAGAAGAATCTATTTTCATCTTTCTATAGATACATATCCAGTTTTCCTAACACCATTTTCTGAAGAGGCTGTCTTTTCTCCAAAGAGTATTTTGGGCATTTTTATCAAATATCAGGTGGCTATAGCTACCTGGACTTACATATGGGTCCTCTATTCTGTTCCATGGATATACATGTCTGCTTTTGTGCCAGTACCTATATATATATATATATATGCCATTTTGTTACAATGGCACTGTAGTATAGGTTAAAATCAGGTATGGTGATACCATCAGCCTTATTTTTGTTGCTCAGTATTATTTTCGATATTCAAGGTTTTTTTGATTCCAAATGAATTTTTGGATGATTTTTCTATTTCTGTGAAGAATGCCATTGGAATTTTGATGGGGATTGCATCAAATGTGTAGATTGTTTTTGGTAAGATTGCCATTTTCACAACATTGATTCTTCTGATCCAGGAACAAGGGAAGTTTTTCAATTTCCTAGTGTCTTCTGAAGTTTCTCACTTGAATGTTTTAAAGTTCTCATTGTAGAGATTCTTTACTTCCTTGGTTAAGTTTATTCCAAGGTACTTTATATTCTTTTTGTAATTGTGAATGGGAGTGATTCCCTCATTTCATCCTCTGTGTGTTTGTTGTAGGCATATAGGAAGGCTACTGATTTCTGTGTATTTATTTTGTATCCTGCTACATAGCTGTACGTTTTGATCAGCTCTAACAGTTTGCTGGTAGAGTCTTTAGGATCCTTTATGTATAGAATCATGTCATCTGCAAATAATGATAACTTGATCTCTTCCTTTCTAATTTGTATCCGTTTTATGTGTGTCTCTTGCCTTATTGCTATGGCTAAGACTTCCAAAACTATATTAAATAAAAGTGAGGACACTGGACACCCTTGTCTTGTCCCTGATTTTATTGGAAAAGCTTCCAGTGTTTCCCCATTTAGTACTATGTTGGCTGTAGGTTTATCATACATAGCCTTTATTATATTGAGATATGTTCCTTCTATTCCCAGTCTCTGTAGGACTTTTATCATGAAGGAATTTTGGATTTTGTCAAATGCATTCTCTGCATCTAATGAGATGATCATGTGATTTTTGTTCTTCAGTCCATTTATATAATGCATTACATTTATCAATTTGCATATGTTGAGCCATCCCTGAATCTCTGGGATAAAGCCTACTTGGTCAGGGTGAATGATCTTTCTGATATATTTTTATATTCTCTTTGCCAATATTTTGTTGAGAATTTTTGCATCTATGTTCATGAGGGAGATTGGTCTGTAATTTTTTTTTTTTTGTTCTATCTTTGCCTGGTTTTGGTATCAACGTGATGCTGGCTTCATAGAAAGAGTTTGGCAGGATTCCTTCTTTTTCTATGTTATAGAAAAGCTTAAGATGCAATGGTGTTAGTTCTTCCCTGAAGGTCTGGTAAAACTCAGCAGTGAGTCCATCTGGGCCTGGTCTTTTTTAGTTGGAAGATGTTTGATAACTGCTTGGATCTCCATGCTTCTTATAGGTCCATTTAAGTGATTAATCTCATCTTGATTTAATTTAGGTAGGTCATATAAATAGAAGAAATCATCCATTTCTTTCAGATTTTCATACTTAGTGTTATACTAGGTCTGTATGATTTTTTTTTAATTTTTAATTTATTTATTTGAGAGCGACAGACACAGAGAGAAAGACAGATAGAGGGAGAGAGAGAGAATGCGCGTGCCAGGGCTTCCAGCCTCTGCAAACAAACTCCAGACGCATGCGCCCCCTTGTGCATCTGGCTAATGTGGGATCTGGGGAACCGAGCCTCGAACCAGGGTCCTTAGGCTTCACAGGCAAGCGCTCAACTACTAAGCCATCTCTCCAGCCCGTGTATGATGTTTTTTTTATTTCTCCAGTATATATTGTGCTGTTACCTTTTTCATCTCTAATTTTATTAATTTGTGTCTCTTCTCTCTTTCTTTTGGTCAGATTTGATAAGTGTTGATTAATCTTGTTTATCCTTTCAAAGAACCAACTCTTTGTTTCATTTATTCTTTGGATATCTTTGTTGTTGTTTCCATTTCATTATTTTTTGCCGTAATCTTTATTATTTCTTTCCATCTGCTGATTTTTATTTGCCTTATTCTTCTTTTGCCAAGGCTTTGAGGTGAAGCAGTTTGTCATTTACTTGTGACCTTTCCAATTTCTTTATATAGGCACTTAAAGCTATAAATTTACCCCTTAGAACTGCCTTCATTGTGTCCCAGAGATTTTGATATGTTGTGTTCTCATTATCGTTTGACTCCATATATTTTTTGATTCCCTTCTTGATTTCTTCAATGACCCATTCAACATTTAGTAGTGTTTTGTTTATTTTCCATGATTTTGTGTATGCTCTATAGCTTTTCTTGCAATTGATTTGTAGTTTGATTCCATTGTGGTCAAATAGAATGCAAGGAATTATTTCAATATTCCTGTATTTGTTAAGATTTGCTTTGTGTCCTAATATACAGTCTATTTTAGAGAATGTTCCAAGTGCTGATGAAAAGAATGTATATTCTGCAGCCTTTGGATGAAATGTCCTGTAGATATCTGTGAGGTCCATTGCTTCTATGACCTCATTTAGTCCAGATGCCTCTCTCTTTATTTTTTCCTGGGATGATCTGTCAATTGATGAGAGTGGGGTGTTGAAGTCACCCACTACCACTGTGTTTGGTGATATCTGTGACCTTAGTTCTAATAGCATTTGTTTGATGAATTTGGGGATCCCCATGTTAGTTGTATATATGTTTAGGATTGTAATGTCCTCCTCTTGGAGTGTACCTTTAATCATTATAAAGTGACCTTCCTTATCTTTCTTAACTAATGTTGGACTGAAGTCTACCTTGTTCGATATTAGGATAGCAACCCCTGCTTGTTTTCTAGGTCCATTTGCTTGAAACACTGTTTTCCAGTCTTTCACTGTAGAAAGGTGGATTTCTTGGAGGCAGCAAAATGAAGGATTCTGCTTTTTAGCCCAGTCTGCAAACCATGTCTTTCCGTTGAGGCATTGAGGCCATTGATACTAAGAGATATCACTGAATGGTATGTATTTATTTTTGTCACATTTTGTAGTTCTTATGGTTTTACCTTTGCTCTCTTGTGTTAACTAGTATTTGAGTATTGTTTGTTTTTTCCCAGTTCCTTATATGTATGCTTTTCTTTCTCTTGAGCATGGAGGATTTTTTCAAGTATATTCTGTAGAGCTGGTTTTGTCTTCAAATACTCCTTTAGCCTGCTTTTGTCATTGAATGTCCTTATTTCTTCTTCTGTTTTAATGGATAGCTTTGTAGGATAAAGTAACATTGGTTGACAGTTGTTATGTTTCAGAACTTGGAATACATCATTCCATGCCCTTCTGGCCTTTAAAGTTTGTGTTGAGTAATCTGCTGTAATTCTGATAGGCTTGCCTTTGTAGGTAACTTGATTTTTCTCTCTAACAGCTTTCAATATTTTTTCTTTGGTTTGTGTGTTTGGTAGTTTGATTATAATATGGCGAGGAGTGGTTCTTTCCAGGTTTCATCTGGCTGGTGCTCTAAAGGATTCCTGTATCTGCACTGGCACATCTTTCCCAATTTTGGAAAAGTTTTCTTCTATGATTTTTTTGAAGATGCCTACTATGCCTTTGGAGTGAAATTGTTCTCCTTCTATTATGCCCTGGATTATTATGTTTGATCTTTTCATACTGTCCCAAATATCTTGAAATTCCCATTCATACTTTTGTATTAGTTTATCTTTCTCTTTGTTGGCCTGTATTAGATCTGCCACCTGGTCTTCTAGCTTAGATATTCTGTCCTCTCCTTCATCCATTCTACTGGTGAGATTTTCTACAGAGTTTTATTTTTTATTTTTAAATTTCATTACCTGTGTTATTTATTGCTAGTAATTCTAACTGGTTTTCCTTTATTATTTGTAGTTCCTTATTTATGTCTAGTATTAATCTCTTTACTTCATTAAATTGATGTCCTGTGTCTTCTTTAACTCCTTTGATTTTTTCTTTAACTTCTTTGAACATATTTATAGTCATTCTTTGGAAATCTGTCTCAGTCATTTCCTCTAACTTTTTCTCACTTGAGGTCATTTCTGATGTTAATACTTTTTGGTGGATTTATAGTGTCTCTATTTTTGATGTTTCTTGTGTTATAATGTATATATTTTTGCATCCTGGATGATTTAATGATTGTATTTTCTAGGTAGCTGGGTATTATTAGATGTATCAATCAATCTGATGTTATATGTCATCAGGGTAGAAGCTTAAGGTGCTAGGTGTGGCTCTCAAGACTCTCAGAGTATCTACAAAAGTGACCCTAGGTGTTACGTTTGCTTGCTATGAGAGTATTCAAGGAGGCTGAGTGGAACAAAATACAGATAGTTTCTAAAATTCAACTAAAAAGTGTACACTTTCAATGAAAAACAACACATAGTATTTATTCAAGAGTAGGTATTATCACAACCAGATCCTCTGTCTATCCCTGAGGCTATGTGGAGCCTCACCCACTCCCTTAATGCTGACAACAGGAAGGTTAAGATATCTGGTCTGTTGAGGGTTTCAAGTCAACTTGTGACCAGGTGAGACCCTTCCCTAATGTATAACAGAAGAGGAAACAAAGCCACTATAAATCAAGAAGCAACAAATAACAAGGCCAGAATATAGATTATTTAAGAATGGCAAATCTGACCATCCATTAGATAGAACACATAATTTATCCTTATATGGAAGGTGCAATTAGCACTGCAGGTTCAGACCTATATGCCAGGTTGAGTCGCTGGATCACTGCTCTGTTTTCCAGAGCTGGGCACTGGCAGTGTGGGAGGGGAGGCTGCTGATGCTGGCTCTGTTTCTCCCACTGGTCCATGTGTTCTTCTTCCTTGTGATCTCTCCTCCATTGTTCACTGCCATTTTCCATTCATATTTCTTGAGTTTGTGGAGAGCTCCAGTGTGAGTGGAAAATCCCCTCACCTGGTTTTTCCTGCAGCTCAAGCCAAGCCTGGAGGCTATGGTCCTGCGGACCTGGCGCCACCACCGCTGGAGCTGCCACCACTCCTGGAGCCAGCACCACTACTGCTGGAGCTGCTTCTGCTGGCCTGTGTGGGTTCTGGATGCTCTGCATCTCTCCTACTTCTCTGCTGCCATTTCAATTTCCTATACACCTCACTTTTTAGTAAAACTGTGCATTTTTGCTGGTTTTTTTTGGGGGGGGGGTGCTTTTTCCTCCTTACACTGCTTTGGCATGGTACCTATGCTGCCATCTCAACTAGAAGCCCTGCCCATTTTCTGAAGAGGCCCTCCTCATTGAGGATCCAGGTTAACCCCATGAGGAGCAGCAGTCAGTTATGGGGGAAAGGCAACATCTCTGTACAAAATGTCCCAAATTTTGGCTCTAAAAATCTTTCCACCCCCTCTTCCACAAAGTTCCCTGAGCCATTCTGGGAGCATTTTAAGTCTAGTAAATGAAGGTCATTTAGGAGCATCTGGATCTCTTGTTTGGTAGGTGATGAGTGTCCTCAGTGTTATCTTTATCACCCTTGTACTGATATCAGATTCTCTGTGAAAGCAGCACTGTTGCTCATTTCCAAAATTTTTCTGTGTATTTAGCTGGGGCTGGGGTGGAGTACACTGGGTAGTTTATCTCTGCAGGTCAAGCTCCTCATCTGAAGAAGAGAAGCAGATTCTCCAATAGAGAGGGAAGTCAGCACCAGTTACATGGGATAGACATTGATTATTTAGAGAGAATTTAAAGGGTGTAGACCCCCTTATAGTCTAACGTTAGTGGAAGTTTGACAATGGACAGCAGAACCACTCTCTGGATATGATTCTGACTTGTTTTCAAGTTCCAGATATGGTTTCCTTTCCACTGAGCAGATCTGTTTCCAATCTAAGAGCAGTTGGTTACCCAACATGGGTGTGAGCCACTATAGCACTTGTGTGAGCATCATGTCAGGTTGTTTCCTTCTGAGTCACTTAGGTTTTGAGTTACTTGGACAGATGTTGACTACTTTCCCCCAATAGCTCATGTAGTGACTTCCACCACTAGATGGGCTAATTGGCTAGGGAATAGATCCCTTCTGGATTCCAACCAGGTCTCCCCATGGTCTGTGCCAACAATGTTTGGTGTCTTCAGCAGTAGGGTCTTAACATTAACCTCTGGTGAGTAACAAGGGCTCTGACAGAAGTCAATCTTGTTTGTTTTCGGAGATCTAGTAGGCCTCTCTAATCAACAGTTCATTGTGGATGTATACCACATCCTTGTACAGGGAATTAAAGGCCAGGGTCAAGGTAAAAGAAAAAAAGAAAGGAAAAGGCCAGATAAGAAAGGGAAACAGGATAAATTTGAGGTTAGGTTTCAGCTCACTCTCTCCAGGGCCCTTTGATTCAGGTGCTCCCTCTAAGGACCTCTTTAGGGCTCTACCAGTTAGTCTGACTTCCAGGATATAGGATACTATGGTACCAGTACATTTGTGTTCGGTCTTGTGACCCCCAACCTTTCCCATTCCCCAAGCCCTACCCTCGCTATTGTTCAAGCCTTAAGATGCTATACAGTTATTTCAGCACTTGGGCTGATCAAGGTTAGGAACTGCAGATGAGTAAGATCATGTGATGGTTGCCTTTCTGTGATTGTGTGAGTTCACTTTTCCAAGTTTAATCATATTTCTATGAATTTCGATGTGTCATTTTTGCTTACTGCTGAGAAGAATTCCATAGTGTACATATAACACATCTTGGTTATCCTTTCTTCCAGTGATGGGCACTGGGGTTGATTACAGTTCTTAGCTATTATAAATTGAGCAGCTACAAACATGGATGAGAAAATATCTCTGAACTGAAATGTGGAGGTTTGGGTGAAAATGCTCAGTAATGGAACAACAGGATTTGTTGGTAACTCTATATTCATCCTTTTCAGGAGTTTACAAATTGATTTCCACAGTGGTTGTACCAGCTTACATTCCTACCAACAATGAATGAGGGTTCCTGATTCTCCAAAGTCTTGCCAACATTTTTTTTTCATTTGATGTTTTAGTGTTTTCTATTCTTAGTGGGGTAAGGTGGAATCTCATAGTTGTTTTAATTTGCATTTCCCTGATGGTTAGTGATGTTGAACATTTTCTTAAGTGTATGTTAGCCCTTTGTAATTCTTCCTCTGAGAACTCCCTATTTAATTCTTTGCCCTACTTTTGGAGTGTGTTGTTTGATTTTTTTATTGTTTAGTTTTTTTTTAGTTATTTGCAGATTCTAAATATTACCTTTCTGACAGTGGTTTGGCTGGTGACAATTTTCTCCCATTCAGTGGATAATCTATTGGCTCTGCTTATGGTATGTTTGTCTGTGCAAAATATTTTTAGCTTCATGATATCTTATTGGATGAGTGCTTCTTTAATTTTCTGGGCTAATGCAGTTTTGTTCAGGATGTCTTTTCCCAACCCTATATCATGGAGCATGCCTACTATTTTTTTCTTCCAGTACTTGAAGAGTTTCAGGTCCTATATTTATGTCTTTAATCCATTTGGACTTGATTTTTGTGTATGGTGAAATGAGTGGGTCTAATTTAATTTTTCTACATATGGTCATCCAATTTATCCAACACCATTTGTTGAAAATGCTGTCTTTTCTCCAGTATATATTATTGGCACCTTTGCCACAGATCAAGCAGTTGTAGTTGCTTGCCCTAATGTTTGGGTCTTCAATTCTGCTCCATTGTTCCATGTTTCTGTTTTTATGCAATTACCATGCTGTTTTTTTTTTTTTTTTCACTATGGCTTTTTAATATAGCTTTAGATCAGGTATGGTGAGACCACCAGAGGCTATTCTTTTGCTGAGGATATATTTTGATATCTGAGGCTTTATGCCATTACATATGAATTTTGAGATATTTTTTTTCAGTCTCTGTAAAGAATGATGCTGGTATGTTTATTGGTATTTTGTTAAATGTGTATATTGCTTTTGGAATAATTGTCATTTTTCACAATATTAATTCTACCTATCTAGGAGCATGGGAGCTCTTTCCACCTTCTCAAGTCCTCCTCTATTTCTTTCTTGAGTATTTTTATGTTTTCATTATAAAGGTTTTTCACATCCCTTTTCAGTATTATTCCCAGGTATTTAATTTTTCTGTTGCTATTGAAAATGGGACAGCCTCACTGATTTCTTTCTCTCTATACTTCTCCTTTGCATATAGAAAAGCTACTGATTTTTGCACCCTGCCATTTTGTTGAAGGAATTTATCAGCTTTAGAAGTTTTGAGATGGCGAGTTTCAGATCACTTATATTTAGGATCATGTCATCTTCAAATGGGGATAATTTGACTTTTTCCTTTCCAATTTGAATCCTTTTTTCTTTCTCGTGTATTATTTCTTGGGCTAGTACTTCTAGCACTATGTTGAAGAGCAGTGGTGAGAGTAGGCACCTCTGTCTTGGACTTGATCTCATTGGGAACTTCTTGAGGTTTTACACAATAAGTACTATTTAGCCTTTAGGAACTTTATATGTAGCCTTTATTGTACTGAGATATTAACCATCCATGCCTATTCTTTCTGTGTTTTGACCATGAAATAGTGTTGCATTTTGTCAAAGGCCTTCTTTGCATCAAATGAGGGGATCATGTGATTTTTATGGTTCAGTTTATTTATGTGATGTATTGCATTGACTGATTTCCATATGTTAAGCCATCCCTACATCCCTAGGATGAAGCCTACTTGATGAAGGTGGAGAGTATTTTTGATTGTTGCTGAATTCGATTTTCAAGGATTTTGTTCAGGATCTTTTCATCTAAGTTCATTAGGGATATAGACCTACAATTTTCTTTCTTGTTGCATCTCTGTCTGATTTTGGTATTATGGTGATGCCAAGTTCATAAAAGGAGTCAGGGAGGATTCCCTGGTCTCCAAGTATATAGAATAGTTTGAGAAAAATTGGTTTCAGTTCTTCTATGAAGGCTTGATAGAATTCAGCTGACAAGCCATCCAGTCCTAGAATTTTCTTTTTGGGGAGGTTTGTGATTACCTTTTCAATCTTCATGAATATATGTTTGTTTAGTAGATTAATCTGCTCTGAGTTTTGTTTTAGTAGGTGGAGTGTCTAGGAATGCATCCATTTCTTCCAGATTATTTAATTTTGTGGAGTAGAGGTTTTGGAAATATGCCATGATGATTCTTCCAATTTCAATTATGTCTGTAGTGATCTCTCCTTTTTTTATTTCTGAATTTGTTAGTTTGATTCTTCCCCTTTTGTTGGCTTGATCAGTTTGTCCAGGGGGCTGTCAATGTTGTTTATTTTTTCAAAGAACCAGTTCTTCATTTCATCAATTTTTAAAATTGTTTTCTTAGTTTCCAATTCATTAACTTTTGCTCTAATCTTGATTATTTCTTCCCATTGGAAGCTCTTTGGGTTAGATTCTTCTTGTTTTCCCATTACCTTTAGGTGGACAGTCAGGTTATTAATTTGGGATCTCCCTGACTTTGTCTTGAAGGCATTTAGGGCTATGAGTTTTCCCCTTAAGACTGCCTTCATTGAGGCCCATAAGTTTGGTAGGTTGTGTTTTCATTATCATTGAATTCTAGGAATTTTACAATTTCTTTTCTGTTTTCTTCCACAGCCTATTCATTGTTTAAGGAGAAAAACAGATTAATGAGGAGGAAAGGCCTAAGTGAGGTGGAGGGAGGGTTAATCAAAATGTAAGCAGATATAGATAAGCCATATGAAAACCTGCTTTTTGAACAATGGAACACACAGGAGCCATGGATTGTTACTAGAAAATTTTTCAGGGCCAAGGATGGGATACCTTCCAGTAAGTTCTTGGCCAGGGAGGTCCCTGATGCCCTCAAAACATTACAGGCCATTGCCGAGGCCCTTGGTTTCCCACCAGGAATAGATGGTAAGACCCCTTTACTGAAGATTCCACATCCTTAGGCTGCAAGGTCATTGAAAAATAATGCTGGAGCTGAGCTAAAAACCTACTCCATGTACACCAGCTGACAGAATGCTGGAAAAAGGCCATGCTTCATGCAGGTCAATGGGAGAGAAAGAGAGACATCACCAGTGAAGATACTCAACAGTGGACACTGCAAGCCTTATATTTGGCCAGCCAGGCTGAATGAGCCAATGGGTGCAACAGTGGCACATCTGTTATGGGGGAAAGCAACTACCCTCAAATTTTACTGGAGGACCACTCCATGGGAAAGAATACATCCCTGATACTGAAAACCTACCACAGGGGTAGTCATGAGCCCTAGGGATGTAATGTCTGCTGCTATCTTGCTAAATGTATATACTATGCTCACCAAATTACCCAGTAACACTTCTCTTAATGTTCATACCCATGTATTAATGCTATTCTCACTTTTGGTTAGAGAAGCTTCTGTTTTCAGATGGCAATGATCTTGGGATGACTCGGAAGGCATAATGGTGCTGAAAAGAAGTGACAGAAGAGTACTCAGCATTAAAATATCACTGTCATATCTTCCAAGGCTCAGAGTCCATTGCAGAAGAGGTGGAGTAAAGAATGTAAGAGTCAAAGGAAGGGTAGGACTCCTTACAGCATACTCCTCCAGACACAAAAAGGCCTGGATATCTATGACCTCAGAGTTGCTGACACATAATATCATCATAATAGGAGCAAAAGATGACGGCATCAGTAAAAGAGAGACTGATTGAGAGGGGGAGGGGATATGATGAAAAGTACAGTTTCAAAGGGGAAAGTAGGGGTAGGGAGGGAATTACCATGGGATATTGTTTACAATAATGAAAGTTGTCAATAAAAAATAGTGTGTTGTTTAGTCTCCAGGAGCTGGTGGATTTCTTGATATGTCTCTTGTTGCTAATTTCCAGCTTTAAAGCATTGGCATCTGATATGATGCAGGAAGTTACTTCAATTTTCCTGACTTTTTGAAGGTATGCTTTATGTCCTAATATATCTTCAATTTTGGAGAACATTCCATGGGCTGCTGAGAAGGATGTGTATTCTGTAGAGTTGAGTTGGAAAGTTCTGTAGGTGTCTGTTAGGTCTAGTTGATCTATGATCTTATTGAGCTCTGTTATTTCCCTGTTGATTATTTTGCTTGGATGATCTATATTGATGGTAGTGGAGCATTGAAGTCTCCGACCATAATGATGATGTTGGTGTTTATTTCTGTTTTATTGTTGAGTAGATTTTGTTTTATAAATAGTGGTGCCCCTGTGTTAGGCACATATATGTTTATATCACATATATGTGATGTGTTCATGTTAGATCATTCCCTTGATGGGTAAAAAGTGGGCTTTGTCCTTTTTAATTACTTTTGGTTTGAAGTCTATTCTATCAAATACTAACATATCAACACCTGTTTTTTTTTTTTTTATTTCCATTTGCTTGGAATATCATTTCCTGACCTTTCTATCTTTAGTGGTGAAGTGGGCTTCTTGAAGACAGCAGATAGAAGGGTCCAGTTTTTTGATCCATTCTGATAACCTGTATCTTTTGGTGGGTGAGTTAAGAACAGTAATATTTAAAGTTATTGCTGTGAGACTTGAACTAATCCCTGTCATGTTAAGTTGTTTTATGGGGTTTGGTTCTTTTTGTGTTATATACTATTTTGAACCTGCTTTATGTTGGTTATTGAGATCTTTGTCTTGTTGGCTCTTGAGATTGGTTGTTTGACTGTTCTGTGTGGCATGTTCCCTCAAGGAATATATAGGTTTGACACTGTAGTCATATAATCATAGAGTTGACTTTTTTCATAGAATGTTTCTTTTTTTTTTTTTTCTCCATCTATTATGAGGAATACTTTTGCTGGGTAAAGTAGCTTAGGTTGGAACCCACAGTTTTTCATACTTTGAAGTGTTCCATTTCAGGCCCCTCTGGCTTTCAGGGTTTCCATTAAGAAATATATGATGTTATTCTAATAGGATTGCCTTTGTATGTTGTGAATTGCTTCTCTCTTTCTGCTTTTAACACTCTCTCTTTGTTTTCAGTGTTGAGTTTTAACTGTGATGTGTCTGGGAGAGTTTCTTCTTTGGTCCTCTCTGTTTGTTGTTCTGTGGGCTTCTTGTAACTGGATGGTCCTCTCTTTTGCCAAATTCAGCAATTTTTCTTTAATAATTTTGTTGAGTATGTTCTCTGTACCTCTAGTCTGGATTTCCTATCCTGTCATACCCATGATTGGGATGTTTTGTCATTTGAGGGTGTCCCACAATTCCCTCACATTCTGTTAAGTTGGTTTTTTGAACTTAGCAAAATTTTTGGCCTCCAGATCAGTTTCTTCTGTCTTATCTTCCAGGTCAGAGGTTCTCTCCTCCAGAAGAGTAACTGCTGGTGAGTGGTTCTGGAGAGGATTTTTATAATCTCCATTTGATTTTTGTCTTCTGTTGTATTATTTTACATCATGCCCATCTAATTTTTGATGTATGATTTTGGGTTCTGATATTTTTTTAATTTTTTTATTAATTAGTTTTGTATTCAGCAAATATACTCAGTGTGGTACCTTTATTAGGCTCATCCATGACCTACCCTCTCCTCTTGGCCCCTCCTTGTTGAGGTATATGAGTCATGCATTGTGGAGTTAGCCCACCATTATGGGTGAGATAAATGTTTCTGCATATCATGACCCAACATGTGGCTCTGACATTCTTTCTGCCCCCTCTTTTGCAAAATTTCCCTGAGCCATGTTGGGTTCATTTTTGGTCTGCTTCATTGATGAGGTGTTGGGGGCCTCTGGGCCTCTGGCTCTCTGATTTGGTTTTTCTCTGTATTGATCTCCTTCCCCCTTGTGCTGGTATCCGGTTCACCAGGAAAACAACACCCTTGCTTGTTTCAGCAATTTTCCTTAGTTTCAGCCAGGGCACTTTTGAGGTACGATTGGGTGGCTCTCTCCTTAGGATCTACATATATCTGAAAAAGAGAAGCAGATTCTTCAACATAGAGTAAGTTAGCACCAGGAAAAATGAGATAATCCTTACTTTTTAATAGAGAATTTAATAGGTGTAGGCCCTCTTGTAGCCCATGATTGATGGTAGCTTGGTAATGGAAAGTGGGCTTATGTTTGGATATGGTCTGACTTTTTTCCCAGCTCCAGCTATGGGTCCCGTACCACTGAGGGCATCAGTTAGCCAAATCAAGAGCAGTTGGTTCCCCACCATAGCTGTGTGCCACTATTGCACTTGTGTGGGCATCACACCAGGTTATTTGCTGCAAAGTAGGTTAGACCATGAGTTGCTTGGAGAGATATTGTTCATTTTTCCCCAGTCGCCCATGTAGCACCTTCTGGCACTAGACACCCTGACTGTCTGGGGACTGAGTCTCTTCCAACTTCCAACCATGCCATGCCATTTTACATGTCAACCACATAAGGTGTCTTCAGCAGTAGGGTCTTACCACTAACGTTTGGTGGGTCATTAACTACTCTGACAGAAATCTGTCTTTCTTTTAGGAAACCTTGTAGGTCTCTCTGATCAAAAGCTTATTGTGGATGATAGCCACATGCTGGTACTTGGAGTTACAGGTCAGTGCCCACTAAGAAAAAGAGGAAAAAGATAACTAATATACAAGAGCTAGAGAAGAGAAGGAGAGAGAGAGAAAGGGAGAGGGAGGGCAGGAAGCTGTAGAAGATTAAGGTTAGTCTTCCTCATAACCTCTCCACTGTCTTGTGGTTCAAGTGTTCCCTCTATTGGCCTGGTGAAGGTTCAGCCATTTGGTGTGCCTTTTAGGAAGTATAATTTTATGGTACAATTGCCATTTGGGTCTATATTTGTGTTTTCCACCCCTCAGTTGCCCTCCCCTCCCTCTCCACCCCTCCTATGGTCTAGTCCACAAGATGCTTGCTGGGTATGTAAGGCATCTTGGGCAGATTCAGGTTAGGTGCTGTAGATGAGTGAGACTATGTAGTGATTTTTTTTTTTTTTTCTATGATTGGGTAAGTTCACTGAGAATGATCTGTTCCAGGTTCAACCATTTTTCCTCAAATTTCATTGTGTCATTTTTTTCTTACTGCTGTATAGAATTACATTGTGTATATATACCACAGCTTAGTTATCCATTCTTCTAGTGATGGACATCTAGGTTGATTCCAGCTCTTAGCTATTACAAATTGAGCCACTACAATTATGGCTGAGCAAATCTCTCTGGCTTGTTGTTTGAAGGTTTTAGGGTAGATGCTGTAGCAAACAGCTTTAGGTTCACTGAGATGAACTTCCAGACCAGGCACAGTTACGGAGGAAGGGATTTATTGAAGCTTACAGATCCAGAGGAAGTTCCATAATGGCATAAGAAGCTGGTCTGTCTTCACAGGCCCAAACAGAGAGAGAGAAGCACAAGCCCAAAAGCCCAAAGCCCAAAAGCCACACAGCACAGCACACTTCAGCAACTCCAGCTAGGCACAATTTACATATCTTTAGACTGAAATCTGAAACCCACCACCACACCTTAAGATCACCCAGTGATATTGCCTCCAGCCAGGTAGCCAGCAGATGCAAACTACAAACTATAAAGAACTGAATATATTGGGGGCCATCTATTCTATTCAAACTACCACAGATGCCCAGTAAGGGAATAACTGGGTCTGTTGGTATCTCTACAGTCAGCTTTTTCAGGAGACTCCATATTGCTTTCCAAAGTGGTTGTACCATCTTACATTCCCACTAACAGTGGATGAGTGTTCCTACTTCTCCACATCCTAGCCAGAATTTATTTTCATTTGATTTTTTGATGTTTGCTATCTTTATTGGGGTAAGGTGGAATCTCATAGTTGTTTTAATTTGCATTTCTCTGATGATTAGGGATGATGAACATTTTTCAGTGTGTGTTTGCCATTTGTATTTCTTCCTCTGTGAACTGCCTGTTCAGCTTTTTCCCCATTTTGTGAGTGGGGTGTTTGACTTCTTACTGTTTAGATTTTTGATTTTTTTGTAGATTCTAGAGATTAGGCCTCTATCAGTTGGATAAACAGCAAATATTTTTTCCCATTCAGTGGGTAATCTTTGGCTTTGCTTAATCATTTTGATAGAAGCAGAAAAGGCCTTTGACAAGATACAACATCACTCCATGATCAAAACATTGGAGAAAATTGGCAAGGTTGGTTTATATCTTTCTTTTTTAATTTTTATTAACATTTTCCATGATTATAAAATATATACCATGGTAATTCCCTCCCTCCCCACCCCCAAACTTTCCCATTTGAAATTCCATTCTCCATCATATTACCTGCACATCTCAATCATTGTAATTACATATATACAATACCAACCTATTAAGTATCCTCGTTCCTTCCTTTCTCTACCTTTTATGTCTCCTTTTTACCTTACTGGCCTCTGCTACTAAGTATTTTCATTCTCACGCAGAAGCACAATCATCTGTAGCTAGGATCCACATATGAGAGAGAACATGCGGTGCTTGGCTTTCTGGGCCTGGGTTACCTCACTTAGTATAATACTTTCCAGGTCCATCCATTTTTCTGCAAATTTCATAACTTCATTTTTCTTTACCGCTGAGTAGAACTTCATTGTATAAATGTGCCACATCTTCATTATCCACTCATCAGTTGAGGGACATCTAAGCTGGTTCCATTTCCCAGCTATTATAAATTGAGCAGCAATAAACATGGTTGAGCATGTACTTCTAAGGAACTGAGATGAGTCCTTTGGATATATGCCTAGGAGTGCCATAGCTGGGTCATATGGTAGATCAATCTTTAGCTGTTTTAGGAACCTCCACACTGATTTCCACAATAGCTGGACCAGATTGCATTCCAACCAGCAGTGTAGAAGGGTTCCTTTTTTTCCACATCCCCGCCAACATTTATGATCATTTGTTTTTATGATGGTTGTCAATCTGACAGGAGTGAGATGGAACCTCAATGTAGTTTTAATCTGCATTTCCTTGATGACTAGTGACGTAGAACATTTTTTAGATGCTTATATGCCATTCGTATTTCTTCCTTTGAGAACTCGCTATTTAGCTCCATAACCCATTTTTTGAATGGCTTGTTTAATTCCTTATTATTTAACTTTTTGAGTTCTTTGTATATCCTGAATATTAATCTTCTATCAGATATATAGCTGGCGAAGATTTTTTCCCATTCTGTAGGTTGCCTCTTTGCTTTTTTCACTGTGTCCTTTGCAGTGCAAAATCTTTGTAATTTCATGAGGTCCCAGTGATTAATCTGTGGTTTTATTGCCTGAGCAACTGGGGTTGTATTCAGAAAGTCTTTGCCAAGACCAATATGTTGAAGGGTTTCCCTTACTTTTTCCTCTAGCAGTTTCAGAGTTTCAGGTCTGACGTTAAGGTCTTTAATCCATTTGGACTTAATTCTTGTGCATGGTGAGAGAGAAAAATCTATTTTGATCCTTCTGCAGATATATATCCAGTTTTCCCAACACCATTTGCTGTCTCTTCTCCACTGAGTATTTTGGGCATTTTTATTGAATATCAGGTGGCTATAGCTACTTGGGCTTACATCTGGGTCCTCTATTCTGTTCCACTGATATACATGTCTGTTTTTGTGCCAGTACCATGCTGTTTTTGTTACTATGGCTCTGTAGTATAGGTTAAAATCAGGTATGGTGATACCACCAGCCTCTTTTTTGTTGCTCAGTATTATTTTAGATATTCGAGGTTTTTTGTGATTCCAAATGAATGTTTGGATTGTTTTTTTTATTTCCATGAAGAAAGCCTTTGGAATTTTGATAGGGATTGTATTAAATGTGTAGATTACTTTAGGTAAGATTGCCATTTTCACAATATTGATTCTTCCAATCCAGGAACAAGGGATGTTTCTCCACATTCTAGTGTCTTCTGCAATTTCTCGCTTGAGTGTTTTAAAGTTCTCATTGTAGAGATTCTTTACTTCCTTGGTTAGGTTTATTCCAAGGTACTTTATTTTTTTTGATGCAAATGTGAACAGGAGTGATCCTCTGATTTCATCCTTTGTGTTTTTGTTGTTAGCATATATGAAGGCTACTGATTTCTGTGTATTTATTTTGTATCCTGCTACATTGCTGTAGGTTTTGATCAGCTCTAACAGTTTGCTAGTAGAGTCTTTAGGGTCCTTTATGTATAGAATCATGTCATCTGCAAATAATGAAAACTTGATCTCTTCCTTTCCAATTTGTATCCCTTTTATGCGTGTCTCTTGCCTTATTGCTATGGCTAAGATTTCCAAAACTATATTAAATAAAAGTGGGGACAGTGGACACCCTTGTCTTGTTCCTGATTTTAGTAGAAAAGCTTCCAGTTTTTCCCCATTTAGTAATATGTTGGCTGTAGGCTTGTCATAAATAGCCTTTATTATATTGAGATATGTTCCTTCTATTCCCAGTGTCTGTAGGACTTTTATCATGAAGGGATGTTGGATTTTGTCAAATGCTTTCTCTGCATCTAATGAGATGATCATGTGATTTTTGTCCTTCAACCCGTTTATGTAATATATTACATTTATAGATTTGCTTATGTTGAACCATCCCTGCATCTCTGGGATAAAGCCTACTTGGTCAGGGTGAATGATCTTTTTGATATATTCTTGTATTCTGTTTGCCAGTATTTTCTTGAGAATTTTTGCATCTATGTTCATGAGGGAGATTGGTCTGTAATTTTCTTCTTTTGTTCTATCTTTGCCTGGTTTTGGCATCAGGGTGATGCTGGCCTCATAGAAGGAATTTGGTAGAATTCCTTCTTTTTCTATTTCCTGGAAAAGCTTTAGAAGCAATGCTGTTAGCTCTTCCTTAAAAGTCTGGTAAAATTCAGCAGTGAATCCATCTGGGCCTGGGCTTTTTTTAGTTGGGAGATTATTGAAAACTGTTTGGGTCTCGATTTTTGTTATAGGTCTATTTAAGTGATTAATCTCATTTTGATTTAATTTAGGTAGGTAATATAGATCAAGGAAATCATCCACTTCTTTCAGATTTTCATACTTTGTGGAGCATATGCTTTTATATTAGGTCCCTATGATTTTTTGAATTTCTCTGGAATCTGTTGTGATGTTACCTTGTTCATCCCTGATTTTATTAATTTGTGTCTCTTCTCTCTTTCTTTTGGTCATATTTGCTAAGGGTTTATCAATCTTGTTTATCCTTTCAAAGAACCAACTCTTTGTTTCATTAATTCTTTGGATTGTTCTTTTTGTTTCTATTTCATTAATTTCTGCCCTAATATTTATTATTTCTTCCCGTCTACAGATTTTTAGTTTGCCTTGTTCTTCTTTTTCCAAGGCTTTAAGGCGAAGCATTAGGTCATTTACTTGCGACCTTTCTAATTTCTTAATATAGGCACTTAAGGCTATAAATTTACCTCTTAGAACTGCCTTCATTGTGTCCCAGAGATTTTGATATGTTGTGTTCTCATTATCATTTGACTCTATAAAGTTTTTGATTTCCTTTTTGATTTCTTCATTGACCCATTCATTATTTATTAGTGTATTGTTTGGTTTCCATGATTTTGTGTATGCTCTATAGCTTTTCTTGCTACTGATTTGTAGTTTATTCCATTGTAGTCAGATAGAATGCAAGGAATTATTTCAATTTTCATGAATTTGATAAAATTTGCTTTGTGTCGTAATATATGGTCTATTTTAGAGAATGTTCCATGTGCTGCTGAAAAGAATGTATATTCTGCAGCCTTTGGATGAAATGTCCTGTATATATCTGTTAAGTCCATTCCTTCTATGACCTAATTTAGTCCAGATGCCTCTCTATTTATTTTTTCCCAGGATGACCTGTCAATTGATGAGAGTGGGGTGTTAAAGTCACCCACCACCACTGTGTTTGGTGTCATCTGTGACCTTAGTTCTAATAGCATTTGTTTGATGCATTTGGGAGCCCCCATGTTAGGTGCATATATGTTTAGGATAATAATGTCCTCCTGTTGGAGTGTGCCCTTAATCAAAATAAAGTGACCTTCCTTATCTTTCTTGACTAACGTTGGACTAAAGTCTACCCTGTCTGATATTAGGACAGCAACCCCTGCTTGTTTTCTAGGCCCATTTGCTTCACACACCGTCTTCCAACCTTTCACCCTAAGGTAATGTCTATCCTTTGTAGAAAGGTGAGTTTCTTGGAGACAACAAATTGTAGGATCCTGCTTTTTAACCCAGTCTGTGAATCTATGTCTTTTCATTGGGGCATTGAGGCCGATGATATTAAGAGATATTATTGAGGGCTGGAGAGATGGCTTAGCGGTTAAGCACTTGCCTATGAAGCTTAAGGAGCTCGGTTCGAGGCTCGGTTCCCCAGGTCCCACGTTAGCCAGATGCACAAGGGGGCGCACGCGTCTGGAGTTCGTTTGCAGAGGCTGGAAGCCCTGGCGCGCCCATTCTCTCTCTCTCCCTCTATCTGTCTTTCTCTCTGTGTCTGTCGCTCTCAAATAAAATAAAAAAAAAAAGAGATATTATTGAAAGGTGTATATTTATGTTTGCCTTTTTTGTGTGTGTGTGTGGTTCTGGTTCTACCTGTGCTCTCTTCTTTTAACTAGTATTTGAGTATTGCTTGTTTTTTCTAGGTTCCTTATATGAGTGCTTTTCCTTTTCTTCAGCATCGAGGATTCTATCAAGTATTTTCTGTAGAGCTGGTTTTGTCTTCAAATACTCATTTAACCTGCTTTTCTCATGGAATATCCTTATTTCTCCGTCTATTTGAATGGATAACTTTGCAGGATAAAGTAACCTTGGTTGACAGTTGTTATCTTTCAGAACTTGGAATATATCACCCCAAGCCCTTCTGGCTTTAAAAGTTTGTGTTGAATAATCTGCTGTAATCCTGATGGTCTTACTTTTGTAGGTAACTTGATTTTTATCTCTTACTGCTTTCAATATTTTTTCTTTGATGTGTGTGTTTGGAAGTTTGATTATAATATGGCGAGGAGAGGTTCTTTCCAGGTTTTGTCTGGCTGGGGTTCTAAAGGCTTCCTGTATCTGCATTGGCACCTCTTTCCCAATTTGGGGGGTATTTTCTTCTCTGATTTTGTTGAAGACACCTACTATGCCTTTTGAGTGAAATTCTTCTCCTTCTACTATGCCCTGAATTCTAATATTTGATCTTTTCATAGTGTCCCAAATATCTTGAAATTCCCACTCATACTTTTCTATAAGTTTGTCTTTCTCTTTGTTGGCCTGTATTAGATCTGCCACCTGGTCTTCTAGCTTAGATATTCTGTCCTCTCCTTCATCCATTCTACTGGTTAGATTTTCTACAGAGTTTTAAATTTCATTAACTGTGTTCTTCATTGCTAGTAATTCTGACTGGGTTTTCTTTATTATTTCTATTTCCTTATTGATGTCTTGTATTGCCTTCTTTATTTCATGAAATTGGCGTCCTGAATCTTCTTTGATTCCTTTGATTTCCTCTTTAAGTTCCTCTTTGACTCCTTTGATTTGTTCTCTGACTTCTTTGAACATATTTACAATCATTCTTTTGAAATCTTTTTCAGGCATTTCCTCTAACTCGTTCTCACTGGAGGTCATTTCTGATGCATTAATATTTTTAGGTGTATTTATATCGTCTTGCTTTTTAGTGTTTCTTGTGTTATAATGTATATATTTTTGCATCTTGGATTAAGTTAATGCTTGGATTTTCTAGCTAGCTGGGTATTCTTAGCTGTATCAATTGATTTGATGTTATATATTTTCAGGGTAGGAGCTTAAGGTGTTAGATGTGGCTCTTAAGACTCTGAGAGTATCTACAAAGGTGTTCCTAGGGGTTGAGTTTCCCTGCTATGGGAGTATTCAAGTAGGCTGAGTGGAATAAAATACAAGTAGATTCTAAAAGTTAACTAAACACTGTACCCATTCAGTCAAATACAGCCCCAAGTATGTATGCCAGAGTAGTTATTATAACAACCAGATCCTCTATCAACATAGAGATTAAGATTTCTGGTCTGTTGAGGGATCCCAGTCAGCTTGTGACCAAGTGAGACCCTTCTCTGGTGCAAACCCAGTTACCTTGGATGAGTTTGTTCTCAGTCAAGTTGCTGCCTGGGTTGTCGGGCTGCTGTTCTGATTTCTGGAACTGGGCACTGGCTTTTCCTGCAGGGCAAACCAAGCCTGGCAACTGTGGCCCTGAATATCAGCACCCCCACTGCTGGAACTGCTGCTGCCTCTGGGTCTGCTGTTGCCACTCCTGAGTCCACCGCTGCTGACGCTCCTGGGTCTGCTGCTGCTGAGGCTGCTGGTACCGTTTCCGGAGCTGCCGATGTTGCTGCGGGACTCTGTTCCTGCTTGGGTCCCGCTGTCGGCTCAAGTTGGCATGGCCGGGTCTCAGGACACTGCTCTGTTCGCCAGAGCTGGGCTCAGGTGGTGGGGAGGGGAGGGAGCCACAGCTGCTCTGGTTCTCTCGCTGTTCCACGTTCGCGGTCTGCTCCTCAGCTACTCACTGCCGCTCTCCCTTCACGTTTCCTGAGTTGCGGAGAGCGCGCTGTGAGGGGAAGCCTCCGCACCTGGCTTTTCCTGCAGCTGGAGCCGAGTCTGGCGGCTTTCTGGTGCTTCCCGCCGCTGCGGCAGTTGGCGGAGCTGCCGGGGCCGCTTTTGCCATCCTGTGCGGGCTCTGGATACTCTGGATCTCTCCTACTTCTCCGCTGCCACTTCAGTTTCCTATACACCTCACTTTTTAGTAAAAGTGTGTATTTTGCTGAGGTTTTTTGGTCTTTTTTCTCCCCAGGGTGCTTTGGCGTGGTACCTACGCTGCCATCTTAACCGGAAGTGATCTTTTACATTTACTTTTACATACTGTTCATTTATTCTAATTTTTCCTAAACAGAATTATCATGCCATTCTATGATTTTCATTGATTATTTTTGAGGTTTTTACATACCACGGTATATTCATAATTTTATTTTCTGAATCTACCTTCATAAAACCCAAAAACCTTTGTCCTTCTGGAAATGGTTGTCACTTTCCTTAACTCAACAGGACAAACTTGACAAAGGTGAACATCTTTGGCTGTGTCTCCATAAGTGCATTAAAGGGTTTCTCTCATGCATAAACCTGAATAGCCATTGGACTCCAAGTTATAAGTATTTTCTCTTTTATCAAGTGCAGGAAACTTCCTCTGTAAAGTGGTCTCCCCAGTTTACAGCCTAATATGAGAGTGTCATTTCTTATTAATGTGCCTTTTAATGCTATCAAATGTTTTGATTTACCTTGATTTCAAGGAGCCTTTAAATTCCATAATGAAAACTAATTTCTACCTTGCATCTTTTTGGAAGAAGGCATTCTTGGATGATGGATGGTCCTTGTACCTCAGAGGGATGTTGCTAGTCTTCAGTATTATTGTTTCTAGGAGCTTTGTCACGTCAAGGTATGTACACTCCATAAAACCTACCTTGCTCTAATAACACAACTTCAAGACATCATCTTGTAGATTTAGAGTCATGTGACCATCTCTACAGTACAGGTTAGAACTTTCCAAACCTGAGAAAGATAACTTTGAGCCTCAGAATCTGCCTGCTACCTTCATCCCTTGGCAAGTAGTGATGTCTCTGAGATTCTCTTCTTGCAGATAGCTCATGTGAAAACAATCACACTGCTCATGGTGTTCTTAACATGAATGTTCCAGTTGATATGATGCCTCCATGTCACTATGGACTTTGTGGGCATCTCTTGGCCACAGGGTAACACAGAAGTGCCTCTAAGCCAGGTATCATGTAAACACTCTCAGAGCCCTTCCTTAGCAATGCTACTTCTGCCCACCCTCACATTTAGGAACCCTTCCTTGTATCTATCAGAAGACCCTCACAGGAAACCTCACACTTACTTTCCAGGAGAGCTCTGCTGTTTTGTAGTGGGGATTGAAGTGAAAAGTAGAGGGGAACACTTACTGTGCTTTCTATATCCACTGATCTCATTAATTGTATCTATCACCTCGGAGGCCCTAGAGCTATAGAGTCTAGTACTCTTTCAACAGAAATAGAATTCCCAGTGAGGCAATCGTCACAAGCTAATTTCATGTTTAGGCTATGTATTCCCAAATCCTAGAGGAACATATGGAAGGAAGCAGCAATGGGTCAGAATGAAACCTCCTTGTGATTCTGAGCAGAACTGTAATTGGCAGTAATGGCTACAGCTGCTAGCTTAGAGGCTAGTTGTCTTTTCTTCCCCTCCCATCCCTCTGAGAATTGCACAGTTTGATCAATGGCTTAGCATTCTCAGCCTGTTACTGAAGGAAAATGTGCAATGCCACAAAGCCACTCAGAGAATGACGTCATTTAATTCAATTTGTAATTTTGCCTTGTTAAAGAGGAAATGGTGATAATGGAAAATACCAGTGCTTTTTTAAATTGTAAATGAGTGTCCTGTCAGGAAAAATATTTCTACTGGTGGGGCAGTGAATGCCTTTCCCAAGAGGCCTTACAGTTCTTGCTTCTGAGCTCTAGAGTGAGATTTATGTCCCCAGGAAGGACTCAATGTCAGAGTTTTGATAGTGTTTTCTACTTTTTCTTGTTCCCTTGTCACTGAAAGTTGTGGACATTTCTGAATGATGCCTGTCACATGCAGCAGGGAGCAGCATTCATCACATAAGATGCTTGAAGCTAGCTGCTTCATCTTTATCTTCTGCAAGGAGACACCACTCAATCTCTTTTGGAGGTAATAGAAGAGTTTCTAGGAAGGGAAAAGATTAGTTCTCAGGGAAGCAGAAGCAATAGAAAAAACTTTGTTGCCCTCAAAAGGGAACCTGATGCTGCAGAGATGGCTCAGTTGATACAAACATGAGGACTGGAGTTGAAGTTCATAAGAGGTGGGCATGGAGGCTCACACATTTAATTCTGGTGCTGGGGAGGCGGAAATAGACAGATCCATGGGGTTTGCTCGCCAGTCAGTATAGCTTCACTGATGAGAGCCAGGTCAGTGAGAGACTGTTATAATCAATTCCTGTTGCTGGGCCGAACATCTAACCAGCACAGTTTATAGGAGGAGCAGATCTATTGGCTGATGGATCCAAGGGAAGTTTCATCAATGGCAGAAAAACTGGATCCCTTTCATAGATCCAAGCAGAGAGACACCACCAAACACTACCACAACAAGCCAGAGCTCAAACTGCTCTCTCCACACCTTTAGGCTGGACTCAAATCTGCCCTCCAGTGACAAGCTCTCTAGCAGGAGTCTGCCTGCTAGGGGCTCAGGTACAAAGTTTAATAAAAAATGACTGAGTCTATGGGGCCAAACATTCAAACTACCACAGAGACCCTGTCTCAAAAAATATGTATAATGTTGTTGAGGAACAACACCTGAGGTTGTCCTATGGCCTCCATATGCTTGCACACACATTGGAACACACAATATGCTCACACAACACACAAGCTGCAAGGGAAACTGCAAGAGTGCAGACCAACTGGTTTGACCTCAACTGCAGGTGAAGAAGAGGTCAGAAGCCCTTCTTGCACTCCAGCTTTGCTTCAACATAGACCTCCTGTTTGGGAAAGAAAACGGGTCTCCAGGAAGTCAAAGCATTTGCATTTTAATCACTCAAAAATCACTCCTGTGGAGAAGATTTAAGTGCTTTGTACTTAGTGCTACGTTAAACTCTAGGCCTCTGGTGCATACCAGGATGCTAGGCAAGTGCTCTACCCTGGATATTGCAAGGGTCAGTTCACTCATTCATTTACTCATTCATCCACTCATTCCATGAATGGGTGTTCTGAACCACCACAATCACACAGAACATGTTAGGCAAAGGAGATAGGCAGAAGCTGGCCTATGCCTCCATGGCATTGGGATGGGACCAGAAATATGAAGAGAAATACAGGGACTGGATCTGCTGCTTGGATGGACCTCTAACTGATCCATATGACATGGGTATTTAAACTAGTCTTAATTATATACTTTACTGGAAAACTGAGGGTTTGTCAACTACAAGTCTAAACTTTCTGTAACCTGAGCTTCTAGAAAACATGTGTATATATACATATGTGATCATACATACTTGTTAATGTATGTATACAGGAATCCATGTATGATGCATTTCATCTACACTGGACCTGATTCACTCCTGTACTGCATTGTTGATGATTAGCAGTTGTCTCCTGAATGAAGAATGTACCCTCCAGATTCACCGTAAACCTTCCTCTTAGCTTATTCCTCAATAGTGAAGAATTTCAGGAGCCATAAATTATCTATCTTGACTGATAGGCTTTTTGCTATTGTTGTATCTGATCCTGTCTTTTTGCTCAGGTTTCCTGTGTGCCTGGTCCTTGTGGGCTTTGAATTTCCCCATCTGGTGTGGAGCAGAGATGCTCTTAAATGAGGTGCTCACATACCAAGGACCCTCAATATTATGGACCAGAGTAGGGATACAGGAGCTGCTCCCCTCCACAGCAAGGTGAGCTGTGAAGAGCCTGCTCTAAAGTTTCTGGTTGGCAGATGTGGTGGGAGACACAAACTGTAATTTTTAGTAAGTTTTCCAGCTGGCCAGCTGGTGACCATGTTTTGTCAGCAAGCCTACCCTGCCTGAGTGTGTGTAGTCCTTTTAAATCAGAATCCCTTGGAAAATGGAGGGTCAAAAGAAGAAAGGAACTCCAACTCGTATCTTCTGGAACGATCTCCTGAATGAACCCCTAATATCTTTATTTGGGTAACCCACAACTTCCACAAAGTAGTCCTGCCAGGGCTCCACCCCCAGGGAAACCTAACAAAAGTTTTTCTGCAGTAGGATCAGGATAGGGATCCAAAGAATTTCACCCTTGGAAACGTTGAAAGCCACTGCCATCAGGGGTATCCAGAACCTCAGTCCACAGAGCTGAGGAGAATATTGGGGTCTGAGACATCAGGGGCTGGTTCATTCTCTGCCCCTGTGGGAGGACCATGGATGGATTGAGACTGCCGCCTCTCAGTGTTCCAGTCTAAATCTGCGCATGGACATTTCATCAAGTCTAAGAATACTGTGTCTTAATGCTTCTTTCCCTGCTAGCACTCCAAATATAGACATGTCATATGTTCTTACCCTGTGCTCTTTGTCTTTCTATACTTTCATCACCAAGGGGGTGTGGGAAATAAGGTATACAGCCAATGTGTTTAGACAGGTGTATTGTTAGCATGGACAGAGGGGGAGAAGACAATGGCCGAGATGTTAAGGAGGGTAGTTGTAAATCAGTGAATGGTGAGAGTTTACATTTTGGCTTTTGGGGGACACATATTTCCTGGCACAGATACTCAAATGAGCTATTGTCACCTGAAGTGAACCACAGACCAACCATAATGAAGGAGAACAGCACACATCAACAGGGTCTTATTCTATGCAGACACTGCAATTCAGCCTATGTGCTAGTGCCAATGTGCCTTGTGCTCTACAAGGTCTACTGCTGTGTGGTATTGCAGTCAGGTTCACATTGCTGGCAGAAAACGCCCTACCAACAGCAGTTTGTGGGGCGGGGGAAGGTTTCTTTTGGCTTCCAGACTTGAGAGGAAGCTCCATGATGGCAGGAGAAAATGATGGCATGAGCAGATGAGCCTCCTGAGCAACATCAGATGGACAACAGCAAAGGCAACAGCAGAGTGTGCCAAACACGTGCAAGAGGAAGCTGGCTATAACACCCATAAGCCTACCCCCAACAATACACTGCCGCCAGGATGCTTTAATTCCCAAATTGCCACCAGCTGGGGACCTAGCATTCAGAACACCTAAGTTTATGGGGGACCCCTAAGTCAAACCTCACATGTGTGAAATGAGAGAGAGCACAGGGAAAGGTTGGAGTTGCATCATTTATAGTGGCAATCCTGGTCAGTTCATTGCCAACCAGCTTGTCCCCAGTATTGTGGAGAGATTAGGAGTGGGGCAAATGCCATAGAACAAGTGCCCACACCCATGGTCAGGGCAGGCTATACTTTAGCATCTCCTAAAAGTCCTCAGTGCAATATAGTTACCACCTGAACTGCCTGAGTTGGGCAAGGAGCTAAAGACTCAACTGTAGACCAAACTACTTGTTTTCAAATCTGTATTCTGCTATTTTCAGCTTGGACAAAAATGTCTCTTTATCTCAGTTTCTTCATCTCTTAATGGAAAGACTAATAATCATTTCTTCAAAGAATTGTTTGGGGGCTGGCCAGATAGCTTAGTGGGAAAAGTGAATGCCACATACACACAAACACACAAACAAGATCTCCTACACCCACGTATAATGCCAGACATGACAGACCCATTACAGGGAAGGAGGAGACAGAATCTTTCCTGGAGCTTATCAGTTGCTACTCTAGTTAAGTTAGTTTGCTCAGGTGTCAGTGAGAGACTCTGCCTCAAAAAAGTAAGGTGAAAACTAGGCATTGTGGCTCATGCTTATAATATAAGTACCTGAGTTCCTGAAGTAGGAGGATATCCATGAGTTCAAGGCCAACCCAGGTTACAGTGAGATCCTGCCTCAAAAGAAAAAGTAAGTTGGAGATAGAGGAAGACATCTGATGTCAACCTCTGTCTTACACACACATGTGTACCTGCACACACACGAACACCCATAGACATGCAAACATGAACACACACACCATACACACATTCACAAAAAAAGTTTGTGTGCTAAATGAGAAGAAGCTTTAAGTGGCTTAGAACAAATAGCAAGTACTCAGTCTATGTTGGCTATAGTAATTTTATTGACTGTGTAGTAATGGCTTTGGTGAAGAATTACTACTGTAATGTTAGTATATGTGTTAGCACTGGTAATAGTGTTATTCATGGTCATGTTGGTATGGGGTTGATAGATGGTGGTGTGCATGGTTGCTGTTGGTGTTACTGTTGATGCTGTTGATTAATGTTGGCATTAATGTTTGTGTTAGCATTGATGCTGGTATATTGATATCCTCCCAAGCCTGAGAAGTTACTCAGTCACTCTTTTTATTATATGATACCTTAGCAATAGGAAGTGCTTCCAATAGTTGGGCTACAGAATGCTCTTGATTTCTTTTCATTGTCATGTCTTGCTGTAAATGGGCTGCATAGGGTGTGAATTCTATCTGTCAACTGGCCATACAGCCTGAGCAGCAGTGGGTTACCAGGGAAGTGTGTCTCCTGATTGGGCAGTTTGTAAGAGCACATCAAGGGAAGGAATGAAGGGAAGTCTAGAAACTGTTCCTCACCATGTGCTCTATCTCCAAGGGAAATAAATTGGTAGGGTTTGAGGCTGTCTCTTGGGTGTTGATCCTGTTGCAGTGGCTGTCTGCTATGACGGAGTTGATCCCAGTCTTTTCACTAATAGATCTCCCTGGGGAATAGTTAAGCATGCAAGTATGATTGGCTATGGCCTGTCACTCTCTGAAATGCAATCATAAAATATGCAGCATGAGATATTGTTTGCTTTCTGTGCAAACAATACAGGCTCTAAATTATTAAAACTAAAGATAAGATAGAGAGCCATTGTCATAGTTAATCTTGCACTTTCACTCTCCCATCAGAATATAGGAGATTTGATTTGTGTTTCTGATTAAGTCTTGCTGCATATTTTAAACAGGAAGGTCTTTTAGTAATGTTCTCTCAAAAACCAACCAGTCATATAGCAATTAAAAGGCTACTAGGTGGGCAGGAGGCAATGAAGCAAGCAGTGTTCTTTTATTCAAGTCACTGGAAGTAACCAAGATACAAAACTGTTTCTCTGCTAATGTTATGTAAATCTGTAGTCCCAGAGACTTCCAAAGCAATTTAACAGCTTGAAAAACTCATTACCATGGTGAGACAGGCAGGAGAGTAATTCTGGAAGATATTTATCAATTGGAGGCCATTTGAGATGAACAGAACCCTTTTGGACGATGAGTAACAAGTAAGTTTTATTGTAAGAAGGGTGCTTGCACTAGTGTAGCAAACTGGAAAGCATATGTATTTTCATAACCTCAACATTCTTTAATAGAAGTCAGGCATGAGGCCTCATACCTGTCATCTCAACACTTTAGATATAGAGGGGAGGATCAGGAGTTCAAGGTCACCCTCAGCTGCATAGTAAGTTGAAGGAAATCCTAGCGTATATAAGATCCCTTTCCAAAAATCAAAGCCAAAAAATAACCGCTTAAATAGGATAATTTATTTTAAAATGTAAATGTGCACATAAGTAGTCTAAAAGGTCAGGAATACAGGGGAGTCCTGCATAGAACTCAGCCTGTAAATGTGTGACTCCCTGGAGATTCTGCGGGAGTGCATTCTGATTAGGAGGTTTGGTAGGTGGACTAGCACCTATGAGCTCAGCAACCCTGAGCGACGTGGCCTGTGTACCACACTGTCTCTGGACATAACAAAGAAGCAAGTAGGTCTCCATCCTGCCCACAGCAATGAAGAGCTTGGAATAGACCTTACTGGGACACTTTATCCACCTTACTTAGAACCCCAAAGCTGAGCATTGTCATTTTATTTGTTGTCAGGAGCTCATAGGACAGCAGACTGGTTTGATCAGAGGCAGCTGAAATGATACATCCTTTTAAAATTAAAGCTTTATTAGTGATTTTATAGTACCATGTCAAGGCTGTATGGTAGGGTCCCAAAACCAGAGACAGATGGGGAACGATGCAGAAATTCAAAGAACAAAGCAAGATAGTTCCTTCTATGAGTTTCTGTGGGGGAAAGAGTATGTCTGGTAACAGACTACATAAGAGAAATCACAGAGGCAATAGAGGAGAGAGAAGGAGATAAAGAAGGCCTCTGGCCCTTCGAGATCTCCAAGGAAAGGGTCTTTCTATTCCCTTCCATTTGTGGCAGGGGTGGGGGCCAGGAGAGGCAGGAAGGCACATAGATAAGAGCAAAGTTAGAATCCAAGATTGCCTCAGCTCAGCCTCTTAAAGTGACCACATCTATGTTCTCAAAGTAACTTAAAATATTTTAGTTTATGAATGAGAGACTAATGAGAGAGACAAAGATACAGAAAGAGAGAGAGAGAGAGAGAGAGTGGGCATACCAGAGTCTCCAGCCACTGCAAACAAACTCCAGACACATGTGCCACACATGTGCATTTGGCTTATGTGGGTACTGGGGAAGAAAACCTGGGTCCTTAGGCTTCACACTCAAGTGCCTTAACAGTGGAGTCATCTCGCCAGCCTAGAGTAACTTTTTTTTTTTTTTTGAGTTTTCACCCTTTTAGTCTAGAGAGACAATGAAGAAATGGTGTCATTCCCCAAGAATTCTGACTAGTGTCAGCACCTTACAAACCAACCCATCCTATCGGGATGAGATTGGAGATTCCTTGCTGGTTATTTTTTGTTTATCCCCATTTGTTTTGCTTAATTGACTCTTAAAGTTTCACTAAGCTCTTTTCAACTTTCATTAGTAGACTTAGCAGTTGAATATTCCACTTTCACTTTTATACATAAAGTTTTGTTAATTAAGATATCTACCAAGCACTTTCAATAGAGATCTTTATCAACAGCTTCTCTTTGCTCACGAAGAATGGATTGAGGAAGACTTGGGGCATGTTCTCCTACCTTCTTGTATGTGTGGAATTTGGTCCTAAATTCAATGAGAATTTTCCACACAAGATTATATGGCTTTTGGAAAGTGTCAGATGCAAGGTAACCACAGTACTTTCCAACCAATGCTCCTCACTGCTGTAAGGTATGATCCCTCAAGGATGCCTGTGTCTACCAGTGAATCAGACTGGAAGCTGTGTTTTGTACAAGGACAGGACCACTGTTCTAAACTGAAATTCTCCCTTTAACAAAGTTTGTAAGTAGAGTTGACAACTTTAAAAGCAGAGGTTTTCTTAGAGATGTGCCTCAGCTCATAGAATCCTGACTAAAAGCAAAGGGTTTGCAAAAGGTATGAAACAAAAGATGTGCATCTCTTCCACTGGTGTCACTGAACTCTTCACACTGTGGGCTGGTAGGTTTGGCACTCTGTCATCCTTCTATGAGTTGTTGACAGCTGCATGTCCCAGAGGGTTTCTAGATGTGACTTTTGTTTCTTTGGTACACATATGTGCATGTTCATGTTTGTGTAGGCACAAATGTTTGTGTGGAAGCATGCATACTTTTGTGTGCACACATGTGGAGGCCAGAGGACAACTGTGGGTACTGTCCACCTCCTGTGAGATAGGGTCTGTCATTGCCCTGGATTTCACCAAGTAGGTGGGGCTGGCTAGTCAACAAGCCCAAGGATCATCCTGTCATTGCCTTCCCAGCATTGGGATTACTACCATGTATGTTTTGTTTATTTTGACATGGGTCCTGGGCATGAACCTGAGTCTTCATCAATCAGAGGCACATGAGAGGAGCTGGACTTGGGTTAGTCTTCTATGGAGAGAAGCAGTCAAGGGCACTTTGCTGATACAGACTGGAGTTGGCAGCTCTGAGGGTCTGTTCCTGGTTGTTAAGCAGTTTACTGAACCCCAAAACCCATGATAGACAAGAGCTAGACACTCAGCTTCAAGTCTTCATGTAGCTGTCTCAATGACTCTTCATGGCATTAGTTCTCTGAATTAGACAAAGGAACCTTTGGGAGCTCTGACCAGGCCTACAGAATACAGAGTAAGAGCTCTACCAAAACCCTGAGAGCTGAGAGGAAAACAGATTTCTTTAATTCCAAGAGCCAGAAAGAAAACCGAACTCTGTGCAATCTAGAGTATGTGCGTCTCTGGAGGTTATAAGCATTCTTCCATTCTCTTCTCATGTTTTACTGTTTCAAAACCTGTGTATGGCTCTGAGCAAGACTTGGAGACAGCATCATGCTGGATTGTGAAAGAGCTGGGTTTTTACTATCTTACATAGACGTTTTAAACTATTGCTTATTCTAGAAAACTGTTTATTATCCTTAACTTGGCTCTTTTATAAAGATAGCATTGCTTTATGAAAGTTTGATTAAAATTATTCATGGTCTGAAATAAAATCAACTTACTCATTAAAATTCCTTATAAGATAGACAAAGTTGAGAAACCACTGTATGAAAATCAGTCAATCTTTTGCCACCACTGCTCTGTGCCATAAGATGATACACATGCTTATGGGAGCGTCAGGACTCCTTGTCCTCTGTGCTCTCAGGAGCCAAGAGGCAGGATCTCCCTCCCTCTTCTCTTTTCAGCTAGTTCCATCAAGTCAATGCCGCTTTA
This sequence comes from Jaculus jaculus, assembly GCF_020740685.1. NCBI lineage: Eukaryota > Metazoa > Chordata > Mammalia > Rodentia > Dipodidae > Jaculus > Jaculus jaculus. Next base: position 76,945,443 of record NC_059109.1, read on the forward strand.
CACTAGAAATCCTGGCCTTTGTGTTGTCTGGCCCTAAGTGGTTAGGTTGTGCTTATCTACTTCACAAGTGACCCAGAGCCTCCCTGCTGGACAGTGCCTATCCAGCTCTATTTCTCAAATACGATGGACAACTAGTGATTAGTATTTTGTTGGAGCAAGTCTCTAAGCTATAAGTATTGCCTGGAGATGATTTTCTTGTGATGATTATAGTAATACTTGGTAATTGAATACCCCTTGTCAACTTAATGGACTGGAAGAGATTTTAGTGCTCAAAAAACTGTGATCAGATGTTCTAATCTTGATTAAAATGGCTATTTCTTGAAAGGTGGTAAATTTCAGAGAAGGAGCCTTGTAAACTGACTCCTGAGATGATGTTTGATTACTAGATAGAAGTGGGGAGATAAAAATGGATTGCAGGATTTAAGCTCTGTTCAGCAGCAGAATGGAAACTTCGATTGCCACTAAATTTAATAGGTTTTCACAATACCCACACTGTGACAACAGCTTTTCACTTATGTTTAAGAGTATGACAATTATCCTGCTGGGTAGGACTCAGAAGAAATGGATGCATATAAGTTAGCAAAAGATGTGTTTTTGATGCTCATAGTGTGTACACTCCCATGGTGAGCTCCACAGTGCATGTCAGCAGAAAAAGGAAAAACTCCACTATGGTGTACACTCAGAATGGAATACTATACACCAATGACTGTCGATGATCTGAAACTGCATGCAGCAACAGCTTGTGTTAAATGAAAAAGCTAGACACAGAGAATTGCAATCTGTAACTCATTTACATAAGAAACCAATGCAGGCAAAAGGTAAGAATGTGGGTGTGGCATAGCAAGGAAAAGTCAGGCCAAAGCAAAGCTGAAATCTAGCAAGCCAACACCAAATCCTGTAGCACATTTGGGATTCTCAGGGCCATGCATCTGGGCTTCAACAGCCGTGGAATTCCCATCCCTCCAGTTATGCCACCTGTAGTACAAGCAGCCTTTCTCTAGAGCAGGCTCCCCTCTGTGACTGCAGCTCACTTCAGTGGATGTCCCACTGTCTTGACAGCTCTACAACATTTGGATATCCATTGCAACTTAGGCTTTACCTTCAGTTTTTCAGTGGCCTCTCAGGGTCTCCTATGGGGACTCTAACTCTGCCACATGCTGCGTAGCCATAACAGCTTTCTGGAACCCTGGTATAAGCCTTTGTAACTACATCACTCTTACATCCTGCATGCTTACAAAACTAGCACCACGTGGGTGACACTGCCAAGTTATACTGCAAGCTAAGTATATAGTGTGCCCCTTATACCAGAGCTGTATTGGCCTTTGTGGGTCTTCTTGGGAAAACACTGTCCTAGGCAGCTATCTTTGAGCACAGAACACCTTCAGTGTTTTCAATTCAGGTTCTCTTCTCTCAACTGAAATTTCACAGGTTAGGGCCTTCCCTGGGAGTTAGTCTTGCCTTCAGGTCACCTTTCTCATGTCTCGTGTGGAGCACTAGGTTTCCCTTTAAAGACTGTAACTACCGTCTTGTTTGCATCTGGAACCTCACATGACTTTCCTCATCAAACTGCATGTTTGTCATGTGTTTCTGCTCTCTTTCACTGCAGATCTGGTAAAGAACAGGCAGCAAGCAATTACCTGCCACAGTTTGTTTTGAATGTGATACCTTTGATTTCCTCTACCAGAAAACTTAGTGCATTGCCATTAAGGTCAACTTCACTCCCATCCTGAGGAGACAAACTTGAACCCAAGTTCAACAAGTCATATAACCTACCTGGTCCTATCTTTGCTTTCAAGCTTTGATATAACATACAGGCCACCATGCCACCTTGCATTTACTTGGGTTCTGGGAACAGAAACTCTCCATACTTGCAGAGAAAGACCTTTATCCATTGAGCATCTCTCCACCTCCCCTTGGCGACCCGGGTTGGCGGGTTCTGAGCAGGAGCTGCGTGGGCCCGGCGGAACCTTGGAAGAGCTTGCTCTGAAATGCACAGAAAACGCTCACTGTCTTAAGAAGTGGCAGGCCTCCTGAAAGAAGGCTAGGATTCTCTGAAGCCTGGCAGCTGACTGGGCATGCTCAGTTCAGATAACCACTGTGATCCACACTGCTTGCACACAAATGACGTTTGCACACATACCACATTTATATGAATGAAGTTTTCCTTGGTTATCTTGACTTTTTGTGAAAACAGAGTACTGAAACTGTTCTTATTACTGTTGATCAGTATTTACTTTAAATACTTTCTGCCCTCTAAACTTTCCAAACTTTTTATTGATGCCCTTCATAAATGTAAACAATATACCATGATCTTAATTCCCTCCCATTGTCCTTCCCTCCCCCTTCTATTGAATCCCTTTTTTCCAACTAGTCTCTATTTTGATATCCTTGCCCCCCCCCCCCGTTTCTATTACATACTCTTGTGTCAATGGCATCTGCCACTGTCTGCCCTCTAAACTTTTGTCAGACCGTTTATGAATGTTAATTCCATTGATAGATAAATGATTTTAGTAGTGCCTTCATGAACTCAATCATCTGTTTGACAAGACCATGTCAGGAATGACTGCATTTGGAAGAAGGTTCTTCTTCTTTCCCATGGGATTTTGAGTTCCATAGGTCTTGTTCTCTGGCTGTTGTTTACATCCATATCCACGCTCCTGGAGCCAAGGCAGATCACACTCCTGAGTAAAAGACTTGCTAGACATAACCCAAAGCTGCTTTTTCTTCCAATGAATACAAAAGAGTCCCTTAAAATATGTATGAACTTAAACTTCATTAACTTGAAAAAAATGTTCTACTTTTTTGTATGAGGATTTGAATTTTTTACCTTTCTTGAGTCAGGGTTTCCCTTTGTAGTTCATGCTGTTCTTAAGTTTGTACTCCTCCTGCCTGGGCCTCCTGAGTGCTAGAGTTACTGGTGTGCACCACCATGCCTACCCTGGGGTTTGCATTTAGATGATCACTTTTTTTTAATTTCAATTTCCAAGCTTATAGCATTGTTTTGTTTGTCTGTTTTTTTTAATTTAATTTATTCGTTTTCTTTTCAGCAAATACAGGCAGTTTGGTACCATTGTTTAGGCTCATCCATGATCTATCCCCTCCCATTGGACCCTCCTTGTTGATGAGAATGGGTCGTGCATTGTGGAGTTAGCCCACAGTTATTGGTACCATAAATGTCTCTGCATATCATGACCCAACATGTGACTCTTTCCGCCCCCTCTTCCGCAAAATTTCCCTGAGCCATGTTGGGTTCATTTTTGGTCTGCTTCAGTGCTGAGGTGTTGGGGGCCTCTGAGGCTCTGGCTCTCTGAGTTGGTAAGAGTTGATTTTTCTCTGTGTTGTTCTCCTTCCCCTTTGTGCTGGTATCCGGTTCACAGGAAAACATCACCCTTGCTTGTTTCGCCAATTGTCCTTAGTTTCAGTTGGGCCCCTTTTGAGGTATGTTGGGGCAGCTCTCTCCTTAGGATCTGCATCTATCTGAAAAAGAGAAGCAGATTCTCTAACGGATGATCACTTTTTAAAAACTGGGTATTTTTTCCATTTGACAATTTTTTTAAACTTTTACAGTGGCTGGAGAGATGGTTTAGTGGTTAAGGTGCTTGCTTGTGAAGCTCAAAGACACAGATTTGATTCCCCAGTACCCATGTAAGCCAGATGCACAAGGTGGTGCGGGTATCTGTAGTTTATTTGCAGTGTCTTGAGGCCCTGGTGTGCCCATTCTCTCCCCCTCGCCCTCCTTTCCCTCCACCTCTTTCTCACAAATAAATAATAAGCTTTCATGGACTGGGGAGATAGCTCAGTGGTTAAAGGCACTTGCTTGTAAAGCCTTCCTTAATACCCACATAAAGTCAGACATACAAAGTGGTACATGATCTGGAATTCATTTGCAGTGGCAAGAGGACGTGGTGTGCCCATTCCCTCCCTCCCTCTATCACTCACAAGTGAATTAATAAAAACATTTTTTTTTAAAAAAGCCTTCATTCAGAAAATGAAAATCTGTCTAGAAAGAATACATGCTTTTCTCTACTTATTTATATAGTTCACTGCTTGTATAGTCAATATTTCTTATAGCTGGTGTTGGCTGTTTTTGAAATTTGCCTTAGCAGATTTGTGGCTATTGTTCCTTTTGGAGCCTTGCAAGTTACTTACATGGTAACTGTAAAGTTACTTTGTTTGCAGCATATCAAGCTTAAATGCTGTGACTACTTTTATGCCATTTGGCCTGGTGGCCTGTCCTGGATCTTTCTTCCCTTGTGCTTTGTGTGAAGTGTCAGCAGCCACCTGATGCTCTACTGTGACGACTCTGGGAGTAGCTTTCCTGCAGTGTCTTCATAGATGCGTTGATGTGCACAGGACTCAGGTCCACAGCTCCACAGCGGAGCTGTGGTAGGTGATGGATGGATTGGCAAAGTCCAGTTTATTTAGCATATTTAGGCCCTGAGTCGTGAGTTCTTTTCTTATTATAAAGATCACCCATAGGGTGTGATCTGTACCAAAGGGATTCTTCCTTCAGTGTCAGAAAAATCTTACTCTTAATGTATTCTGAAGATAAAAAAATTTTATGTATAAAAACAAACTAATTATAAGCAAGTTTTTAAAAAAGCCCTCCCTGGGATAATACATGCCCAACGTTTATCGCCATAATCAATTTCATTAAACACAATCAATTGATGAATTTAAGAGGAAATTCAACTAAGCGCACTCTGGTTCCCACGTGGCTTTCTCCTTTCAGGCTCTCCGGGCACCCTGTGATAGAAGACAATACTTAAAAACTGTATTTGTTGTTTCTTATCTCAAAAGCTGCTTAAGACATTTATGTTGAAATTAACTCCATCAAGTGCGTTTGTGTTGACTGAGTGGCTCTTGGCATGTGAGCTCCACTGAAGCACAACAGCAGTGACAATAGCTGATGGCCACATTCTCAAATGGCCCCTTGCCTCTGCCACAGCTCAGGGGGCCTCTGATGCTAATAATGGAACCCTGCAAGGGGGTGAGTAGAAAATGGGGATGGTGCTCCTCCATCTCAAGACAGCCAGGAGCTAGGACCAGATTGGCTTCAGGGCAAATGAACCCAAGAAGGAACTAGCAGAGCATGAAGAGACCCCATTACTTAATTTTTTGTCTTAGCAAAAGCTATCCGGGATTTTAGTTCTCTTTGAAATGACTCATCTCTACGTTCCCTCTAACCCTTTTGATTAGCTCCTAAGAAACCTACTCCCAGCTATTAAGAACTTTAAAAGTGGCCAAGGAATATAGCCCAACCACAACCTAAATCCTAGAATTATCTTAAATTATCTTTAAATTAGGGCACAGGGCCCCTAATTGTTCTTTAATATGTTTTGAAGTTTCATTTTGAGAAAATGAATCAATGAGCTCTTAAAAGAGAAAGAGGCTGTAGTCATCAAATGAGATAACTGCAAGTATTTCCGGGTTGAGTTCAGCAACAGCAGGAGCTGACAAGATTGTCAAATGCTGTTACACATTGGCTTTGTCTGATGATGGTAGTCATAGATCAAAAATATTATAGACCATATTTCACAGTTTACTCCAAAATGCCTTAGCAAAATTTGAGTATCATGATTAACTCTAGAAAAGAAGGATGGTTAATTAGCTGGATATGGTGGAGCACACCTTTAATCCCAGCACTCAGTAGGCAAAGGTAGGAGGATCACCATGATTTCAAGGCCACCCTGAGACTACCTAGTGAATTCCAGGTCAGCCTGGGACAGAGTGAGACCCTACCTCAAAAACTTTTTAACCCCCCCCCCAAAAAAAAACATGTTAGTTAAAGGGTTCCACAGAAAAGGATGATAGGAACAGAAAGAAAAAAAAATCAATCAAGCAGAAATCCACCCAATGTGGTTCCATTAGTCATTGAGAGTATACCAGGTAGTTTTTCTTCATGTCCTCTCAGTTAGCAAAGAAACTTGCACCAATAGAAGAGTCCCAGTGACCACAGAACAAATCTAAATCAGGTACTGGACATCCACAACTTCTCTAACAATAGAATCCAAATGGGCATTTGAGAAGATGGATTTGTGGGTAAAGTGCTTGCTTTGCAAAATGAAGACCTGAGTTTAATCCCACATAAAATGCTGCCTGTAATCCCAGCACAGGAGAGGTATAAAGAGGAGGATCTCTTGGTTCACTGGATAGCAAATCTAGTGCAGTTGGTGAGCTCCATGCCAAAGAAAGACCATGTTGCAAAAAGAGGTGGATGGGGTATACCTGAGAATTGTCACGCTTGGTATCCTCTGACCTCTATATACATGCACACACATGTGCATATGCACACAAGGCCTTACCACCTCTTCTTATTAGTCCACCAGTCAAATAGACTAAGACCTGCTAAAGAAGCAAACAAGAGCACAATACATTTTTAAGCCTCATGTTTCTGGGAAGACCTTTCATTCTAACATGTGCTCTCATGTGGTAGAAATACTAGCTAGCCTTGCCTTGCCAAAATGTTGGTTCCAAATCTGCTCTAGTCCACAGCTCTACTGACAGTTACCAGTGATTCATCCATTGACAGCTTCAAACCAGAAGTGGATGTGGAATGCTTCAGAGGGAACACCAGAGGGAAGATTTCACAGACACACATGGAAATAAAGCAAAGGAAATGTTGGACAGACAGGAAATGCTTGATGCTTTAATTTCTCATTGCTTGATTTTTGTCTGTCCCGTTGGAAAGTCTAGTTATAATTAACATTATTTTGGCTGTTTCTGTTTGAGTGTGGAAAAGAGTTCAGTTTTTTTCTTAAGAAACACATTTACAAGAAATAGTTCAATCTTTACTCATATTTGCAGATCAAACAAGGTTGAGGCCATTCAGGAGGAATAGGCTTATCAGCTTGACGGTCCTTCATGCTTGGTGTCCATTTTATATAACTACAACTGACCCACCTTATTGACCTACTTTGTCCACCCTTGCTTATTTCATTAAAAAAATCTTATCTCCAGGGCTAGAGAGATGGCTTAGCGGTTAAGTGCTTGCCTGTGAAGCCTAAGGACCCTGGTTCAAGGCTCGATTCCCCAGGACCCACATTAGCCAGATGCATAAGGGGGCTCATGCATCTGGAGTTCGTTTGCAGTGGCTGGAAGCCCTGGCGTGCCCATTCTTTCTCTCTCTGTCTGTTGCTCTCAAATAAATAAATAAAAATTTAGAAGAAAAATTATATCTCCAGACATATTCTTAAGTCCTGAGAGTGAGATCTTCAGCATATAATTTCTGGGGTACACAATCTAGCCATATCACCTTCCCTAGCACCTATTCAAAATACAGTGGCTGTTTCCCCTCTGCTCAAGAAACTTCAGCTCTCAGGCCCAAACTGTGTCTAAAATTTAAACCTCCCATTTCATCCTACTTCCAACCCTTCCAACCATATTTCAGTGTTGTCCTCTATTCAAACCACCAGTTGCCAACTGTGTGTGCTGGCAGTATTCTTTGAGAGGCTATAAAGACAATTGGGTACCAAGGCTGTGTGTTAGATAACGTAAAATCAGATCTTATGGGACTAAAGCTCTATGGCAATTATGACATGCTAAGAGAACTGAGGACTATAGTTTAAAATGATTATTCCTTGGATGCCAAGAATCAAGATGCCTGGGGAGGACAAGGGCTTCTGGAATGGGGATCAAGACCAAGTGGTACTCAGCCTCCCATGTTACCTGACTTTGCTGTACACAAACAGGGTGATGGGTTCAAATGGTACACTGTCCTTACATCTTTCCCCATCTGGTGGTGAGGCAATTGTCCCATGCAATTAGGTTCCTTGCATCTTCCTCCATCTGATGGTGAGGCAATTGTTCCATGTAGTTGGGTTCCTTATAGCTCAAAACAAGCTATTCTTCATGTCAGCTCTACATTGGGATAATGAGAGGAATATTTTAAAATACCTAATTTGTGGTCAGCATATATCTCAAGAATATTTAATCATGATCTATGAGTATGGAGACTCACCCTCAGCATTTCCTGGAACCACTGCAGTTAACAGTTAGCATGATAACACACCCTCCCAAAACAATACCCGCATTGTCTGTGATATAGACATAGCCCCAAATATTTAGCCTGAGCCAGAATATCTCATGATTGAGCTGTTTATAAATTGCTCTGTGCTTGCTGATTGCTGCACTGAGTAATTTATTGAATTATTATAAGGTTGAGCATAAAATATGTGATGTTGACTAATCATCTCTCTCACATAACATGGAAAATTGTTGTTGAACTTGTAGCATCAGAAATGACATGAGGAGAGAGAAGCTGTGACACATCCAAGCCAAGGGCTCCCATTGAGATTTCACACCTGACAGTTCCTCCACTCTACCAGAAAAGGATCTGGCTAGACTGGATGGATGGAGTGCTTCCCTCTGGTAGCTCCCAAAGGTTTCAGCTGTTGCTTCTCAGCTGGTGGTCTCTTCCTCCAGTTTCAAAAGCATCACTCTAACTTGCTCAGTTCTTCCATGGGACCTTGCTTCACCCAGTATAGAACATCCCTCTGCCATTTTCACATGAAGACAAGACTGCATTATACTCATCCAGACACTTCAAGATAATCCTGCACTGATACCATGAATGTTCTGCAAAGTCCTTTTGCCATGGAAGGTAGCAGTGACCACCTTTCTGGATAAGGTCATGGACATCGCTGTGGTTATTATTCATATGACATTCTGATTCTCTGTTTATCTTTGTGTGTGTGTGATGTTTGTGTTCATGTGCATATGAGCTCACATGCACTAGGTGGATGTCAAAATTACAATTGTGCCTCGGCTTTTGTTCATAGCTGAATATGACAGGCCAACTGACTCATTAGCTTCCAGGGTTCTCCCGTTCCAACTGCCTTTTTTATTGTAGGAGGACTGGGATTATAGCTGCTTGTCACTGGACAGGCTTTACATGGGCTCTGAACTCAGGTCCTCATGCTGTCAGTGCTTTTACCCACTAAGCCAAATTCCCAGCCCCATCCCTGTGGCTCTTAGTTGAAAGAAACATTGGAGAGATGACTATTCCAGTGAGGCTGACATTACCTTCCATCTGTTTTCACTGAAATCTCACATCCTGGGGAACAGGGTCTCCATGAGAACGGAGGCCTTCCCAGGTGTGCCAATTCAGAACCTTGGACAGCCTTTGTCATTCTGCACAAGGTGTGGCTGCTCCTAGGATGAGACTGCAGTTCCACCATTAGAAATGGTCCACAAATAAAGACAAGGCCATAATTCAATGTCACATGCCAAGAAATCTAATTTTAGCATCCTATCATCCCCTACAACATTAAACAAAGCTTATTTCAAACTTTTTATGCAATTTCTAATGCAAGATTTCCCCCCATAGTGTTGGTTAGCTCCACATAGACACAATCCTAAACTTTGGCACAATGATCTCACTGGATTCTCAGTGTGGCATTGGAATGGCTTTGTACATTTTTGCACAGTATAAAGTGGTGTCACATCGACACCCCTTAGAGCAGTTCAGGATATTCTCTGCACATCCTACCCCAAGCCTATAGGCCACTCAGAAAGAGTCATATTCACTATCCATTGTATAGTTGACAGAACTTAGGTTTGAAAAATAAGGTAGGAAATAAGCTGATCAGTGCATTAATGTGAATTCTATACTGACTGCGCAATTCACACCAAAGCCCACTTTGTCAGCCACACAGTTTTTCATTCCTGTAGCTACTAGCTAATCTGGAGGGTCTGTAATAACAGAATGCCCCTCCCACTGTAAAAGCTCAGTGAGTGACATGAACAGGAAAGGTTAAAAGATGGACTTTGAAAAAAAAAAAAGATGGACTTTGCAGCCAGAGAAAAAGGCAGAGTCATTTATTTTTCCTTCTTATAAAACTGACAATAAAACACCCAACCAACTGAATGAGAAAAGAAAGTGATCAAATTTTCTTTCCCTGTGTCTCAGGGAGATTTTATAAATCACTCATCATACCTAAAACTGAAAAGGCAACATTGACTTCAAGTTTATCTTTAATTATATTTAAATCACAAGGCCTAACTGAATGTATTGACATTTATACCAAGAAATTAATTGACATTCCATTAACCTCACCAGCAAATTAATTCCTCAGCCTCAGACCTTGGGCACTTGAAGACTGAAACACAATTATATATTGATCATAGGATGTGGTGTGACATTATTACATGGGGGTTTAAAGAAACAGAATCCCTTTTCACAGGAGGAATCAGCTACATACATATTGGAATTATTTTTTATCACAGAACAATAAACTTCTGAGCCTCTGAACATTGTCATTTGTTATGTCATATGGGAGTTGCAACAACATCAGTAGGGCTGGAGAGATGGCTTAGCAGTTAAGTGCTTGCCTGTGAAGCCTAAGGACCCTGGTTCAAGGCTCGATTCCCCAGGACACATGTTAGACAGATGCACAAGGGGGTGCACACGTCTGGAGTTCGTTTGCAGTGGCTGGAAGCCCCGGCACACCCATTCTCCCTCTCTCTCTATAGCTCTCAAATAAATAAATAAAATAAATGAAAAAACATTAGTAGATTTAGCACCAATAATCACTATCAACTAATAATCTTTTTGCATTTTTAAATGAACACAAAGCATGTCTTTGTACCTCAGCAATTCTGTGGGGTGCTTAAAGAGATCATAGATAGATAAAAACAACAGTAAATGCCTGTCTTTTATTTTATTAGGGAGTTGGTGGTATAGATTTGTACATGCTTCAGACATCACTTACAATTTAACAGTCAAGTACAGATATTTGGGGTGTATTCTCTCACATGGCCATGGCGGGTGGGCTATGGCAGTGAGCTCTCAATGGTAGTAGGCATCAACACTTTGCTCAAGATATTTGGGAGCCAAAAAGATATTTCTGTGGGTAAAATGCTTGCTGCACCAGCACGAGGACCTGAGTCTGGATCCCCATAATCCGTTTAAAAATTCTGGTTGTAAAAGCACATACCTTTAATTCCAGTGCCAAGGAGGTCAAGACAGGGTCTCCTTAGGCCCTCTGGCTAGTTATTCCAACCAAATTGCTGTGTTCTGGGTTCAGTGAGAGCCCCTGTCACAAAGAATAAGCTGAAAACTTATTCAGAAAGATATCTGATGTCAACATCTGGCCTCCCTACAACATGTGCATACATGTATATGCACACCCTCAGACACATGTACCCACACATATACCAATGTGCATGCATACAGGCACACATACACACAAAAAAACAAAGACATTTGGACCCCCAGTCACATCTATGATTATTTGACCTGCCTGGTGATATATTGTGCTTAGAGGAGTGCAGAAAAATCTTTACAGTGTCTTTACTCCAAAGGAAATGGATAGAGAGAAGAAACAGCCCCGAGGCACCACTGGCATAGTGGAGGAAATATGTCTCTCTTTTTAAACATTTTAACTGATAATTTTAATACCTGATCATACTGTACATTATTTTATCATATTCCTGTCCTTTTACCCTAATTTCTCCATCCCTACTCCACTGGGAAAGCTCCACTTCCCAAGCAGTCCTTCTTCGTTTTGATGTCTCTTAAATTAAAAATCCTAAGAGCCAAACCTGAGGGCAATGTCATGGCACAAACAACTGTCAACTCCTGTTAGAGAATTGACAGTCTTTGTGTACAGCAATCCAGTCCAACCTGCACACTTCTAGTGATGCCCAAAGAGGAGGGGCCTTGATATTCAGGGTTTAGTTGTGTGTGAGTGTCTTTTTTACTCTTCTTGCCAATTCCATCTTCTTTTCACTTGGTGTTTCTGCCCAATCCACATCTGGGCCTCATCACTGATGCTGTACAGAAAGCTATAGTGTCGCAGTTGCCCACTTATGCAGACAAGATGTGATCTTGAGCAGTCTGAAGCTCTAGCAAGAATTCTAATATGTCTGTGGCACATGGATTGGATTTTTATTAGAAAAATTCCCAACAAAGAAAAAGGTATAGAAATAAAATAGCTATCTCCAAGTGAATATGCTTGGGAAAATTTATGGTGTACAGATGAAAGATTAATCTGCCATGGGGATTCCAACTCAGGTGTTAAAATGCTTTCAGATTGAGAGTGGAGGGGGCACCAGAGGAATTCAATGACATCCACTTTTAAATAGAATTTTGCCTTTCTTGTGTGGCTTCTTATTTGCCATCCTTTCTCTTCAGTCTCATCTCTCTTTCGGTTTGGAAAGTAGAAACCCTCTAGAACATAATTTAAGAGGTGAACAGGTGCCCTTTGCAAGATAACTTAAGTTAATCTGGATAAAATAGTAATGGAAATTTCATAATTAATATAGGAATAAAAGGGTTGAGACTTGGGACTTCATTTTATTTTTCTTTTCTGCTGTTTATTTATTTTGAGGGAGGGTCTCATTCTAGTCTAGGCAGACCTGAAACACACTCTGTAGCCCCATGGTGATCTTGAACACAAGGAGATCCTAGTACCTCAGCCTCCTGAGTGCTGGGAGATAGGTGTTTGCACCACACCTGGATTTGGACTTACCTTGTAGTAAGCAAAGCTGAAAACCTATAAGATAACTTTATTTCTTTTCTTAAATAAATTGAATTTATGATTGAAATGGTGGGCTAGCTCTTAAAAACTAAAGCCAAAGCTGGTTGAGGGGGAGAAGAGATCTCTCACAACAAAAAACAAAATGTAAAAAACCTCCTTCAGTTTGGATCCATTTTTAGAGAGCAGCCAACACAATTACTGTGTGAACTTTTCCTGGGGAGATTTGAACAAACTTCTACTCACCTCAGATAGGGTGCCAACAATCACCAAAGAAGTGATGAGTTTAGTTGATGCTAATTATAGGAGCATGGGCAACATATGGGCAGCTCCACCACTGATGAAAACAGATGTGCCTTCCCACCCCCACTGACTGTCGATAGTTTATATATCCTAGGGAGGGATGAGGTTTCATGAACCTTTCCCTCATCCATGAAAAAACATTAATGGGCCCAGTCTTGTGCAGGTATCCTATGGATTATCACAGCTGCTAAGAGTTCAAGAGGGCAAGAGCTATGTCCTGCCTGAAGGACAACATTCAACATGTTTTCACCCATGGGTTTCCCTCTGGCTCTGGTACCACACCACAGGTTCAACAGGTTGAACTCATCATTGTTTCAGGCTATTTTCCTTTTTCAAGCAATGACGTATTTTACCCTCTCCCTCCCTCTTTGTCAGCTACTTTATGTGAGAATCATGTAATGCAGAAAATACCTCAGTGACTAATAAACAGATATCTTTGTAAAGGTTTGAAATATTCCTTTGCAATAGCTTTACAGAATATTTTGTATCATATTATTCACGGAAGCAGTGATCCACAAGCTATTTGGGATCTGAATAAAGTGGAGAGATAGCCAAAGGGGTCTAACTTTACTCTGTGGCATGTTACATAACACATAATCAGCCTCAGGGAACAGAGATTTGCTCATGTCCTCTCTGCTTCCAGCTTTTCCATTGACCCTTTCTCTAGAATAAGCTGGTCTATATAAGTTGGTAGTTATAATACAAGGGTTTCTGCATATCTTCAATAATTAGTAGCCAGTGGATCTGTCACAGGATTGAAAGATGGTTACTCTATCAACGAAAGTTTAAAATAACCAAAACAGAATGCCATAGGAATGCTAGAAGTTAGCCCATATAAGCTTGTGTGTCCCTCCTGCAGCTTTGTCTCATTTGGATTTCACACCTGGTCAACTCACATCCTTGTGACATTTTCATGCTATGAAACCTTTTGTTAAAACCATTTCAAGGAATTCTGTTTAAATGTGGAGGGCCCTGGCTGCTTCTTCCAGTGAGGATGTCCTGATTCTCTGAGAACAGGACCATGTATTTGTATTTCTAGGATTGACTGTTGTATCCTTCCATCCTAAGACCCCTACTTCAAACCATGATAGTGGTCCATCCAGGAAGGCAGGCTGTGATGAAATACAGTCTTTGTAAGCCTTCTTTGCCAACATGCCACACAGGAGAAAGCCAAGAGTGCCTAGCAGCAGTTCCCAGATAGGGTTAAAGGATTGCTTGGCACAGAAAGTGGTTGCCATCTTTCTAGTAAGGACTTGATTACTTCCCTTATTTTGTGGGAGAAACTTCTCCTGATCCTTTATCCTCCATGGACAAATTTTGAGAACCCTCTCTCAGCATCCCCTCTGTACACTCAATAAGCAACCCTTATAGGGAATGGAAGCTTCCTCAAATGGAAGCTAGGTGAACTCACAAGTCTCAGATAGAGCCTGTCCCACTTGTCACCATGAAAACACCCAATGGTCAGGGTCTACCTGCTGCCTTGCTTTCTGTTAAGAATGTACTTATGGGCTGGAGATGTGGCTTAGTGGGTAAAGTGTTTGTCATGCAAACATGAGAACCTGTGTTCAGATCCCCAGTCCCCACATAAAATGGTAGGCATGGTGACATTTACCTGTAATCCCAGCACTGGGAAAGCAGAAGCAGGGACTCTGTGGGGCTCACTCGCTATAGATTAGCCAAATTGGTGAGCTTTAAGTTCAGTAAGAGGCTGTTCCAAAGAATAAGATGAAGAGCTATTGAGCAAGACCCCAACTTTGACCTATGGCCTTCACACACATATGCAAAGAAGTAATGGAAAGAGAGAGAAAAAGAACCCATGCCTCAGCAAGTGTCTGTGCTCATTTCTATTCACCTTCCACTGCCACATTCATTGAACTCACTCTTGGACCATTACCTGAAGGACCTTGGGGCCTGTAAACAGGCTATGCTGCCAACCTGTAACAAGAATCTTTACAGGCCAGGCAAAGATGCTCCGGGGTTGTCTAACCAGTGTGAGTGTTGGCTGTGAAGTGAATTAATCCTCTCCTGGGGCATGACTGGGTGTGTTCTTCCCTGTCATGGTAACTGGGGTTTGCTGCTGTCCTTCCAGGGTAGGGCTCAGGGTGACAGATGTTCTGTACTGTGAAACATGCTTGCATTTATGACCAAATAACCTGTTTGTCATTTTGATGTTCTGTAAAACTTTTTTAAAGTCCTGTAGCTCATCTACAAGAATGCCTGTTTTCTCCCAATCCACCCCACCACCCACTGTAGCCATCTACAATGTCTTGGCCTATTGTTCTATTTCAGTTAATATCATTTTCTGCTTTTACAGTATCATAAAAATTAAGCCCGGCATATGAATTCTCATTCAAATGGCAGGTTTCATCCCATTGACTGCCTATAAATGCCCCTGCTTCTTTCCTTGTCCTTAGTTGAAATGGTCTGGGTCCATTCTCACATCTGAACTCACTTAAAACCAGTGGAAAGAACTGTGGATTATTTCAAAGGCTTTTCTAGGGAAGCATTTGTACTTTAATGTGACTGATGCTTTATTGTTTTTAAGGATTTAGTAATTTCTCATTCTTCTAATGATCATCAGGAGTTGGCAAGGTTTCCCTATAAGGGGTGGAAGAGCAATGTGGTAGGCTTTGTAGAACATTCATGCTCTGTGTGGCATAGGCTTTTTTTTTTTAAAGCTAGGTACTGGGAAGATAGCGCAGTTGATAATGAATGTGTCTCTCAAGAATGAGGACCTGATTCATGTTGCCAGGATGTCCATGAAGTGCCAGGTATAGTAGTGCATGCTTATAATCTGAGCACTGGAGAGAAATACAGGAGAATTCCTGGAGTTTACTGCTCACTAGTTTAGCCAATTTGATGAGTGCTATGCTAGTAACGGAAGTTTTCATGTCAAGAAGAAATGGATGGCATATTTGTGGGATGACACCCATTGTTGTCTCTTGGCTTCTACATGTACGTATGCATGGGTGTGAGTGTGTGTGCATGTGCACACATGCACTTGTACACATAATAAATAAAAATGTAAAATGCATATATAGCTCAGAAGTGGTACATAAATGAGCTCTGGCTTGCACTGGACCATCCAGCCACAGTTGTGCCTGATATTGTCTTAAAAACTTCCATCATCTTTCCCCACCACTCACCTTCATCTCCATACCCAACCCCAGGTTCTCCTAGGATGCCAACCACAGGCAGCTTGAGTTCTGATGACAGACACCATCCTGTTCTCCCAACACATTGCATATAAGTTTTCTCTGCTAGGAGTTGACTCTGTGTTCCCACCAACCTTCACAGAGATCTCAGTATAACATTTGCTTCCTCCTAAGGAATTGTCCTTGGCCTCTCTGACAGCACAGCTCTACCCTCCTCAAACATCTCTGCATTTCATCTGCTCTTAGGACTGCCATGCTCAACGTGCTAGTGTAATGGATTACTCTGTGCCACACTTCCACACAGGCTGCAAACTGTGGAAAACTCATAGGCCTCAAAAGTGCCCTTTGGGTTGGCAGGAGAAGCCTGAATTGTGCTTCTAATGTCTGTGCTTTTGCCATGACCAGTGTCAGGCTGACACATGATGCTGTTACATGCCAAGGTGGGTGGTGGTACAGTCCCATCTTAGGAGCTGCTTCCTCTAAAACCACCATTTGATAAACTTCTGTTGCTAATCTTATCATTTTTTAAGTTTCCATCACTCATAATAGTAACCAACAAATAATAAGAATTACAGAAAAACATGTGGATTGCTGATTGACTGGCTGATCGTAGACTAAAGAAATATTCACATAGAGAATCATTAAGCACAGGTATAAAGAGAGAAATAAAGAAAAATGTGGCTCCAGCTGTTCGAGTTTTTTCTTTGCTAGAATAACTCTGGTCACCAGAGAGTGCACAAGAAGATAAATTCATGGTGACAAATATCTCATTAGAAAGTACATACATTAAAAGGACCGTGCGTATTTTACTTCATAATAAAAAGGGTTTATACATAAAATGCTAATGAACAAGTTAGAAAAATGTCAGTAATGGAAAACTTTAATGGTGTGATAATGTCCAAGAAGAAATAATTTGTTTGAGTAATATCCTTATTTAAATTGAGAACGAGATATGAAAGAGGGGGTGGAGAAGGGAGACAGTGGCCTTTCCATGTGGCAGACTGCTATAGCCCATGTCTGTGTCTAATGCAAACTTCCCAAGTGCCTCTGGTGTTGAAGGTCTTTCTAGAGTGGAGCTGGCATTGCTCAATGCCAGAATGATGTGCTCTGTGCCTCTACTCACTCTCCATCTTTTGTATAACCAGGATCTTTGCACACCATTTACTAACTGCCTTTGGTATCCTCCTTATGTTGAAACTTTCTTTGTTTCCATAGAAGTGGATCTTAAGATGAGGATTGGTTTGCATCTGATTTGTGAGGGAAGTTCTTGCCAGAGACTCCAATGAGGGCTTCAAGAAGGAAGAGCCTCCCACCAAAAAATAAATAAAAATATAAAACAAGGAAAAGTCCAAGCAGTAGTGAAGCTCCCCACAGAATCATAGCTACAAAAGAGAGCCCACAGGGGACTTTGGTACCCCAGAATGACCTCCATTCCACCAGAGCAAGGGGCTAGACCAACAGATTCTGCTAAATGGAACCCCCCACATACACACCAGAGATGTGACCTCTCAGGAACTTTGCAGGTCTAGTGGCTCCAAGAAATTTTTAAAAATGTATTTATTACTTTGCTCATCTTTGAGACAACTGACAAAGCAACCTAAGAAAGTAATGGGTTATCATGACTCACAGAATGGCAAAGAAGGCATGGTGGCTGTTCATGGTGGTAACTTGTAATATGACTTGTTCATATCATGGTAGATTAGGAAGCAAAGAGCTGGGATCAGAGCAGAAGTGGACATCACCTTCGAGGCCTGATCCTTGCAGTCCATGTCTGTCAGCTAGACTCCCCCTCCCAAAGGTTTCAAAGCTTCCCAACATGGTCCATCTTCTGAGGACCAAGTGTTCAAACACAACAGTCTATGGGGCCAATACACTCAAATCATAATAGGAACCATCAGAAGAAAGCCAGATACAGATCATCAAAAGTCAAAGTACCTAAAAGCCAGGACTGAGGCAACAAAGCAAGGGGTCATCTATCTGGGTGCACACACCCCTATCTGTCATTACTTTTACCCTAATAGTAGATGTATCTCTCTCAGGTGACCTGACTGACTGTTTTGGGTTGCTTAGGACACATTTCAAAGTGTTTCTTAAGGAAAGGGTCTTTCATGTACTAGATAATCCCTCTCTCTGGATTCACTTTTGTTTCCAGAAATTTCACAAGTTTATACTTTAAAAAATAGCATCTGGACAAAACTAAATTGGCAATGGAATTTATCTCTGCTCCCCCTTCCAATCTCAGCTCTCCGGTGATGGCAGCACTTACACACATGCTGGAAGCCAGCTGCCCATGTGGGTGGCTGCACAGTGAGGTTTGACCATTGCTGTGCTTTTAAAACCTACCCTAATACATTGGTTTTCTAATGTGGAAACTAATATAGGCATCTTTACAATACATTGGCTTGCACCTCAGGTATTCTGCTGCAAATAATTGTGGAGCTCTCTGGTCAATTTCTGCATGTCTTTTGATCTCTCCAAATGAATGGTAAAATTTTCATATCTAATGCTCTACTTTGATTTACTGAAACTTCATAGGATGTAAAGAGTTGGAAGAGGACCCTAAAGGCAAAGTTAATTTCAAAGTGTCTTGTTTCAAGTCTGCTCAGTTTGCATCTGTAGACGTTTTTTTTTTAAGCATTCAAATCCAGGGCCTGGGTCTCAATAATCTCTATGCAGCATGCTGTTTGTATTTGTGCTGGAGAGGGAGGCTGCCCTGCATGTCCCATTCCCATGCACCTGAATGTTTTCACACTGTGAAAAGACTGGAACATATAATCAAGAGCGAGCATCCTTGCAAGTTGTGGTGGCTCACCGGTAATTCTAGTACTTAGGAGGCTGAGGCAGTATGTTGCCATGAGTTCAAGCTGGGCTACTGAATGAGTCAAAGTTCTCTAGAGAAGTAGAATGAATACAGGTTACCAAGGAGATTTGTTAGCTTGACATAGGGCATGGGTTGAGCTGTTCAGCAATGAGTGCATGAAAGCTAGAGTCTGGGAACCCATTAGCTGTTCAGTTCATGAGGCTGGAATCCTAAGCAGTCTCAATCTGGGGTTGTAGGACAGGAGGATTTCTAGAGAGCTGCTGGTCTGCAGTCTAAGAAGAAGCTGGGTTTTGATGTCCACTAAAGGATGCCAGCAACAAGGTAGATGCATGCAAAAGCAAGGAGCAATGGCACCCAGGAAAGGGGCTTTGTTTTGTCCTGGAGTCTCTTTAAAAGTAGGCTGCTGGGAAGAAGTTGTCATGTACTCTGGTGGAAGGTCTCCCTCTTTCAGTTAATCCTTCCTGGAAATGCCTTCAGGGATCTGCCCATGAGGTATGTCTCTTATTTGGTTTTCAATTCAATTAGGTTGGCAATAGAAATTAACTGTCACAGCTATATTGTGAGTTCCAGGTCAGCCTAGTTAGACCTATATTCTGTGAAGAGACGTTTGCCTTCTTTGACACTAAGTTTTGCTTCTGTAAACTGAAAGTAAGATTTTTTATTGGAATACTTTGATGATTATGTAAAACAAGATATAAACTAGAGAATCCTAAAATAAGAATGAGAATAAGCATGAGAATTCGAAAGTAAGATTTGAAAACCACACAAAATCGGGTGAATTCAAGATGGTGAATCTGGTACCAGGGTAAAGGAGATCAACACAGAGAACAATCAACTCCTACCAAATCAGATATCCAGAGATACAGAGGCTCCCAACACCTCATCACAGAAGCATATCCAAAACAAACCCAACATGGCTCAGGGAAATTTTGCAGAAGAGGGGGTGGAAAGAATGTCAGAACCACACGTTGGGTCATGATGCACAGAGACATTTCCTCCTCCCATAACTATGGGCTGACTCCACAATGCATGACCCAACAAGGAGGGACCAGGGAGAGGGGGTAGGACATGGAGAAGGTGAACAATGGTACCAACGTGACTGTATTCCCTGAGTACAAAACAAATTAATAAAAAATAAATAAATAAAAGTGTGTGCCACCAAAAAAAAAAAAGAAAAGATTTGAAAACTATATGTAAATTGTTTTGGTCTTGGTTTCTACTGAGGTCCTGAAAACCTCAAGTTCGGTTTTTGCCCTTGAGCTACTGACCTGTGGTCATGGAGAACATGGTTGCTGTGTGTGCCTGAGCTTACCCACAGCTGTGCTTCCTGGAAGGGCTCTGGCCACTCATGGCCAACAAGTTTGACTACATTTGTTTGGATGAATCCCTTTCTAGGAAAATGACTAAGATGCTGAATCCAACCAACAGCGGAGTCCACACAAGGAAAAGCTACTGGGAAATGAGGAGCTGTCCATGTTAACTAGCTACTCATCTCTGTTCAAGAAGATTTAGTCTTGCCAAACTAGTAAGTTTGAGACCAGTGAGAAGCCCCATCTCAAGGAAACGTGGGCAGTGTTCCTGAGGATGACACAAGGGCTCCAGTCTCGACACGTGCATATGTGGCAAATCACAAGTTTTCGTTTTTGCTTGTTTAGACTAGGCTGGCTGTCCAGTGAGCCCCAGGGATCCTCCCGCCTATACCATTCCAGTGCTGTGATTACAGGCAGACACCACTATGCCCAGCATTTTACCTGGTTACTGGGAATCAGGTCCTAATATTCATAAGGCAAGCACTTCATCAACAGCTACATCCCCAGTCCCTCATTTTGTTCTTTTGTTCATTTTTTTAAAATTTAATTTGTTAGTTTTCTTTTCAGCAAATACAGGCAGTTTGGTACCATTGTTTAGGCTCATCTATGACCTACCTCCTCCCATTGGACCCTCCTTGTTGATGTAAATGGGCCGTGCATTGTGGAGTTAGCCCACAGTTATTGGTATGATAAATGTCTCTGCAAATCATGACCCAACATGTGACTCTGACATTCTTTCTGCCTCCTCTTACCCAAAATTTCCCTGAGCCATGTTGGATTCATTTTTGGTCTGCTTCAGTGCTGAGGTGTTGGGGGCCTCTGAGGCTCTGGCTCTCTGAGTTGGTAGGAGTTGATTTTTCTCTGTGTTGTTCTCCTTCCCCTTTGTGCTGGTATCTGGTTCACAATTGTCCTTAGTTTCAGTTGGGCCCCCTTTTGAGGTATGTTGGGGCAGCTCTCTCCTCAGGATATGCATCTATCTGAAAAAGAGAAGCAGATTCTCTAATGGAGAGTAAGTTATCACCCAGAAAATTGAGATAACACTTACTTTTTTGATAGACAGTTTGATAGGTGTAAGCCCTGTTGTACCCCATGATTGATGGTAGCTTGATATTGGAGAGTGGGCTTGTGTTTGGGTATGGTTCTGACTTGTTTCCCAGTTCCAGCTATGGGTCTCATACCACTGAGGGGATCAGTTAGCCAAATCAAGAGCAGTTGGTTCCTCACCATGGCTGTGTGCCACTATTGCACTTGTGTGGGCATCACATCAGGTTATTTGTTGCTAATTAGGTTAGACAATGAGTTGCTTGGACAGATATTGGTCATTTCCCCCAGTCGCCCATGTAGCACCTTCTGGCACTAGACACGCTGACTTTCTGGGGACTGACTCTCTCCTGGCTTCCAACCATGCCATTCCATTTTATGTGTCAGCTGCGTATGGAGTCTTCAGCAAATAGGGTCCTACCACTGGCCTTTGGTGGGTCATCAAGTACTCTGACAGAAGTCTGTCATTGTTTTGGGAAACCTTGTAGGTTTCTCTGATCAAAAGCTCATTGTGGATGGTAGCCCCAAGCTGGAAGTGGAGGTTACACGTCAGTGCCCACTAAGAAATTGAGGGAAAACATAACTAATATTCAACAGTTAGAGAGGAGAGAGATAGAGGGGAGGGGGGAGAGGGAGGGAGGGAAGATGTAGAAGATTTAGGTTAGTCTTGATCCTACCCTCTCCAGTGTCTGGTGGTTCAGGTGTTTCCTGTAAGGGTCTAGTTCATTTTTTAATTAACATACAAAGACATAGGTTTCATTATGACATTTTCATACATTTTTGGTAGTGCCTCTGTGATAGTTTGATTCAGGTGTCCCCCATAAACTTAGGTGTTCTGAATGCTAGGTTCCCAGCTGATGGAGCTGTAGGAATTTACACCTCCTGGAGGCAGTTTATTGTTGGGGATGGGCTTATGGGTGTTATAGCCAGTTTCCCTTTTCCAGTGTTTCACACACTCTCCTGTTGTTGGGCAGGGCTTGCTCTCCACCCTCTGTTCATGCCATTCTTTTCCCTGCCATCATGGAGTTTCCCCCTTGATCCTATAAACCAAATAAACCTCTTTTCTCCTGCAAGTTGCTTTTGGTTGGGTGATTTCTGCCAGCAATGCAACCTGACTACAACAGTAAAGTGATACCAAGGAGTGGGATTGCTACTAGACACCTGACTGTGTGGCTTTGGCCTCTTGGAGTTGATTTTTCAAGAGGAATGTGTATGAACTTGAAACCTTGGCCTAAAAGATACCTTGTAGTACTGTAAGTACAGCTTGATGGACTATTCTGACAGAGTTGAAAGACCTGAATGCAGTAAGAACTGTGGACTGTGAGGTTTGGCTTATGAGAGTGAAAAGAGCTTTTCTTGGACTGGGCTAGCAGTTTGTGTGAGAAGCTTGCTTTTACGCCCATGTCCTGAGAAGTTGTGCATGGTTGCTTTGCTTAGAAATGAACTAGTATGAGCAGAAGGATATGGCACATTAAAAATGAAATCTTTGGGTCTAAACTGCTGCCTATTCACCTGAAAATTGTTTGAGAGGTTACAACCATTGAGATTGGGCCAGCTCACCTGCACTGGGGCAACAGGAAGAATGTAGACTCTTTTCAAGGGACCTGAGTGCTCAAGGAGTGTCCTGTTCTGCAAAGTCTGCTTCATTCCCACCTGGATGAACAAATTGGCACCCTACTGGTATTATGGAGTATAAAAAAAAATTCAGGAAAGAGAGGGTCATTGAATCTGCAACACAGTCTTGTGTTTTAGAAATAGCCAAGGGCAGTGTGAAGCATGTTTGCTAGATGCCTGCATGAGGACCCCATGAAGCCATGAGGATGAACCATGGCTTGCAGTGGAGACCCAGTGGAGATGCCAGAACCATGAGACAGCTGCAAAGAAGAGCTGCCAGCCCTGGTTGAAGTTTTCCAGGATTATGAGTAGTCTAGCTGGAAGGGCAGAATTAGAACTCCAGAGACTTGTTGCTGGTTAGAATTATTGGACCTGGAGATTTATCACTGACTAGAATTGTTGGACTTGAAGCTACAGAGTTTGATATTTTACCTGTTTATTTTAAATCTTGTATTGGTTGAATATTTCTTTGCTATGTCCAAAGCCATCTTTTACAGTATGAATGTTTAGTCTGTGCCATTATGGATTTTTGGAGGAGATTTGTTGATGTAATTGTTCAGTTAAAGGATCTTGGACTATGGGGATGTTTGAACTATAAAATTGATTAAAAAAAAAACTATGGAATTTTTTTAAGTTGGACTGAATGCATTGTATTTTACATCATGTATGGTTATCAGTTTATGGGGTCTAGGGGCGGAATGTGGTGGTTTGATTCAGGTGGCCCCTATAAACTTAAGTGTTCTAAGTACTAAGTTCCCCAGCTGATGGAGATCTGGGAATTAATACCTGCTGGAGGGAGTATATTTTTGGCGGCAGGCTTATGAGTCTTTTAGGCAGTGTTCCCTTGCCAGTGTTTAGCACACTCTCCTGTTGCTATTGCCCACCTGACGTTGGCCAGGATGATGCTGATATTCTGTTCATGTCATCCTTTTCCCTGCCATCATGGAGCTTCCCCTTCAAGCCTGTAAGCCAAAATAAACCTCCTTTTCCCCACAACTTGCTCTTGGTCAGGTGATTTCTGCCAGCAATGCAAACCTGACTGCATCAGCATCATTCTGCACTACTTCCCATCCTACTGTGCCTCCCTGCTTGTACCCTTTCACCCCAAGTGTTTCCTTTTTACTTTCACATCACTTGGGTGGTTACCTTCCACCTTTAAAAAAAGAGAGGTTTATTTGATATGGAAAGACTTAAACAGAGAGAGTGAGATAGAGATAATGAGCATATCAGGATCTCTTGCCACTGCAAACAAACTTCAGATGCATTTGCCACTTTGTGTTTCTGGTTTTACGAGGAGACTGGGGGATCAAACCAAGGAATCCCACTTTGCAAGAAAGTGCCTTAGAAGAGAAAGGAAGGGAGGAGGGTACTTAATAGGTTGATATTGTATATATGTAAGTACAATAATTGTGATGGGTATGTAATAGGATGGAGAATGGCATTTCAAAGAAGAAAGTGTATGGGGGGGAGGGAGGGAATTAACATGGGATTTTTTTATAATCATGGAAAATGCTAATAAAAATTAAAAAAAAGAAAGTGCCTTAAGCAATAAGCCATCTCTCCAGCCCCTCCTACTTTCTTTAAAGACTTTCTTCCACACTCATAGTCTGCTTTATAATTTCATGACCTATACCCACATTCACACATCACACAAACACATGTGTAAAACTTAAAAGCTAGAATCAGCATATGATGGAGAACACATGGTATTTATCTTTCTAATTTTGAGTCACCTCAATTAATTCAATAGTGTCTAGATCCATCTGTATTTTTTTTTAGCAAATTTCATTTTCTACAGAGCTGAATAAAATTCCATTGTGTATATGTACATTTTCTTTATTCATCACTTGATGGATATCTACATTGATTCCATTTCCTACCTATTGTCAACAGAGCAATAAACATGAATGCACAAGTATCTCTATGGTAGTGTATAGAAGTCTTTGGGTATATGTCCAGGAGTGGCACAGCTGAGTCATATGGCAGTTACATTATTTTTTTTGAGAGACCTCCATACCAATGCCTACAGTGGCTTGTATTAGGTGCTTTCCTTGTTGCTGTGACAAAGTACCTGCCAAAGGAAACTTAAGGAGAAAGGGTTTATTTTGTCTCAGTACTCAAGTGTACAGTCCGTTGTGGTGAGGAAAACATGACAGTAGAATTGTGAAGCTAATGGTGGCATTGAATTCACAGTCAGGTAGCATAGAAATAAATGCTGGTGCTCTGCCTGCCTTCTTTTTATTCAGCCCATACTCTCAGCCTATAGGATGGTGCCACACACATTCAGGGTGGATCTTCTCAATCTCAATTAGCCTAATCTATAAAAGCCCCTCATAAACATGCCACAAGACTTAGATCTATGCTATTCTTGATGCTGTCAAGTTGACAATCACTGTTAATCATCACATGGCTATACCAGTTAACATGCCCGCAGTGAATAAAGGTTCCTCTTTTCTCCTCCCTCTTTGTTTTCGTTATTTTGACTGGAGTGAGGTGGAATCTCAAAGCAGCTTTAGTTTGCATGCCTCTATTGGCTAAGGATGTTGAACACTTTTCATGTATTCATTGTATTTCTTCTGAGAATTGTCTGTTCAGTAATTATCTCTTTTATTCATTGACAGTTTGGTGGGGTTGGTTTTAAAATTTTGCTGTGTTAGATGTGATTGATGGCACCTAAGCTCTTCTCTGCTCATCTGTTCCTTTCACAAAATATATTTCCAGTGTCCTCATGAATTTAATGGTATTTCTTCTTACATCCTTTAAGAACTTTCCAAAGGTGAGAAAAGGAATGGCAGTGGGGTATAGGGAGGTGATATACTCAAATACATCATATAGTTGCATTAAAATGTACTTATGTAATCCAATGTAATAAAATTTAAAGAACAATAATAGAAAGAGAGAGAGCATTTCCCAAAGTGATGGCATGGCTCTCATGAATTGGCTTAATTTGTGCTTGCCTTTAGATTTGCTTTTTCTCTATCAGTTTTAGGGCATAACTTTGCCTAGCATAACAATTTTGGTTGATAGCTGTTTATTTTCAGGGCCTGAAATAAATCATTATACGTTTTCCTGGCTTTAGGGCTGCTGATGGAAAAAATCTACTGTTATTCTAATGTTTCTCCCATATTATATGAGTTGACATGTTTCCCTTACACCTTTTAGTATTGCTTCTTTGATTTATATTTTTTACATTATTTTTTACTGATATGGCATGATGAGGCTCTTCTCTGAACATGTTTATTTAGATTTCTAAATGCCTCTTATGAATAAATCTCCACTTCATAATGTTATAGTTACCTTCTGGTTCGTGGCACAAAAACACTACCAAAAGCAGCTTGTTGGAGGAAAGAGTTTATTTTGGCTTACAGTCTGAAGGGGAAGCTTCATCATGGCAGAGGATAGTGCCATGAACAGGGCTTGGATATCACCTCTGACATAGCAGGTGGAAACAGCAATAACCGAGGGAGCTGAACTCTGGCAAGAGGAAGCTGGCTATAACACTCCAAGGCCCACCCCCAGAAACACACCTCCTCCAGCAATGCTCCACCTCCAAAATTGCCATCAGCTAGGGATCATGCATTCAAAACATGTGAGTTTGTGGGGCATACCTAATTTGGAACACCATACAGATTTGAGAAATTCTCAACCACAATTTTATAGAATAAATTATTTAAGCCATTAGATTTTATTTAAGCCTGAGACTTTATTTCAGTTCCTTCTACCCTATGGATTCTTAGATTCTTAGATGTCTTGGTCATGTAACGATATATATTATTGTCTTTACCTTGTCCTCTGATACTAAAATTAATTCTGGTCTTATTAACTATTCATTGATGATACTTTCCATTATTTTATTGTTATTGCTATTTGATTAATTGTTTTATTTCCAAAAATTCCATTTGGCTTTTTTTCAGTATCTCAATTTCATTGATGATCTTTTTTCATCTATGTTTCAAAAATTTTTTATCCCAAGTTAACAATAATTTCATCCATTTTGTGTAACTTTCTTTTCTAGGTCCTGAATTGATTTTGTGATGTTCTTGCCTAGACCCTGTATTGATTTCTTAACTTCATTCATCTGCTTACTTGAGTCCTCTACATGGCCATTGATCCTTTTTAAAAAGCAGGACTCTGGACTCCTTTTCTTGCATTCCAGCTCTTATTACCTTTGTTTTCAGCCCTGGGAAGTTTGTGAGCTTGTTGGGACATCATGGTGGATTGTTGTTTCATGTTTGTAGGTGTACTTTGTACATGTGTTGGGATTTATGTGCCCTTTATGTTTCACCCCCCCCCCTTTCCCCACTGTTTTTGTTTGATAAATTTGATGTAAGTCCTCTGGGTGAATTCTATTCACTTGGATTTATGTTTTATTTTATATTTATATGTGCTACTGCAGTAGCACATATAATAGTCTGACAGCAGCCCATGCTAAATATAAGAGAGGATCCTTGTACAGTACACTTCAATTTTGTCTCCTATTAGCCTTGGAGACAGTGGCACTAGGGCACTGGTTGGGAGAAATGTATTTTATAGTTTTAGAGACTAAAGGTTACTGAAGTGAGGAGGGAATGGGAAACAAAGTAAGAATTAAAAGGAAAATATATGTCAGAAGTATAAAAAGAAACAAAGAAAATGTTGTATGTTAGGTTTAGAGCAAGGATACTACGCCTAACAATCTTTACAGCAAGATACAAGTTCAAACACAATTAAACAGCTAAAACACAAGTATTAAGACAAAAAATGGGAGAAAAATCAAAATGAAAATTCAAATAATAAAAATACAAGAGAGCAACAAAATGAAGTACAGGGTTTCAGGCCCTTGGTCGAGGTTACTCCTGGTGGAGTGTGGTCCCCACCCCTTGAAGTACAGGGTTTCAGGCGCTTGGTCAAGGTTATTCCTGGGTGGGGATGGGTGTGATTCCCACCTCTTGCAATTTTTTAAATCAGTGTCCACAGACTGACTGGAGTGAGACTGCTAGTTCCAATAAGACAAACAAGTATGTCATTGTGTCTTTTATGGTCAAAAATCATACCTTACCTCTGGTTCTTTGGGATCTGTGCATATGGGTAGGAGCTAGAGGGGATTCCAAGATAGAGCCTGCTGGAATATCCTGAAAATGATACACATGATAGAAAGCTGGGCATGGTGACGCACACCTTTAATCCCAGAACTTGGGAGGCAAAGGTAGGAGGGTCACTGTGAGTTCGAGGCCACCCTGAGACTACATAGTGAATTCTAGGTCAGCCTGAGCTAAAGTGAGACCCTACCTCAAACAACAACAACAACAACAACAAAAAATACACATGATGAACAGGCACTTCATACTCCTGAGGTTTATGTAAAGGAAGCTTCTTAAAAGATGAGCTGTGTTGTATGTGGCATGTGTATGCATGTGTATAGACATGTTTGTATGTGTGGGTGCATACAGCTGCAGACAGAAGTCAGAGGTTGATGCCATGTGTCTTATCCAATTATTGTTCACCTTATTTTTGAGACAGGGTCTCTCACTGAACCTAGAGCTCACTAATTCAGCTAGACTAGCTAGGCAATAAACCTCAGGGGATTCTCCTTCTACTTCTATCAGCTCTCCAGTGCTCAGACTGTAGGTGCACATCACCATGCCTGACATTTTTGTGAGTACTGGGAATCCAGATTCAGGTTCTCGTGGCTTTCATGGTAAGACCATATTCACTCACTGAGCCATGTCCCCAGCTCTACAGCCCTGTTATTTAAGATGACCTGCTAAGTTTCCTTGTGAGAGCTTATATGGGTTGAATGGTGATAAATATATTTCCATGATTATAAAACATTACAGCTCACACTTCTAAATGTCATAGTTCAATGTCACTTTTGCAGATATAAAACTACAGTCATTAGAAATGAATCCAGCCAATCATAATGCCTAAAATCTCTACTCAGCCAGCCCATCTGTGAGTGCTCTCTTGCACTTTCTTTACTTCTTCCTTGAGAGAGCCTGGTATGGAACAATTTTCCTTTTTACCTGTCACAGGGAAAAATAGACATTATAAAAAAACTGGTTCTTAAGAGGCTGAAGCAGTAGCCAGTTAATTAAACCACAAAAAGAGCTGGTAACAGCATTCTAGAAATATAACTTGGATTCATTTCCAGAGGCACACCTGTGAAACTAAGATGTCTAAAACTTGCATTTGTCATGATTACTCCAGTCTCCCCATGACGTCTGACTGCTTCTCTGTGCATATCAGCTCCAATTCTTTGCCCCTAAGGTCTTACTTATGTTTCCCTTCTGTTTCCCTACAATCCTATCTCACCCTTCCTAGAGCAGCCACATCAACCCCAGATACCCTTAAAATCCTAGATATTCAAATTACTCACTATAGCTTTAGAAAGTCCAAACTTTTCAAAGATGAGAGCGAGGGAAAGAGCTTTCCTTAGTGAGAGAGGGTCAGAAGGTATCTAGGAAACATAGCCACTCTTTGCTGTCATTACTCAGTCTGCCCTAGGCGTGCCAAGAAGCTAAAAGAAGAAGGAGCTTGGGTCCCAGAGTGGTGGCACCTGAGCCTTGGCAAGTCTGTGAAGCACCTGAACAGGGTTTGTCCTTAAACTGCTCTTGGCTGGGCACACATAAACACAGACACAGGCAGGCACTGCATCTCTGTCCTTCATTGCTGCTCTCCTCTGCTTCTCTTCCACAGTGCGGATGGCACCTCATATGAAGTCATGCAGATTGACATTGAGATTGAAGGGCCCAATGATCCACCCACCACACAACTTGTCACATGGCAAGTTGAATACCCAGGAGAGATCACGTCTGACTTGGGGGTGTCCAAGATCTACGTTAGCCAGAAGGAATTGATTGGAGTCATACCACTGGCCATGGTAAGAGAGAACTCCAGGAACTGGAAAGGGGAAGGGGAAGATTCATTACTTTGCCTCAAACTGGGAAGGGGATACAAGTGAGAAGAAGCAAGATGGGCATAAAATGGAGCCTACTGCAAACAGCCAATGCTGTGCATTCTAAATAATATTTCTAAGATTATATTCAGAGTAAAATTCATGTGTACCACATTTTCATTATCTATTCTCATGGATGTCTAGACTGGATCCATTTCCTAGCTATTGTGAATGGAGCTGCAGTATACATGGATGAGCAGTGTCTCTGTAAAAGGACTTAGAGTCTTTGAGTATATGCACAGAAGTGGCAATGGGATCATATGGCAGTCCTATTTCTAATTTTTTTTGAGAAATCTCCATACTGATTTCCATAATAGAGTGATATGGAAAAAATTAGATTAAGAAAGGTAACACAAATTCAGAAAGTCTAAAACCTCATGTTCTCTATCATACTCTAGAATGTGGATCCTAACTTGTAATATTTATTGGTATGCATGTAAAGGGAGGCAATCATGTTTGAAAATATCATAATAATACCTAAAACTCTGCATGCTAACAAACAAAAAAGAGATTGTATTTAGAAAAGAAACTCCAAGTAGTAGGTATGGGTTTGTCTTTTAGTATCATTGATGATTTGATAAATGTGCACCATCTTAAGAACTTCACAGACTTAGAACTGTGGGAAACACTTGGTTCAATTATGCAAGTGGCCACACCTACCTGTGAAGAAAGCTGTCATGTGTGGCAGATGCTGCTACAAAGAAATAAGAGGAGAACAGGTTTTACAAAGTGATGAGCTACACCTGCATTCCCACATCAGGGAGATGGTTCACCTTGGTGCCGAGTGCATGCTGTTCTCTAACTGGTCTTGTTTAGCCTCTTATAGAGAAGGATCAAACAACTAACCTTCCCAGATGTGCAGCTTTACATCATGGAGTCCCATGATTTATCTGCACAGGGTAGAGAGCCATGCTAGCCACTGACTGCAGGATGGCAGCAGCTATAGTTAGGGCTGGAGCTCAGTGATTGGGTGTTTGCTCAAGACCTTGGTTTTGATTCCCAGCACTACAAAAATCAATCCATCAATCAGACACTAAAGGGCCCTTAGAAGGACTCCAGCCTATAGCAGACATGCAAAAAGCAATAGATATGATTATGCTCACTCTGCCACTCAGTGCAACTACATGTGACACCTGACAGCAAGGCTGTATGTTCTCTCAGCAAAGGGCTTACTTATTACCTCAGATTTCACCATCCTCAACCCAGACAGCATGAAGACATGGCTGATCCTTGACCCCCAGACAACATGCACACATCGCCGATCCTTGACCCCCAGACAGCATGCACACATCGCCTACTTTGCCTCCCAGACAGCATGCACACATTGCTGATCCTTGACCCCCAGACAGCATGCACACATCGCTGATCCTTGACCCCCAGACAGCATGCACACATCGCCTACCTTGACCCCCCAGACAGCATGCACACATCGCCGATCCTTGACCCCCAGACAGCATGCACACATCGCCGATCCTTGACCCCCAGACAGCATGCACACATCGCCGATCCTTGACCCCCAGACAGCATGCACACATCGCCGATCCTTGACCCCCAGACAGCATGCACACATCGCCGATCCTTGACCCCCAGACAGCATGCACACATCGCCGATCCTTGACCCCCAGACAGCATGCACACATCGCCGATCCTTGACCCCCAGACAGCATGCACACATGGCTGATCCTTGATCCTCAGACAGCATGCACACATCACTGATCGTTGACCCCCAGACAGCATGCACACATGGCTGATCCTTGATCCTCAGACAGCATGCAGGCATCACTGATCCTTGAACTGGATTGAATGAACTGAATTCAAACTCTTTTGGTCTGAGGAGTTCCCTTCACTCTATATCTGTGGTATTTCTGAATCCTCCATTGATGGTTTCTAGAACATTTTGCTTTTGTTAATCTTTTGCTCATCAGGGGATATTTGGTTGTAAACAGAAGGAATTCCCACTCTGTAGAATAGGGTGAGGGACTGAAATCAGAGGCACCGGGCTGGAAGCCTGAGTACAGAGTTGTATTGTCTGATGCATTTGGAAGCCCCTGCAGGGCAGCCAGTAGGTAGTCATGTGCACTCGTTTCTGGTTGTAGAAAAGTACTCTGGCTTTAGAATGAAGTTGTGAGCAAGAGGGACATCAGAGAAAGTTAGAGACTGAACTCTGACTGCTGCAAGAAAAACCTTACCACATTGTCTGAAGGGCTTGGTGTCCCTTCGGTCTGAAGACTCCCACTGTGGGGCTGTTTTATGGCTCCAGAGGTTTGGAAAGATAGCCTCCTGTGGTAGATTGACCCAAAAATACTGTGCTCATCCCATGGGCCCCAAATTAGTCACAACCATGTCCATCTTGCACCTAGCAGGAAGAGGCAGAGGGCCGGGGTGGATATGATCTCTTGCTGAGTGCACACAGCATTTTATTCCCTTCCCATCAGCCAAGAACTTGATAATGTGACCACATCTTGCTGCAAGGGAGAGTGGTTAAATGCAAGGCTCATTCACTGAAGCCATGTGCCCAGCTAGACATGCACAACAGTGGAGGAAGAAAGAAACACGCATGAGGACAGGTTTACCCTGACCTGACTACCCAGTGGGACAACAAACAGGGAGGCGACATAGGGACACAGCCTAATGGAAGGTAGGAGGACCTTCCTCTGTACTGTAAATAGGTGTGGAGGAAAGACAGGAATATAGAGTGTGTCCAGAAATTCTCCATAAGGCTCTACTACACTACCACTATAACTGTTGTTATGATAGGTTTTGGTTCGTATTTTGGCAAAGAAAAAGAAAGAAATCTTTGTACATATCTCCAATTAATTCCTTGAGGTAAATATTTAAAAACAACTTTAATCCAAGAATGTGAATCAAAGGATATGTGATTTTGAGATACTTTTCTGTAATGTCTGCTGAATTGCCTTCTGGGAAGTTTAACTAATTTACAGTTCTACCTGCTATGCCCAATGATACCCATTTTCCTGCAACTTTGCCAACAAAGAATATTAATTTTTTAAAATTAGACAATTTATTAAATAAACATTATGACCCAGAGTAACCTTAATTTGCTCTTCTTGGATTACAATTTTTATTTCTTTATTAAACATTTACTCATCACCCATTTTATTTCCTCCTGGTAATTAAACTTATTACTTTTTTCTAAATACTTTTTCATTTGAAAAAAAATCTCATAATACCAAATTTAACATCTTATCCATCTTCAAGGTAGAGTTTGGTCTTATGAACATTCTTCAGTTCTGTTAAATTGAACCAAAGTATTAAACCTACTAAAAACAAATCCTCCTCCCCAGATATTGGATACTACCTTTCTTTTCCCTCTGTTTGTTGGTGACAGTAACCTTGGTTTGCCTTCTAATTTCACAAGTTGTATTTAGAGGTGTGGGATGCAGAGAGGTCTGCTCATTTGTTCAAATATTTTTTCCTGCAGTTCTGGAGATGAACCTAGAGCCCTATATGTGCTCAACAAGTACTTTGCCACTGAGTCACATCTCGGCCCTGGTTTAAATTTTAATTTAATCAAATCCATTGATCTTTTCCATAATTGAAACCCCTTGAATGTCCCCTCCCAATCATTTCCAAGATGAGAAGACAGGCCTGGTTTACTTGTTTTTTTAAAAAATTATTTATTTATTTATTTATTTATTTATTTATTTATTTATTTATGAGAGAGGGAGAGAGAGGGAGGAAGAGGCAAAGAGAGAGGGAGAGAATGGTCATACCAGAGCCTCTAGACACTGCAAACGAACTCCAGATGTATGCACCACCTTGTGCATATGGTTTATGTGTGTACTGGGGAATTGAACCTGGGACCTTAGGCTTTGAAGGAAAATGCCTTAACTGCTAAGCCATCTCTCCAGTCCTTACTTGCTTTTATCAGTTCTCTGAATAGTGAAACTCAGCACAGCACACCCTGATAAGCAATAACACCTCAAAAAGTGATGCTGATGGCAAATGACACTGTGACACTTGTGGGCCATGAAGGACTTGTGGTCAATATGGGGGACTGCTGGCACATCCCCTTTTCTATGGCTATGTAATCCTTCCTCCAGAAAAGCTGTGAAATGAGGTGCAATCCCCTCATGTCCTGGGCCCTGGAAGTATTTGTATTTTCTTAATCCAGTAGTGAATGTATTTGAATTTTATTATTCTTTTTCTATTCAAGAAATCACGCTGTATTGTAGGTAAAGCACATCTCAGTTCTCAGAGAAGGAATTCTGATTTTAAAAAGCACTAATGGTATATTGGCAGTGGCTGAGATAGAGACTGACATATTCTTTGGCTGCATGGACACCATTCCTGTGAGTTAGTTGACATTCATTTGAAATGTTCTTTCTTTCAAAATACAGCCTATCTTTTTCCATCTGTCTGGAAGAGGCTGTTTGGCTGCCGTCATTAGAGCTGTTGCTGTAAGGTCAGGAAATGTATGGGCTGCTCAGCACTTCCTGTGATAAAAGTACCTGCCCTCTGGGAACGGGCTCCCAGCTAGGGCATTGTTTTGTTTCACCGGAGCTTCACTTGTAAATATGATCACTGTTGGTCTGAGACTACAGATCTAACCTAAGCAGCATTACAAAGACATAAGGGGCATAAATGTCTGCCAGAGCCAGCCTGGAAAATCCAGCAGAAGACCATGGGATACTAAGACAAAGACTCAGCATTGCTGCCGGTGCTCTTCCTTTGCAAAGAGCAACTTACGGTTTGCTCAGTCTTCCCTGAGCATGACACCAAGGGAGACACAAGTGCATCTCAGAGCTTTTGTTTCCCAGCCCACCTACCATGCCTTCTTCTCCTCCCAGGGGTCTTCTCACAGCCAGATAGCATTGTGTTGACTCTCTATTTCTTTGCAATGAAAGCACAGTACACAATTACACAAGCTGTTTTTTGTTTGTTTGTTTGTTTTTTTTTTTTTTTTTCTGCCTGAGGTCCTGCCACTGGATACTGTAAACTGTAGTAACTGACCCCATGATGCCTTATAGAACCTGAGCTCAGAATGTCCCATCTGCCACCTTTCATTCAGTTCTTTGAAAGTCACCTAAACACATTTAATCTCCCAACCCCCTTACAAAGTTTGCTCTGACACAGTGTATTTATACCTAGAGGTCTTTTCTTTACCATCAGAAGTGAAGGGGTGGGGTGGGGTAGGGTAGCCATAAGCAAGTAATACCATACTGGGAACCACCATCCTGCAGGTACTGCACTGACTTGGCTGAATGATAACAACTTGTACATAAGATTCCAGGGACAACAAGAACAAATCACCTTGCTTCACCACTTTGTATCCATAAATCTTCTTGATTAAGGAAGGTATCCCTAAACCTGCAATTCAGTACTCCACTTCCACAAACCTGGATGGCAGAATCCCCCTCACTTTGATAGTGATGTATTTTACTCTTACAAACATTTCCATGGTGTGTGTGTGTGTTATGTTTGGTATCTGTGGCATATGAAACACATGTGTGTAGCATATGTGGGGACCGCTATATGCACATATGTGTGAAGATGCTTATGCCCCATGCTACCTGTGAAAAGGCCAGAGGAAGATGTCATGTGTCCTCAGCTGATCTTCTACCTTATTTATCTGAGGCAGAGTCTGTCTTTAAATGTGGAGCTCACCCTTTTCTGGTTATACTGGCTGCTCCGTGAGCCCCAGAACTTCCCTACTCTCCTCAGCCCTGGGGTTTCAGACATGCATGGCCATGTCTAGCTTTTCACTTGAGCGCTGGGGATTGAGCCCAAGTCCTCATGCTTTCATAGCAAGCACTCTTCCCCACTGAGCCATCTCCTCAGCCCCATGAAATAGGTTTTAAATAAGTTTTGCTGAACCTGATATATTTCTATCCTTAAATAAAACATTTTTTTTTTCTCATCAGCCTGTCCCTCCTTCACCTTCGGATCCACAGGACTTTAGTTGCTTAGCATATTCACTTTGCTTGCCTTTCTCCTCCTAGAGCTGAGTTGAGTCTCAGTCCAAGACCTCATCACATTCACATATCCAGCTGAAAGCATGGTGCCAGCCCACAGTAGATATCCAGGGAACATGTATAAAATAGTCCCACCACTTGGTACAATACACACCACCTATGGGTAGTTGGGGAGAGGGAGAACGTAGTCTCACTTCCCATCAGATCTGAAGTTGGCTCAGAGAACACAGCATGACAGTCCCCCCCTGAGACCAGAACTTGAGAGGAGTCCTAAGATGAGGGGAGATGCTTGCTTTTCTGGCTCCAGTAATGAGATTTATTTTTATTTTTGTCATAAAAGCAGATTCTTGACTCCTTATGTTTGACTTTTTCTGATATTCCTTCCCCATGTCAGCCTGCTAATTAATATGCCAGCCACCCTCTATTGTTTTACTGAGACTTTGTGAAAATTCAGTCACAATGCTTAGCACACCATCACTTTCATTTTCATACTTCCTCAACCAAATGCAAATTAAGACACGACTCAGCCTTTGAGAAAATTATGCTCCAAGCCTCCTTTTTCCTTTGCATGTTTGTTGAGTGGACACTATTCCCCAAACAGGACTTGTGAATTATATCCAGGGCTTTCTGTTTCTTAGGTACCAGGTACAGTCCTGTGCAATGCCATATGTATGTTAAGTTGTGTGATTCCCATCATGGCCCAGGTATTTGGGTGCTGCTCTAGCCCCCATTTCCCAGATGGAAGGAGGCAACAGAGCCTGCAGCCTGTTCCCAAGCTGTGCAGCTGAGATGGTGATCTGGAACCAGCTCCCAGCTGGATAGGCCCAGAGTCCATGTTCATGACCAGCCCATTCTGCCTTGTCCATCATGAGAGCAGAGGGAAGGCTGCTGATCAGTGCATGGTACAAAATGAACTTGGGAAGATATGAATACACACATAAAATAAGAACTGTTATGTCCTGTTCAAATAAAATTCACCTGAAAATGAATGATATTTCATAAACAAGCCAATGACTTCCTTCTTGGCCTCAGGACTCCCTTTGGTGCTTCTTAATGAGCTGTCCTCTGAAGAGGTGATTCACAGTGAGGTGGCAGTTCAACCATAATACCATTGCAGGTATGTGATACAAAACAAATGTGGGAGCTGTTATTATAGCCTCAGCATCTATACCATCATGTCTCTCCATGAACTAATTGAGATCTGACTCATCTTGTGGGCACTAGACGTATGACCCACTCAGGCCGCAGGAGCCTCCCTGTGAACCAGCTTTGTGTTTGAGGACACAGCAAGCACATGGTCTGCTCAGCAGAAGCAGTAAATAAGACAAGAATAACCGAGTGGGCTGGAGAGATGGCTTAACAGTTAAGCGCTCGCCTGTGATGCCTAAGGACCCCGGTTTGAGGATCGATTCCCCAGGACCCATGTTAGCCAGATGCACAAGGGGGAGCACGCATCTGCAGTTCGTTTGCAGTGGCTAGAGGCCCTGGCCTGCCCATTCTCTAACTGTCTCTTTCTGTTTCGGTCTGTCACTCTCAAATAAATAAATAAAAATAAACAAAAATTTTTACAAAAATAAAATTTAAAAAAAGAATAACTGAGCAAGAGGGATTGAGGAGATGGCTCATTGGATAAAGCAGTTACTTGAAAGCATGAGGACCAGAGTTCAGATCCCTGCACCCATGTGAATTCGGAGTGGGCATAATGAAATTGGCCTGTAACCCCAGTGCTCAGGAAGTGGAGACAGTGATCCCAGGGCAAGCTGGTCAGCTACACTAACTGAATTAGTGAGGTTGAGGTTCACATGTGCCATCAAGGAAGACACTCAATGGTTGTCAACCTCTGGCCTCCAAATGTACATGGGCTCTCGCACATCTGCTCCTACATGCATGTGCACATGCACACAATACACATGAGAAAAAATTAAAAATATTTTTAAAAAGAATAATTAAGCAAGATGATTTCAGAGTCAACACATGCTTCAAAGGAAACTCAGCAGTGC
Source organism: Jaculus jaculus (assembly GCF_020740685.1). Taxonomy (NCBI): domain Eukaryota; kingdom Metazoa; phylum Chordata; class Mammalia; order Rodentia; family Dipodidae; genus Jaculus; species Jaculus jaculus. Next base: position 76,983,036 of record NC_059109.1, read on the forward strand.
TGTGTACAGGCTGAGTGAGGAGTGCAGCTGGTTACTGCACAGGTGATACTTGCAACAAAATGTCCAGCCTGGGAAGATGTAAGGAGAGCCAGCTGTCCAAGAAGAAGGAAAAGCCAAGACCCAACACAGATGGAGTGTTAGGAATAAAAATAGTTCATTGCAGCTGGGGTTAGTGAGTCAGAGAGCCAGTAGCCAAAGAGGAGACCACAGCCAGCACTACCAGAACAGAAAGTACTACTGTGCTGTCTGCCCTGGAAATGCAGGACAGGAAAACTCGGGCCATTTGCTGAAGTGGAGGCTGTGTGATCTGTCACCTCATACTAAGCATCAGCAGCTATACCACCTACATTGTGTTTCCTTCATAACGATCCAGGTTAGCTCCTTCCCCTCACAGCCTGTCTATGTCACAGTGCATGCATCCAAATGCAGTCTTGTCTAATAATAGTTCCTGCCTCTGCATTGTATGCAGTCAAGTAAATATTATTTTATTACAAATAGTGTGCCCCTGTTTCTCCTTTATAATTCAGTTAACATATATTGATTTCTAAGTTGGTACATAGATGGAATATGGTATAGCTTTTGTCTTTTGAACAATACTACTTTATTTCCTTCATAAATATTTTTATAAGAGGACTGTATGGACTAAGAAGATGGCTCAGTCAGTAAAGTGCTTGCCCTGAAATCATGTGGACTTGAGTTTGGGTCCTCAACACCCATGGATTCAGCTAGGTATGGCCATGTGTGCTGTACTTCCAGGGATGAGAAGCAGAGAAACGAAGCCCCCAGAGCTTGCTAGCCAACTTGTATAACCGAAGAGGTGCATCCCGTGGTCAGTGAGAGACTCTATGTTGTGGTCATCTCCACATTGCTGAGACAAACATCCAGCAAGACATAGTTTATGGGAGCAAGGGGTTTGTTTCAGGCTTGCAGAGTCTAGGGGAATGCCATCAATGATAGAAGAAGCTGGCTCTCTTTTATAGACACAAGCAGAGAGACATCACCAACCGCCAGAGCTCAAACTGCTCTCCCCATACCCTTGGGCTGAATTCAGATCTGCCCCCAAATACACCTGAGGGCTGATTCCAGGATATGCCCCCAGTGATACTGCCCCCAGTTTGTGGCTGGAGACCCAAGTTACAAACTTAATTTTAATAAGACAATGGGGGCCATACATTTATTTACAGTATCACTTTTAGGCTACAACACCCTGTCTCAAAATATAAGATGAAGCATGATTGTGGAAGACATGGGACATTGACTTTTGGCTTCCACATGCACATGTACATGTGCACACATATAACAGATGTGCATGCATGTGTGTGCATACACATGCATAGCTTTTAAAATAAAAAAGATGTTCTAAATCTAATTTGTTTTTGTTGATTCCTGTTCTCTCCAGTTCTTCTCCCCCTGCATTTCCCCTCTTATTTACATGTCATATGTATTCTTGTTCCCATCTCTTTCTTTTCTTCCAGCTCATCTCTTTATGTTCACTTTTGGTTTAATGGTGGTGAAATTAGAAGTTAACCCAGGGTCTGGAACTTGGTGGCTATGTGGTAATTATTCCTGCTGATATTGTGTTACCATTAATAATGTGATATTGTTAGTAATGTTATATTAATATGAAATGATGATTTATTATTATATAATAGGTAACATGGAAGGTATATTTGGGGAATTACCAAAAATGGAAGTAGTTATCACTGTTGTCCTTGCACAGGTTTTCTGAGAAATTAAATTAAAAGCATTTACTTTTACTTTTGGTCCTCTGAGAATAAAAAGACTAATTAAATTGGCAATATTCTAAAGATTAAGTACTATGGCTAGGTTATGTATGTGGCACCTTCTTTCTCCTGCCAGGTAAGTGTGAAATGACAATGGTGGACCTGTTAAAACATTTTCATAGTAAACTCACATTGTCTTAGGATCAGAATATGTTAGCACACTGGATATGGATGCATTCATTTGGCTACATAAGATAGAGGCCACAAATCAGTAGCTTTAACAACAATGAGAGGGTTTTTTTTTTATTTTTTTATTTAAAGTGAGCCAAATGGCAAGCTCTCAGAGGCACCCAAGTGGCTTCCTGATCTTAAGGGTCCCAGAATCAAAGTAGGCATATCTTTTTTCTATGTGTCTTCATTCTCAAAATCACCTTGTGATAAAGAATGACTACTGAAGCTCAGTCCAACATGCCTGAGTTGGAAGTATAAAAGGGAAGAAGAAAGGCAGGGGAAAAATATCACCTATAAGATCTCAAAAATTCATTTTTCAAATCCAGAGGAAGAGAAATAAGGGAAGCTAATAAATCCTATTGTATCTATTTACTTTGCTTGTTGGAGGTGAGCTTTCATAGATTCCATAGGTACACCTGACAGGAAGCAGAACAAGCATGTGTGGCCAGACTCAGGGCTCAGATAACCCATTGCCTGGACTGCATGGAGCCTGAGCCCACCAATCTGGGAGTGTCTTTCCCATATGACTAAAGTGCCTGTTTTCCTTGTTGTGTAAAACAGGACCTTTGAGGCAGTTGTAGTGAAATAAGGCAGTTCGTAAAGACCCATGCCCAATGCAAGCATTTAATAGGCACCTTTAGTCCATAACACATGTTCATGTAAGACATCCTTCAGTGTTCACCATCAGTGTCTATAATGTACATCAGAAGACAGAGGACTCCAAGTTCAAAATAGTAAGAGCCTATGTTTGTAATAGTGCTGGTTACCATGTATTGATCCAGAAGTCAAAAATCACTTTTTTTTTCGAGGTAGGGTCTCACTCTGGCTCACCCTGACCTGGAATTCACTATGTAGTCTCAGGGTGGCCTTGAACTCTCAGTGAACCTCCTACCTCCGCCTCCCGAGTGCTGGGATTAAAGGCATGCACCACCACACCTGGCCCCAAAATTACTTTTAATGAGAAAACTGATATTGAAATATCTTTAAACGAGTGTATATATATATGTGTGCATGTGTGTGTGTGTGTGTGTGTGTGTGTGTGTGTGTGTGTGTGTACTCATGTTTGAAAGAACAACCTTTCTCTAGCTTTCCTGTCTGCCAGACTGTGCCAAACAGACCACTTTCCTGTCTTGAATTCCTGAAAGACTCCTGGCTGGTCTCAGGTAGATGTCCTGAGCTTATGCCAGCCAAGGGGACACCTCCATGACCAGCTCAGATCAGCTGGTGCCAGTGTCCTCTGTCTCTGCAGGCTGTCAGGGGAGATGCAGGTTGACGACAGGAATGGGTGACGTGGCCTAGGAAATTCCCCACAGAAAGACACAGGTCAGGTATGATTGTTCACTTTGGATGATGTTGACTGGTTTTGCATTTTATGTACTAAGCAAATCTCAAGAAACCATAGTAAAATATACTCCCTACCAAAACAAGACACTTTAAAAATCAAAATAATGGCAAAATGAGTGAAGAAAGAACCTGCCTACAACTCCTCACTACTACAGTACACCTATATTCATCAGAAAACACGTCATTCCCATCTTTAGGTTCATGCTGTGAACACAAGCCAGCAAATATGTCCTTCCAGCCAATCCGGCTGTCAACAGCTAAATTAAGGTTTATGGGATTAAAAGTTAAAGAGTGGGTGTCAGCCAAAAGGTAAGCATTTGAAATGCATTTATTTATATATAACCTGTGACTTTCCCATCTGAAAGGATTTAATAAACATGTAGCAGGGCCATTTGACTATCTTAAGCAAAGTCCTAATGACCTCTAATCATAGTACCTCAAACAATCAGCACCTGGTTACAGAGTCAATTTAACTTCTTTTTAGTTCACCAACAGTGAGGCCATGGTTTGTTAATTCCTTCAGTGTATTTTCATCAGCTTGGCTCCTGTCTGGACATTCACAGAACTTGAATGTTGAATACAACAACTTTGCAAAGTGGACACTGATTCGATGTTTAATGGAAACATTCTGGGTGTCTGAGAAGTTTATGACCAGATCAAAGAAGGTGGAAAAGTTGCTACTCAAGTTTCTGCAATTATAAAATCTGACAAGTACAAATAGAAGTGGGAAGAAGCAAAACTTTATGTGTGGATGGCAGAATTCTAAAACAGCAGAGTGCTGCTCTGCACGAGGATTTGGAATTGCCAGATGAGGGGCATGGTGGTCACTTTTCCTCCACCTGTCAGCTACTGACATGAGTCAATGTGTTTCCATTTCTCTGTGGCCTGCACAGTTCTGGGATGAACATCAAGGAAGACTCTTAATCCACATGAACCTCCAGCTACATGCATATGACATATAAGTGTAAGAAGACAGTTTGTGGGAAGGATGGGATGACTGAGAAAAGGATTTTGCAAAGCTGGTTAGCAGACACCAGAGAGTTTCACCCACATATGTTTCAGTCACAATGGATTGGGCAGCTGAGTAATAATTTTACCCAATGATCATAGCAGCAATAGACTCTTCTTTAAAATGTAAAGTGAAGGCAGGCATGGTGATACAGGCCTGTCATTCCAGCTACTCTGGAGACTGAGGCAAGAAGATTGTAAGCATCAGGCCTACCTGGAGTATAAAGTTACTTCAGTACCTGCATGGTCAATTGTACAAGAACCTGTTTCAAAATAAAAGTAAATAAAGGACTAGGGATTTGGCTCAGCAGTATAGCACCTAGTGTGTAGGACACAGGGTTCAATCCCCAGTATTGCATGAAAACAATAGAAAGACCAGCTTCCTTTCTCAAATGGAAAACTTAATACTCTAACAAGGGTGTCTTAACTTTCTACATGGTGCCATGATATTGTCACCTTCAAATGTGTTGGTTCACTTTCTTAGTCATGTGGTGCATGGGGTGTAGACTGAACACACTTGTACAGCATAGATCTCTCTAGAAAGACCTATCCTTCATTTAAAGGAATTCTTTTTGCTTTAAATAAGTAGAAGATGATAATGGACATGGAATTCAACTACTAATAAAGGGTTTGAACGTATACGATAAATAAAGAGGGTCTCAGTGAGGGCCTATGATGTTCACTGTGATGGCATCATGACCACTCTTCAGATGGAAAGATTGAAGCTCATGAATAGAAAATAAGCTGATGCAAGTCACATGTCCAGAAAGAGCCCATCAGACTCCAATACTGGAGCTGGTAAGCCATTAGCATTAAAGTATGGACCTGTGCCCATGAGACATTCAGAGCTGACACATGCCAAGACACACGCATGTGGCATGGTATGTCTGTGTGCCTCGGGAGCAGGGAGAAGAATATAGCATACAGCCCCATATTTGGGTGATAGTGAAGGTCTACCTAATGCAGACTTCCTAGATATTTTGGCCTTCCAAACAAGACAGGACCACAGCCCGACCAAGTAGTAGGTGTGTGATGCCAGGAACTTCTGGAATGATGGGAGAAATAAATGAGACCCACAGTATGGAAGTCCTGTCCTCCTGTAATCTATGCTCAGACAACTGTGATAAGTTTCTATCTTAGCTTTTGCTCTTTCTGCCTATGAAAGAGCTCCACACTGACCCTATCCATTTAACAGAGTTTTTGACATTTTCTTAGCAACAGGCTGTGAAGTTTCCATATATTTCCTGCTCTCCTCAGATGCCCTTGGACTGCTGGGCCCCCTACAAGTGATGATTCATCTTCTTCTCACCACTGAATCATACACCAGTCTCAGCTTTGATCCCAATCTTTATTTATAGCCTCAGAACTAAAAATGGTGTCCAGGAGAGTGTTAACAAAGCAGAGAGTTGATGCTGGCCAGAGCATCTCATTTTGGGAACCATATTTTCATGATATACAGCCAATTTTCATAGAATGCTTTCAAGAAGCCCCATGGCATTGCTGACTGCAGCCGTCGACATTTCCTTGTCTTTCATGCTTGCCTGGTATGAGTGTGCTTCTTCATGGTGGCATGGAGATTGCCTGTGGTACAGTGAGGGTTCTGAGCCCAGAATCTATGCTTGGCATTTATCTACACTCTTATCTCATGACACAGACCCCATCATCACTCTGACCTAATGAAATCTTTGAGGTACCTGGACATGTAACTAAGCATGTTGATGATGGTCCCGCATGGCATGACTGGGATGAGCATACAGTGACTTCACTACAGTCACTGACAGAAACTGGGCGGAGAAGGGAACACAAGGTCCTGGGATAAGACACACAATGAATTCCTTCTTTACTCATGAATAGTTCTTTTCACCCTTTTTCCTTATTCCTTATCCTCAGTCAGTCTCATGAACACAGAACTGTTCGGAGGAATAGGCTCTGGAGTCCTTTTCTGAAGACCTGAGCTCATACTTTACATGACTTTAAACATCATGCCATATGCTTGTTGCCAAGCCCAGTACATGCATCTCCATCCTAGAATTATTCCAGACCTACAGGCTCATTCCCCTTGCCTGCCTAGTATGTGATTCAAGCCAGATTATCCTACACCAAACCCACCATCTTTATATTTGAACCCTCTTCCTTCTGGTAACTTCTCTATTCCTGCCAAACCCATCATTCTAGTTGCTATGATTCATACTACAGCCCTTGGGCCTCATAGGCCCTCTCCCAGTGCTTCTGATGGCTCTTTGTGACAAGCCCAGAATCTTGCCATTCTAATGTTTGTGCCCTGGCTGGAACCAGTATCTGACACTCCATATGTATTGTTTTTCTGTTTGTTGTTTATTCCCATCAACATGAAGGCAAGGATGATTTTGGTCTTAATACATGTACATATCAAAAATGTCTTCAGGTGAACAAATGAATGACAGAAATGCCATGTTCAGATTTGCGTCACATTTTATCGCATGATTGATATTCTATATATATCTCCACCTATTTTTAAAAAAATCAATGTTTTTTTTTTCCATAAATGTTTTCTTCCCAAAGTTTAACTAAGTAAATGCTACTTCTCTCCACCTTGTTGCTCAAGCCAACAACTGAGACACCTATGGTATTTATTCCTATTGGCAAATACCTTTAATTTAAGCACTTGGGAGCCAGAGGTAGGAGGACTGCTTTGAGTTCAAGACCAGCCTGAGACTACAGAGTGACTGCCAGGTCAGCCTTGGCCAGAGTGAGACCCTACCTTGAAAACAACAACAAAAAAGCCAGTGAGTGGTAGAGATATAGCTCAGTGGTAGAGCACTTGTCTAGCATTTGCAAGTCCCTGAGTACAATCTCCAACACCCTCTCATAAAAGACCACTGGGTGACCACCTTTATTAGGTGGATGCAAAGATTAGTTCATCTTGGAGCTGGCTTTTCCCTCGATCTTTTCTGACATTCCCTAAGTCAGCCCTCTTCTGACAATCCGGCCCTCTATTTCCAATGAGACCCTGATGGCTCCCTGGGGATGTTACACTATCCCTGTTGCCATGTAAGTCATCCCCTGGCAACTCTAGCTGGTCTGTGGAGTTTCCTTCCTGCCACAGCCTCCCTATAGATCCTCCCCTGGCAAACCATGCCAGCTGGACTATGACTCCCGTACACATCTTCCCCACTTCAGTCACTTGTAGATGGCATCAGAGCTTCAGTCTTCCTACACAGCTGCCTTTATCAAGGCATTTTGTCCATAGAACCTGCAGGTCCTCATCACTAGGACAATTTCGGAAGTATGGCTTTATCTGTAACTATGCTTTGTAACAAATGATTGTCCCCAACTGGCCACTCTGGTTCAAGTGCCTTAGAAGAAACTTCCAGATACAAGAAATTACTTTTATGGACATTTTTCTGTAAATTTTTCATTTTCGCTTAAAATTTGAGATCTAACTTTGTTTTGTCTCCCCCTTAAGATTCCATGTTTATCTGGTTTGACCACCTATTAACTATCAGCAAGTTTGGAATGCACAATGCCTTTTTTTTTCTAGCAAAATCCATACTGAGCACATTTTAATGAGTCTATCTATAAGGTACACTGCTCTCCTAATGTTTAAGACTTATTAGTGAATGCCAGCAACAAGTCAGAAGACAGCACATCTCAGAGAAAGAGTCTCTCCTTGAGATGGTCAGGGTGTACTTGTTGCAGGAGAAATTCATCTGTTGGTTGGATCAGCTTTACAAACCATCAGTCCATCCTACAGAGCTTGTATGGCTAAGAGTTCACCCATGCAAGCCCTTGTAAGCCAATGTGAGAAGAGAGAGGACATTAAAGACACACACCCACAGGGACTGTGGATCAAAAGCTATCTAGATAATTTGGTGCCTAAGTAGCAATAAGATAATTACCCAACTAGTAATTAAGCAAAAAATTGGATGGTCTCTTCTCTCTGCATTTAAGAATCGCAAAAAGCCATCAGCCATCATCAACCACTTATAGAAACCTGAAAAGAATCAGTCCTCAGGAGTCAAACAAAGAACAGTGACTGGAGAGGAATGACTTCTCCTAGAAGTGAGAACTTGAGGAGTGTCAAGTAGAAAGTGAGATGTTTACATTATGATTCAAAGAATCAGTTCCTACTCACATCCGAGGAGCTACCTCCCTGAGATGACATGGGTAATGTGTTCCTAATTGTACCCACTTGTCTTTGTGTGCACATAGAAACATAGGGGGACTGGAATCTCTGTGTGAGATGTGTGTGTGTGTGTGTGTGTGTGTGTTGGGTACACATGTGTATATACGCTTCTGAACACGGGAGGATAACTTCTCAACTTCCTGTCATCCTCAGGAATATCATCTATTCTCCTTTGAAACAATGCCTTTCATTGGTCCAGAGCTCATCAATTAGGCTAGACTAAGTGGCTAGTGAACTTTGGGGATACTCCTGTCTATACTTCCCCAGCACTGGAATTACAAACATGCTCCATCATCCATGCTTTCTTTTTTCCATGGGTCTGGGAGTCAAATTCTAGTCCTCATGTTTGCAAGGCACACACTTAGCTCTCTGGACTATGTCCCAAACCCCTGGACTCTTATTAAATGAGTGATCTAAAGCTTTTAAGAGACCCTGTGTACTATGAATACAAAAGTCCACAGGCTTCCTACTGATGTAAGCAGCTCTGTTCTTGCAAATGTTGACTAACGGCTAAAGCTACCTGTTCCCTTCTCAGTAGCAAAATAATACCCACCTACAATAGCACTACATGTTCTAGGCAGATGAAGCCCTGTCCCTAGCATACTTTCCTTCTCTCCCATATTCTCTACATGTAGATGACCCCAAGAAAAACAACTGAATTCAAAACATTCTAGCTTTTCCCTAATTCTACTTAGTAAGGCCATCTAATGTCTAAGTAGTGTATGTTATTTTTTGTGTCTTAAAATTCATTTGTGAATTAACTAAGGATATTCTGCAGTGTCAGAATGATCATTTAATTTTGCCACTATATTTAATTTATGATGTCTAAAGAATGTAATGGGTCATTGATTATTTTAAAGATAAGTGCGTATAAGTACATACTGCTTGCAGTTTGATATGGTAGTCAAAGAAGTTTCATGGCAGATAAGCAGAAGGGAAGTAATGAATAAATTGTTCTTTCTTGGATATTTTACATGATTCTTATGTACTTTTTGGCTTTTGTAATTTACCATAATTTCAAAATGTGTTGTTTTCTAATGAAGACTACTTTGTAGACTTTCCTCATCCACTCAAGCATATGCTCATAAACATTGTGCCTAGCATTCTTTGGGCAAAGAGTAAGCTTTGGTAAATAAAAACAAGCATGGCTCCTTCTCCCATGGAGTTAGCAGTTAGGAGGCAGGAGACACAAGAAACAGATAAGCAAATAACTGACAAAATAAGTCAAAATGGTAGATATCAGGGGACATATTGTAAAGGCACCCCACAGAAGTTTGGGGAAGCAAGGTGTCTTAGTTACTTTTCCCATTGCTGTGAACAAATGCCTGGCAAGAAACATCTTAAGGGGGAAGAGTTTATTTCAGCTTACCTTTCAAGGGGTTTGAAGTTCATGATGATTGGCAATTCATAGCAGCAGGGACATAAAATGCCTGGTCACATTGCATCTACAGGAAATAGAAAGAGCTGAATGCTAGTGCTCAGTTCACTTTTTAATTTTTATTCAGTCTGAAATCTTAGCCTATAGGTGGTTCTATTCACATTCAGGATGGGTACTCCCTACTTAATTAACCTACTCTAAGAAACTCCTCACAGTGTTTCCATTGTGATTCTAAATCCAAACAAGTTGATAATTGAGATTAGCTATCACAAGGGGTGAAGGGTGGGGAAGAAGGGAACACATCTGATCTTAGAGGATAAGCAAGGTCCATCCTGGTTAGTAAGTGGATGGGGAAATAATGTTGATTCCTAGCTTGTGAGATAAGATGCAGGCAGTAGCGGTATGGTGGGCCTACTCTGTGGGTGAGCAGAGTTGTTTTAGTGCTGCTGTCAGTCATCTGGAATCCATACTTCTAGGGTGTGCTCGACTTCTAACTCTCATAGAAATCCTCTCATGTCTTTCTGTAAGGGCACACATGACATTGGAGACTAGTAGCACTAATTTTAAAACAAGTTTGAATAGCACCTCTAAGAATGTCACACAGTACATTTGGAATTGCTAAATCTGCTTGGTCTAAAAAAATAAAAAGTCAGTTTTTTGATCATTGTTCTATATTGTTTCTCTATGTCTGCAGTCTGCTTGGGGACACTGCCTTGGCTCTGGATGTCCCCTCATTATCCTAACTTTGCCTTGCACTGTCGCTTACTCAGGACAGCTCAGAAGTGAGTGGGCAATGGAACTTGGCACCGTCAGTATCATTGAGTTGTTATTTGAAAACTACTCTACCAAGATCATGAAATGCCAGGTTAGCCATGAAATGTCAGGCTGCTTGCTGCAGGCCCACCCAGTCCCATAAATAATACTCGCTGTCCACATGAGAAAGACTGCCACACAGGGAAGCCTGGGTTTTCTTTGACATGCACAGGGACTTTTGGTTTGGGATAAGCCATCACATAAACTATGACTCTAATTCCATTATGCTGAAGACTAAAATGGAACAAAAGTGGAGAGAAGGTAGGGGAATAGCTGAGTGGGTAAAATGCTTGCCATACAAGCATGAGGACTTAAGTTCAAATCCCCAGCACCTATGTAAAAGCTGGGTACAATGACACATGCCTGCAATCCCAGCATACCCACAGAAAGAAAGGAAAAGAGAGAGAAGGAAGGGAGGAAGAGAGACAGAAGAAAGGAAAGGAAGACTGCCACCTCCCTCTGCTGGGGGATTTCTCTATGGAGTGCACCACAGGAAGGAGCCACTCAATTTCTTTCTAACCTTTTTATATGAAAATGGGATAATGTTACCAAACATTCTCAAAAATCACAGGGATGTTGTGCAAACAGACATAAGTACAAGACTTAGTGGTGCTTTTTCACTGTTGATGTCCAGGGTGTTAAGAAAGCCCAGGTCTTGTTCACAGGGCAGTTACAATAAGCAAAGCACCTTCTGTGCTAGGTGGTCCTGGATAAGACTGTCAGGGAGAAAGGAATGATACTCAGACTGCTCAGAACTCTTCCCTACATTAAACCTAACTGGCAGCTGGTGGGTGGGTGGGTCGCTGAACTCCAAGCTGCCTGTTAAGAAGGCCTTACTTTCAGAAGTCTCCACAGGGAAATTATACAAGTCTTATTTATTTTATAGCTCTTTGTGATCCCCCCCCCTCTGCCTTGTATCTACAGTTTGATCCAAATAAATATTGATTTATCCTAATAATAGCAAATCCAGATGGAGTCTTACTATACATTGCTCACAGAAGGAAGAATACAGGACTTGATCCAGTGCGTTTCAGGATAGCCAATGGGGGCATGGCTGTTATTAGCCCCCATTTTAATGATGGGATAACTGAGGTTCCAAGAGGTATGGCTAAAACTATTTCTGAACTCAACAGTGAAAGGAAATAAATCTTTGTTCTTTTAGCAGTGAGTGTGATACTATGTCACAGTGGCCATAGGGAGCAGATGCAAGAACTTTAGCAGGTACGTTGCTCACATGTGACCTCTTAACCTAGAAAGGTGTCCAGACCATCTGCAGTCACATTTCTGTCCCTCACACCAGCCACTAAGTTGATATTGAATTCTTTTTACCTCAGTGAGTCAACAGCAGTCTCAAAATTTCTTTAATGAGGTAACTGGCAGCTGGCCTCCTTCTGCAGATCATCTGCCATTCTCTACATGCACCAGCCCTTTTAGTATTGGGTGTAGACCACACATTCCAAGTATTTAGTACACAGCTGGATGAAATATTCATGCCTGCTCCAGATGGCTTGACCCCAGTATATTTTGAAATCCATCCCACACATTAGCCATCAGCTTACAAATCTTTGTGCTCAAGCTCCAAATGTGCAGACGTTTGCAAAACAAAAGGTGTGAGGTTTTATTTTTTTCTTCATTTTTTCACCTTTTCTGTCAGCATTTTAAGTCCTAAAGATATTGCGAGTTTGGCTCATTTCCTATTTTGAAAGCTTAAGAAAAGAAGGTAAGGTTGGAGGTTTCATATGAAAATGTTTAGGTGCATGTGGATGTTGTTGTGTGAGATGGGTCGATGAAGATATGGACTGAGCTGTACAAGGACAAAAGGGTCTGTGAAAGATTAGTAGTTGTGGCTTCAGAGCCATGGTGAGAACATGCTGGAGCAGTGTTGTGTCTGCTTCCTGTCCATCTTAGCAGTAGCGGTATATAATACCAGTGTTGAAGTGAGAATGATATCTTATTGTTGGTGTTCTGCACAAGTTCCAAGGGGTAAAAAGTGACTATTCAATAAGGAATGAGGTAGGGAGAGTGCCATGGGCTTTCACATGCAGAGCATTCTCTGAACTTCCTGTAAATTGTTTGGGGACAAAATGCATTCTCTGGAGAAATCAATCAAAGGTAAAATAGTTAAAACATTTCATTGCAAGGGAGATAAAGGCCAACTCAATAATGTGAGACAGAAAAAGATATTTATTGGCTTTGTAAGAAAAAAATGTCTGCATATGCATTTTACATATGGCTTGATCCAGGAGCTCCACCAGTCATCAGGACCAGTTTTTGCTCTCTGTGCATTTCAGATCTGTTTTCCTCTGCATACTGTACTGTTACCCAAACAAGCTGGCCCAGCACCTCTACCTCATTTTTTTTTTTCTTAGCAAAGCATGCTTATTTTATTTGTTGTTTATTTATTTAATTTGACTTTTTTTCAAACATTTTTAAAAAATTTTTTTATTAGTTTTCTATTCAGCAAATACAGGCAGTTTGGTACCATTATTAGGCTCATCTGTGACTTACCCCCTCACCAATGGCCCCTCCTTGTTGATGTATATGGGTCGTGCATTGTGGAGTTAGCCCACAGTTATTGGTACGATAAATGTCTCTGCATATCATGACCCAACATGTGATTCTGACATACTTTCCGCCCCCTCTTCTGCAAAATTTCCCTGAGCTATGCTGGGTTCATTTTTGGTCTGCTTCAGTGCTGAGGTGCTGGGGGCCTCTGAGGCTCTGGCTCTGTGATTTGGTAGGAGTTGATTTTTCTCTGTGTTGGTCTCCTTCCCCCTTTAGCTGGTATCTGGTTCATCAGTAAAACAGCACCTTTGCTTGTTTTGCCAATTTTCCTTAGTTTCAGTTGGGTCCTTTTTGAGGTATGTTGGGGCAGCTCTCTTCTTAGGATCTGCATCTATCTGAAAAAGAGAAGCAGGAACTCCAATGGAGAGTAAGTTAGCAACAGGACAAATGAGATAACCCTTACATTTTAAATACAGAGTTTAATAGGTGTAGGCCCTCTTGTACCCCATGATTGATGGCATCTTATCAGTGAGCTCCAGGGTTCAGAGAGTGACCCTACCTCAATAAAGTTGAGAAAAATTGAGAAAGATACCCAATGCCAACATTGGTCCTCCACACACACACATATATACATGAGCACACTGCCACTTACAGCTGTGCACCTTACTTAGGCACATATGAGCATGCACACATGTACACATGCATATCATACACATATGCAGAAAGGTGATAAATAGCTACATAGATAAAGCAGAAATATAACTTGGCAAGATATCAGTGTACTTGACCTCTAAAAGCCTGAGATATCATTATACTCACTGTGTATAAATGATACTGATCACTGTGTCTGCCTCATGTCTCCCTCATCATCCTCTGGAAATGACCTGACGGCCATGGGTGTTCATGGTGCTAAATCACATTGTTTTCCAAAACCTTCCATTCATTTTGCTCCTGGTGACCCTTTTCTTCTCTCCTTGCTTCTTCCCTTGTGGTCAAGTGGAGTCACATGACTCATTCTTACTGCAAGGAAAGAAGCCAACAGAGCTGTACTCTGCTCCAGCTCTGTGAATGTCACACAAGGAAAATGCTCCTCTGTTGGAATTCCAAGGTAATGAGGATGTCCATTTCATAGCATGACTATGCTTATCCCCAGTAGTATAGGATTCTAACAGGCACCTTCTTTTACCTGCTATGATTCTATACTCCAGCCTCAGCTGAACTGAACAATCACAGCTAAAGCACGTCATGAAAGGTGAACCATTTAGCTTCTCTGCCAAGATTTTTTAAGTTGACAGGAAAACCTTAGAGTCTAGAGACCTCTGAAGTCCATTTTCCCTAACTGCAGAGTCTGGGGACCCTGCTGTAGAGCCGACATGTATGCCCCATCCATACCTTTCTGGAAGAAACCTGCTTTCTCTGCTACTCTTAATTCTGGAATCTTCATACACCTTCCCTTTAAATGCTTGTGTCGAGTAAATTATCCAAAGTCTCATGTTACTGCTTCCTACAAATGTCTTGCCCTATACTCACTGAGAGTCAGCCAAGGTGTGGACTTGTGAAAACCTGGCTAAGGAGTTCATAACACCTTTGAGCCTTTCTGATGTTGGTTTCCCCCCTCAACTGTTGCTGGGAGCAACTACATCTTGTGATTTCACTTTGACCCTGAAGAAAGTATCCCCAGGCCAGTTTCCCTGCCAAGCAAGGGCATCTTTTAGTTTGAACATCTGAAACTGGAAGATTTTTCTGGCCAGGTACACATGCTCCCCAGAAGCAGGAGAAGTTAGGCCTTCTTAATGTGAACATTTGACCAACAAAAGATGAAAACCAGTGAATAGATCTCTCCATATCAGCCTGTTCCAGAAAGGATTCATGTGCAGGGTATCCAAACACTGCCAAAGGTGAAACATCTCTCATTCTGTGTGTGTGTGTGTGTGTGTGTGTGTGTGTGTGTATGCACATGCTGACATGTGTGAGAATCTGACTAAAAGACAGTATATGTATATATGAAATCTTCAAAAAAATTTTAAAAAGAAACACAATCTATATTATGCTTTATGAGCAATTTAAGGAAAAATTAAGAGTTATGAACTTTATTTAGTTTCTACCTTTAACTCTGATTCTGGGATTGAATCCACTGGGGGAAATTAAACTTTATTATACAATGTAGAGAGAATCAGGACCTACCCAATTAGTGAGGTTCATTACTGAAAATGTATCTTTGCCCTGGATTTACCAAGCAGTCAGTTGAGGTCAACTATTTAACATACTGCTTGCTTTCATTGTAAATTTCAATTACACAAATGACTTCTGAATTATCACATTTAACATTTTGCAGATGAGACTCTCAACCCTCTCCTTATAGCCTTCTCCTCTCAGTAGAAATGTCACCATTTCCACTTGCATATCCTCCTACATTTTCCCCTTTGTGTACACACACATACTCACAGAAAACCTAGATCGATTCTATGACTTTATTTTAATATAGATGGATTCATTCTCTGACTATTATCTTGCAACTTGTTTTTTATCACCGAACAGTAACTATTGAGCTCTACTGAAGTCTGGACAAATGGAGCTAGCTTCTTGCACTTAGCTGTCTTAAGGTACATTTGTTAGAACAGTAATACGGTCTTTAAATTTTAGTGTCTATCTGCAAAAATACACTTCTCACTTATGGGCCATTCATGTTAGCTTAACAGCCATGCTAGTTCATGCAACAACTCAGAGTCAGCCCTTCTTACCAAGTGACCCCCTGACCGGCTCCCCACTCCACTCAGTGCATGACTTCTGAGGTCAACCTGGAGAAAACACATTGCTTCTGTCACTTACAAACTTTGTGTGTGTGTGTGTATCATGTCTGTGGATGCATGTGTGTGTGCATGCATGTGTGTGTTATGTCCATGAGTCCATGGGTGTGCATGTGTGTGTATGTATGGCATGTCTGTGAATGCATGTGTGTATCATGTCTGCGAGTGCATGTGTGTGCATGCATGTGTGTGTCATGTTTGTGTATGTGTGCTCATGCATGTGTTTGAGTGTTGTGTCTGTGAGAGCATGTATGCATGTTTGTGAGTGTGTGTGTCATGTCTGAGTGCATGTGTGTGCATGCATGTGTCATGTCTGTGAGTACATGTGTGTTTGTGTATTCATATGGAGGCCAGAGTCAATGTTGAGCCTCTTCCTCAGTTGCCTTCTATGTTATGGTTTGTTTCCTGCTATTTTTTTGAGGTCTGGCCCTTAGCTGAACCTAGAGCTCACTGATTTGACTTAACTTACTTAACTAGCCAGCAAGACCCAGGGATTCTCTGTGTCTGCCTCCCAGTGCCAGGATTACAGGTGTGTGCCTCCACAGCCAGCTCTTCTTTGGAGATCTAAAGTTTAGCACTTTACCCAATGAGCCATTGCCCCAGCCTTACTTATGAACTTTTCGTTTTGAAGTTGAGGCTTAAATGCACTTACAAAAATAATAGCAAAAATTCCCAGAATCTCATTCTTAAATTTCCTTATGTGTTGTATAACCACAGCACTGCCGGGCTCCTTCCCGGGCAGGTAGGTAGCGCTGTGGAAGGACCAGGCCTGCTGGTTCCTCCCATAGGGTTGAAGGAGGAAGATGAGCATACGACGACTCAGAAACCTCTCCTGGCCACCGGAGACAAACCACACTGAGTCAGAAGTCTTTTCGAAGCAGGAACTCGCAGACAAAACTTGCTTTATTGCTATGAGCAGTTGCCTATATCATGTTGGGGACAAAGGCGGGGATTTTAGGACGGCTGGGAGAGGTAAAGGCTAATAGTAAACTTTAACTACTGAAATGGTAATTACAATTGCCACGCAAAGGTGGCAGGCTAGAAGCCATTAGGCGTCTTGCTGAGTCCTAGCTGGCCAGAGACAGGTCGACAGACTTTAGCTAGGCTCAGGAAGTTCCACTAGGCCTCATGCCTGGGCCTTTCAGAGCCCAACAACAGCACCAGAAAATGCACACTGGTATGAACTTCCTGGTTTATGGAGACTATTCAAACTCCACCAGGTCCCACTAACACCCCGTTCTGGCATGAAAGATACAGCTCAGGGTCACATGGCATATATGGCACCACCCCGACTTTTTCCTCACATTCTCTGCATTCTTCATGGCCTTTTTTTCTTAATGAGTAGCAGCCAATTGTTTTATAGATTACTCTTCATTTTGGGTTTGCCTAGTGTTCTCTAGTTGATTAAGTCCAAGTTGTACTTTTTGTCATTTTTCTTCTTCATCCTGGCAAGAGCAGTTAGCATGACCTCTCCTCAAAGCAGTTCAGGCTTTGGATAGCTATAGGCATGGCTCTGCAACAGATTTTTAGCATCTACTCATCCTCATGACTGAAATTTTATACTTAGAAATACACTCCCAATGTCCTCCTTGGCAAGGCCCTGGCAACTAGCCTGCTCCTTTCTGATGCTCTGGTTTGTGTGCTTTAGAGACTTTGTGCACTTAAGGTCTGACAGCGATGTGACTGTGTCACTTGCCACTATGCTTCAAGTTCTTCCTTGTTCACACATGTGGCAGAATTTTCTTATTTTGTGGCTATAATATTCTGCTATATAGGCATACCACATCTTATTTATCCATTTCCCCACCAGTACATACTTATTTTGCTTCACATCTTGGCTACTGTGAATGTTGTATACTGATAGAGGGAATGTTAATATCTTTTTCAAGTACCAGTTTCAATGATCTTGAATAAATACATAGTTATTCTGCTTTTAATTTTTTAAGAAAATGGCATATTGTTTTGCATAATGGTTGCATATTTTAAAAGAGATGCATATATTTTCTTTGTATCCCTCCTAACACTGGGAATTGGCTGATTTGATAATTTAGCCAACCTATCAGGAGTGAGGTGACATTTCATTGTGCCTTGATTTACATGTTCCTGATGATTAGTGAGGGTTTCTGTCTTGATTGGAGAAATAAAGTGTATTAAAGTCTTCAGATACTTTTAAAATTGGGTTATTCATGAATTTTACTTGACTATTGTTTTGCTCTTAGCTACAGAATAGAAGCAGCTCCCCATACATTCTGTAAGTCAGTCTCATATGGACTCTGGTTCACAAATGTTTTCTTCCATGTCACACACCACCTGTTCACCCTGGTGCTTTCATTCTCTTGGTATGTGGAAGCTTTCTGGCTTGATGTAATCTTGCTTGTCTAAACCTTGTTGTTGTTGCTGGGACTTTGTGTATCACCTGCATGAAATCATTGTCTAGACCAATGTCATGGAGAGTCTTCCTTTGTTCTCTTCTGGGAATTATACTGCTCCCAGTGTTATGTGAAGTCTTTAATCTGTTTTGAGTTGAGTTTTGTGTCGTGAATAAAATAAAAATTCAGTTTCTTTCCTTTGAATGTGCATATCCAGGTTTAAAAATTCACATGTAATCATAAAGTGCTCTGAACAGTGAAAGCAATCCTGAGACAGAAGCGAGCAGGGAGCAGCACATGTCCTGATTTAATAATGGGGATTAAAACAGGGTGGGCCTGGAAGAAAGGCAGGCAATAGACCAGGGAGAACACCCCACATGTGCAGTCAGCTGATCCTCAACAAGGGACAAAGCACACTGTGGGGAGACAAATGGTTTGGGGAACCCTGATGTCCACAGGAAGTTTGTTCCCTTTTGTCATGGTTCCCATGGAAACCATGCTGGCATGTCACCAGGCATCACCGAAGGATGTAGGTGGTGTTGATATGTCCCTTTACCGGTGGTGTTAGTTTTGAACACCTGGGTAAGATGGGGCAGCCAGATTATCCTCCACATGGCTTTTCCTTGTGTATTACAACGATGTGGACGTACTCTGACACTGGGCAGTGACCTGACTACAGGTCATACTTAGTTTATAAACTTTACCATCTTTTCATGCTTGTCTGAAAGTTCTCACTGAGTGTTTATCAATCAGATATTTTCTCTTTCCATCATTCCTCTATGTTTATTAACTGGAGCTGTTTTATTAAATTACATTACATGTATATATATTAGCTATGAACTCATAATTGTTTCTTTTAGTCTATGGATTTATAACTCTTCTCACAAAATATTCCAAACTTGTCCTTCATTTGTTTTTCTGGGATATTTTTGAGACAAGATCCTATCCTATAGCTGACGATGGCCTGGAACTTACTATGTAACCCAGGTTGTCCTCATGCCAATCCTCTTGCCCCAGCTTCCGAAGTACTGTGATTACAAGCATGAGCACTTACCCATAGGTGATTTGTCCACTTGTGAGATTACAAGCTGACTGTGGTGCTCATTTTGTATGCCCCATCCATCTGTTTCTTCACTCATTTGCTTTGCTGTGCTGGTGCTGGAACCCAGTACTTTCATTTTGGTAGGCAAGCGCTCCACTGAAGAGCTCCACCACAGCCCTACTCATCCATTTTGAGGCACTTCTGCCATGGAATACTCTTTCTGTCTCATGTTTGAATGAGCCTCACAGCTTCTTTCATTGGTGGAGAGTGTTTAGACTGTGAGTCCTGGAAGCTCAGAGCACACACTGGCTCCTAACCACTTTTGAACAGAAATTTTGCAGCAAGTGCTGCCCACTTTCCTGATTGTCAACACATGACACAACCTACTAAAAAGGAAAGCAGGGAATATCATCTCCCAGGGGTCCAGGAAGAGACCCAACATCCACAGCTTCCCTCCCCACCCCCCCGCCTCACACACTGTGTACCATCAGCCATTAACTCTGTTTCCAGCTCTTCATGCCTCAGAGCAGTTCTTTGAACCTGTCTGTTTGGTCACATGCCAAGCTAAGTACCTCTATACTTGCTGCCACAAATGATGTCAGCTGAACTATGAGAAGATCAGGACAGCCTCAGACATAGCCAAGCTGAGATGTTTTCACGCTGTCTGACATCCCAGACATGGAGCGCCAATGCCTACATATAGCCTAGGCCTGTACTTTGCTGGGATTGGCTAGTTATCCTGTGTAGTAATCTGAAGAGGATTGTAAAAGTCTGAAAATCAAATTCCAGCTATCTTATTTTTAGTTCTACTTCCTCCTAAATGAACCTAAAACCAAAGACACTTTCTCCAAGAACCAGGCTCTGAGGAGTTTGGCTGCCAGAGACTTCTATATGCTGCTCACTGAAAATAAATCTTTCTTGTTACCAAGAAGAAAATCATGGGTTTTGATAATATATTTTTTAAAATACTTTATATGAAATATTGGAAATATCACCGCTGCAAACTGTGGCTATAGAAGGTCTAAATGTCTCTGCATAGGTCATGATAGAGGAAGTTGGAAAGGAAAGAGGAGACACTTAAGGGTAGGAAGAGAAGAGTGTTGTGGACCAAATTACATTTAAAAAACTTCATCTGTATATGTGTATAATCTGTGTGTGTGTATTCGTGAGTGTGAGTGTGGGTATGCACATGATGCAGCATGTGTGAAGGTGAACAATTTCAGGTGCTGGTCCTCACTTTCCACATTGCTTGAGGCAGGGTCTCTGGTTGTACATCACTGTATTTTCTGGGTTACTTGGGCCATAAGCTGCTGGTAAAATTCTGCTGGCTTCACCTCCCACCTTATCAGAGGAGCATTGGTATTACACATCTGGCTTTACATCAGTCCTAAGGCTCTGAACTCTAGTACTCACCCTTGAGCAGCAAAGACGTTGACACCCTGAGATATTGCCCCAGCTCCTAAGTTACATTTTTATAGAGATAAACAAATAATAAATTTACTTTAGACCTATATTTTAGGCAGCTTGATTTAATATAAATGATGACACCTTGTCAAAGTAGAAACTTACTAGCACGGGTTGGTATTTGCTCTCATTTTAATGACTGAATAATATTGCATTGTATATTGTTGATCAGCCCACTCATTAATGAATATTGATTGGGTTAATGTCCACTTTTTGGATCTTGTAAATAGCACTACCTCGAACATGTATGTACAGTATTTACTTGAACACATATTTCCAGTTCTTTGGGGTATGCACCTAAGGAATGGAATATTGTGTGGGGTCAAATGGAAATGCTGTCTTCCATTCCACCTGTCCTGAAAGCCAGAGGAGGGGAAGCCACATCTCCAATGTTCTAAAAGCCACCAGCCATGTATGTTCTAGGAGATCATTAAAGTGAGGGGTTGTTTGAGCTATCTTCTGCCAGGTGCCTTAAAACAAGAATTTCTGTCACTACCTGTGACCTTGTGCTTTAATTGAGACTACCTGGCACTTTTGTACTCTGAATAATGTGGATGGGCTCTAGCACCTGTGATGTCACAATGCCTACATCATCTCTCTCATGTGTTGGGTGCCAACACCTACAGTAAGTAGTTAGCCTCAATTGCTTTGGTTGTCTTCCAGTCTAGTGGTAGTATTCTCCGTGCCATCCTCAGAATGGGTATCCAAAAGGGGGAAAAAGCTCTCAGTTTTATAAGGCCTCCAATGTCTCGACCAGTGTCTCCATTCATCACATAGGTCAAACTCATATTCAAGGATGGAGCAGGAAGTCTTTAAACAAGTTGCTCCTGTTTTCTTTTTGTATGTATATATGCATGCATGCCCGTGTGTGGGGTGCATGCGTGCATAGTTTTATGTACACATAAATGTGTGTGCATGTATGCACATGTGTGGGCCAAAAGAAAGTCTCAGGTATCTTTCCTCAGGAAGGCTATATCTCTAATTGGCCTGGAGCTCCCCAGTTAGGCTATACTGGCTGGCCTGTGAGCCCAGGGAACCTCCCATCTCCAACTCCCCATAGCCAGGATTATAGACACTTGCCACCATACCCAGTTTAACTACATGGAGTCTGGGATAGAACTCAGGTCTTCATGATTGCAAGGCAAGCACTCTACTCTACCCTATTTTAGAGTAACTGGCCCTCCCTGACTGGGAACATCAGAGCCCTGTCTTCATTGGCTCCATCAGGGAGAATACAGAGGAATTTCATTTTCAAAGAGACATCTTGAAATCACTCTGTACTTTGGGAATATTATCTCTAGAGATTTATTATATTTATGCAAGCATGAAAAATCCATTTAGGACCTGAGGAAAAATTTCTTTAAAAATGGAAGTTTTTCTGTTGTGCATAAAGAAATTTTAGAGCTCATGAGTTACACAATGACCTGAGTCTGGCGTGTGAGCCGTGTGAGCTGGTATCTCGGTCAAGCAGATAAGGGGGTAAGGGAGGACATTGCTGACATTGGTGGTGAATGGTACTTGCTTCTGAGGCACTTAGTAATGCCAGCACACTTAGGACCAACTGGAAGGAAAGTTTTATTTTTCCCTATCTTTCCAAGTTCTTTCATTTTTGAGAACTTTCACACTTGATATTTTCTCCACCTGTAATAGTTAATTTTCCAACAGCTTTCACTTCACTGTGCCTTTCTCATCACTCAGCTCTCAGATCAAAGTTTACCTCCTTGACGACATTCTACAGAGGTCTTCTCTGACTGAAATATTTCACGCTGGCCTGCTGTGTGTAGCAGGAAGGATGCCATGTGTGACAGAGCTGTAGTACCAAAACCATCACTCAGGGTAATATGATGTGGTCACACACTGAAGCCAGGCTGTCAGGGCCATAGTCTAATTCCACCACTTCCTACCTATGACCTTGGTCTACCCCCATTACATTCTTATGGCATTAGCATATTTCCATGACTGTGAGGTTGTTGTAATGATTAAATGATTTGGTGAATAGAATCTACCATAAGCAAGAGAACCTAACATCACTTTGAAGCACTTACCACTCTCTGAAATGACCTATCTGTTTGTGTGTGTGTGTGTGTGTGTGTGTGTGTGGTCATGAGTATATATGCACATATACGTGTACATGTAAGTGGATGCCAGGGGACAACTTCAGATGTCATTCCTCAGGAACATTGTCCACCTTTCCTTTTTATTTTCAAATCTGGTATCTCATTGGCCTGGAACTCACCAACTAGGCTAGACTGGCTGGCTAGGGAGCCCCAGGAAGTATGCTATCTCTGCCTCACTCTCTGGGATTACAAGAGCACACTACCACATCTGCCTTTTACATGGGTACAAGAGATCCTCTTCATGTTTGCAAAGCAAGCACTTTACCAACT
Source organism: Jaculus jaculus (assembly GCF_020740685.1). NCBI lineage: Eukaryota > Metazoa > Chordata > Mammalia > Rodentia > Dipodidae > Jaculus > Jaculus jaculus. The sequence continues at coordinate 77,006,273 of NC_059109.1, forward strand.
GAGCCATCTTCCCAGCTCTCTCACTATACATTTTTTTTTTTTTGCTTGATTTCTTTCTTTACTTTCTTTGTTGCTTTACAATGTAGTCTCTATGAGAGAGACCACTTTTCTATTTTTACCATTGCTAAATGCCCAGAGCTGAGAATGCCTGACTCATAGCAGTTAATCAATAAATAAGTATTTGTGGGATGGGACAAGAGCACTTGATTAGAATGCAAAGGCCCTTTGTTCCCAAAAAAAGGTATTTTGATGCCTCATATATAGGATTTCCAAATAAATAAATAATTGAGTGAGTGAATGAGTGATCTCTGGCTCCTGCTGGGCAGTTCATCTCTTGGACTCATGGCAAGACTTGAGCATCAGGACCTTTCTATCCTCTTGCACTCTAGAAATTACACATTCTGCTACAGCTGACCAGGTTATGGCCACAAAATTTAACAGACCAGGTGTGTGCATGAGCCTCACAGAGCAGGAAGTGCTACCACCCAGAAGCTCATAGCTGAAGTCTCTTCTTCACAGTCTGTGGTTTTGACCAATCCACACAGTGAATCATCCCAGCATGAACCACTTCTGAGGTCTCCTCCATTACCTCAGCTCCGAGGCTTATCAGAACTGTAAATACTTCTAGTTTTCTTAGTTACACGTCAATTTTCACTTTCTGCTTGCCATCCTCTCAGATGATACCAATTCTGACTCACATGTCTCCCACAGTTGCATAAATTTCTTTCTTACTGCCAAGTCAAAGGCTGGGTTCAGGGAAGGTCAGCAAACTTTGCAGTACAGTTCTTCACTCTTCACCATGGTTATTGCTCACCACAACTGAGAGCTGGTGTCTGCTTTCATGGAAGTTTCTGAAGGCACATCTGTTCTGTGATCCATGCACACCTGTGTTCTTCCTACAGCAATGTCACTCTTGTGTGTCTGAAACCTTGCTTGCATGTTTCTGTTTGTCTTTGAGCCCTCGTCAGTGCCTAGCCTTTGCTTAAGTGGGACTGAAGGAAGGCTCCGCTCTCTGTTGCACAGCTGCTTCTTCCACAGCCAGACACTTCTTTACAGAAGCAGGCAGATGCTCATGAAACTCCAGAAGCTCACAAGACCCTCTGGTTATATAAGCAATAAACAATTACTGGGGGAAGGACAGACCCCTCAATGGAACTGCCTGCAATACAGTTTGCTTGGTGGGCTTTTCCACTATGCCTTTGAGTCATCCATGCTCCTGGAAGTAACCCAGTAAATTCACTGGATTTCAATAGAACTGTTTCTTTGCTCTGTTACTGTCCTCTCTATCTGGAGTATATAGATACAGGTTCTGCAGAAAAAGGAATCAGGTGACACTTTATCAGTTTCATACTCAAGGTCTATCGAGTAGATGGGATTACCTGTCCAGCCCCCACAACTGCCTCCTAAAGCCTTAGAGTCCTGCCTACTGTCATCTATTCCCTTGGCTGTGGACCCTGTGATTCCAATAGTGTCTTAGGCTAGGTTTTGTAGAAGAAGAAGCTGGGGTAAGGTTCCTATGTGAATGCTTGTTTGAGAGGGTACTCTCAGGAGAATGCTGTAAGGAAAGAAGGAAAGAAAGGGGGCCAGGCAAGAGATTCCGCTCAGGGTTACCCAGGCTCAGTTGAACTCTGGGGTGTTCTGGAGCCTGGATGCCATCACTGAGTTGAACATCCAAGGAATGGAAGCTAAGGCCACCCTCTCTACTGGTGAAAAATTGGCAAAGGCAATTTGAAGGTGCAAAGATCCACTGGCTTTTGGAAGCTCTTGACTGCTAGGTGAACTATGATCTTCTCTGCTGGTACTTTTCTTGGGAAGGCATGAGTACTACTCACCAGATAGGGCATCTGCACTCTCAGAAACGATCCCATCCATTCTAACTTAGCCAATCAGTGAGTTCATTGGCTTATCTCCAGAAAATTGAGTGAGATCTACAAGGGTCTCAGAGATTACTTTTGGGGGCATGGGTGACTCAAAAAAGCTAGATCTCTGAAAAGTCCCAACCCAATGTGGTGACCACCTCAGGGCAGGTGAATCATAGAGTTTCCTTGCAGGTAATCCTGCACTTCATGTATATGTTCACGTCTCCCAAGATCACACCCAGCTAGAGTCAGGAGGATCCTAAGACTCACCCCTCCGCCTTCTTCTAGGGAAAAACAACCCTATTACTAGCACCATACACCTGGCCGTCACCATAGTGTTCTCATTTCCTGGCTGTGGCTATGGAGACACAATCATCTTTGCCCAATGGTAGTGATAGGACAGACTTCTTTTTTTTTTCTTTTCACAATTTTTATTAACATTTTCCATGATTATAAAAAATATCCATGGTAATACCCTCCCTCACCTCCCCCCACACTTTCCCCTTTGAAATTCCATTCTCCATCATATTACCTCCCCATCTCAATCACTGTACTTATATATATACAATACCAACCTATTAAGTACCCTCCTCCCTTCCTTTCTCTTCCCTTTATATCTCCTTTTTAACTTACTGGCCTCTGCTACTAAGTATTTTCCTTCTCCCGCAGAAGCCCAATCATCTGTAGCTAGGATCCACATATGAGGGAGAACATCTGGTGCTTGGCTTTCTAGGCCTGGGTTGCCTCACTGAGTATAATCCTTGTGACCTCATGGCACAATGGTAGTGCGTCTGACTCCAGACTTCTTTTTAAAAAGAATCATTGCAACTGCAGCACTTCACAGTGGCAGGTAGAATGCTGATGTCCTGCTCACTCAGTGACAGATGGATAAGAAGTGTGGATCTCACCCAGACATCAAGAAGAAATAACCATATTATCTCAGAGGGTAAAGTAAGCCACCTTATTCACAGTATTCAGTCCTGCCTCTGAGAAGTGGGTGCTTGTGTACCAGCAACCAGTGTGGTGTGGGTTGGGAAGGAAGTGAACACCACTGTCAATTTCTGCAATAGAACAAGGAGCATGCTTTCACCTTAGCACAAGAGTTAAGTAAAAGTTAGAATTTTATATAAAAAAAAATTTATTTTTAATTTTTTTTTATTTATTTGATACAGAAAGAGGCAGAGAGAGAGATTGAGCATGCCAGGGTCTTTAACCACTGCAAACAAACTCCAGACACATGTGCCACCTTGTATGTCTGGCTTATGTGGGTTCTGGGCAATCAAACGTGGGTCTTTTGGCTGTGCAGGCAAACACCTTAACTGCTAAGCCAGATTTTCAGCCAAATACCCTGATTTTTATAGCATGTATTGAATTGATCCTGTGTTATAAATCCACTTTAAAAATTATTAATAATTTTATTGTTTTAATTTTTTTCTGTGATCATAAGCCAGCTTTGTGTGCTCCCAATGTAAATGCCTGTGTGACAGGTTTTGCATTTGCCTTGAAGATCACACTCCTTAGTTACTATGACCCACCAGCATGTGGTCTTTTATCAAGTATCTATACATGCATCAGAAGAAGGAAAAGGAAATGATGGAAGAATGGATGAGATGACAGTAAGAATCCACATCTCTGTGTGAACACTGCCTCTTTATCCTCTAAACACAGTTATAGTCATTGGCCTTAATTAGCACACTAAATATAATATAGTTTTCCTTTATGAATCCAGCGGGACCCCCTTTTCTGTGGATGAGTTCTTCAGTTTGCTCCTCTGAATGGATAAACTGTAATTAACATCGTCTTGAGGCTCATTTTCATTTACACCACTATTCCTCATAAGCTGAGCATCATTCTCAGCAAAAGTCAATATGTCACTTTTATTAGCCTCGTTTGCACTTTAACACTGGGAAAGTTAATTCAAGCTATGTTAACAGACTTAAGTTCAGATACAATGGACTTCTCTGGCTGTCCTTGATGAAGTCATGTCATATAGAAGTGAATCATATGTGAGTGCATAAAACATGAGATTATTGCTTGACACTTGGGTTTCTCTTGATCTAAGTTGCACCAGAATTCTGGGCAGAAGAAGAAACAGAATTTTTTCATGATTCCCAGTGCTGGGCTCACTGGCAGGTAGGGCTGTAAGAGAGCCGGTACCACCAGTCTCTTCCTGGGGCTGAGCGGGACGGTGAGTGTCAGTGACTCAGAACCTCTCCTAGTCACCAGAGAAAAACCACACTGAGTTGGAAGAATTGTCGAAGCAGAATCTCCCTTTATTGTGAGAGGCACGTGCTTATATAGGGTTGAGAATGAAGGTGGGGATCTCAGGAAAGGATGAGGTGTAAGGGCCAATAGCATATCGCGACTTTTGAAATGATTGGTTCTAAGCACGTGTGGGAACTCTAACTTTTTTGCAGAAGTAGCAGCCAGAGGCAATTTGGCACCCTGCTGAGTCATAGCTGGCCAGAGATAGGTGGCCAAACTTTAGCTAGGCTCAGGAAGTTGCACTAGGCCTCGCATCCGGGCCTCTCAAGGCCCAACACCCAGTTTTTACTAATAATGTTAAAAGGTCCATGTCTGGGGATGGTAGGGTTCCCCTAATGTACAACCAGAAAGAACTCACTGTTCATTGTGAAATGTCTCATACCATGTGGGAATGGTCATGGTACCTCTTCAAGGAGCAGTGCCCACTTACTACCTCCTCTTCTGGGTTTGTGTCTCAGCAATGGCATGTTAGGCTTCATTTCTCAGTTCTCAGCTGAACAAAAAGTTCCCATTTCTGAATACTTCCATGTAAAGCAGAGGAAGTAGGGAGATCATCCCTCCACCATGAGAGGTACTCCCAGTTTGTGATCATTCCACAGGGTGTTGGTGCCAATGTTAATGTACTGGAGACCTGCTTCCTGAGTGTCCTTCCTAAACACTCCTCCCTATCACCCAAAACTGCAAATGGTGCTCCCAGTGCTTGCACTGCTTGCACTGCTTGCACAAGGATCTGAGTTGGATTTTCAAGGCCTATGTGAAAATACTGGGTGTGACTTATACCTGTAAGTCCAGTGCCAAGAAGCAGAGATAGCAGCAACACTGGGGCTTACTGCTCAGACAGTCTAGGCTAATTCATGAGCTCTGGGCTAGTGAGAGAAACTGTCTCAAAAAAAAACTGGTTTGTTGGAGAGGAAGAGGTTAAGTGGAAGAAGATGAGGAGGGGACAAGAGATGATAATGGCACATGCCTTTAATCATAGCACTTGGGAGGCAGGAGTAGGAGGACTGCTATGAATTTGAGGCCACCCTGAGGCTACATAGTGAATTCCAGGTCAGCCTGGGCTAGAGTAAGACCCTACCTTGAAAAGGAGAGAGAGAGAGAGAGAGAGATACGATATTGAGAGGGGTTTACGTTTAAAATACATGATAAATATGCATTAAAACTGTCAATAAAAAAGGAAAAGATGTGGCTGGAAGGATGGCTTAGCAGTTAAGGCATTTGCCTGCAAAGCCAAAGGACCTAGGTTCAATTCCCTAGGACCCACATTACCCAGATGCACAAGGAAGCACATGCATCTGGAGTTCGTTTGCAGTGGCTGGAGGCCTTGGCATGCCCATTCTCTCCCTCTTTCTCTGTCAAATAAATAAATAAAAATAAAATATTAAAGAAAAGGAAAAGATGGACAGCACCTGAGGAATGAAACCCAAAGTCATCCTTTGACTTCCAAAAGAAAGAAGGGCTGTGTGGGAGGAAGGGAAATAAAGAGAGACGAAGGAAAGGAAATGTTGTTTGGGGGCTACAGAGGATGTTTTGTTTGTTTTTTAATTAAATTTTGGTGCCAAGAGTAACATCAGAAACTTTCCAAAAAGTTTTGGATTTCCATTTTTCTCTTGCAAGATGAGACACTGTTACATAGGTTAGAAGAATCCTTCTTGGTGACAGGCAGATGGTCGCTCCAGTTTTTTAACTCAAACCTCTCTGTATTTCTTTTACCTCCATTCAGGACAATTTGGAGGTTGCTACTAGGATCACTTAGTGTGCTTCTTTGAAGACTATGATTTAAAAAAAAAATAATTTCCCCCCAGCTTGGGCTACAGTGAGTCCTGACCTCAAAAACCCAAACCAAAAAAAGAATACATGTATACCCCCAAAATACTTTCCAAAGGAAAAAAAAATTACTTTTGTATTCTTTTATTCATGAAAGATGTTGTGAGGACAAAAATGGAAAAGAATATTAAGGTGTTATCAATGTGACTTATAAAACGTTTTAGTTAATAATATGCATAAATCACAATGGCTAATTCATGACATTAAATCGTAATTGTCACTGATTAGTTCAGTGTGACATAACATTAAAGTTGCATCATAAAATTACATGACTTTTTTCAAAGTAAAATTCACTTAATTCCTCCTGGAACAAAGCCATGCATCCCTTCACACTAGAAGGACCCCTATGAAAGAGTATGAACTCCTACTTTTCTGACAAGGGCATCAAAGACAGTGCAGTGGCCACTGGACCTGGACAGTCAAGAGCTGGCTTCTTTTGTAGCCAAGCAGAGCTGAGCTCGGGAGAACCTGGTGTTAGGACAGCCCTCAAGTACACCACCATCATCACTTCCTTCTGAACAAATGCCTTTGTTCTTTAGACAATTCCCACTGGTATTTCTGTTGACCTTTTCAATCTACCCAGCAAGGATGGAACAGCATGACATTAAGGACCCTGAGGGATTTACTCATTCACTGCTGCCCAGGACTCATTCCTAGGTCCAGAGATGTTCATACCCCTGCTCCAGCAATAACCATATTGCTCTCCACAAGCCCACAACTGCTGCATTTCTCAGAGCTGCCCCAAGAAACCCACATAAGTGCCTATGACCATCTTCTCTAGGATTAAGGGTGGTCAGGCAAGTGGGAGGGCTAGCTGAGACATGACCCAAGCCGGCCAGGACAAGTTGTCTTCAGGGGGACACATCCTTTGTGTGTGTTCCCCATCCACCCCTGGCCTATCTGCTCTGTGACTCTTGTCTAGCTGTGACTCTCTCATTGTAAAACGAAAATGGATGGTCAGAACACTGATGGGTGGTTGGAACCTGAACATGCTTTTCCTGCATAGAGTTAGATGTTATAAAATATGACAATAAATGAGCAAGGGGGCTCTTAGTGCTGGGTCAGTACTTCACAAATGTCATTGTATGTCAAAACATTAGTTGGATCAGGGTAAATGGTAGATGCTTTTAGAGCAGCTACAGGGGTATTCCTGGAAAAGTTGTGCTTTTTTTGCAGTAATAGGAATGGAACCCAGGGCCTTGTGCACTGTAAGCAAGCATTCTGCTATTGACCTATATCCCCAGCCTTCTTTTCACTTTTTTTTTTAAGACAGGGTCACACTGACTTGTCCAGCTGGCCTTGATCTCACTCTTTAGTCCAGGCATATCTTGAATGTGTAATCCTTCTGCCTCAGACTCCTGAGTAGGTGGGATGGCAGGGCAATACCACCAGGCCTAGTTTTGTTTCTTAATATTATGTTATTGTTATAAGAAAAGCATTGCAAGCAATGAAGAACTATGTCAGACAGAATGTGTTTATAAGTTTAAATACAATCTTTTTTCTTTTTTTTTTATTTTTTGGTATTTTGAGGTAGAGTTTTACTCTAGTCCAGGCTGACCTGGAATAATTCACCATGCAATCTCAAGGTGGCCTAGAACTCATGGTGATCTTCCTACCTCTGCCTCCCTCCCAAGTGCTGGGATTAAAGGTATGTGCTGCCATACCCAGCTTCTTTTAAAGTTTTTTAATGAGAAACTTGAGCTTCATGCCTGAGTATGACTTTCAAATTTCTGGTTTTGTGCTTGAAATGGCTGCATCAAATCTTTCATAAATGGTCTTTTCAATTTCTTGATAGCATCAATGAATAGGTGGTGAAGAATTTTTTAAATAATCTTTACAGGCATTCAAAAATGTATTAAGTGCTGAAACCATATCCCTTTCTTTCATTGACAAAGGTAGTATTGAACTTTCTTGTGATAACAGGACAAGATCGCTAATGAAATAGAACTTTTCCATTTTAAACATTTCAAAACAGTGATAAAGCCCTAAATTGACACAAATACCTTAAGTGTGGATTTTGTGGTGGAGGAAGATAATTTCTCTGGGGAGATGGCTCAGGGGATAAAGTGCTTGCCACACTAGCATGAGTACTTGAGCTCAAATCTGCAGCACTCAGGTAAAAGGCTGGACACCAAAGTGGGCATCTGTCAGCCCAGCACACCTACAGCAAGCACAGACAAGAGAATCACCCAGAAGCTCAGGAACAAGATAGCCTGGCAAATGCAGTGGTAAATAAGAGACTCAGCCTCAAAATAAGGTGGAAGATAAGGACCAACATCCAAGTTGTCCTCTAACATCCACACACATGCTATGACATGTAAACCTGTACTCACACACATGAACATGCGCACACGTACACATTTGTGTGCACACACACATACACACTAATAAAGGAGAGAAAAATAGATGAGAATATAAAAACAAATATTTCTAGTCAAAAATATCAAATAAAGAATATCAGGGGCTGGAGAGGTGGCTCAGTGGTTAAAAGTGCTTGCTTGCAAAGTCTGATGGCACAGGTTCAAATCCCCAGCGCCCATGTAAAGCCATATGCAAAAAGTGGCTCATGTATTTGGTGTTTATGAAGTGGCAAAATGCCCTGGCATCCCCATCCCCTCTCTCTCTCCCTTCCTTTATATTTTGCTCTGCTTGCAAATAAATAAATATAAATATTTTTAAAGATTTGAAAAAAAGAATACTGGACTGGTTTTCACATGCACATGTGCTTGTGTGTGCCCACACACAGAGTTCTTCTTGCTGTTCCATGTCCTAAGATTCTGAGGTTCATAGTGGGTATTGTAGAAACATTTCAGTATTGTTCTCTTCCTGCTGTCTTTGAAATCCCTACCAAAATTAGCATTTATTCTTGTATGATTTAGCCTCTGAGTCATTTTCTTGCTTTGAAGTCTATGACAGTGGGGCAGCAACAGCCCTGCAGCTAGTCATGGAGGGCACCAGCAGTGATGCACTGAGATGTCCAAGTGAATAGCAACGGTTTTGATTTTGCATAATGAAGCATGATCTCCCCAGAACTGTCTGGGTAATGCAAGAACAATACATCACTTTGGCTTTGTCATTAATTCTCAAGGCAATGCATTAGGTAAACAAATTACATGTCATTGTGTTTCAAAAGTTTGCAGGAACCCATGAATGCTGTTATTCACTCTTTTAAACAATAAGCACTTGGGAATGGTTTAAAGCTCTCAGTAAAAGTGGACTGTGACTCATTTGTGCCTCCACGGTTCCCAGAGAAGATGTGAAGAGCCTCCTCAGCAGAGCGGCTGCATGCCCGGAACTGACAAACGTATCACACACCGCACAGCTTTATCTGAGAAGCAGATTTTGATAGCTCTCTGGGATTTGGGTCAGTAGATAATCCTCCACAAACAGCAAATCTCAATGCTATTGACAAAAGAAGGGACACAAATAACTGGCAAATTCCATGAATCTCTGGCTGTAAGTCATTCTCTTTTCATAGATTTATTATAAGTGTCCTTGAAATCTATCTGAAAAAAGACTTTGCAGGCTCTTCCCTGTTTGAAAGCATAGTTTTCAGAGTTGCTGATAACAGTTCCCTGTCAAAGGTACTCAAAGAAATGGTGCTTTGGGTAGCAGACATTTTATCTTTGGGTAATGATACCAAGAGAATTTCACATGGAAGAATGGCCAATGAGGGGAATCGATATTATTCTCCTGAGTGGAAGATCTTTCAAACTTCATTTTAGAGATTGAGAAGGGTGAGTGTATGGTCTAGACAGGGTTGGGATCTAGCTGTCGTGTACTAGCATGATAAGATCAGCTCTATGCCTTAAAGAAAGTGTGTGCCTCTATTATACTTTGAATGTGAACCATCCCCCATTGACTGGTATGTTTGACCACTTAGTCCCCAGCTGGTGATTCTATTTGGGAAACTTGTGGAGCCTTACTGGAGAAAGAGGGTCATGGGGGCAGATGAGCCTTGAGGTTTTATAGTTCAGCCCCACTCCCTGTTAATCCTATGCCTTCGGCTTGTGGTTGCAGCTTGACCAATGCAGAAATAAAAAATACATTCCTGCTTCATCATTGCAGGACCGCCCTCATTTCCATTATACAAATATGATCCCTCTAGTTTTTGGTGTTTCCCTGTTGCTGTTTCTGCAATGGGATTAATGCTTTTCCACTTAAGTGGACTCAACCTATTCAATAATATATTTTTAAAATACATTACCTAGGGCAGTAGAGATGGCACAGTGAATAACCTGCTTGCTTTGAAAGCACAAGAACCTTAGTTTAAGTCCCAGTACTCACATAAAACACCAGGTGTGAATGCACATGCTTATAATCTGAGGATCCCTGGGGCTCACTTGCTAGCCTCATTGTTGACTCCATGCCAATGAGAAACACTGCCCCCAAGGAGGTATATGGTGTTCCTAAACATGACACTAGGTTGTCCTCTGAATTACACATGCATGCTCACACACATATGTGTACCTACGTACATACACATGTGAACTGTGTACATATGAACATGCTAAACTTCGATAAAATGATATAATATTTTACTTCGGTTACTGTCATCACTTACAGTAAGGTAACAGGAAGAATAACATGTATAAAGTAAGTATTTCCAGAGTGCCTTGTTTCCTTTATTTTTTGAGACATGACCTCAATATGTAGCTTAGGATGACCTCAAACTTTCAATAATCCTCTTGTCTCAACTTTCCAGGTACTGGGATTACAAGCATGCACAACCTCAGAGCAATTTCTCAAAGGGAGAAAGCTGGCTGTTCTTATGAAAAGGAAGGAAGCTTGTCTGTGTTCAAAGGATGGAAATGTCAGACTGGCTCCACACAGGCCTGATGTCAGTATAGTATCAGAAGCTCTGCTGGACATTTGAACAGGCATAACTGCATCTTACTGTGTCAGTCCACAATAATTTGAGGCAATATCCATGCAGTAAATTACAACCACTTTTCATCTCATCTTCTGAGACACTCTAGACCCAAGCATTTAGCTGCAGTGATACCACCCAGAAGGGAAAATATTGTCTAGTTTTCCTGTTTTCTATCAGTTGCTTGTTTTGTGCCAGTAACATTTAATTTTCTTGAAATGCTAGAAGTAGAACTCAGAGCCTTGGAGCATGCTAGACAAGTGTTGTACCACTGAGCTAAGCCCCATTGAAGTCAGCGCTTTTAAGAGACACACAAGCCTCTGGGGTACAGAAGCAGTGGCAGGAAGACTTTTCTGGTTGCTTTAAACCTACATGCCAGCAACCCCTTGGACACCATCTTCCACCTCACCTTGTTTGAGAGAAATATGACCATTTCCACTTCAATCTGACCTGCATAACTGGGGACTCACATCAGAAAGAGGTGTTCCCTGCTGTGGAGTACAAAGCATGTCTAAATTAGTGATAGTTCATGTATCTGAAATCTGACAGGACTGTGTTCTAGGAATAAAGCAATACCCAATCTGTTAAGTACCTCATGGACCTACAGATAAAGTTTGTAGAATTTGAGATTGCAGACTTCATTACTTATGTTTCTGATGAATTTATGTAATGAAGCAACAGGTGACCCTCTAGAGAGGGTGGCTAGGGGTGCCAGCCTGCTAGGAAGGGTTTCTCATATCTAATAATGCATGTTCTGGCCAAGGGGTATTTGAAAGCAGTTTCCACTAAACATGGTCCAGACTTTGCATTCCAGATCACTCCCAGGAAATGTGGTCCTTGCATGGTCCAGAGCCATACTCAGCGAAGCAAATTGCCTCAGGACTTAGGTGATTCTTCCTTCCTTGTAGTCTCACTCCTGAGATGTGTTGGACTCTGATTTTGATTTCTTGAGACATACTGAACCCAGAGCTAACTGCTTAGCTGAACTAGCTTGCTAGAAAGACTGAAGGACCCCAGTGTCTCTGCCGCCCTAGCACGGAGATGGCCAGCATGGACCTCCATGCTTTTGCCTTGGTGTTGCCGGTCTGAATGCAGGTCCTCATACTTGCACGTAAAATACTTTACCATCTTTTTAACCCCGTTTGGAGTCTATTTCAATACTCCCCAGATAGGGTAGCAACAGACCAAAGAAACGGTTGCAGCTAAGTTCAGCTTGGTGAACCAATGAGTTTGGGGGCACTTACTTGCAGAAGCAACTTATGGTACACCATCAAGAAATCATCTCTTCACCCTAGCATTGCTAAGTTCTTATGTAGACTAGAGATGGGGCAGGATCTCGTTAGCTTCATGAGCCCTCCCCACTTCCACTAGGGAATGTTAGTGGGTCTGATCTTATGAGGGTCTCCTGCAGATAATCACAGTTACTCTAAGGACAAAGCTTTAGGACAACCCCCATTTTACCAAAGTACAATCCCTCTGGGGTCTGTCCTTCACAAAAGAAACATTTGACTCCTAGTTCCAACAATGCAGGAAAGGACTCTGGTCATACTTGTAGCTTTTAGTTACAAAGCTGAGAATAGCCATTGGAAACCTATTGAAAGTGGCTCCCTGGTTTCCCCAGAGCAGCTTGTCTGGGAGTCTTTTCTTTGCTCTTAAAAATATCACTAAATCCCAATCAAACAAAGGCCTGATCTTTTTCTTCAAATCACTTACACAGGCATTACTTAAAAGCTAAGTGCTTTGGGGAAAATGCACTCCAAAATATAAAAATCTTTACATAGGTCCATGGCACTATAAAACACTAGATATAACTCTGTTCTTAGTAGAGAAGTCTTTGAGGCAGCAGCAACAGTGAGCTGCCATCAATGCAAAATTGCCCTTGCCTACTAGAAGACAGAATCCACAGGTACTGCTGTAGGAAACCCAACAATAGCGGTTTCTCAACAAACAAAAGTTTTCCTTGCCATTTTTGTAATTATCTGAATGAATTTTCAAAGGGTGCTATTATTTTGACATGTGACCAAATTTGAGGATGAGCAATAATTTGAAAGTATTTCAGTCTTATATTGATGGAAGACTTTAGAAGTCCAGGTGTGTAGCAAACAACAAGTTTCTGTTTCTCCAATGTAATTTGAACTGTGTGTCACATGTTCCACTTAACACATATGTTCACATCCACATGGTCAGCATGGGATTTTGACTGTGAAGGAATCACTCCCAAGAGTCACAGTCAGACCTTCTATTAGACTGCTACATTTCACCTGTTGATTGATGGAGATGTGTCTAGATGGACTGTAATGACATCTGAGCATGACCATTGCAATATGTGTTTTCCAGGGAATGAGTAATGAGCTTTCATGGCACACTAATGTCATTCTGCTTAATGCTATTGGCTCCCAGATAAACTAAGTAGCTTCATTTTTCAGGAGTCATCTCTGACTCCTGATTCTGAGAATGCACACTCAAATGGTACCCACTGTATGATGGGGTTTCCATGGTAAACAGTTTATGGGGCTGGGTGTCAGGTTGACTTAGGGTTGGTTAGAGGGACCTGCTCCTGCCAACACTTACCTTTGGGGCAGAGGCACTGAGGATAAATCATAGCTAGACGGGAAATGAGAACAGAATGCAGGCGGTGCTGAGCAGCCTTATCTTAACAGATTGTGGCTTTTAAAAGCCAAGACATCTTATCCCTATGAGACCCTTCTTCATAGCTCCTGGTTCCTTTCCTGACTGGCTAAATGATTTTTTTTCCCACTCTAAGCTGACCATCTTGTCACTGCCTCGCCAGATGCAGCCCTTCCTCCATGGCTCACAATATTGCTTTTCCTTCTGGGGCCCAGGGTCACATCTTCATTCATCATTGAGTAGCAGAAACCAAAGCCCTGTTGTCACAGTATTTTTTAGTAACAAGATAATAGATTTGCATTCAGCATGCACAATTAGATCCAGCCAACTAGATGTCCCAATTCACACTGGCTGAATAATGAGATGCAAAAGGTGGGGCTGCTGTAGCCTTAGAATGGAGTGCCAAGGCAGAGCAGACCCTAGGGCAACTGGAACTGGAGAAATTTGATACATCATGTCATTTATGAAAGTCTCCAAGATGACCTTCCTCTGCTGTGTCTGTTCTGTTCTGATATGCTACTTCCCAATCCAAATTCTTACATCTTCAGCCTATGGATATACCTCATGATCAACAGAGGAAATAATTCATTTAGTAATGCACCCATCCATCCATCCATCCATTCATTCATCCAATAAAGTTACTATACACTATGTGCTTGGCATTATTCTGATCCAGAGAAAGGAAATATAGCCAAGGGTGGCAAAACTCTAGCTATTGCTGTGTGTGGTGGCACATACATTTAATACTCAGGAGGCAGAGGTAGGAGGATTGCCATGAGTTCAAGGCCACCCTGAGACTACATAGTGAATTCCAGTTCAGCCTGGTCTGGAGAGAGGGACTCTACCTCGAAAAACAAAATAAAACAAAAACTTCTATCTCTCATATAAGTGACAACCTCACTGAGACAAAGGGCATCTGAAAAATGAAAGGGACAGAATAGTGCATGTATATTTCTAGGGTGAGAGTATTGCATGCTAGAGCTCAGAACCACATGAGCTGGGAGTATGGCCCTCCACAGAGGCCAGGGCAGCTGCAGCAAGGAATGAGGGCAGGAAAGAAAAGATGGTGCTATGTTCCATGAGGAGCCTGAAGGATCATACCTCTTCATGACAGTCACAGAGGTCAGTAGACATCAGGACTCACATCCAGGAGATGGAGAAGGTGTAGAGTAAGGAAGCTCAGACATCTGTTGGTGGTGATGCATTAGATCACTGGCTACATGCAGATAAAAACCTTCCTCTACAATAGATGCATCATGTTGTCTTGATGTGCAAGAGCCAATGGAGACCTAAACTACCTGACTCTTGTCCTTTCAGTGGCTGGCATTTGACACATATGCTTATTGCCACTAAGCCACTCTTTCCTCGTCTCATGAGGTTCAGTTGGAGTGACCCCCATTTCCCAGCTCCAAAGGTAGTCACAGGAACCCAAAAAAGGCAAAGAAACCTGACTTCCCTTTGGCAATTGTGATTGGCCCATGAATGATTGCACTTGACCCCAGATGTTCAAAGTTAATTCCTAGATTGTGCTAGAGGTGTTAAAAAAGAAAACAGATGTTCTCTCAATGAGATGAAACTGTAAAGTTGATGGCATCCTGGAGCTCAGTGCCACCTAAGGACTAATGCCAAGACAATACCAAGAGAACCACAGCAGTAGGTGAGGCCTGAATGACTCCAGGGAAGCACAGCCTCTTGCATCCAAGAGGCTACATCTTCTGAAGTCAGTGTCATCAGCCAGAAGTCCCTACTTTCTTTTATTAATCTGTCCTCCATTGATCTTTCTGTCAGTCACAAGTGGCACAATACTGACTGTTACTGCTTCAAACCTGCTGTTATCCATCTGAGTCAGAGGACACGGCCTACCTATGTCCTGCCCTTCTTACCTCCTTAAGTCTTGGGTGACAGTGCTTCACTCAGTGGCCCCTCTACATTCTTCAAAATGCTTCCTCACTGATGGTAGTTACACACCTGTGACACTCTCTCTCTATTCTTCCTTTTCCTCTCTCAATGTGTGCATCTGCCAAGATGTGGTTCAAACTCCTCCTGGTCTCTGATCACTGTGGCCTCCTTATAGCTTGTTCTTCCTACATTCCCTCAGAGTACAGAACCTAGAGCCAGCTGTCAGGTTCCAGTCCCAATGCTACCACTTTCCATTTGGGTTATGTTGGGAAAACTTCTTAAATTCCTATACTTCAGTCTTAATAGAGATGCTATATGGTAAATGAGTTGGGCTCTTAGAACCTGGCCAAACACCTGGGATTTCTGGATCCCACCAGAAAATAAAAAGATACCCAAGCTGGGTCTCTCAGAGTAAAACAGGTCTGTAGGGAAGCCACAAAGCACAATGTGAGGTGGTAGGATGATCAACAAGGAGCCATTTCCATTGTCATGTCTTGAGGGTTTTGCTAACCCAGAAAGACAGGCATGCAGAGAGGACCTAGTCAGCAGGAGTGCCCTTTACATGAAGGTGCCCCTGCCCACAGGAACCTAGCCAAGAGTGAGCACTCTCAAAAGGTAATCCTTCAAGCCTTCACGCCCTTCCCAATGACCAAACCCAACTAGAGAGAAGAAGCCAGAGAAGCAATGGCTACGTGTCTATACTGCTTCACCACTGTCACTGTGCAGGGTGGGAGTTGTAGGGGAGACTAAAGAAGACATTCAGACTGTCAGTGTTAGCTACTACTATCCTTTGGACCTGGGCTGGAGCTCTGTTCTGAACATCCTATGCATGCACTCCATACTTTGAGGGGTCTGTATTCTCAGTATTCCATGTGCATTCTGCCTTCCCTGTGGGGTCTGCATTTTGACCCCAACTCCACCACATGCTTCTAGTCCTGAGCACCTGATGCATGCACTTTGCACCACCTACCTCCACACAGACCCCTGGAAAGAGCAAGGGAGACCCAGGCTAGGAGGCCACAAAGTGAGTCACCAAAAGTAAATAATTGTATTTTCTTCAGTCTTTTCAAAAAAGTTAAATTACTGATGAATATTCAAAAGTTGAACAATGACATATAAAAATTCAGATTGATAGCCTCTCCGAAGAGGCCAGTGGAACTGCTTTGAGCCCACATTCACTCTTGACCCTGGCTACTTCTCTGAACTCATTCAACTACCTTTCCAGCTCAGCAAACACTTTAGGATGATGTCCTGCCCAGACATTTTGGAAAGTGATCAAAACTCAGTAGTCACAGCAGCTAAAGATTATGGCCACAAAAGAACAATTGACGAATTCATTTGTTATGCCTTCATGTGCACTAATATTTTCAAAGATAATTGCTTATTTAATTAAGATCTTTGCTGGATCAAAGATATTGCCCTAAGAAATTAGCTGATATTCTGCCTGGTTGGTTCACTCTCTAACATATATTACATAAGCAGCTGTGACAGGCAAGGATATACAGACCATGTTCCAGACACAGGTTTCAGCCAGAGGCACTCTGTGGCTATCCTTGACCCTAGACCCTGATCTACCCATGGACACAGCCAACCTGGAATTTCCTCCTCTTTCTGGCATCATTAATTTCTCTCTACTATCACAAAATGACTTCTTAGTGTTTTCGTGGACTCAAGTGTGTCCTGTCTAAATTCATATGTCCAAGCTCAATGACTTCTTGTGGACACAGGGTCTCTGGAGAGGTAGTTAAGATTGAGGCCATCATATTGGGCCTTACTCCAATATGTCTGTGTTCTTCCAGTAAGGACATGTAAGGGGACAATAAGGGGATGACTACAAGAAGACACAAGGAACACACAGCCATCTTCAAGCCAATAAAAAATGCTTCTGAATGAATCAACTTGCTATGTGAATGTGGAATTCCAGCCTCCAGAACTGTGGGACAATGAGCTTCTTTTGCTCCGATCAGTCAATCTGTGCTATTTGTTCTGGCAGTTCTAGGTGACTAATACTAGTTAATATTGCTTTCAAAAAAATATGACTTAAAATGTCAAGGGTACAGTAGTGCAAACCTATAGTCTGAACACTTTGGAGGCATAGGCAAGAGAATTATGAGCTCAAGTCCAACCTAGGCTAAATAATGAATTCAAGGCTATCCAGGGTCACATGGTAAGACCCTTTCTCTAAAAAAAAAAAAACAAAATAAACAATTCAAAACAACTCCCTTCCTAGGACTCCACAGTCCATCTAGCAATCGCCATATTTCAGTAAGTATTGTTATGCAAATACCCCATTCCTTGCCCAGGAGCGCCTGTACACTTAAATCCCCACCTCTCACCATACTTCACAGTACGTACAACTATCTGAAGGTGTCTGCTAGACTCATTTGCCAGCTTGTTTTATCCTCCTCTCCTCTCACTATAAGCTACTGAAAGTACGTGATTCATATCTGACATCCTTCAAGATAAGAATGTCTGAAATACACATGAGTAAATGAATGAATGAGTGAATAAAGGAATAAATGAAAGCAGGCAGTATGTCTTCCATTAGTGACTAGCAAATGGCTGTCTTCCAGGGCAATTACCCTTACCTTTGCAGATTCCAATTTGTACTAACAAACTAATGCAATAAAATATTTCCATTCACAAATATTCCTCCCGCTGGGTTCCCATAAGCCAGTGTACATTAGGAATGGCTTATTCCTCAATTCAGGGATGAGAAACTTCTTTTTGCAAGAAAGATCAAGATTTGTGCCATCCCATAGACCCCATGATGCTACAGTTAGTGTTAGCAAGAAGAATAATTACCCCGCTAGAGTATAATCACTGTGGTTCACATCTGTTCTCTATTTCATGTAAACTCCTATATAATCCTTGAAACAACCCTTTAAGTTAAGTGGCATCTCACCCAGCTTTTCAAATGAGGGCATTGCAGTTGGAATACTTCCCCTAAGCTGAGTCAGCAAATCAAACGTATGTGTCTGGCTCTATGAACAAGTGTGTCCTTACTTAGATTTAATTAATGTGATAGTTAGGATGGCTTACATTACAAGAGACAGGCAACCTCACCTAAAGTGACTTGGGTAAAAAAAAAAATGGTTGATATGATCCTGCATCTACATGCATTCAGGGCACACCTGACTTCAGGTGCAGCTGGGTCCAGACAATGCCTCTGGAATCTGCCTTCTCTCCATACCTCAGACTGGCTCTGTGCACAGATAGCCTCTCCCCTCATGCTGATACCTAGTAGAAGCTAAGGTCATCTCCTACATTCTCTCCTTAACTGTATGGTCACATATCTACCCATGGAGCAATTCCAGTGCCAAAAGTATGCAAGGTTCTCATTCACCAGGCCCGAATCACATGCCTCCATCTCATCTAAACCAAGAAGGAAAGAATGGACATTTCTGAAGTAAATCAGGGTGGTTTTAGCACAGAAAGTCAGGTAGTTGTCAGAAACCAGGAGGAATAAAGCTAGCACTATGGTGAACCTACTTTACCCTGACTTAAGTCTCTATAAATATGTTTGGCATTTCACGTGTGGGCACCTGGACTGTATAAGCACCGCACTGTAGCTATCAGGCCAGAGGCTGAAACATCACAGTGACGAATCTACTCATGAAATTATAGAATTCCAATGAGCCGTAAGGTCAGGATTCCTGCTCAGAATTGGATGATAAAAACAGAATGTGACTCATAAACACCAACAGGAAGGGTCTCTGTGGAGGGAGGAGGACATAGAGAAGGCTAACAGTGGCACCAACTTGACCATATTCACTGAGTACAAAACTAATAAAATAAAATAAAATAAAAACATAATGTGAAGCTGGGCATGATGGCACACGCCTTTCATGCCAACACTTGGGAGGCACAGGTAGGAGGATTTCTATGAGTTTGAGGCCACCCTGGGACTACATAGTGAATTCCAGGACAGCCAGGGCTAGAGTTAAACCCTACCTTAAAAATAAAAAAAATAAAAGAGTATGCAAAATCAAGGGTTGGAGAGATAGCTAAATTGTTAAGGTAAGGTGCTTGCCTACAAAGCCTGATGACCTGGATATGATTCCCCAGAGTGCACATAAAACCAGATGCACAAGATGGCACATGTGTCTATAGCTAGTCTGCGGCATCTGGAAGCCCTGGTGTGCCCATTCTCTCTCTCTCTATTTCTCTTTCTCTCTTTCTCCCCCTCCCTCTCTCACGCCTCTCTTTGTATTGTCAAGTAAATAAATAATTTTTTTTTGAAACAAAGAAAGGTCACAGTGACATAGACCTCTGAACATTTAATTGGCACCCAGTACTTTTCTTGTTCCCTTCCTTATGGGAGAACCCTCCTTTCTCTTGTCATCACTGTGACTTAGGTGGAATTGATATGCTCCCCCCCCCACACACACACACACAAAGGTGGCCATGACCTGACCTATGTACTCAGTATACTTTGATTGGTTTTTGGATGGTGAAAGCCAAAGATAAGCAGAGATACTTGCTGGCACTTTTGAGAAAGAGAGACTTCCGCATATTTTTTTTTCTCTCACCCTCTAAAGTAGGGAGTGAAAAGCTGTGGCTACTATATTTGAGTGCCGTTGTTGTGGTTTGACTCAGGTGTCTCCAGAAATTCATGTGCTTTCAATTTTTGGTCCCCAGCTGGTGGCATTTTGGGAGGCAGAGCCTTGCTGGAGGAGTTTTGTTCTTGGGGCAGACATTAGGGTATTATAGCCAGCTTCCCCTTGCTAGAGTTCAGCTCACTTTCTTGCTGTCATTTTCCACCTGTGGCAAAAGTGATGTCCATCCTCTGCTTGTGCCACACTTTCCCATGCCATCAAAAATACTGTAACCCAAAGTAAACTTTTTCTTCCCATCTACTGGTCTTGATCTGGTGAAGGTAACTGCAACAGGTATAGAACAGAGTTGAGAATTTAGGATGTGGAAAGCAAAACACATGTGAAATGAAGATTAATAACACTGTAGAATTTCCAGACATCAATATAATATGCAACTAATATTGTATATCCCAAGTTTTTGAGATAAGATCTCATATAACCCAGGCTGGCCTTAAGCTCCTGTTTCTCTTGCCACCACCTCCCAAGTGATAAGATTGCAAGCATGTGTCACCATGCCCAATCTATCTGTACTCTTGTAGGATTTTTGAGTATAATTATACTAAAAAATGATATGATGTTCATATGAAATTCAACTAGGAATCTTGCATCTTGGTTTTCTCAACTTGTAAACCTATAAAATTGACAGCATGGAAGACAGAAGCATGAGCTAGAGTGAACTCGGTTCCCTTCTAGATGGGCTGATTTGAGCTGCTGTGTCTGAACACCTCAATAAAGAATCAATAAATCCTAACCCTGGAGCTGGACAGGTGGCTCAGTCAGTAAAGCTCTTGCCTTGCAAGTATGAGGATCTGAGTGTGGATCCCCAGCACCGATGTAATTGTCAGGCAAGTATAACACCCTGCTTATAATCCTAGCACTCAGAAGCAAAATCAGGGGATCCCTAGGGTAAGCTGGCTAGCTAGACTTACCAAATCAGTAAGTCTTGAGTCCAAGTGAGAGACCCTGTCTCATAAATAAGGTGGAAAGTGATTGGGGATGACTCCCAACAGTAACCTCTGGATTCCACATGTACCCTCACACATATACCATGTAAAAAGAAAGAAGATGGACTTGGAGGATTGCTCAGCAGTTGAAGGCACTTGCTCACAAAGTCTGCAGGCCCAGGTTTTTTTTTTCCCCCAGTATCCACATAAAGCCAGCTACACAAAGTGGCACGTGTGTCTGGAGTTCATTTGCAGCAGCAAGAGGCCCTTGTATGGCCATACACTTTCTTTCTCTCTTCAAACTAAAATAATTTTTTTTTCACTTCTGAAAACTCGAGACAAAAGTTGGGAGAAAAGAAGAAAGAATGAAAATTTAAAAAAGAAAGGAAAATAAAATTTCCTTTTCAGTGGAATTTTCTATAGCTTTCATTACTAAGACCCTGAGATGAGATGAGGGTACTAGGCTGAGAGGTCTGCATTGTACCTGAACAACATGTTGTTTAGCACATCAACCAGAAAGGGGTGAGGTGGTAGGGAAAAGAGAAGAAGACATAAGTACATTCTCCTTAACTGTGATAATGAGGGGCTGGAGAGGTAGCTTAGCAGTTAAGCGCTCGCCTGTGAAGCCTAAGGACTCTGGTTCGAGGCTTGATTTCTCAGGACCCATGTTAGCCAGATGCACAAGGGGGCGCATGTGTCTGGAGTTCGTTTGCAGTGGCTGGAAGCCCTGGCGCGCCCATTCTCTCTCTCTCTCTCTCTCTCTCTCTCTCTCTCTCTCTCTCTCTCTCTCACTCTCTCTCTCTCTCTCTGTCTGTTGATCTCAAATAGATAAATAAAAATAAACAAAAAAAAAGTTTAAATGTGATAATGAAACCCATTCCTGTCTACTAAGTAAAGAAAATTTCTAAAAGGAAGTGTTCTTTTGCAGTGATCATTCTAGAAATGGACAGAAGGGCCTATCCATTCCCAATACATATCCTGTCAAAAAGGAGATGGTCCAGACATATACCAGGCCTTGTGTGTTCTGAACATTGTGTTAAGCTCTTTAGAGGCCTAATCTCATTTAATCCTCACCCTTAATCTATAATGTAGAAACTCATTTATTCCCATTTGATTACTGAAGGATCTGGGGATTAGGGATATAAAACTAACTTGCCAAAGTCCCAGTAAGTGATGAGTGGGGATTAAGTCTGGGCATTCAGTTGCAACCTCCTGCTTCACATGTCTGCACTTGGGAGGATGCCTGGAAGCATAGGCATCATTTTCCCTTCCTCACACAGCCTTCTGATGCGTGGCTCTGCTGGCTCTGTAGGAGCAGGCACCCGGGCTGGAGATTGTTCCTGGGTCCCACAGGCAGTGCAGGCATTACTCTCTCTACACATCATCCTACTGGGCTTCAGCTAAGGACTCTGTATTCCCTGCGTCTGATGCCTCCTGACTCCAAATGTTTTACTTTTGAGATTTTTTTTTTTTTTGCCTACTAATTTCCGGTTCCTTTCTTTTCTTTTTCTACTACCATATACTAACTTTGCAAAATAATGATTACCAACATGACCATGAATGTACACAAGGCACTCGGTCACAATCACCCCTTCAGTTACCCTCTTCTCCTTCCTCTACCCCTTTGTCTTCCCACTGGTTCTCCATGTTAAGCAGAGTTCTTGCATGCTTCCTATACAACCAAGCTGACAACTGAAATTAATGACCACTTCCTCCCCTTGACTTTGGGTGTGTAAATGTGTGCATGTAGTTCATAATAACTACCATATCCTCCCTTTTTTTGTGTATATGACCTGTGTATTAATGTGCATATGCAGTTTATAGTAATGACCCATCTTCCCCCTTATCTTTGTGTGTTACAACACCTTATATGTGCAATCTATGTGGTATGCAGTTCATATTAGCTACCATATCCTCCTCTTTTCTTGGTGTATGTATATTTATTACCTGTGTGTATGCAGTTCATATGCATGAGTAGGTACACATGTCATGGTGCACATATGGAAGTCAAATGACAATGCAGGTTCAGTCCTCACCCTCCACCTTGGTCTTTGTAGTTTAATCCTGTGTTCACCAGGCTAGCTAGCCCTCAGGCTTCTGAGTATTCTGTTTCTGCTTTGCATCTGACCATATGAGAGCTGGTATTATAGATGCATGCTACAGCATCCAGTGTGTAGCATTATGTGGGTTCTGAGAATCAGAACTCAGATCCTCCCACTTGTTCAGCAAGTGCTTTTATCCACTGAGCCACTTTGCCAGTCTCCTCACCTCCTTTCAAAAGAGAAATGTTTCTATTTCAAATGAGTTCAGTAGGTGATATTATTTAAATATGTAATACCTCCACATAGGTGCACTGTTTTGGAAAGTTCTAGAAACTTAGGATGTAGGACTGAGCTGGAGGAAGTAGGTCAGTGGCTTCAGTTTGCTGCTCTTATAATAACTCTGGCCACGCTCCCTCTCACTCTGCTTCCTGCTGCCTCACCATGAACTGAGTGGCAGCACCATACTTTCCCCACAATTAAGACTGAGCCCTTGAAATCATCAACAAAAATAAACCTTTCCTCCTCTAAGTTGTTTCTGTCAGGTATTTTAATCAAAGCTATGTAAAAGTAACTAACACAGTTGGGAATTGTTTTTCACAGCTAAAAACTACCATTGGAAGTCTAACCCAATTCCAGCACATCTGGTGGTCTGTGGAATAGGCAAGGCATCTGAGATTGCAGGAAAGTTGATCAGTCCCTCCGGGTTCTGCCAAGAGAAGAAAAGACCAAAATGGCAGCCCCAAGCCAGCAGGAGGCACTATACAGCCCACTCTGCTCTCCGGGAAATCTTCTACTCTGTGTCCAGGGACTCTGAGCTTACCTGCAACCCTGAAGGTAAATTCAGGCCAGCTGGCAGTTGGGAGATCTGTTCCATAGTCTGGCTGGAGTGAGTATCAATCTCAGCTGATAAGCACACTTGATTTAGACAAATTTATTTCTTTGTTTCTCAGTATCTCAACTTAATTACTTTTTCAAGACCCCATTTTTTATGGGTTGGCAGAGTCATCAACCTCAGTGTAATTTTGTTTCTTTCTGAAGTCAGGTCAGGAATGAGCTCAGAGCATTCTGTGTGAGGTGAGGTGAGATGAGTCCTTCCAATCCTCAGTTTCTGGCCCCATTGATGACGAAGGAGTGGTCACTGTCCTGCTCTTGAGCCCTCTGGTCATTCTAGACAAAGCTCAATGCTTTTCTGTAAGGCAATCCAGCCTGTTGTCCGACTGCTTTCACCACCAGGCCCCTCTGAAGATTCTTTTTAATTTTTTTTATTTTATTTTATGATTTTTGATTTATTAAGATAGGACCCTTCTGTAGGCCCGGCTGACCTCACTATGTACAATTCATAATGTAGTCTCAGGCTGGCTTTGAACTCACAGCGACCCTCCTACCTGGGCCTCCCAAGTGCTGGAATTAAAGGTATGCACTACCATGCCCATCAGGGAGAGGTGGGAATGGATGCAACAGGGCCTCCAGCCACTGCAAATGAATTCCAGATGCATGCACCTCTTTATGCATCTAGCTTTACATGGCTACTAGGGAATCAAACTCAGGCCATTACAGGCAAGTGCTTGAACCACTGAGCAATCTCTCCAGTCCAAGATTCTATGTCTTCTCCAATGCCCAAGGAAGTCTTCCTCCAAATCAGGTGGAGAAGCAAAGCCAACCTTCTTCTTCCTGCTTCTAGGTAAGATATTGCCCATTTCCTAACTTCTGATTCTTTATTAGGCTGAGATATTAGGTTTGTGTCTCAACTCATTTTAAGCAATCCTCTAAGTTTCTAATCTTTTGTGAATTTTAATATGAAGGCCTCAAAAGTACCCATTCATAGTTGTTTAAATGAGCTGCCCTTAAAGGCTAATGAGTTTTGAATACCTGGTCCCCAGCTGGTGGCAATTTGGGAAAGTTGTGGGGCCTTTGGGAGGTATAACCTTTGTGGGGGTAGGTCTTGGGGTAAGAGCCCAGCTTCAAGCATAGGATTGTGTTCTACTTCCTTGTTGTTGTGGTGGAGATATGACACCCAGCTGACTGTCTGGTCCTGCCATGCTTTCCCTGACATGATGAAATACCCCTTAAAACTGTAAGCCTAAATAAACCCTTTCCTTCTATAAACTGCTACTGGTCAGCTGTTTTGTCCAGCAGTGAGGGGGTAACTGCAACACTGTTTGGAACCAGATATCCAAATGGTGTCTGAGCATGTTCATGACTTGGGAATTGTGGCAGTTCAAATGTGAATGTATGTTCCCCATAGACTCAGGAGTTTTATTAAGCTTGCAACTTGGGTCTCCAACCTCCTAGAGGAAGGCAATGTCGTTGGTGGCAGATCTGATTCTAGGTGTGGAGATTGCTATGAGAGTTTTGGTGGGTGCATGTGTCCTGCTTTTTGGTGGTTTTGCTTCTGTGTCTGGATGTATGGAAACAGCTTCTTAAGCCAATGATGGAACTTTTCCTGGACCTGTAAGTTGAAATAAATCCCTTCCTCCCATAAACTGTGTCTGTTTGGAAGTTCATCCCAGCCACGTGGAACAGACTACAACAGGGATGTTCTCTAAACGGGGATTGACTCATGGCTCTAACTTGAAGAAAACACAAATTTATTTCTCACTTGCATAAAAGTATGGGGTAGGGACTCTGGGTACCAAGGTGACTCAGTGACTCAGTTTTCTTCCACCTGTGGCCCTTGTATCTTATAGGTATCTGGGTGACCTATGAGTTCTTGTATCCAAGGTCCAACCAGCAGAGGTAGAAGGCCTGGGGAAGACACATTTGCTTTCTTAATGGTGCCCTGAAAAACACATGATCCCATAGGAGTCTGTTCTTGGTCATATGATAATATTCAGCAGCAAGGGAAGCTACAAAGTATCACCAAGATCTTGGGAGAAGTGTTACATAGGATTGGAGAGAGCTTTTGCTCAACACTTTCATAATACAATGCTACATGCACACTTCTATTTTATTTAGTATTCAAAAGAGACCATTTTGCATGTCTTAAAGCTTATAAGCTTAAAATAAGATATAATTAAGAAACTACAATAGCAAACAGGATTGCTATAATATTCTTTATCTAGTCTCTCTTCACACAAGGTTTGACGGGTAACTCAAAAGCAAGAGAATCACAAGAACTAGGCGTGTTAATAGATACTTTTCTTCTCCTTTCTTCAGTCTTATATCTCAATGCATTCCAACTTAGTGTTTGATTACTGTGCCAGACTGCCCACACTAACCCAAGCCTGCTAAAATTTATAGGCAATTAATCAGACTTTCCAAATTAATTTTGATTACACATGATCTAGCCCCTGCTGACATAAACTGCCTCCTATGTAAAATATTCCTTCTCTATGCTAGGATATCTCAGGGAAGACATAGTGAGAGTTAATGGGTCTTCCTGTCCTTGGCATAGGAGTGTGAGAACAACCCTACAAGACCAAAGTCGGCTTCCAAGCAGGCTGTATTCTTATTCTCCATGGTCAGCTATGACCATTAATCCACACATGACCCACTCTTGAGAAATGTGGACAGCTCTGCCATTAAGTCACAATAAGCAATCCCATAGGGGAAATGAGTGATTCATGGTTGTAAGCATGAATATGCATTTCATTTAAGAGGAGGGCAGCCCAAGTGTCCACAGCTCTTACCAACCATTCATGGAAATATTCTGTCCACCCAGATACCTGCAGGATGTGCAGAAAGACTGGACCTAAAAGTGATTCCTATCATCGGAAACCCTGACATGAGTGCCAGTCCCCATGCAACATACACAAATAATGAGCTATGTTATTTCAAAGCTAATTCCAAAAGAATAGTTCACAGGAATATTTTGAGCATTGAAATAAATAGATAATCATCCTGGGGAGGAGCCACTTGAAAGGGTCTAGAATACATCTTGATATTACTGTGACACTCATGTCTAAAGATCAATGGCATTCATTTAATCACACATCACTGAACATATATCAAGTTTCTCCTTGGAGCCTATCCTTCCCATGAGTCCAAGAATACAGAGGTTCATAGTTTTGTAGAGCATACTACTGGCTGTGTTGACTGAGGCTATCAGTTACAACAGAAGATAGTTTCATTGACTGAAAGAAACAGAAAAGGAATTCAATTGAAAAGATACTGAGTGGGTTACAGCATCTCTGAGCACATCTTCTCAGTTCTCACTGCAGCTGAGATATGGATAAAAGACCAACTAAGTAAAAGCTGAAAATGGATGACACACTGGAATTAAGACAAAGGTAGTACTACCGGGAATTGAGGCCCTCTGGTTGGGGTGTATTAGTTACTTAGCTCACCACTGTGACCTCAAACCTGAGAAGGAACCCAAGGAAGAAAAGGGTTGCTCTGGTTCACAGTTCCCAGAACACAGACTCCCATGGCTTGGAAGGCATGATACCAGCAGGAGGCCAGTTGTTCACCTTGCATACACACTTAGAAAGCAGAAGGAAAGCAGTAAATGAGACTGAACTATAAA
The DNA here is from genome assembly GCF_020740685.1 of Jaculus jaculus. Taxonomy (NCBI): domain Eukaryota; kingdom Metazoa; phylum Chordata; class Mammalia; order Rodentia; family Dipodidae; genus Jaculus; species Jaculus jaculus. The sequence continues at coordinate 77,033,670 of NC_059109.1, forward strand.
ACTTCAAGGGCCAAAGCACCATGAGCTGGGACCACGTGTATAAACACTCGAGCCTGTGAGGGACATTTGAAACATCAACCAGTGCAGAAGCGTTTCACAGAGGCGGCTGGCTTGCAGCAGTGGAGTCCTTCAGTCCACAGAAGGAACCAAGCAGAAGGAATCCAGCATGGGTAGTGAATGTGGAGCCACTAAGCAAAGGCTCACAAGACCTGGGGCCAGGTGGCAAACACCAAACCACACTCTCCTCTCTACATTCAGTGTTCTCCACTCCTCCTAATCGCTGAAATGAGCCAGCAGCCAAGAAGGCAAAGGACTGTCCACCTGGAAGGGGCATATAGGAGAACAAAGGCCATGACAGGCAGCTAAAGAAGCTGAGAAGCAAGAGTCACAGCTGTATCCACGTCACAAAGAACATCACCAGAATCTCATGGCTGTCCCCTACTCATTGTCCATCAATATTTCCCTACTGCCAGATTTTTCTCATCCCTTCTTGTGTGCACCTCTAGTTAAACTAGGATAGACCATGTAGGACTTGATACATGAATGTGATTGTGTGGATAGTTGCATGTGCCTCCAGTATAGGCCAGATTAGACCACAAGGGGAATAACAGATGGTCATCATCATAGTGGATGGTTCTAAGTGCTCAGAAGACAGTTGTCCCAGCATCTTCAAGGTTCCAGACATGAAGAAGTCTTTAGAATAATAGTAGAACCAGTCAAGCAAAGCCTGGAAAATATTTAAGGATTTCCTCTAGGAATATTCTCAAGTATCATGAAGCACAGGGGCTGAGTAGATGTTAAAGTGTTTGCCTTGCAAGCACGAGAACCTCAGTGCAAGCCCCAGAACTCATAAAAAAGCCAAACATTGGGCTGGAGAGATGGCTTAGCAGTTAAGCGCTTGCCTGTGAAGCCTATGGACCACGGTTCGATGCTCCATTCCCCAGGACCCACCTTAGCCAGATGCACAAGGGGGTGCACGTGTCTGGAGTTCGTTTGCAGTGGCTGGAGGCCCTGGCACGCCCATTCTGTCTGTCTCTCTCTCTCTCTCTTTGTGCCTTTCTGTCTCTGTCTGTCACTCTCAAATAAAAAATAAACAAATTTTTTTTTTAAAAAGCCAAACATTGTGGTACACACCTATAATCCCAGTGCTGGGCAAGTGGAGATAGGAGCATTGCTAGGGTTCCCTGGTTCCAGTCTAGTATAATTGGTGAGCTTCAGGTTCAGTAAGAGACACTGTTTCCAGCTCTTCGGGCCAAGATGGCTACCGCCTAGCTGGGCTGCAGATACCGGGGAAAGAAAGATAGATGCAGATCCTAAGGAGAGAGCTGTCCCAACATAGCTCAAAAGGGGCCTAACTGAAACTAAGGACAATTGGCGAAACAAGCAAGGGCGATGTTTTCCTGTGAACCAGATACCAGCACAAAGGGGAAGGAGACCAACACAGAGAAAAATCAACTCCTACCAAATTACCAAATCAGAGAGCCAGAGCCTCAGAGGCCCCCAACACATCAGCACTGAAGCAGACCAAATATGAACCCAACATGGCTCAGGGAAATTTGGGGGAAGAGGAGGCGGAAAGAATGTCAGAGTCGCATGTTGGGTCATGATTTGCAGAGACATTTATCATACCAATAACTGTGGGCTAACACCACAATGCACGACCCATTTACATCAACAAGGAGGGTCCATTGGGAGGGGGTAGATCATAGATGAGCCTAAACAATGCTACCAAACTGCCTGTATTTGCTGAAAAGAAAACTAATAAATTAAATTTAAAAAAAGAATAATTACTGGCCCATCATGTGCAAGTATACTGCAGGTAACCATAGCTGTCAGTTCATAATGCAGTGTCTTTTGTCCATATTACAGAAATCCACAGCTTGCATCCTCATCTTCCAGCTCTAATATGATTTTTACCTGTATTCTTAAATGTTTTCTGAACCCAAGGGCAAATGATGTATATGTGCTGGGTAGGACCAAGCACCCATCATTCCCTCTTTTTCAGCACTTGACCAGTTGTGGACCTTGCAAGCATGTTTGACATGTTTGACCCCTAAAACTGGCATAAAATGGATGTCCTGTCAGCATGTGCTTGTAACCCCAGCACTGAGGAAGCAAAGACAGGAGAATTGCCCAACTTCCTGAGTGGTCAACGTAGCCTAGTTGGTAAGCTTCAGTTCAGTGAGCGGCCCTTTCTTAAACTGTCAGTGGATGGAGCCTTGGAGGAGTGACGCCACTCATGGTTGTCTTCTGGTCTTCCTACGCCCCTGCACACACATGCTGCACTCTCCCTCCCCCCACACAAACATGCGCATATTAAGAATATCTGCTCTGAGTATGAAGTATTTTTATGGTTTTGTGTTCTTTCCAAAGTAATGGGTTCCCTTGATTTCTGTCACGTTTGAGAAGAAAGATTAATGATTGCTCCAACCCTGATGACAAGTACTCTCTTTACTACCAGTAACCCCATCACTGTAATGCATTTGTCACACCTGGTGAACTTGCCAGAATACCTTACAACTTGCTGAATCCGTTTTTGTATCAGAATTCCTTTCCATGTTTTGCATTCTGTAGATTTTGACTCATGTACAATGACATGTATCCACCATTAAAATGAACTTGCAATCAAAAAAAAAAAAAAAAGAGAGAGAGAGACTGTTTCCAAAAGACAGGGATGGCATTCCTGAGGAGTGACACCCACAGTTTTCCTCTGGCCTTCATATGTGTGCTCACACATTTGCATGTACATCTACACATGTGTACCTGTACACGCATACACACCACCTACACAGGTACAAAAGCTAAAAACTAAAGAAGCACTTACTATGTGTCAGATTTGAAACTGATCTCATCATTGCTTACAGAACTCTGCCACAGCATCCTGGGATCTTCAGGACAAGGTCTCCTCTATCTTAATGGATCTCCAAAAATCAATCTTAAATTAAGCATTCTCATAATGAAACCCCACCTCTGTACTTACTCATTTCTAGGCAATAAATAGTAATTTACTGGCTCTTATCCAGCACTTCAATGATCTTTGTGCTGTAACACTGGGTTTTGAAGTGAATTCATTAGTGTTTCTTCCATTTCATTTGTGGGATGGATTCTGCAATGAGGAACATCTTCACCATGCTGTAATTCTGAGACTATCTGCAGAGCTCTTTCATGATGCTTGAGTTAATTAGTGAGGGGGCAGCAGGGCACACTGAGTTCATTATCACCATGTTGATGGGAAAATCTACTCCCTACAGCCCTGCTTCAGCATTACGAGAACAAACACTGTTTCCTTCAGCAAACACTTCAACAAATACAGATTCTTCTCCAATCATTCTCAGTCTCAGAATGCAAGGTCAAAGGTGTTTAGAATTATAAGGCATTTCAATTTCATGTGGAATCCTTGTGCCCTTTCTTCTCAGAAAAGAATTTAAACACACAGCCAACTTCTTGGTACCAAATAGAGAGTAAGCTTAGCTAGCTTCCAGTCCAATATTAGGATGAGAGCACACAACAATCACAATGCAAGTGTGTTCAGAACTCCACTGTATTTGCTGGTTTGGGTGTTGTTGCTTCCAAGTACCTGCCTTTCCTCCACTCAAATGCTTTATCATTTATAAGCCACCATTTGAGGCTGGCAGCCCTCCATCTTGAGGGGTGTGTTTCCACCAGTGAGATCTAAGGGGTGTCAGGTATGTCATTTTCTGTTTCCACATAGCCAACTTGACTTCAGATAGTGAGATAACTTCCCTGTACAATGAGAAGTATGTTGTGGACACACAACATGATTCTTTCCAGGTATCACAGTGACCACTCTCTGTTCCATTTGAATCATATTGGAATGTCTCACCTCACAACTTCGCATCTCTGAAGACAGAATGGGAAGCCACAAGGCAGAAAAGAGGCAACAGTTGAGGATTGGGCTGTTGTTGTCATGCTAATGTTGGGAAATGTCACTCTTGGCTATCAGATGTGGGGCATGAACTTCCTTACCACATCCCAAGGTAGGTAGAATGCTGTGTACAGAGAATTCCAACACTAGAGAAGGGAATGAGAATTTGTTATACATGTCCCTTACAAATGTCATCATACATGTATGTACATGAGTACACAGACATACAAGTGTAAAAGTAATGATAATAAAGAAGAATGTCACAATGAGCTTTGTGTTATACCTAAATCTGCTCAAAAATAGCATTACTTAGTATTAGGTGTTATTGTTTTGAATTTGAAGCAAACTGTGCTCTACATGGACCCTATGAGCCCAAGCAGCCTTATTAAGGAACTGCACCATCTCCCCTGGTGGGCTTTGAGCACTCAATACTCATGAGGCATTACCATCTCCACCTTGTGTCTATCTGGGTGCAGCACGTGCCTCACATGTGACAGTAGTAGCAGAACAAATGAGGGGACAACATACTCCTTCAGTCTCTGAGGAAAGTACTTTTAGAATTTCTGCTTAATGAACAAATCTACCTCAAGTCTCACCTCTCTGCTTCTTCCCCCCCCCCCCCCCGGCCTTCTCATTCACTTGTTGCCTTTTATGATTTCTTCACCCTTAACTCAAAATTCATGAAGGTGAATACCCTCTATCTTGTGGCTGGTAAGAGGACACTTTCCTTAGCTTTCACCATGTTCTCATGCTCCTCCTCTTGCTCTTCCATCCTTTGGAAAAGTGACTGTTTCCTTCCCCAGAGTGGTGGAAAGGTGTTAACATTCCAGGTATAAACCTGACCCAGGTTCCCTCTTTGTTTATTCAAGAAAGCAAAATCAATCAGAATTAACCACATGGTTAATTAAAACACTAAGATGTGGCATTAATAGAAATAATTATCTAAGATATACCCCATCAGCTATTAGCTAAACCATTAAAAAATTAATCAAGATTAATTTGCTATTTAATATTGGCATTTTATGTTTCTCATTCACGCTAAGGAAATTCCAGTAAAGAATCTAATTTACTTTGAATTAAGATTATCTTTACAAGAATTAAAATCAAATCTTGCTAGGTGATAATATGAACCAAGAGAATTAGTGGGGAGACCAGGCCATGTTAGGAACGAAATAGTCCAGAGGCCAAACTTTGTGGCTATCCCCACGTGGTTGCAACATTGTATTTGTTCAGCTGCTGCATATGTGTGCAGTACAGCACAAGATTAAGCTGCCATCTAACCCCCCAAGCTCTTGAACACACCACACTTGAACCAATGTTACCTAAATATGTGGTACATGTGAATCTGTGTAAAATTAGCTTACAGAAACATTGGACTGATTCAAAACCTTGCTCTAATTGTAGCTGAATATCCTCACTGATAAAATAGAATCAGAAAAACTATGACTTGTTTGTAATGAAGTAAAAGTATTTTACCTCACAACAAACACAAGAGTGCATTTGCCAAAAGTAGTTAAGGATTTGAATGTAATTGATCTGTCTTTACTTGAGAAAGCAATGGTGTGCATATATTCATATGTGTGTATGTTCATGTGTGTATGTGCATGTATTTGTGTGTGTGACTGTGCAACATGCATTTGCTTTGCTTTGTTGGAAATAAGAATTGACCCAAACTATTGTTTTTTATTTATTGTTTGTTAGCATTGTTAATTTTTTTTTACCATATTGATAATCCCACACAAAGCCTTGTGCAGGTTAGGCAATCATTCAACCACTGATACATTCCATTCCATTTATTTTGTTCCTGTTGTTTTTTAATTTGAGCTTTCATTTTATTTCTTATTTGTTTGCATCTGTATGTGCATGCATGATTACATGAGCCATGCTTTCTTGTCACTGCAAGTGAATGCTAGATGCTTGTGCCACATTTGCACAAGGCTTTAGGTAGGTGCTAGGGGAAACAAAACTGGAGTGTTAGGTTTTGCAAGAAACTATCTTGAACTGATTAACCTCATGAACAGCCCTATTGTTTGTGATGAGGTTTTCCTCTTAGGCCTAGGCTGGCTTCAAACTTGCAGGTCATTTGTTCAGTCTCTTGTGTGCTAGGGCGACAAGTGTACATACCTGGCTCCCAAGGATGTTTTTTTAAACAGAGTTACAAAGAATATTCTAGACTTTGCAGCGATAATGGAATCTTTTGCCAGTGTCCTTCTGAAGAATAAATGTTTCAGCTATCCCTTGGGTGTAGTAATAATATGTAAACATCTCCAAGCTAATTATAGAAAGTAAGAATGAGTACCTCCTTTCTAAACGGAGAAGAAGAAGAGAAAACACAAGAAGAAAGAAAACTTTTGTATAAAATAAAAAGGCTAGAGGGCTGGAGAAATGGCTTTGGAGCTAAGGCACTTGCCTGGGAAGCCTAAGGACTCATGTTTGACTCTCCAGGTCCTATGTAAACTAGACACACAAGGTGATGCAAGCCCACAAGCCCGTAAAGTTATACATGCCCACTAGGTAGCACACACATCTGGAGTTTGATTTCAGTGTCTGAGGCCCTGGCATGCCAATTCTCTTTCTCTCTCCCACTCTCTCTCTCATAAAATAAATAAATAAATAAGCTCAAGAGGAATGAAGTCATATACATAAGGGAAACGACTGATAAAAGATGATTACAGTCTCCAGTGGGGTTATTGGTGTTCATTGTGGGGACCAAGAGGCTTCAGTCATAAACTTAAAAGCAATCTTTATAATGAAATGCAATGATTTTTTAAAAAAGATGCTTAGGTTCTGTAATTAAAAGACTCATGTTGCCAAGCTGGGACAATCCAAAACATAAGGGCTGGAAAAGATTGAAAATAAAAGGTTGGAAGAATATCTTCCTGCACAGATGAGCACTCTCCCTACTTCCAATGTGCATAAAAACTTAGCCAGAACAACATACCTCTGAAGCTTTTCTCTCCTGTTTATTGAAAAATCACTTCATCAAGCAGAAAAACAAAGGCTGCACTGCAGAGCAGGTCAGTGTGAGAAGCCCTAAAACCACCTTCCTTGGCATCTGGCAGAACAGGTCAAGGGGCATTTTCAATAGTACTTTGATTGATGGGCCCTAAAGTCTCTATTGAACCCTTGAGGGCATGCAGAATGCACTTCACTAACTGCACTTTGGCCAAACGTCCATGGTCAGTGGGACAGTTTCTGGAGGATCTGTCTTGCAAGAGTCTTCAGAATGTGGTATTATCAGGGTAACATGCTTTTGCTTCTGTTTAAATGGGTTCAGTCTTCCTGCATGCACTCATCTAATAGCTATGGGTGCTGAGTATGTGTCATCCACTCAACAACTGTTTTCTTTTCTCTTTGCTCATGTGTGTGTGTGGTATGTTTGTATATGAGCATAGGTACAAGTATGTGTGTTTATGTGGGTGGGTGTGGCATGTATGTATGTATGCATGCTCATATGTGCATGGGTACAAGTGTGGTGGGTGGGTGTGTGCACCAAAGGTCAGCATTGGGAGTTGTCCTCAGTCTCCACTTTCTTCTTTGAAAAAGGGTATCTTGCTGAACCTAGAGACCTCTTGTTTCTACCTCCCCAGTACTAGGATTATAGGAATTCACCACCACACCCAGAAATTTACGTGAGTTCTGGGAATTCAAACTCAGACCCTAATGCTTGACCAGCAAGCACTTTACCCCACTGAACCATCTCCCTTGCCCCCTCAGCTTTCTAAAGCACGTCGTAGGAAGCAAAGAGAAAATACATACAAAGCACATATGTCCCAGTCTCTAGGGAGCATAGGGCCTAGTGAAGAAGGTAGATTTTACTCAATTAATTGCAAAGTAACTATAAAAGATTAAATATTATCTATGACAAGTGTACTGAAGGACTTAGTGAGCCACAGCTATAGTAGGGGCTTGACTGACAAAGAGAAAGCTGCATGTTTCCTCCCAAGTGACCTCTTTCCTTCTAGAGACCTATAGGTGAATGTGGGGTGAGCAGGGTACCAAAGGAGCACAGGGGGCTCTGGATTGAGGAAGCTGCATGTGCAAAGGACCTGTGCTTGGAGGCAGAACATATACAGATATATAGAAACAAGGACTGTGGACCTGAGGACAGGAAGCAGAATGCTGTACAAGGTGCATCTAGAGCAGCAGAAAGTAGCTATGTCACTCAGAACCATCAGGGAGCACAGTATTATTTCCAAAGCACTGGAAAGCCACTGATGTTGGTTTTGTTGGAGGAAAGAGGTAAGGGATTAAGAAAGAGGAAAATAGTTTCCTGACCAGAACATAGAAAACTAAGGATTGAGTGACATTTATAGGTGAGGAAGCCTCTACTTAGGTATTTCTCTTTAATTTTTTCCCATATTTATTTCCATTTATTTGAGAGAGATTGAGAAAGAGGCAGATAGATAAGGAAAGAGAAACTGGGAACACTAGGGCCTTTAGCCACTGCCACTGAGCTCCAGATGCATATGCCACCTTGTGCATCTGGCTTAGGTGGGTACTGGGAAATCGAATCTGGGTCCTTTCATTTCGCAGGCAAGTGCCTTAACCACTAAGCTATCTCTCCAGCTTTATATTTATTTTTTACTTGTGTGTGTATATGTGTAGGGTATATGAAAATACCCATGCCATGGTGTGTGTGTGTGTAAGTCAGATGTCAACCTCTAGGTGTTTCTTCTCTCCTTTCATCTTGTTATGAGACAAGGTCTTCTTTGCTACTACTGCTTATGAGCTTCCAGATTCACCTGGCTCCATCTCCCATTACCATAGACAGGTTGAAATTATAGATGTGTGTACCACTTTGCATCCAACTTTATATAGGTGGTGAAGAGAATAGAACTTTGGTCAGAGGGCATGCACACAAGTGTCTTTAACCATTGAGCAGTCTCACCAGCCCTTCTACTCAGGTAGGATTAGATATAGATAAAAGGCTGTGTGGGCTGAGATGGATGTGACAGGTACAAAAAGAAAGGGAGGTAGAATGGAAGGGACCTGATGATGGATGGACAGAGAGATACAACAGACTCACAGCAGCCTCATAGGCTCACAGACTGAATACTTGGAAAGAAAATGTTATCTTTTCTCTGAGACAGAAATAACAAAAGTGAACTGAGATTGCAGTGGAAATCGTCACCTGCAGTGTGTACACACTGAGCCTCCAGTACCTTAGAAACTGCATATTAAGTGCAGAGATAAACAAATCCCAGCTCCTCAGCCATAAAGTGTTCTGTCTGCCAAAGAAAACATTCATGAAAAGATAATAACAGATGAATCTAACATTTAAAATTGCAAAGGATTTTTATGGCTTTTAAGTCATAGAAAAAGAAAATGTTCTACCTGGTGATCCTGATAGCTGTCCTAGTTCTTTTCCTCTATGATGCTTTATTTGGGAACAGCGCACAATGTAAGCTGAGAAATTATCTTGTGGGACAATTCTGAATTTCTTTCCGATTCAACAATGTTCCTCTGAGAATTTACTGTACTCCCTGAACCTAGTTCTGTCTTTGATGTGCTGCTTATTTGAGTATCATAACGATTGCCACCCTGGGGGAAATTCAAACCAATTTGTTCCAACTCAAGACTAGCATTGAACAAGCTTAAATTATCAACAGAATGGGAAATGAAAGGTATCCATGGATACATAGAAGTAAGACAGGGAGTCATTTCATGCACACACACACACACACACACACACACACACACACACACACAACCACTGATACTAGAAATGGTCTGGATCAGGCATGAACACAATTGTAATAATGTCTCTGTCTGAATGTTGGAGTTTGCCACATGCTGTTGTTTTAGTCTTTATGTGTACATGAGTTCTCTAAATGTTTTCTTCCCCTTTTGTTTCAAATACCTGGAGGGAATGTTTTCAGTAACTCTAGAGCCAGACATGAGACTAAAACCAAAGCACTAGGGCTGCTATACCTAATTTCTATAGGCTAGATGGCTTTACAAAACATTTTTTTCTCTCACAGTTCACAAAGGTGTGTCAACAGGACAGTGCTCTGTCCTGCAGACATAGTAGGTGCTTGCCCAGCTTCAGCATTGAAAGCCATCTCTCAGAGTCCCTGGCATGAAGATACGTCACTCCCATCTCTGCAACTCTGAGCCTGACATGCTCCATTTTTGTGCCTGTCCCTGAATGTCTTTCTGCTTAGAAGAGCACCAGTCATTAGTTTAAGATCCTAACTTGATTACATCTGCAGGGATCCTATTTGCAAATAATGTCATATCCATAGGTACTGGGAGATAGGCTTCACATGTCTTCAAGGGTACATGATATGACTCCCATGAAATCTGTTTACATTACAATCACCTTGAAGTGTTTTAGAAAATACCAAAGCCATGCTACTCCTCATACCAATTGATGAGAGTCTAAAAATGGAAGGCATAGCCCAGTAGGTGTCCAGCTGCTCCATGAGTCAAACATGTAGCAAGATCTGAAAACTGGCTTCTTGGTTCAGTGAGCCAGGGATCCTGACTCCAGGACTTCTCAATGAGAGTTTCATGATAATGTCTAGACTTCTGATTAAGAGTGTTAGAAAGGAAATTTTATTTCAAAATGCAAATAAAAAATTTAACAAAATTATCAAAAATATTTTATCAACAAAAACACTGAGAAAGACAGATAACGACATGCAAAAGAATGAACTAGGCATATACCTCACTCCACATGCAAATTCAACTCAATATGGACTAAAGACATAAATGTAAGAACTAGGACTACAGAAGGCTTAAAGGGAAGCAGGGGAAACTCTTCTTGATGGCAGATCTGTTCAAAATATCTTAACATAGGTTATTAGCCATCCCATGCTTTATCTAGAAAATAAATACCTCTACTACAAAACCACCCCAGGTGTTTATCTAGAAAACCAATAACTCTAGTACAATAAGTAGATAAAATTTAAAATGAGTTAAAGAAACATTTCTCCAAAGAACATATGAAAGTGGCCAAGAAGTATATGATAGTATATTTATTAACATAATCAACTATTCAAGAAACCATGATGAGATATTTCTTTGTCTCCACTAGAACATGGAACCAAGCAGAGAAAAAGATGCTGGACACTGGAAACCTGTGAGCATGTGCTAGTGCTTAGCTTCTGTGGGATAGAAAGTGGTAGAGCCTCAGAAATTAAAAGTAGAGCTACCATACAACCTGAATGTATAGCCAACATAATTGAAAGCAAGGTCCCAAAGAAATATTTGTTCCCACACTTTCATTGGAGCATTATTTTTTTAAATATTTTTTGTTCATTATTTATTTATTTATTTGAGAGCGACAGACACAGAGAGAAAGACAGACAGAGGGAGAGAGAGAGAATGGGCGCGCCAGGGCTTCCAGCCACTGCAAACGAACGCCAGACGCGTGCGCCCCCCTGTGCATCCGGCTAACGTGGGACCTGGGGAACCGAGCCTCGAACCGGGGTCCAGAGGCTTCACAGGCGAGCGCTTAACTGCTAAGCCATCTCTCCAGCCCTGGAGCATTATTTGTAATAACTGACAGATGAGAGAAACGCAAGTGTACATCAAAATATGGCCTAGCCATCAATGGAGTATGATTCAGGCACAATGGGTAAATGATGCAGAAGAGATGAGCTTTGAGGACCTTATTCTAAGTGCAATAAGCTAGTCAGATAAAAAAAAAATCATACTGCAAACACTGCATTTTTCAGCTTCATTAGGTATCTAGAGTAGTCCTAATTAAAAAAAAAAAGAAACTAAGAATAATTAGCAAAATAAGCAAGGGTGCTGTTTTCTTGGTGAACCTGGTACCAGCACAAGAGTGAAGGAGATTGACACAGTGAACAATGAACTCCTACCAAACCAGACATCCAGAGACACAGAGGCTCCCAACACCTCATCACTGAAGCAGACCCACACGTTGGGTCATGATACACAGAGACATTTCTCCTAACCATAACTGTGGGTTAACTCCACAATGCATGACCCATATACCTCAACAATGAGGGGCCAGAGGGAGGGGGTAGGACATGGAGGATGCCAACAATGGTACCAACTCGATTGTATTCACTGAGTACAAAAATAAATTAATAAAATAAAAAAAGAAAAAAACATGAAACAAGGTCTTATGCAGCCCTAGCTAGCCTCCAACTAATGTGTAGTTAAAGATGACTTTGCGTTTATGATACTGCTGCCTTGGCCTCTCAAGTACTAAAAATACATGTATGTTGCCACCATCCCTGATGTCCCATGATTATACTTTTAATTAATACTCTTGATAAACATAGATTTAAAAATCCTTAATAAGAAACTAGCAAAGCAAATCCAAGAATGATTAAAAAGATCAATTTTGATGGTCAAGTGGGATTCTTCCCAGGAATGTAAGGAAGGATGGTTCATAAGATAGCAATATAATGGAATGAGTTATTGATATATTGATATACAATATCTTTCTTTAAATGTTTTTGTTTATTTATTTGAGCGTGACAGACAGAGAGAAAAAGATGGGGGCGGAAAGAGAGAGAGAATGGGCACGCCAGGGCTTCCAGCCACTGCAAACGAACTCTAGAAGCATGTGTCCCCTTGTACATCTGGCTAACGTGGGTCCTGGGGAATCGCGCCTCGAACTGGGGTCCTTAAGCTTCACATGCAAGGACTTAACCACTAAGCCATCTCTCCAGCCCATATACAATTTCTTAAATGAATAATTATGTTAATTGTGAGGCAGACAAAATGGTATGTCTAAATTTTTCTATTTATAACAAAATCTAGAAACTGCAAGATAATTACAATGAAATTGAACAGATCAGAAGAGTGAAATGTCAGGATTACCAAAGTTCAAAAGGGAAAATTTTGAAACTGATGGATATGCTAATTATACTAATACATATATTGGTGTATACAAGCAATGCTTAAATTTATTGCATAATTATCTTAAATTTACTGCACAATTGTGTGTAAACATATACAATATGTGTAATGTAGTTATTTCTACCGACATAGATATAAAATAAGCCTACAGTTCACTTCACACTTCATGGTGGAAAGTCAGATTTTCCTCTAAGATCAGGAAGAAGACAGAATCCACACGCTTGTGCTTCTGTCCGATATAAGTGTAAAACATGAAGATAAAATCCCCACTCTCATATTTCTATCCAACATAGTGTTAAAAGTTCAAGAGGTATTCCTCCAAAGAAGATGTGAAAGATACATGACATTGTTAGTCATTGAGAGAATGTGAAACCACAATGTGATATCATTTAATATTCATTTACATGTGAAGACCAGCTAGCATAATTCTATAGGAAAAAAGGATAGGCATCTAAATAAGACAGGAAGAAACAAAATTGCCTCTGACCACAGGGAAGATGATGTTGTATAAGCCCAGGCACAGCACTGCTGGACCTAAGGAACAAGTCAGCAATGTGGTAGTACTCAAAGCAAGCATATAAAAAATCTGTTGTGTTTTTAAACACCAACAATGGATTCCTGGAAACTTAAGAAAGGAAATAGTCCCACATATGATAGCATCAATACCAAAATATTTTGCAATAAATTTAACCAATGAGTTTTTAAGCTTGTGCCCTGAGAATTTTAAGATATTGTGGAATAAAATCAAGGTGGGGACTAGGGAAATGGCTCAGTGAATAAAGATGCTTGCTTGCAAACCTGACAACCCAAGTTTAATTCTCCCCAACACCTACATAAAGCCAGATGCAAAGTGGAGCACATATCTATGATCTCAATACACCTACAGCAATGGAAGTTCAAACCAGGAGAATCCAAAGCTCATGGACCAGAGAGTCTAGCATTCATTTACAGCAGCAAAAGATGCTGTTTCAAAGAAAGTGGGAGAGCATAGACACTCAAGGTTGTTCTCTTCCCTCCACAAATATTTATGGTAAACATGTGCCCATATATACACAGATAAATATTATTTAAATCCACAGATAAATATTTTTTAAATCCATAGTGATACAAAGAAATGGAAAGATAGGGCTGGAGAGATGGCTTAGCGGTTATGCGCTTGCCTATGAAGCCTATGGACCCCGGTTCGAGGCTCGGTTCCCCAGGTCCCAAGTTAGCCAGATGCACAAGGGGGCACATGCTTCTGGAGTTCGTTTGCAGAGGCTGGAAGCCCTGGCGCGCCCATTCTCTCTCTCTATCTGTCTTTCTCTCTGTGTCTGTTGCTCTCAAATAAATAAATAAAAAATGAACAAAAAATATTTAAAAAAAAAAAAAGAAATGGAAAGATATACCATGTTTGTGAGTTGGAAACATTGAAAGTGTTAAATGTCCACACCACCCAAATCAGTTACAATTCACTGTAATCTTTATCAGAGTTTCAACAGCAGTTTTCTGGAAATATTTTAAACAATTCTAAAATTTATCTGGAGCCACAGAAGGCCATAAATAACCAAAGCAATCCTGAATATAAAGAAACTGCATGCTGCCTGACATTTGCAGATGTAAAATCACATGATCTCTATGAGCAACAACTCCCAAAGAAGCAAAAACACAAATCCACACAAAGACTGAGGCATGAATATTTACATAAACACTTTAAAATAGCCAAGTGAAGCAGCTCAAGTGTCATTATTATATAATGTACATAATTATATTGTAGTATATATAATGTATACATAGTAGAATGTATAATTAAATTGTGGTATAAACACTTAAATAATATTCAGGAACAAAAAAACTACTGATAAATAAAGGTGATCAATTACTTTGTTTTTTTTTTGTTTGTTTGTTTGTTTTGTTTTGTTTTTGTTTCTTTCAAGGTAGATTCTCACTCTATCCTAGGTTAACCTGGAACTCACTTAGTCCCAGGCTGGCCACAAACTCATGGTAATCCTCCTACCTCAGTTGGGATTAAAGGCATGTGCTCCACACTCAGCCTAAAAATGATCAATCTTAAAACTGACATACAAAGAGAAAGAAAAAGTCATGAAAATTTCTCTCATATGATTACTTAGACATGTAAAAAGCCACAGTGGAAAACATAAGGAGTATGACTAAGGAGAAGGGATTTGGACTTGGGGATGGGATACTCCAAAGCTGGGACTATTAAACTATTGTATGAGTTTAGTAAAACTCAGTGAATTGTTCAGGTAATTTTTTTTTTTTGTGGGGGGGGTTTGAAGCAGGGTCTTGCTCTAGCCTAAGCTGATCTGGAATTCACTGTGTAGTCTAGGGTTGGCCTCAAACTCACAGCAATCCTCTTAACTCAGCTTCCGAAATGCTGGTTAATCCCATGTGCCATCATGCCCAGTGAGTGGGTGAATTTTTGTGTCTGAATTATTACCACATAGAGCATCTGTACAGAATATGGCATGACTGATTCCTGGCTAGGGAGAAAAATTCAACACACGGGTCTTTTGACAAAGGTAGGATAGGGATGACATAAATCCAAGTTTTAATTTGACTAGTATTTTTATTAAAGTTATGAAGTTAAGATCATTGTGTTACTCTTAATGAAGTGTCTCAAATGCAGCTTAAATACACATTTAATGTACATTTAATGAGATTCTTTGGCCAACTAATTATTAATCGTGTTTAATAGAGTCGAACAATTGCATACAAAATGCATAGTCTCTGTACATAGATCTATCCTTATCAAAATACTCTTAAGATAATGGATTTAGCACATACAGATTGCCTTTGTAAAAAGTAATTATAATCCTCCACAATAATGGTGCTTATATTCCTATCAGTTGTTAAAACCCCATCCTATTAGCATATATAAATCATTACTATTGGCATTCTTTATGGATTTCTGATTCCATGTGCTTACAATATTTTAAAAAGAGTTAGATAAAACAGAAAATTTTAAGAAATGTATTTCATTTGGGAAAAAAGTCAGGGAAATAAATACTGGCTCTGTGTTTGGGGCAGGTGAGAACAAGCCCACAAGTCATTATGAATCTGATGTTGGGAAAATGTAGCATTTCTGAGGCAAAGCCAATGTGAAGAGCAGATATGTATTTTCTTGAGCACACTGCCTGGATATTAACATAAATTATCCTGTAGCCTCGTGAAAATGAACTTTTTAGCTGTTGCCATTGAACCTAGATGAAAAAGGACAAGGATCCTTCCCTGACTGCTGTGCTAAGAGTGCTATTCCAAGACGGATTACACCCTTTCCTAACAGTGCTTCAGCAACCACATTTCAGATCTCCCTGGATTTGCAAATGACCATTCATATTGTGCATGCCTGTTCTATTGCTTTAACTTCCATGCTTGAGTATTCTTAGCATCCTTTCTGTGTGAAGTCCATTTCTTACCATTTTATTGTTTGTTTTTTGCAATTGCATTCAAGAACTTTTTCTGAAATGACTCAACTCTTAAAATATTTTGCTATAAATCAAGGGAGGGGTAAATTTCAAAACTTAAGTTTGGTTCCATGTCTGAGTCAGGGGATGAGAAAACTCAGTGATCATATAGACTTCACTAACAGTCAGCTGTAAAGCCTCAACACTTTCACATAAATGTCCGTTTCTTTCTATTTTGCTTAAAGCATTCACTCTGCAAGTTGACTGAGTTATAATTTAGTTAAATGTATATATTGCTGTTGTTATTTGAATAAATTCTGTATAGAAGTAGTCTCAGTCATGTAAAAGTAACATTAACAATTCTAATTTCTAATTCCGGGCTTTCCTGTCTTGATACATTGACATTTATCACATTGTACATTTCAGTTCTCCAAAACTGAAAAAAAAATTTTATGTATAGTTCTGCTTTTACTGAAAATGTTCACATGAAGACATAAGAATATAGGGGCCAGTGAAATGGCTCAGGAATTAAAGGTGTTTGTTTGCTTGCAAAGCTTGCCAATCAGATTTCAATTCCCCAGTACCCAAGTAAAAGCAGACACAAAATGGTGCATGTGTGTATGATCCCATAACACCTATGCCAATGGGGCACAGAGCCAGGAGAATCCAAAGCTCATGTGCCTGCTAGACTGGCACTCGTTTACTAGATACCCTGTCTTAAAGAGGAAGAAGAGCACAGGCAACTCAAGATTGTCCTCTGGTGCATGTCCAATTAGAAAGCATTTGGTTCCCTCCAGAGTAGACATGCCACCATTGCACCCATTCAGTCATCTGGCCTGTTTGACCAAATTTGAGGTTTCCAGTGCCTACTGTTTTCCCCACTGATGACTTCTGTCTCCCATAAGACTACATACAGTGCAGATTTTTACAGCTTTCAGTTGACTGGGCTACAGGGAGAAGGTTTTTTGCTCAGCACCAGCTTGATTTCTCAGTGACTTTACTGCTCAAGCATGTGAAGTCTTCAGCAATAGGGTCTTACCATCTCTTTATCACAGGAATCCAAGGGCCTTGGCAATAGCCTATAATGTTCTGGAGGCCACAGGATCCTCCCTGGACAACAACTCACTGGAAAATATCCCTCCCCTAGCACTGAAAATTCTCTCATAACAATCTATGAGTTCTGAATGTGCCATTATATAAAAAAGTAGATTTTCATATATCTTATTCAGAATATCTTGAATTTTGTTTGAAGATCCCCCACCTTTCCTTAGGCCTTTCCCCTTGCTGTAATCTGTCCTTCTACTTACATATATACAATACCATCCCCTTAAGACCTTTCCTCTCCTCCCTCCTTTCAGCCTTTTTCTAGCTTATGGGCCTCTGCTACTGATTTGGTTACAGATGACACACAAGTTTATATGTTTGTAGCTAGTATCCACATATAAGAGAGAACATGTGATGTTTGGATTTCTGGGCCTGGGTTATCTCACTTAGTATAATCTTTCCAGATCCATCCATTTCCCTGCAAATTTCATAATTTCATTTTTCTTTACCACTGAATAGAACTCCATTGTGTAGATGTACCACATCTTTATTATCCATTCTTCTGTGGATGGACATCTAGGCTGGTTCCATTTTCTAGCTAGTGTGAAGAGAGTAGCAATAAACATGGTTGTGCAAGTATCTCTAAGGCAGTGAGAAGAGTCATTAGGATATATGCCTAGGAGTACTATAGCTGGACCATATGGTAAGTCTATTTTTAGCTATCTCAGTGACCTCCACACTGATTTCCACAATGGCTAGACCAGATTACATTCACACCAACAGTACAGAAGGGTCCCCCTTTTACCACATCTTCACCAACATTTATTGTCATTTGTTTTCTTGATGGTAGCCTTTCTGATGGGAGAGAGATGGAATCTCATGGTAGTTTTCACTTGCATTTCCCTAATTGCTATGTGGAACACTGTTTTAGATGTTTATATGCCGTCAGTATTTTTGCTGATGAGAGCTCTCTATTTAGTTCCATAGACCATTTTTCATTGGGTTGCTTGATTTCTTATTGTTCTGTTTCTTGAATTCTTTGTATATTCTGGATATTAAACCTCTGTCAGATGAGTAGCTGGCAAAGATTTTCTCCCATTCTATAGGTTGTCTCTTTGCTCTATTCACAGTGTTCTATGCTGTACAAAACCTTGGTAATTTCAAGAGATCCCAGTAGTTTATTAGAGGTTATAGTTTCTGAGCAATTGGGGATATATTCAGAAAGTCATTACGTATGCCAGTATGTTGAAGGGTTTACGCTACCTTTTCCTCTAGCATTTTCAGAGTTGCAGGTCTGATATTAAGGTCTCTGATCCACTTGGATTTGATTCTTGTACATGGAGAAAGACAAGAATCTATTTTCATCTTTCTACATATCATATACATATACATCCAGTTTTCCCAGCACCTCTTGTTGAAGAGGGTCTCTTTGCTCTAATGAGTATTTTTGGCATTTTGTCCAAAATCAGATGGCTGTAACTGCCTAGATTAATATATGGGTCCTCAATTCTGCTCCATTGATCTACATGTGCCAATACCATGCTGTTTTGTTACTATAGCTTTGTAATATAGCTTAAAATCAGGTATGGTGATACCACCAGCTTTGTTTTTGTTGCTCAAAATTACTTTGTCTATTAGAGGTTTTTTGTGCTTCCAAATGAATTTTATGATTGTTTTTTTCTATTCCTGTGAAGAATGCCATTGGAATTTTAATGTGGATTGTATTAAATGTGTTGATTGCTTTTGGTAAGATTGACACTTTCATAATATTGATTCTTCCAATCCAAGAACGTGGGATTTCTTTCCATTTCTTTGTGACTTCTGCAATTTCTCACCTGAGTGTTTTAAAGGTCTCATTGTAGAGATCCTTCACTTCCTTAGATAAGTTTATTCCAAGGGCCGTGTTTTTTTTTGTTGTTGTTGTTTTTTGTTTTTTTTTGTTTGTTTGTTTGTTTTAGGCAGTTGTGTATGGGAGAAATTCCTTGATTTCATTCTCTTCATGCTTGTTGTTAGTATATAGGAAAGCTACTGATTTCAGTGTATTTATTTTGTATCCTGCTATGTTGCTAAAAGTGTTTATCAGATCTAACAGTATGCTGGTAGAGTTTTTAGGGTCTTTTATGTATACAATCATATCATCTACAAATAGTGATAATTTTATCTCTTCCTTTCCAATTTGTATCCCTTTTATGACTGTCTCTTGCCTCATTGCTATAGCTAAGGCTTCTAGTACTATGTTAAATAAAAGTGCTGACAGTGGACACCCTTGTTTTGTTCCTGGAAATAGTGTAAAAACTTCCAGTTATTCACCATCTAGTATTATGTTGGCTTTAGGTTGCCATAAATACCTTTTATTATGGTGAGATATATTCCTTCTATGTCTAGTTTCTGTACTACTTTTACCATGAAAGGATGTTGGGTTTTGTCAAATGTTCTTTGTGCATCTATTGAGATGGTCATGTGATTTTTGTCCTTCAAACCATTTATATGATGCATTACATTTACTGATTTGTGTATGTTGAACCATCCCTGAATTCCTCAGATAAAGTCAACTTGGTCAGAATGAATAATCTTTTTGATATATACTTGCATTCTGTTTGCCAACATTTTCTTCAGAATTTTTGCATCTATGTTCATGAGAAAGAATGGTCTATAATTTTCCTTTTTTGTTTGGTCTTTGCCTGGTTTGGGTATAAGGGTAATGCTGGCTTCATAGGAGTTCAGTAGAAGTCCTTCCTTTTCTATTATATGGAAAAGTTTGAGAAGCATTGGTGTTAGTTCTCCCATGAAGGTCTGATAAAATTCACCAGTGAATCCATCTGGACCTGTGCTTTTATTAATTGAGAGACTTTATAATTGCTTGGATCTCTGTACTTGTCATAAGTCTATTTAAATGGGATATCTAGACTTGATTTAATTATGGTACATCATATGAATAAAGGAAATCAAACATTTCTTTCACATTTTCAAACGTAGAGGCATATATATTTTTTTAAGTATGTCCTTATAATTATCTGAATTTCTATAGTAACTGTTGTAATGGTGCCTTTTTCATCTCTAATTTTGTTAATTTTTGTCTCTTCTCTCTTTCTTCTGTTCATATTTGCTAAGGGTTTATCAATCTTGCTTATCCTTTCCATCAATTTGGATCAAAAGCTTTGTAGGATAAAGTAATCTTGGTTTACAGTTGTTATCTTTCATAATTTGGAATACATCATTCCAAGCCCTTCAGCTTTTCAAGTTTGTGTTGAGTAGTCTGCAGTTATTCTGATGGGCTTGCCTTTGTAGGTGATTTTTCTTTCTAACTGCTTTCAATATATTTTCTTTGGTTTGTGTATTCAGTAGTATAATTATGACATGGCGAGGAGAGGTTCTTTCCAGGCTGGTCTGTTTGGTGTTCTAAAAGATTCCTGTATCTGCATTGGCATATCTTTCCCAATTAGGGGAAATTTTTCTTCTATGATTTTGTTGAAAATATCTACTAAGCCTCTTGATTGAAATTCTTATCCTTCTGTTATACCCTGAATTCTTTTTTAATATATTTATTTTTATTTTTATTTTTTAATCTTGTCACAATTTTTATTAACATTTTCCATGATTATAAAAAATATCCCATGTTAATACCCTCCCCCCCACCCCGTGCTTTCCCCTTAGTAATTCCATTCTCCATTAACTTACCTCCCAATCTCAATCATTCTACTTAAATATATACAATACCAACCTATTAAGTACCCTCCTCCCTTCCTTTCTCTTCCCTTTATATCTCCTTTTTAACTTACTGGCCTCTGCTACTAAGCATTTTCCTTCTCCTGCAGAAGCCCAATTATCTGTAGCTAGGATCCACATATGAGGGAGAACATGTGGCGCTTGGTTTCTGGGCCTGGGTTACCTCACTTACTATAATCCTTTCCAGATCCATCCATTTTTCTGCACATTTCATAACTTCATTTTTCTTTACCGCTGAGTAGAACTCCATTGTATAAATGTGCCATTTCTTCATTATCCACTCATCAGTTGAGGGACGTCTAGGCTGGTTCCATTTTCCAGCTATCATAAATTGAGCAACAATAAACATGGTGGAGCACATACTTCTAAGAAAATGAGAAGAGTCCTTAGGATATATGCCTAGGAGTTCCATAGCTGGGTCATATGGTAGATCAATCTTTAGCTGTTTTAGGAACCTCCACACTGATTTCCACAATGGCTGGACCAGATTGCATTCCCACCAACAGTGTAGAAGGGTTCTTCTTTTTCAACATCCCGGCCAACATTTATGATCATTTGTTTTCATGATGGTAGCCAATCTGACAGGAGTGAGATGGAATCTCAATGTAGTTTTAATCTGCATTTCCCTGATGACTAGTGACATAGAACTCCATTTTTTGAATGTCTTGTTTGATTCCTTATTATTTAACAATTTGAGTTCTTTGTATATCCTAGATATTTATCCTCTATCAGATATATATAGCTGGTGAAGATTTTTTCCCATTCTGTAGGTTGCTCTTTGCTTTATTCACCATGTCCTTTGCAGTACAAAATCTTTGTAATTTCATGAGGTCCCAATGAATAATCTGTGGTTTTATTGCCTGAGAAATTGGGGTTGTATTCAGAAAGTATTTGCCAAAACCAATATGTTGAAGGGTTTCCCCTACTTTATCCTCCAGCAGTTTCAGAGTTTCACATCTGATGTTAAGGCCTTTAATCCATTTAGACTTAATTCTTATGCATGGAAAGTGAGAAGAATCTATTTTCACCCTTCTAAAGATATATATCCTTTGGCATTTTTATCGAATATCAGATGGCTATAACAACCTGGACTTACATCTGGGTCCTCTATTCTGTTCCATGGATCTTCATGTCTGTTTTTGTGCCAATACCATGCTGTTTTTGTTATTATGGCTCTGTAGTATAGGTTAAAATCAGGTATGGTGATACCACCAGCATTATTTTTGTTGCTCAGTATTATTTTAGATATTCGAGGTTTTTCATGATTCCAAATGGATTTTTGGATTGTTTTTTCTATTTCCATGAAGAATGCCTTGGGAATTTTGATAGGGATTGCATTAAATGTGTAGATTGCGTTTGGTAAGATTGCCATTTTCACAATATTGATTCTTCCAATCCAGGAACAAGGTATATTTACCACTTTCTAGTGTCTTCTGCAATTTCTTACTTGAGTGTTTTAAAGATCTCATTGTACAGATTCTTTACTTCCTTGGTTAGGTTTATTCCAAGGTACTTATTTTTTTATGCAATTGTGAATGGGAGGGATTCTCTGATTTCATCCTCTGTGTGTTTGTTGTTAGCATACATGAAAGCTACTGATTTCTGTGTATTTATTTTGTATCCTGCTACATGGCTATATGTTTTTATCAGCTCTAACAGTTTGCTAGTAGAGTCATTAGGGTCATTTATGTATAGAATCATGTCATTTGCAAATAATGATAACTTGATCTCTTCCTTTCCAATTTGTATCCCTTTTATGTGTGTCTCTTGCCTTATTGCTATGGCTAAGACTTCCAAAACTATATTAAATAAAAGTGAGGACAGTGGAAACCCTTGTTTTCTTCCTAATTTTAGTGGAAAAGTTTCCAGTTTTTCCCCATTTAGTAATATGTTGACTGTAGGCTTGTCATAAATAGCTTTTATTATATTGAGATATGTTCCTTCCATTCCCAGTCTCTGTAGGACTTTTATAATGAAGGGATGTTAGATTTTGTTGAATGCTTTCTCTGCGTCTAATGAGATGATCATGTGATTTTTGTCCTTCAATCCATTTATATAATATATTACATTTATAGATTTGTGTATATTGAACCATCCCTGCATCTCTGGGATAAAGCCTACTTGGTCAGGGTGAATGATCTTTCTGATATATTCTTGTATTCTGTTTGCCAATGTTTCGTTGAGGATTTTTGCATCTATGTTCATGAAGGAGATTGGTCTGTAATTTTCTTTTTTTGTTCTATCTTTGCCTACTTTTGGTATCAGGGTGATACTGGCTTCATAGAAGGAGTTTGGTAGAATTTCTTCTTTTTCTGTTTCCTGACAGAGCTTAAGAAGCAATGGTGTTAGATCTTCCTTGAAGGTCTGGTAAATTTCAGCAGTGAATCCATCTGGGTCTAGGCTTTTTTTAGTTGGGAGATTTTTGATAACTGTTCGGATCTCCATGCTTGTTATAGGTCTATTTATGTGATTAATCTCATCTTGATTTAATTCAGGTAGGTCATATAAATCAAGGAAATCATCCATTTCTTTCAGATTTTCATACTTTGTGGAGTATATGCTTTTATACTATGTCCCTATGATTTTTTGAATTTATCTGGCATCTGTTGTGATGTGAACTTTTTCATCTCTAATTTTATTAATTTGTGTCTCTTCTCTTTCTTTTGGTCAAATTTGCTAAGTTTATCAATCTTGTTTATCCTTTCAAAGAGCCAACTCTTTGTTTCATTAATTACTTGGGTTTTTTTTTGTTTCTATTTCATTAATTTCTGCCCTAATCTTTATGATTTTTTCCCATCAACTGATTTTTGGTTTGCCTTGTTCTTCTTTTTCCAAGGCTTAAAGGTGAAGCATTAGGTCGTTTACTTGTGACATTTCTAATTTCTTAATATAGGCACTTAAAGCTATAAATTTACCTCTTAGAACTGCCTTCATTGTGTCCCAGAGATTTTGGTATGTTTTGTTCTCATTATCATTTGACTCTATAATTTTTTTGATTTCCTTCTTGATTTCTTCATTGACCCATTCATCATTTAGTAGTGTATTGTTTAGTTTCCATGATTTTGTGTATCCTGAGGCCTTTCTTGCTATTGATTTGTAGTTTAATTCCATTGTGGTCAGATAGAATGCAAGGAATTATTTCAATTTTCCTGAATTTGTTAAGATTTGCTTTGTATCTTAATATATGGTCTATTTTAGAGAATGTTCCATGTGCTGCTGAAAAGAATGTATATTCTGAAGCCTTTGGATGAAATGTCCTGTATATATCTGTTAGGTCCATTCCTTCTATGACCTCATTTAGTCCAGTTGCCTCTCTGTTTATTTTTTCCTGGGA
This sequence comes from Jaculus jaculus, assembly GCF_020740685.1. Classification (NCBI taxonomy): domain Eukaryota; kingdom Metazoa; phylum Chordata; class Mammalia; order Rodentia; family Dipodidae; genus Jaculus; species Jaculus jaculus. Next base: position 77,057,911 of record NC_059109.1, read on the forward strand.
TGACCTGCCAATTGATGAGAGTGGGGTGTTAAAGTCACCCACCACCACGTGTTTGGTGTTATCTGTGACCTTAGTTCTAATAGTGTTTGTCTGATCAATGTGGGAGCCCCCATGTTAGGTGCATATATGTTTAGGATTGTAATGTCCTCCTGTTGGAGTGTGCCCTTAATCAATATAAAGTAACCTTCCTTATCTTTTTTGACTAACATTGGGTTGAAGTCTTCCTTGTCAGATATTAGGATAGCAACCCCTTCTTTTTCCTAGGCCCATTTGCTTGTCTTCCAACCTTTCACCCCAAGATAATGTCTATCCTTTGTAGAAAGGTGAGTTTCTTGGAGACAACAAATTGTAGGATCCTGCTTTTTTACCCAGTCTGCAAACCTACGTCTTTTCGTTGGGGGTATTGAGGCCATTGATATTAAGAGATATTATTGCAAGGTGTGTATTTATGTTTGCCGTTTTTATTTTATTTTATTTTTTTTTTTGGGGGGGGGTTCCGGTTCTACCTGTGCTCTCTTGTGTTAACTAGTATTTGAGTATTGCTTGTTTTTCCCAGTTTCCTTATATGTGTGCTTTTCCTTTTCTTCAGCATGGAGGAGTCTTTCAAGTGTTCTCTGTAGAGCTGGTTTTGTCTTCAAATACTCCTTTAACCTGCTTTTGTCATGGAATGTCCTTATTTCTCCATCTATTTGAATGGATAGCTTTGCAGGATAAAGTAATCTTGGTTGACAGTTGTTATCTTTCAGAACTTGGAATACATCACTCCAAGCCCTTCTGGCATTTAAAATTTGTGTTGAATAATCTGCTGTAATCCTGATGGGTTTGCCTTTGTAGGTAACTTGATTTTTCTCTCTAACTGCTTTCAATATTTTTTCTTTGGTTTGTGTTTTTGGTAGTTTGATTATAATATGGTGAGGAGAGGTTCTTTCCACGTTTAGTCTGGCTGGGGTTCTAAAGGCTTCCTGTGTATGCATTGGCACCTCCTTCCCAATTTGGGGAAATTTTTCTTCTATGATTTTGCTGAAGATGCCTACTATGCCTTTGGAGTGAAATTCTGCTCCTTCTACTGTGTCCTGAATTCATATGTTTGATCTTTTCATAGTGTCCTGAATATCTTGAAATTCCCATTCATACTTTACTATTAGTTTGTCTTTCTCTTTGTTGGACTGTATTAGATCTGCCACCTGGTCTTCTAGCTTAGATACTCTTGCCCTCTCCTTCTTCCATTCTACTTGTGAGATTTTCACAGAGTTTTTTTTATTTCATTAACTGTGTTCTTCATTGCTAGTAATTCTGACTGGTTTTTCTTTATTATTTCCATTTCCCTATTTATGTCTTGTATTGCCTTCTTAATTTCATTAAATTGGTGTCCTGCATCTTCTTTGATTCCTTTGATTTCCTCTTTGATTCCTTTTATTTGTTCTTTGACTTCTTTGAACATATTTTCAATCATTCTTTTGAAATCTTTCTCAGGCATTTCCTCGAACCCAATCTCACTGGAGGTCATTTCTGATGCATTAATACTTTTAGGTGGATATTTATTGTCTTGCTTTTTAGTGTTTCTTGTGTTATAATGTATATATTTTTGCATCTTGGATTAAGTTAATGCTTGGATTTTCTAGCTAGCTGGGTATTCTTAGCTGTATCATTTGATCTTGTGTTATATATCTTCAGGTTAGGAGCTTAAGGTGTTAGGTGTGGCTCTTAAGACTCTCAGAGTAACTACAAGGGTGTTCCTAGGGGTTGGCTTTCTGGAGCGCTGCTGCTGCTGTCAGTGGACCTGCTGGGGCCACTTTTGCTGGCCTGTGTGAGCTCTGGATGCTCTGGAACTCTTCTACTTCTCCGCTGCCATTTTAATTTCCTATATGCCTCACTTTTTAGTAAAAGTGTGTATTTTGCTGAGGTTTGTTGGTCTTTTCCCCCTAGGCTGCTTTGGCTTGGCACCTATGCCGCCATTTTAACTGCAATTCTCTACTCTGAATTCTTATGTTTGATCTTTTCATAGTGTTCTGGATATCTTGAAATTCCCATTCATACCTTGCTATTAGCTTGCCTTTCTCTTTGTTGGACTGTATTAGGTCTGCCATTGGTCTTCTAGTTTAGATTTCTGTTCTCTCCTTCACCCATTCTGCTTTTGAGACTTTCCACAGAATTTCATTGACTGTATTCTTCAGAGCCAGGGTTTCAGCCTGGTTTTTCTTCAGTAGTTCTATTTCCTTACTCATATCTTGTAATGACCTCCTTATTTCATTAAGCTTGTTTCCTGTGTTCTCTTTCAGAAGTTTGTTTTCTTCTTTAGTTCCTTTTTTTCCTTCTTTGTTTCCCTTCATTTCTTCTCTGATTTCTTTGAGCATAGATACCATCATTTTCATGAAATCTTTGTCAGGCATTTCATCTAAAACTGTCTCATTGGCAATCAGTTCTGATGGATTTATAGTTTTGGGCATGACTGTATTGTCTTGACTCTTTGAGTTTCTTGTATTATATTTTAGTAACTTTTGCATTCTGAACTGATTTGATGCTTGGAGTCTCTACTTATCTGCAGTGTTCCCAGACATGGCAATCATTTCAGGATATGAATTCAAGGTGTCAGGTGTAGCTCTTGTCCCCCAATCAAGTCACAGAAGTAATCTTAGGTGTTGAGTTTGCTTGCTAAGCAAGTATTCTAGTGGACTGGGTGGAATAATTTACTGGCAAATTCTAAACTTCAACCAAGTAACAGACAATCAATAAAAACCAGCACAAAGTATGTAATTGTGGGGATTAAAACAAATAGTTATATAATGTAAAAATCCCAAAGGGTGTGTGTTGTTAATCTTGTAGAAAGTTCTATTCTGAGTTGGGTTCCAGGTTAACCTGGATCTGGATCAGACTCTGCCCCCAATAATGACAGAAGTAAAAAACAAGGGAAATATATATATCAAAGGCTACAATATTTAACCCCCAAATACAGGTTATTCAAAAATGGTAAAGCCGGGCTGGAGAGATGGCTTAGCGGTTAAGTGCTTGCCTGTGAAGCCTAAGGACCCCGGTTCGAGGCTCGGTTCCCCAGGTCCCACGTTAGCCAGATGCACAAGGGGGCGCACGCATCTGGAGTTCAGTTGCAGTGGCTGGAAGCCCTGGCGCGCCCATTCTCTCTCTTTCCCTCTACCTGTCTTTCTCTCTCTGTCTGTCGCTCTCAAATAAATAAATAAAAATATTTAAAAAAAAATGGTAAAGCCAACCAAGAATATGTAGCCTATAACCTGCCCTGACAAGTAAAGAGAGATTAACTCCTGTGGGCCTGTGTACCTGTTTTTTGTTTGTTGGGTTTTTTTTTGTTTTTTGTTTTTTGTTTTTTTTTTCTTGTCAGCCTCCTTACCTTTTGGGGTGGCTTCCAGTCTCACCAAAGCTGAGTGCGCTTCTTGATCCCTCTGTGTTGTGCTATGCAAATGTACCTCTGATCCACTCTGCTGGCTGCGCTGCCACTTGGGACTGAATGCTGGAGGTTTGCGGTTCTGATGGTGGGGGATGGGGGAGTTCGGACTTCTGGAGTTGCTGGCACTTTCAGTAGCTCTTTAGTTGATCTCAGCTGTCTTTCCTTCACATTTCTTAACTTTGCAAGATGGCTGATGGAGTTGAAAAATCTGTTGTTTGGTCTCTGCTGCTGCTGCTAGCACCTGGTGGGGCTGTGCTGGGCAGGCGCATGGAGCACAGATTGTGGGCTGCAAGTGCTTCAGTGTGATTCCTGCCTTTCTGGTGGGTCTTAATCTCTCTGGCTGCTCCACTGCACCTGAAAATAACCTATATTCCTTCACTTTTCAGAAGAAGAGTGTATTTTGCTGGAGTTTCGCTTAAATCCCTCTCTAGGCTGGTTTGGCATGACTCCTATGCTGCCATCTTATCTGGAAGTCTTCAACAAACTTTCTTTTAAAAACCATGAAATTTCATATATTCACTAGAGGATTTTGGAGTACAATGATAAGCCACACTATACACTGGTGAGAATCTTCTGGTCCACCCTTCTCCATCTATAGTCTATAACAGGAGACAGACAACTTAAAAATAACTAAAGGGACTTAAAACCCCATACCAACTCTTTGCAAGTGCTATGAAACTAAAGAAAGCCTTTGAATGGGTAGTGAAGAGGAAAGTGGTTGACTGGAGGGCTGTAGCAGACAGTACTAGTTCTGCAATCACAGAAGAGCATGGGAGGAAATGAATGAGAAGGGCACTATGAGTCAAGCTGCCCTCTTGTCCCATATGGGGCATAGGCTGGGCATCTGTGGACCAGTGCACTACTGATCCTACAACTAAGAGCTCATGCAGTTCTTCCTGAATTTCGCTCTGAACTCAGTAGCCTACTCTGGTTGCCTCTATGGTTCTGTCACTCTCCATATTCTTTAAACATCAAGTAACAAACATTTTGCCTAACATAAGTTAGTCAATTTGCTCTCTTTGTTAACTGATCTGTCTTAGACCATATGTGGTGGTTTGAATGAGATGCCCCAAATCCTCAAATGTTTACAAGGCATAGGCTCTTGCTGGAGGAAGCATGTTGCTACGGCCAGGTCTTGGGGCATTATAGTCCACCCACCTTTCCAGAGCTCTGCTTACTCTTACTACTAATTCTCAGCTGCTTTGGCAACAGGTAATACCCAGCCTCCACTCTGCCATGCCATGATTAAGCTTCCTTGAAACTGTTAGCCTGAAATGAATCATTTCTTTCCATAACTGGCTTCCAGTTGGGTGTTTTGTTTCAGCAACGAGAAGGTAATTCCTACACCATGTTTGTGTGTGCATATATTTAGAGATCTGGCAGGGTTTATTGGGATCAACTGGAAAAAATTTTAGCCTTCCAACCCATAACAATTCAGAATGTAAGTGCATAGCCCAGCACCAATATGTTCTAATCTCACTAGGCCATTACAACTTCAAAGATATAAAATATTACCTAATGCTTAGGGCTTGAGCTCCTGACTTTAGACCCTCACACTTCATGTATATGTAGGCATCATAGCATGACCATATGTAATCTCAGCATGCCGAAAGTGAGAAGGGAGGCAGTCACAGGAGGATCACATGGAAGCTCATAGTCCAGCTAGCCTGAATCAAGAGTGGTGAATGAGAGACTCTGCCTCCAAAGCAAGATCAAAAACAAGGACCAATACCCAAAGTTTTTCTCTGACCTCCATATACTCACACTTCCATACATGGACATGCATACAGACACATATACACCACACAATACACTAAATAGACAAATAAATAATAAAGTAACTTATTCTTGGGTCACACTATTCAGCATTCTAACACTTCTTCAGCACTCCATATGGGATCCCTCAGTCTCAGTGGGGAATCATTCCACAAGGCCCATCCTCAGGGGTGCTAGGACCTCAAGAAGATGAGACAATTTGGTTCCAGTGGGTCCATATCTTCTCACATAGCTATAAAGCTCTTGGACAGAGTTGGGGCGGCAAACCTGCAGGCTGTTAGTTGGAACAGATCCCACACCTTTGCAGTCATTAACACCACACTCCAGCTGAGCTAACCAGTAGCCAATGTTTGGTTGGCTACACACGGTTGTAGCTCTCCAGTGAAAGCTCAGCTTAATTAAATGACAAAAAGATGGACTGGAGAGATGACTTAGCACTTAAGGCACTTGCCTCTGAAACCTAAGGAGCCAGGTTTGATTACCCAGTACCCATATAAGCCAGATGCACAAGGTGGCTTATACATCTGGAGTTCATTTGCAGTGTATAAAGGCCCTGGTATGCCCATTCTCTCTCTATCTGCCTCTTTCTCTCACATAAATTTAATTTAAAAAAAAAAAAGAAAAGAAAAGAATGGTCTGGAGAGATGGCTTAGCAGTTAAGTGCTTGCCTTGAAGCCTAAGGACCCTGGTTTGAGGCTCAATTCTCCAGGACCCATGTTAGCTAGATGCACAAGGGAACGCATGCATCTGGAGCTCATTTGCAGTGGCTGGATGCCCTGTTGTGCCCATTCTCTCTCTCTCTCTCTCTTTCTCTGTCTCTTTCTCTCTCTCTCTCCCCCTCTTTCTCTCTCTGTCTGTTGCTCTCAAATAAATAAAAATAAACAAGCAAAATTGTTTTTTAAATTTTCAAAAAGAAACAAATAGTAGCAACGCAAAGTAGTAGTATGAATGAAGCCTCAGTCTCTTAGGCCTCTGTGCTGAGCCAGACAAAAATCTAAAGATTAGCCATGTGATTCATTTCACCTGCAGCTTTAGGAGTGTGATGAGATATTCCAGCTCTGGCTAGGAGCTGTTGGGACCTAGAGTGATCTACTAGGAACCACCAGTGATATATTTAGTTCTCAAAGTGGAACACAGTGCCCATTAGAATATGACCATGGTATAAATTATCTGTTGAAGATGCAAGTTGATTGAGGGACTTAAACATAGATTCAAAAACAGTGGGACAAGACCAGAGACACAGGTTCATGCACAGCCTCTGCTTGGCTTGTTAATGCCAGTGGGACAAGGGCCAGAGACACAGGTTCATGTTGCCTCCAGCAAGACCCTGAGGAGTTCTGTTCAAAGACTGCCCTTAAAGTGAAGCCAAGGTTCTTGAGGTCACTGCAGAAAAGAATTTCAGGACAGGGAGGTAGTATGAAGCAGAGTTAGAGTTTATGAAGAAGAGATTTCAACATAGATTTAACATGAAATTTTCTAGAAAGCAGGGAGTAGACTTCTCAAGGAAGAGTTGTGCTTTATTTAGCAATATATACAATTCTTATGAATTCTGAAGTCACATCAGAAAGGGTTCCCATGGATTTTCACTGATAAGGTAGGTTGATTTCTGAGGTGCCTGGGACACCATCATAGCTAATGAGGTTAAATCCAGATCACAGGCCTTGCATAGGTGTTTTCACTATGAGCAAGAGTTCATAGTAGTGTTCATGAGTTTTCCAGAGAAGTGCAGGTTTAAATCTGGGAAAGGAGTAAAGTTGCATAGGCTTTGGCCTTGGGCATGGTTCATTTCTGTTATAATACTCTTCTATATGAAAGAGATGCTGGGCTGTGGAGATGGCTTAGCAGGTAAAGTACTTGCCAGACGAGTTTGAGGGCTTGAGTTCCTTCTGATCCCCAGGGCTCAAGTCAAAGCCGAGCATGGAGGAGCATACCTGGACCCCACCACTGGGGAAGCAAAAAAAAAAGAAGCCTTAGGGCTCTCGGTTGTTGAATCTCTATGAGCTCTAGGTTCAGCAAGAGACCATATCTTGAGAAAATAAGTTGGACAATGATTGAGGAAGATACTGAGTGTCAACATCTGGCCTATACATGCAAGGTTCATACACACATATAATGTACATACACCCACAAACCTATAAACATGCATATTTACATGTATGTACTACACACACACACACACTGAAATCTTGTCTATATCAGCAACAGTTATGGCAAATATTAATTTGCTGGAATTTTCTCCTTATGTGTGTGTAGTATCATATATAGTGTGTGGTGTGTAAGTGGCATATGCATGTATGTGTAAAGAGGCGCATGCCCTCTGCATATGCCTGTGGCAGCCAGAGGAGAATGTCAGGAGTCCCCTTTCATTGCTCACCTGTGTGCTTCCTTGAGACGGAGCCTCACGCTGCAAATCCCAGCAATCCTGTGGTCTCTGCTCCCCACAGGACGGGAGCTACAGACGTGGAGCTTGTATTCAGGTGTAGTCAAATGAGCAGCACATGGGTAGGGGAAAATCATGATCCTGAGAATAACAAGACCTCTTTTAGCTTGGCTGCACTTCTCATAGTGGTTGGTTTATGGAGCTTAGAATGGAGAGAGAGAGGAAAGAGGATGAGTTGTTGATGCATATTGGAGATGGTTTCTGTAGGAGATTGATGGACTGGACATTGGAACAGGCAGAAGAAATGAACACTGACTCCTGGATTTGTGCCTTTACAACCCAGTAACTGCAGGTACCTCTTTCTTTGCTCTTCCACATCCTCCTTCTTGTTCTTCTTCTTCTTCTTCTCCTCCTCCTCCTCTTCTTTTATTGATGTTTCAAGGTAGGGTCTCACTCTATCCCAGGCTAACCCAGAATTCAGTATGTAGTCTCATGCTGGCCTTGAACTCACAATGTTTCTCTGACCTCTGTCTCCCCAGTGTTGGGATTAAAGGCATATGCCACCATGCCTGGCAGGTACCACTTTCTGAGTTGAGCATGCTGATACGTGAGCAGGTATGAGGATGGGATCAAGAGGTAGACCTATATCCCAACAAGGCAGAGACATACTGGCAGAGAATACCAGGCCAGAACCAGTCAGCATACCAATTCTCCTGGGCTGGCTGAGATGACTTCCCAGCTCTGGTCTCCCAAAATAGGACAGCCACCCATCCCACAAACATGTGGGCAGGTAGCAGAGGTACCTTGCTGAATCTTACATGCCTACGCACTTTCAGACAGGTTATAGTGAGACCAGTATCCATAACCTTGATCACAGAGCTTTCTCATCAAGAGTGTTTGACAATTATACTCCTTTACTTCAAGACCTGTGACTTTTGTCTGTCTTTCATTCTGTGTAGTGTGAGGACAGATTACACCAGGGAAAGAGCACCATGATATGGGGGGATTAGCACCACAGTGAGACCCGGGGGAATAGGGACTTACTTGTTCCTCCTACAAATAGCCCCAGCTCAAAGAAGGGAAAGAAAGTTTGCAATATGTCCTTTAAGCCAGTAGTCCACAGCAATGCGTGCATAACTCAACTCCAGTGGATCCCATGTGTCTCTAAGAGTAATCTTCATAGCATCAAACCTTTTCCTAATTAGTGTAGGCTGCAGACATGGCAAATTCATTTCCACATTAGCCTAAGAAAAATGTAATTAAAAAGTTTTCTGCTGAAAGTGAGGGGGATGGGAGAACGCAATGCATTCCAGAGCCAACCTGCACATGACTTTTGCATGTCACACTGTTTGGGTTAGCTATGCCACTGCATTCTCATTAGCAGAGATTATCAGTCGTGGTGCAGGCTCCACGTGGGTCTTGCTGAACTCCCGGAGGCTTGCAGTTCCAAAATGGACTGAGATGCTCAACAAGAGCCTTGCCTTTTGCTAAGTGTACCTTGCAAACAACCCTTCGATGTTTATTAATTTTGTCTGTCCTTCTTGAACCAAATGAATTACTTCTTTAGTTTCATGAACCGTAAAACTGACGTGCTTCTTCTAGCCTATGGAAAATTCTGTCACCTTTGACAATTTGACATGCATTTTTCTATGGTGATAGAGGAATGGATGAGAGCCCATTGGATTAAGTGCTATATGCAAAACTTCCCCCAGTTTCAAAGAGTGATATTTCATGCTATTAGGAAGGAGCTATCAACAGGCATCAATTAAATATTCGTGCTGCATTGCCTGAGGCTGATGTTTGGAGGCCATGAATGAAATTAAAATTCCTTAGAGCCACCATAAACATCCAAAGCCATCAGACTGTGATCTATGTCAATTGTACTTAACCACCTTCTTGTCATATTGGTAAGCTTTCTAATGAATCCTTGGACTTAGTATTTTGCTTAAGAAAGAAAACTTATCAATGATGCCCAGTACTTACCTCACTGGCCTCCTGCTTCTTGGTTATCAGTGAGGCCCATTAGTAAATTACGCATGTAATTTACAGAAACATCTAGCCCAGGCTCAAATACTTGAAACTTCCTGAAGAATCTTGAGTTTACCCATGCAAAGAAGGACTCAGTTCATAGTGATAGGCTTCTCTACCCCTCTCAGTTGGGGCCCCACAAGGCCTAAATTTGTGATTTTTTTCAACATATTTAGCAAGACACCTAGATTTTTGCCTACTTATTCACTTTTAAATGTGATGCAGAGGTTGAACAGATAGCTTAGTTGGTAAAGTGCTTGTCTTACAAGCATGAGTACCTGAGTTTGAGCCCCAGGCCCCACACAACAGTGTTTAGCATTGTGGAACATGTGTGCAATCCCATCCCTGGGGAGGTGGAGACATGTGGATCCCTGGGGCTTAGCATACCAATGTATCATTATTGGCGATGTCCAAGCCAATGGGAGACTCTGTCTCTTCAAATGTAGACAGCTTTCCTAAGGAATGACCCCTGAGATGTCCTCTGGCCTAGACATGCACATATATTCACACATGCATAAAAATATTTTGATCCATAGAAAAAGAATTAAATCCGTAGAGTCAAAAAAAAATATCCATAGATTCAAGTCATCCTGTGGAATCTATTCCATAGAATACATTTAGTTGTTAAACTGATTTTGTCAGCATTCAAACAACTTATTTTGCTCAATGGAAGTCATTTCACTCGGTGCTTCAAGGAACACAAATGAGTCATAACAGAAATATGATACTGAGACATGTCACAGCCATGGAAGAGCCAAGTAGTATCATGCCAGGTGGACCAAACCAGACACACAAGGTCACTTCTCAGTACAATTCAATTCACATGCCACCTCCATAACACAGAAATTTGTGGGCAGTAATATGTTGGATATTGTCTGGAACTGGCAGTGAGAGATAGCTAAAGGATACAGAAATTTTTTTGGAGGTGATAAGATTCTTATATAATTGTGATAAGGTTGCATAGATCCATGATTATGTCCAAAATGAACAAATTATATACATTTTAAATGAGCTGAAGTTTTCACCACCCTGAATCTGTAGGGGCCACATCTTCTCAGTGCACTAGAAAACACCTCACTACAATTTCATTTAAATGTCAAATCTGGAGGGAATACGTACCTAGTACTGAAAACCTAATCAAATGCCTATGGTGGGGGATGTCATGAGCCTTAGGAGTATAACACCTGCTGGCATCTGGCTAAATGCATTTATTATGTTCAAGAAATTTAACATTCATACTTTACATTTTTACACTTTATTTAACGTTCATACCCATATATTAATGCTACTCTCACTTTTGGTTAGAGAATCTCTCTTTTCAGATGGTAGTGAGCTAGGGCTGACTCAGAAGGCACCATAGTGCTGAGAAGAAGTGACAGAGGAGTGCTCAGCACTGAAACATCTCTATCACACCTTCCAAGGCACAGGATCCATTGAGGAAGAGGTGGCAGAAAGAATGTAAGAGCCAAAGAAAGGGTAGGACTGCTTACAATGCAATCATCCAGAAGCTGGGCATGGTGACACATGCCTTTAATCCCAGTACTCTACAGGCAGAGGTAGGAGGATCATCAAGAGTTTGAGGCCACCCTGAGACTACATAGTTAATTCCAGGTCAGCCTGAGCTAGAGTGAGATTCTACCTCAAAAAACCAAAAAATGAAAAAAGAAATTGGCCTCAATATCTATGACCTCACAGTGCCTAGAATTACCTTCACAAGATACACATGATAGAGGGAAAAGATGATAAGATAAAAATAAAAGAGAAACTAATGGAGAGAGGGAGGGGGCATATTAGAATGTGTATTTGTGAAGGAGGAAGGGGGGAAGGAAAGGAATTATTATGTTTTATTTTCTATAAGTATAGAAACTGTCAGTAAACAAAAAAGTTAAATCTGGGATACCAGGGAGATGGTTAAGTGGGTAAGAGTGCTTGTTGTACAAGCATGAGGCCTTTTGTTATGAGAGAGAAAGTGTAATGGCATGCCAGGGCCTCCAGCTACTGCAATAGAACTCCATACGCATGTGCCATCCTGTGTGCATGTGCAACCTTGCATGCTTGCATCACCTTGTACATCTGACTTAAATGGGATCTGGAGAGTTGAACATAAGGCCTTAGGCTTCACAAGCAAGCTCATTAACTGCTAAGCCCTCTCTCCAGCCCCAATAAATTATATTTTCAAAAAATTAAATTTGGGCTG